>NW_011333040.1:20231207-20284283 GCF_000735185.1 Notothenia coriiceps
CCTCAGCCGCCGCCCCCCCCAGCCTCCAAAATCCGCTACGACACCAACGCACGTAAAACCAGCCCCCCCGCAGCCAACAAAGCCTCAGCTGTCCCGGAGGGAGAGTTCCCCTGCAAGAAATGTGGCAGGTGAGAGATCAGAAATATCCCATCAGTCACTGCTGTTTGCATGCCTCTGTTTACTTATGCAAAGCCGACAGCAGCAGTTACATAAGTGTCCTTTAGACTGAACTCGCTATATTTTAAATACTACATTTCGCCCACTTGGAATATGTATTGGTGAACAGAGGTTGAAGTCTCACAGTGAAAGAATCAAGACCTCCTGCCTTGCTTTGATTAAATACCAGCCCGTCCTCTGGCAACATTGCTCCTGTTATTGCAACCTGTGTCCTAGCAACAGAAACACCGAGCAGATCTGGCACATCGCGCCTCTCTTCCATGAAACTCTGCCCACTGACCGGCCTAGAGCTCCTCTCACCCTTTAAATACTCACACTGCCCTACGTGTGCTCATTATGGATAAGCCATCCATTCAGGGTCTGATAATGTTTGTTTACTGGAAATCCAATAAGGCTTATTAGCCATTTTACAGCCATTGTAATCCATCGCTGCACATGTCATGCCCCTGCAGACCCACTGCTGTGTCACATGCTGCGGTGCTGATTACTCTGAGCTTTGTGAACCCTTTCGTTATGTAGAGAGACCACGAGGGGAAATAACTCTTAAGGTCAGGTGATATCAAAATCCCACTGTCGACGATACCAAAAATAATTATATACGAAATGATCGTCCAAGATAAAGCTGAAAGAGAGACACGCGTCGAGAGAAAATAAACAAAGGTAAATAAACGGGCTTTTAAAGAATCCTCTTTTGGTGCAGAGCAAACTGACTTTATAATAATAATAATAATAATGACAATCAAAGTCAAGTTAACTGCATGAATACAATTAATTAATCTAATTAAAAAAGGATTTGAGCGTTTCAACTTAATACCTTGTTATGTTATGCTGGTGCATCGTTAGAAATGTTGAAATAGGCACTATTATTCTCCATCTAAGAAATCATTAAACTGATAAACAGTGTTTTGAAAAGGGGATTTGACAGTTATAAATGTGGGGAAACACTTCTTGCTCGCTCACAGTGATCATTGATTAATTCTAAATGTCCAAGCTTTAAAATCTCTCATCATTGATGCAGCCTGTGGAAGGACAGAGCAGAGATGTTGTTACTTTATAACTCAAGAGTGGAGCTCCTTCTTCTGGGGGGGGGGAGAAGACAACAGTGTTAATTTTGGCAGCTGTTTTTGATTTAGTCTTTAGACGAAAATGGTTATTAGTTTTAGTCACATTTTAGTCATTCCGATCCTTCGTAGTTACTAGCCTGTAAGTTTTTACGTGCCTTATAAAAGGAAAGCTCACCAAGGTAGACAGACAGTTTACGTAGAATGCAAAGATTGAACGTATTGTAGATATGAGGGCGAGAAAGTGGAGGTCTTCTCGCGTAGGAGACACAGAAGACACCAGCCCCGCGCCCGATTGTCTGTACGACGTCGCCTGTGGTCTCTAGACCGCGCCCTTCCTTCGCCAGTACTCTCATATACTCCTGTGTAAAACTGCATTTTCAACTGATTTTACATTAAGACAGTTAAGCTGATTTTAACTGATTTTGCAAAACTCCAAAAAGCAGGCTGATTTTGTCNGTCCACCATTAACACCTTAGTCCCGTCTCGTCAACGAAAACTAAATATACATTTCGTCATAGTTATCGTTATCAAGAATCTATTTTTAGCTCGTCATCGTCTCGTCTTAGTCTTGTAAAAAAAGTTTGTTGACGAAATCTTTTCGTCATAGTTTTCGTTGACGAAATGAACACTGGAAAGCAAAGAGCCACGACTTCTCCAGCTCGATGACCTGCAATGTTGCGCAATACGTAAGAAGGGCTTCGGCAATAAGCTCTTCCCTGTCTTCCTGTAGGGTTTTCTTCAAGGTGAAGAGCCGCAGCGCCCACATGAAGAGCCACGCCGAGCAGGAGAAGAAGGCGGCCGCGCTGCGACAGAAGGAGGCCGAGGAGCGGGCGGCGAGCGAGGCGGCCGCTGCGTTCGCCGCCCGGCAGAACGGGGCGCGGCAGGGGGGGGACAGCACCAACGACGAGTCGTCGGGCGAGGAGGACAAGGACGATAAGGACTGGAAGTAAGACTGACTGAAGCGAGGCTTTACTCTCTGGGACGGGACGAGGATTTAAAAAGGAGAAACCCCTCCTGTGTATATGTCGTGGGACAAGAAGACTTCCGTTGCTTGGCACATTCAGGGACAGATTTACTCCCGAGTGAGTGAGTGAGTGTGTGTGTGTGTGTGTGTGTGTGTGTGTTGTAGCTCTGAGAGTGTGTGTNTAGAATACCTTGGTTGAAGGATATTCTACCCAGAGACCCAGAACAAGATCTGATTGGTTGCTTTCTTTTCTAACACAAAACCACTGAAATGCGTAGTGCATGGTCTGAGAAGGACAAACAAATCAACGTAACACTGTAGTATTACAGATCAACAACACAGATACGATTCTCATTTATTCATTTTATATACATTTTATTTATATAATTAAATCGATATATGAGTGTTCCAGGGTATTCTCTGGATACCTTGAAGGCCCTGACGGTTCGCCACTGCTTTAAACCTACTTAATGTTTTTCCTCTGTTCCTCAGCTGACTTACTTTGTCTCTCTTGTTGTTAGCCTGGCCACAGCCACTTCACTCCTGCTGATCCTCCTCAAGAAAACTTGATCCAGAACGGGGAATTACCGGAGAAAAAGAACAGCATTGTTCTGACCAACGTCAACACCATCGCCACCGACAAGAGCAGCCCGAACGCTGAGCCTGTGAACACAAACGTGACGACCTCTCAGGTACCAGAACAACGCACCTGCCTCATCTCATAGCTAAAGGAGACATATAATGTGTAGAAGAAGAAGAAGAAGAAGAAGGAATACATGAAGTGTATCCCATAGGGGAAATTCTGATTCATTTAACATTTCTTAATGAGAAAATCTAAAAACAACTAGACCTATGTTATGGATTTATTAACACAGTTTCCCAACCCAGAAATGTTTCATTTTAATCTGGTCTCCTGTCTGTAAGAAGCCCTCATAAATGTACTTTTTATTCCATTTTAAGCCACATTTTACCTGACACTTTTTAGATCTTGGTGGATTTGTATCTCTATATCTTAATCTGATAAAGGATTTTAGGTTTAAGAATGACAGAGAAACTAGCTGAGCAATCGTTAGCCTTTAGCTCATGTCCCCTCCATTCATGGTACACTAGAAAGACAGATTTAAAGTGTTATACTGCTTTATTTACGAGTTTTAATTGTTTAGATCAGCAGTTTGGTTTGGAGAAGGGGAGATCTCGTGGATAATTTTGCTTTAAAACTGACTGCAATGAAGTCAATGGAGGCTACCAAACTCCGTCCTCTGTTACTGTATTTATTGAAAGGGCCACGCAGTTCAGATGGGGTTATTACTCTCCTAATTCCCACCTCTTTGGCATTCAATCAATTCTTTCTGCATACATTGTAAACCAACCCTCACGGCTATCACCCTCAAACTCAACAAACTTTAATCTAATGAGCAGCTACGTCTTATAATAAACTTGTGTTTTCTGACATGTTATCTTAGGTAATTAATAGAGATTTACTATCCAACTCTGTCCGCTATCACAGGTACACCTGACAGGAATGAATCATGGACTATAAATGCAGCACGTGTATTAACCATAGGTATTAACACATCTTATCATTAGGTGTCCCTGTCCTTCACCTACAAAAGGGTCCCTCAATGAGACAAGTAGACACTGAAAGAGTTGAAAATGAACTCTAAAAGTACAAAGAGGAACAAAATGGGCAAAAAGAAACACAAAGCAAATACTGAAAGACTCAAAATGACCACAAAGAGGTACGACTAAATTACAAAGAGACACACAATGTCTACATAGAGAAAACGTGACTACAAAGACACACTACTCAACTACAAAGAGACAAAGAACAGCTATATAAGACACTCAAATGACTCCAAAGATTTAAAAAAATGGCAAAGATTTACAGAGAAAATACAGAGACACAAAATAACTACTATTTATTAGTCTAAGTCTTGGTCTTAGTTCCAGCCTCGCAGTATTTTATCGAGCTGTTATCAGTGACAGGGGGCGATTAGACTGCTGTTAATATTTAACACTGAAATCTCCCGTGTCATATGGAGGCTCTGAAGGATCAAAAACCTAAACAAACAGAAGTGCTGGTGGCACAGAGGGACGAAGGTTTTAGATCCTTCTCCTCTTGCTAAATGCAGGGATTGTCTGTCTGGAGCACAAAGACTCCTTGTTTGTCTCGCTGGCTGATAAAAGGACCGTCTTGTTGCCACAGAGTATCTTTAACCAAGACCCAGAACCTCTGTTTATGTCCGCTCATTCTCCGATTTCACATTAAAAACACTGAGGCCATTATATTTGTAATCGAAGAGTTCCTTAGCAAGTGCTGCACATTTATAAATATGTTTCCTGTAATGTGATTTATTGGTATCTGATACATTTTGTGAATCCAAGAGGGGGACACATTTACATTTTTGGCATTCATGATGATTAACTCATTGGTACTCAACCTGGGGGTCAGGAGATCAATCAATCAATCAATCAATCAATCAATGTTTATTTATATAGCCCAATATCACAAATGTTACATTTGTCTCAGTGGACTTCACAGTTTGTACAGAATATCAGTATGACAATACGACACCCTCTGTCCTTAGACCCTCACATCGTACAAGGAAAAACTTCCAGAGAAAACCCCACAGTTTAAAGGGGAACATGGGAGAAACCTCAGGGAGAGCAACAGAGGAGGGATCCCTCTCCCAGGACGGACAGACGTGCAATAGATGCCATGTGTAAATTGAAAAGATAATACATTTGCAACATAGGTGGAGATCATTCCTGAGGGTCGCCAGAGAGAAAACATTGAATTAACCCAATAAATAAAANGTGTGCCTTGGCAGTCTCAAGCTCGAGTGCGCTAGAATTTGAAAATACACAACCGGAAGAAATCTGCCACTTCCTTACAGAGCCCTTCCTCCAACACGCACAAACGCGCACATGACCAATGAGGGCAAGAGATAAGTTTGTGCACAGATGGAAGGCTGACAGGCAGGTAGGCCATCCAGTTATTTTAGCCGGGCTCAGATGATTGGTCGTGCTTTTTACAGTACTACGGCTTCCAGAGATGATTTTTTTTAATGTATTTTTTGTCAAAGCACTTCAGATATTCATTGCTATCGGGATGTTAAGAGCATTCCATGGAACATAACAAAAAGTGTATCTCGAGCCGGTTTCTCAAACTTACATACCCCACCTTTAAAGGATGTCAAGGTGTCTTGAAATACGTCTCCATTAGGCTACATTGCACGCCAACATTATTCTGCCATACATAGATTTGTTGAATAGGCTGCATGTGAGTTTTACTTCAATAAACAGTTATTTTTGTTTATTAGGGTTATGTGCAGATGTTGCACGCCAAAAGGATAAACTTTACACACTTACGATCAACGATCTTTAACTTTTTGGTTATTAAATGTCAAAGAAACGATTGGCTTTTCATATTTAGGTTCTTGTAAGTCCTTGAATATAAGCCTACCTGTAATAATGTCATCATAATGTATAACCTTACTTAACTAAATGCTGTGATGTCTAAGCAATAATAATAATAACAACCAACCAGGTTGATAAGATTAAAACAAAAAGCCCTTCTAAAATAACAGTGGAAGATCGGTGAGTTTTGTTGGGACATGAAATCAAACTTGATAATATCCTTACATTTGACATTTGTTTGCGTGTCACTCTTCTTCTCTAAATTCAAATGATAGTCTTGTGTTTTTAACCTGATTTATTTCTCTTGCAGGACGTCCAGGTATCAGGCGTGATGTGCTACTGGTTGCGAGGAACTCGTGTCTCCAGCATCAAGACGGTGGCGTGGATGATCACTCTGAGCGACGCGGTGCACAACTTCATTGATGGCCTGGCTATCGGCGCCTCGTTCACCGTGTCCATCCTGGCGGGCTTCAGTACGTCCACCGCCATCGTGTGCGAGGAGTTCCCCCACGAGCTCGGTAAGGATGTTATCCTGTTCATATTACGCCAGGGTAATATTACTCCAACACAGAACTCAAATGTCTAATTCTGGTGGAGATCCCAAACTTACTGAAGCTCCAAGGCAGGGGTGTCTAAACCTTTTTCACTGAGGGCCACATACAGAAAAATATACGAAGGGCTGGGCCACTCAGAGGTACATTGTCTCATAAGTTCAGTTATAAGTTAGCAAAATCAATCAAATATAGCTCAATGATGCTTGATACTTAAAAATGACTTAAGAAAAAAACAGCCTACTTCACAGCTGTCCATTTATTTTGCTACAAAAAGTGTTCAGCTCAAAACAGAAGCCTCAGACTGATTATAATAAGGGGAATAGGAAGGGTTTATTTCAAGCTTGTTATGCAAATAAGTTATCAATTTACATAATGTTTCCAACTTTAATTGACTGAATTTATTTGAAAAGTGGACTTATTAATATACATGAATACTACTGTGTAATATATTTGTACATATATATTGAAGAAGTACAATATAAGTTTCATTTGTGGCACATATTCCATTATACTTTTTGAATTTGCTGAGGGCCGATTCCAAATGGGCCGCGGGCCACATTTGGCCTCCGGGCCGTAGTTTGGACACCCCTGCTCTAAGGGATGAGAAAATAGAATTCTCGTAATCCATTTTTTGGAAAGTCTCAAGGTTTTCTGTGACATGCCTCTCAGGGCTTCCATACAAAGGCTGGATTTGGGGGATAAAGTGTCCAAAATGTCATCTAGAATATAGCTACATTTTATGGCCCTAAAAAAGTGTCAGGTTTTAACATATTAATCACAATGGCAAGCTGGAATAGTTTTCATTACAACAAATCATTCTGTGAAACAGGGTGTTATCAAACAAACAACAGTAAAACTTAACAGGAAAACTGGATTTCAGCGGATTAAAAGCAGATTATGTCTTTTCACACAAACGAAAAGGACTGTGAATGTATGATCTTTATCGACCTCTACTGACACAATGCAGCATTGCACCAAAACTCTTCCATGATGTGTTTCAACTTCAAACATTTAATAAACTAAAAATAGAAATGTAATCCAATACAACTTTCATTATTGTAACCAATGTATTACAAAACCGTCTGATTTATGTCTGAAATTCCTCCCCTTTTAATGTAAATAAACTGGACAAGACTACAAATCAAACACTATTGTATTGCATTGCGTGATTTCAAGAGATGAGAAAACTGGATGCATTAAGGTGGTGAAGAAATATGTAGAGATTATCTGAATCAAAAGTGTTATCAGTTCAAATGTGTTTGTGTTGTGCAGAAATGTCCATAACAACCCTGTGTTTTGTTCCGTCTGCAGGTGACTTTGTGATCCTGCTGAACGCTGGCATGACCGTCCCACAGGCCATTTTCTTCAACATGCTGTCTGCGGTGTCGTGTTACATCGGGCTGGCGTTCGGCATCCTGCTCGGGAGCAACTTTGCCCCCAATGCAATCTTTGCCATCGCGGGAGGAATGTTTCTGTACATTGCTCTGGCAGACATGGTGAGTCACATGATCCCACCTGAGGTCACTCCACACCTGCAGACTGCAGCTCGGTTTTTGCATTTTTATACATACACATTTTTTTATGGTGTTATTTAGAGCTACTTTATATGCCTGTTTTTGTCAACAGGTCACATTTAAAGTCAAAACGAACAGTCTATTAGTCCATCTCGCCCCCCCTCTATGTGCTACCCAATGCCCTTCCATCCTTACTAGATATTTTAAGCATCTATAGTTGATATTTTCTGATATTAACCATGTATCAAATGCATGCATGTCAAATGTGCTGCTTCATTGGCAGTCTCTCTCTGAGCTTAACACAGTGTTTTAGTGACTTTTGTGTTATAGTTTTGTGGAAATATCAGCAGAAATATTGGACTTTCTATCATAGTGTCTGGCCAATGTGATTTCATCTTTCCAGGGCAATAAAATAGGCCTATAAATCAATGTTGTGTTTACAGTTTGTTATGCTGACCCCAAGTGGCCAAGAAAAAGGCTCAGTAATGTTCAGTTTGACTGTTCTTAAAAATAATAAAAACAGATTTAAAAAATGTATTCATATAAAATAAATTGTAAAAATATACTTGTTCTTAACTTGTTAAGTAGCTTGACACCATCAGAGTTATTTTTCCGGTAACAGTGAACACAGAGGAATAACTCTTAGTAGGATAAATGTATTCTTAGTGTCTTTTGATTGGATTTGTTGAAAATAAGACAAATGTCATAAAAACATGACCTCTTGTTGTAGGCCGAACCTGCAATTTGTAACCTGTTAAGCCCCAAAGACCCCTCTATTGGCTCTAGCGGTTAGAAAGAGATGTCAATCATCAAAATCGACCAAGGGGGGCCAGAGATAGGTCAAATCCACCCAAATGACCTCAGAAGTGCTTTTTTTGTTGCTAAATCTCTCTAAAAAGGTCAAATTTCACTTGTTTTGCATCAATCTTAATACAGGGTACTTATTATATGTTATAGTTTGGATTCCTAAAGCTTTTAGTCTACTATCCCATCATTCAAGGGTGGTTTTCACTATAAGTAATGTTTTTTTCTTTTTTACACAATAATTGACATGTTCAATCTGAATTTACTTTAAAATAAAAAAAAATCTATATTGATTCTGACTCTTCTACATCCAACTCACAGGTTTATCATTGCTTTGAGAAAAAAGATTATTAATTTAATCCTTTTAGAAATGAAGTTATGGTCCTTTGTTCTGGGAATGTCATTTTCGAGCCTGAGGCCTGGAAAACAGGCTCAGGGCTTAACAGGTTAAACCAGTTTTGTCCTCACACTGTGATAGATATATCAGATGTTAAAAGCATCCAGGTTTCTTTCCCCTTTTATTCATGTCAACAAATTAATAATTCTAGGCACACAAATCCCACTTCTTGTTTGTATATTATTACCTCCCATTATATGATCAATAAGGGTATGGTCATTTCTGATATCTGATTTCGTTTTTTCGCCTCAGTTTCCGGAGATGGAGAAAATTTCACTGGAACAGAAGGGGACTTACAACAAGATCATCTTCTTCATCATCCAGAACGTGGGGCTGCTGAGCGGCTTCACCATCATCCTGCTCATCACCATGTACGCAGGGGAAATCAACCTGGGCTAGAGAGAGACTAAGGAACAAAAACTGGAAAGAGAAATTCAATAAATAATGAGCTGCTTCTATTTCTGCTCACTCGGCTGGGCGGGAAAGTGAATGTAAATGTTTTGTACGAACAAAACCAAAATGGAAAAAGCTTTTATACCTTTTGACTATCAAGTAAGTTGAACGTTTAGCTCCATCAAAAGGGAAATCTGTACAATCATTATGTATGAACTCTAGTCAAATTGTGTATTTTTGAGGAGACAATAAATTATTTTTTCAGTCTTCATATGGTGTACAATAATTGTGTTTATTGTTTCTCATTGCCGTAGTGTTTGACCTCCGAGTTGTGTGACCTCTATGACCTTCATTGGTTCTTTTTCCTGTAAGATTTTAAAATAAAGTTAGTATTTCTACGTCAAAAAAATCTCCTATATGTTTCCATAGGCTCCAAGTATTAAAACCTGGTTGCTCTACATCAAAGGTTGCCTTTTCATGTAATTTATTTTAAATGAAAATAAATGTGTCCGCCTTCAGGGTTGTATTGCTTTGACAGTTTCTCTCAGTGGCTCTTTGATAACTGCAATAATATCTAACATGAAACGCCACAAATACAAAAGTTAGTTAAAACATTTGAACTATGTTACCCCACTCTATGTATTATGTAAACATTTTTACCTTTACATTGTTATGTATGAAACCCATGTAATGTTGTAATAATAGCAACTTAATCTTACTTATATTTACTTTTAAATATTGTGTGGGTTTAGGTGGACCTGCAACTAATGTTTTATTTCTCTGCTAATTATTTGTAAGGCTAATTATTTGATCAGTTCAGAAAATAACTTGCAGAAAATGTTGAAAAATATTCATCCTTGTGACCAGTTGAGAAACACTGTTGTGGATAGTCATTAGCCATCTCTTTTAGCAAGAGTTTCTTTAGTTAAATACAATAAATACGTTCCTATTTATTTAATGGCAACAACACAGTATGATCCTTAAATATAGTAAGGCAAACATAGCACCAGTGTCAATCAATTATTTAAAGTCACACCATAAATGGCTGGGATTCGGTAACGTTTTGTAATTATATTTACATCTCTTTTATAAAAACTAAATGATACAATCAGCTGGTCTGCAAGCGGCGGCCAATCCACAGGAAAGGAAGTGGTACAAGCTGCGTTCATGTGACACCGCAGAGCTCGTATTTATCCACATTAAATTGGAAAATGATGAGCCACCCGGTAGAAAATAACTATTTATCCTACATGTAATCCCGCTTTGGATATTTGAAATATGTCTATATGATAGTGATAGTAGTTCCAACATGTATATGGAAAAATAGAGAAGAAAACGAGAATCCCATACTAGGATTACGGGGTGTTGATTTTCCCATTCTGCTGCTATACAGTGAATGCAGCATATCGTAGTTGGGGAAGTAGGAGACAAATGAAAAGAGACGCGATTGACTTCTGGAAACTTTTCTGATTTGTTCTCACAATCCACCGCTAACCCCGCCTTCAACAAGGATTACAATAAACACGGTGAGTCATGTTTAATTACCCCGTTTATTTGTATCGGGATAAATGAAATGAAGTCATATCAAATCCGTGGTAGCTCTGTGAAGCTACATGATGCTAGCTGCTGTTAGCTTATCAGAGGATGTAAAGTGTTTGAAAGGGTTATGGTTAAGGTTTTTAAAGTTTATTTGATCCGATCCACGTAGGCATTCAGCATCTTCATTAACATTATAGTTAATGAAGATGCTGAATGAATGCCTACGTGTTAAAGCTGTTTGGCTTTTCGTTAAAACCGTTATGACTCACGTGACATTTGAGATTATTATTCACTCTGATTATTGAGCTTGTTAAAAGCAAAATAAGCACACATGTTACACTGCATTTAGAGTAAATGTCTTGCATTCAAAATTGCGTAATGTGTTGTACTAAATAAAAGTGGTGTAAGTAACTAAATAGATTTACTCAAGTAGTGTACTTTGAAATACAAACAACACGTAAAATGGACTTTAGTAGCACCTGGAATAAATTCACAAGCTACCCTGCAGTATACAAAGTCATTCCAACTAGCTGCACCTTTACCAGCTATAATAAACACATAACGCATCAATAATTATAATCAAAACATATAATCTATATTATTCCGAAATGGGCCTATCTGCATAATGACTACTTTTACTTGTCTATTAGAATATAATTGGGAGGGATGAAACCCTCTTTAATGGTCACACATGCAGAGCACACAGCACACACAGTGACATTTGTTCTCTGCATTTAACCCATCCTAGTACCAGGAGTCTAGTACTAGGAACAGTGGGCAGCTATTGTACAGCGCCCGGGGAGCAATGGGAGTGAGTGAGGGAGGGAGCGTTGCTCAAGGGCACCACGGCAGGGCCCAGGAGGTGAACTGGGACCTCTCCAAGTAGCAGTCCACACTCCATATAGTAGGTCTGGTCGGGGACTTGAACTGGTGACCCTACGGCTCACAGTCCAAGCCCCTACTGACTGAGCCACTGCCGGACAGAATAATTGTAGAAATGTTTTAGGTACATCTTTGTGATCAGATGAGAAAGAACACAACATTACATGACATTACATGTTACTTGTTAGACACTTTTATCCAAAGCGACTTACATACTCAATACTGTGGGCAATCCCCACAGGAGCAATTTGGGGTGAAGTGTCTTGCCCAAGGACACAACGACATGCTAACTGCAGTGGGGTTTGAACCTGTGCTCCCCTGATCCGAACAGCAACGCACAACCCACTGCACCACACGCCTCCAACACATAACAAACAACAAACGCTTGTATTATCTCTGACAAAGACTGACCTTCTTGAGAGGATTACAGTAAACAACATGATGGATAAAAGGTGTGGGCTGGGCTGATTTTCAAGTGCTAGTATTTCTTTTTCTGGGCGTAACACATTTTTGATTAATCAACATAGGATTGCGATGGGGAATATCTGCAAAACCAATAATCTCAAGTAGTCCAAGGTACAAATCAAAAAAAGTAAACGCAAAGACGAGATTTAATCTACAATTTAGACTTTTTTATATTCTCACCCGTCATGTCTTGCTTTCTTTAAAAAAGAAGGCCCAAGTGATGTATTGATTAAATATATGATTGCAAAACAGACTTTTCTTGTCATTTGTCATATTTTCAACCTCTCCCATTTTAACCTGGACTTGTTTTCAGAATCAGGGCTGAGCCATGGCGAATATTCAGATCCGTAAGTATCGGGACGAAGACTCTGAGGCAGTGAGGGACACCTACACCATGGGGATGAGCGAGCACGTGCCCTCCTCCTTCATGCACATGCTGAAACAGCCACCGACCCAAATGGTGCTCATGTGCCTGTTCTGCGCCCTCATCACCAGCTCCAAGTCCTTCCTGTTACCCATCCTGGCCGTCACCCTGGTCCTGGCTGGGGCCCGGCAGTTNCAAGTCATTTGCATCAAACTTATAACCTTGAAGTACTACATTTTGTCATTGCTACAACATATTAAACAGTCTGTGGATGAATCAGAGCCGCAGTTAAATTCCTGATGGCAAATCATGAAACCTACAAAATGCATGATAATCACTATTATTATGATCCCCGTCAGATGAAAAATATCATCAACAAATATTGTTGTTGGTGGGGACAACCATTAGGGACCATACGGATTGGGAGCATGTCAAAACGTGCGTATTACTCTGGAAATATACTTATATATAAAAAATACAGACTCAGATTTTAAAAAGTTGTGTACAGTTGAGGGTTTGTTTAGGGACACAAAAATACCTCAGACAGCAAATATTAAAGTCTTTCTGTATTAGTATTTATTTAATAGTCCCATGCATGACTTAAGTTGTTCTTTGTTGAATTCAATAAGTACCAAAATGATAAATTTCTATAATCACTACGGTTTTTGGGGCAAACAAAAAACACTCCTTCAAGAAGCAGCAAAGAAATATATTTAAAGATACCAGATGTTCCCTAACACTGCAGTTCTCTACAGAAACACTTACTTATGCACTCAAATCTGGGGGAAAGGAAAGGGGGCGAGAATTAAAAAAAAAACACAGACGGTAAGCGTTTTTGAACCCGGGGGTGGGGGGTGACCCAGTTCAATTCAATCTGAGGCCGTGTCATTGGTGGCTGCACACAAAGGGCCCAGGGTGATGCTCTGTTATGCGGCACACATGTAAGCATTAGGCTCGCCTGACGGATTAACGTCTCCTTTATCAGCTTTTATCAGTGAACGCATGGCTGGACTTTTTTTAAACTCTCTTTATCTGTGCTGCCCATCTTTCTGCAATGAAGCTCAAACTCTGCAGGGGTTTCTGTGTAAAGCCTTCAACCTGCACGCTAATAATAGATGTTGGATAAAGTCTGCCATTCAGAATCAGGATAAAAGAAGCACAGCCTTGAGGAGGGGAAGATATTCCAAATAATGCTCAGAAAGCTTAGCAACAAAACATAGATCATCAGGGTAACAACATGTCAACCTTAGGGCTGCAGTTTACCTAGAAAACACTTGAAAATCTAATAGCAGTAAATCTTGTCTTGTGGTTTTAATGCAAAATGACTATTTAAATCAACTTATCGACAAGTCATTACCTATAATATATCTAATGAGGAACAGCTAATTTAATTAGTATACAGTTATTTGTTGTGAGCTTCAGCATGCATATAATGAAAAGTCTCTAAACGTGTCATATTTAGATAGTATTGAAAGAATTTGACTATAACGGTTACAGACTACATACTTCAATCTATGACACGCTTATATAGGTAAAACTTAGGAGAGTGGAGTGAGCGACATGTTGGAGGAGAGTTAGGTGATCACATAACACTCAATCGCGGTGCAGTCTTTCAGCACCTCTGTTGTCCAGATAGTTATATTACAGTAGAGGGAGCGGAGAGAGTTCTGAAATTGTGGATTAGGTAAGAGAAGGGATAGTAGGGGGAGCCTCTTACATCTTCCACATACGTGAAGCGAATATAATATGGGCAGAGCAATCTCACGCTGTCAGGGAAAAAAGGCAGGCTTCAGCACAATGTGACAGCCAATAACACCTAAGAATACGAGAAAGAAAAGTACATATCACAAAGTACTCACAACAGACACAGACTTGTAATGCTGTGATTTTTTATCTCAGAGCGCAGCAGGAAGGTTTGCGTGATTTTAGGAGGAGCGTCTACGACCCAAACTGAACCTCTGCAGGTCCAGTCAGGAAACAAATGGACGTCACTAAAAAAAGTAAAGAAGAGCAAGTGGAACCGCCCTGGAAGCTGTGTCCAAGAAGGCTTATTTAGAGGATATATGAAGTTTGGGTAAGTTAATTTGTTAAGTTGATTCGTGGGCTGAAATGCAAACTGCTGTGTCAGGGCTCTGAAGGAGCAGGGAATGTTTTCAGTATCAGTGGTCATGCTATTGTGTTGCATTATAAATATAAATATAAAATATATGTGACACATCTCTCAATGACTAATTTTTATTATCTTTTTTCTATGTGGAGGTATCTTTCACTCGATCATTCGATGGAATAATCATAATGCCTTATGAGAATCATGTAAAATAAAGATAGAGCTCGAAGAGGCCATGAAAGGTCCCTCTAAAATGTGTTGGTCTCTACTGATCTCTCCGAGGCACACAAAATCTCTATGCTAATGATATTCAGCCGGTGATTTCACACACAATGCAGACAGGAAAAGATAGGGAGCGTACGCAGATCTTCGGACGCGAGGGCAAAAAGCGAGCAGAGGGAAGAGGAATCATGGTTCCTTTCATGCACTCAATCAATGTGTATCGCGAGAGATGAGCATAGAGCATGCACGTGCTCAAAATGCCCACTGTACATCCCTCTCTTCTATATCAAGGATTCCAAACTATAAATAGCACATGTTGAAAACAGCGAAACACATCGTGAGAGTAAAATAATGAACTCGGCAATAATGAGTTGCCATACATGAGGCTAACGGAGACCATTGCATCTTCGCTCCACCTATCCGATGCGACCACTTACTTCGAGTCTTCAATCTCTTAGTTAGTCTTTATCTAAGAATGCACTATTATTGAACGTCATTGTTACTATCTAAAATCAATCAATCGACTAACACTAATATTGAATTATTTAAATAAACCTATGACTAGTTTGGGATATTAATCAAACTCACAGCATGGGCCGTGTTGTTGCAGCCTGACATGATATTTTCTCCTAACCGACAGATTAACCAAATTGAATGAGAAAATAGGAAGAAAACTATCAAGGGTTAGTTAATTAAAACGAGAAGCCTAAAATCAATACCAATTAAGTGCTGCGGAACTCATGGCTCCAGCGGAGCGAAGGCTCACTATTGAGCGCCACAGCCAAAGTTTACTCGCTAGTAATTTTCAATCATTTTAGACTCTATTTCAAACTTTTAGATTAAATACAATCTAACATAGAATCAGTATCCTTTATCTGCACTCTCGAGAAAAGGGACTCAATAACATCAGCGAAACCTACCTGAAGCAAGGAAGGTCTCGTGTTTTTGGTGGCTGAAGTCGATGGAGTGTGGTCGGCACGGTGCGGCTTGCCTCTCTGCTGAGAATGCGCCTGCATGTTTGGAGTGAACGCATGTCGTGTACGCCGCAGTCACCGCAGGATGGGCATCGCTAAGGCTCCTGTGTCGGACAGTTTGCTGAATTTACTCGTGAACGAGGTTTTGCAGCCGTTTTGCTGTTCACCTCTGTGGTGCAGACAGACGCTCAGAAGCTGTATGAGGACATGGGCTACAAGAAGATACGAGAGTTTGTTATTCCTGAGCTTGCTGCAAAAATCATGAACTTTACTCTGATGGAGTACAGACTGGATTTACAGAGAGAGGGGAAAAGTGAATGAGTTGTTAATTCAATTAGACACAAAGACTATAACATTTTAGGGTTAAGGAACCGTCCATTTATCCAGTTGCAATACTTACATTTTGCCAGCATTCATTGGCCGTAAAGGGACAGTCATGATCGTTTAAAGTTGGGTTGTAGGAAGTACAGTATAGCCCTTTTGAACTTGTAACTGAAGATGTTGTATCATTGTATGCTTTTCCCAAAGCCACCAGACTTTATTTAAAAAACAGAAATGTTACTGTTACATTTCAGTTGTTGTCAATAGAGCCTGGTTGAAAGACTCCAGATCACTGATTCGGTTCTCCGTCTAAAAGCATGATAAAGCAATGGGAATATTTTAAATCAAGCAAAACAAATATTTCAACTTAATGGCTTGGAAACCAGGCTGGCACCAAACTATTCCTTTAGGTCGATAAACCACAGGCAACAGTATCCACATAAAGAACAGTTTACTCTACACAGGTTAATAACATGTTAGTATGTTGAATAAGCTACTTGAAAGTAATTGTATTATTTAATTTTCTAAATGATTTCCTTTTACATGACACTTATAGAATAAACTAATGGTTAAACATACTTTCAGTACAATGTGTATCATTTGTTTCTTTTGTTTTTTTGTATTACTATTAGGGATGCCATATCCTCCTGGACTTATTCAGGCTCACACATTTTGCCTGAATTGTTGTGTTATTGTTAAATGTTTTAAAGGTGGGGTAGGTAAGTTTGAGAAACCGGCTCGAGATACACTTTTTGTTATGTTCCATGGAATGCTCTTAACATCCCGATAGCAATGAATATCTGAAGTGCTTTGACAAAAAATCCATNACTTCATTGATTCAATGTTTGGAACATGTCGGTCTTGCAATTTGTTTTAAAACCTATTCTACTGACCTGTGTGAATTGTGATTCAGGCTTGTTTTTGTGATTGTTTGACAAAAGGCTCGGTTCGGTTGGATTGTTGAAATCCAAAAGCTGTTTGTGATTGTTGGACCAAAGCTGGTTGGAATTGTTTGAGACAGCTGTTGTTGAATTAGTTGAAACCAGGCGTTTGTGAATTGTCTGGACAAGGGCTGTTTGTGATTGGTTGATCAGCTGTTCGAATTGTTGGGGGAGGCTGTTGGCATAAGGGCGCATCCAATCTGATTCATTGCTGCGGTTGGCTTGGAACAAGAAAAGACGTTGTAAAAGTTGTGTAACTGTAATGTGCTTTTTTCATGTTGACTGAAAGGCCTGGTCTAAAGCCGCCATGGTACGCCACTGGCATAAACACTGTTACATTATACAAACAAAATAAACATTGAAAATAACTACACAAATATCATCACTTTCATGCAAACCACTGACCCAAAATGGCGGACCGGTTGCACCAAACCTTCTGATGGTTCACATTTAAAAAGTATATACATTTCACAGTGTGAAGTTTGAGAAGGCTCAATGGAAAAACATACTGTAGCAAGGAATAGTGGGCTTTATAAAGAGTACCAAACAACTGGCAGCGCAAGTTTAAAAAGGGACTATTGTGGGCTTTCCTTTTTCTTTTTCTTTCTAATCAAGCCACAGAGACGCCTTAAAACAGACATTTTTTAAACTTTGTTTTCTTCTTCAATTATATTCGTTGGTTACTCACAAGTTTGATGAGTTTGCTCAAAACATAAAATTAAGAACAAAAACTTTAACAACAATGCAAACCAAAATAAGAGGGTTTTGAGGGGCTAGAAAATGGGCATGAATCTGTCTTTGGTTTATTTTTGAGGGCAAACTCATTTAGACAGTTTTTTAATATATTTTTGTAATAAATCTGAGGACCATAAATTTTTGCCTAAAAAAACAGTATAAATAAGGAACCTTTGTGTGGTTTTCTTTCCCCAGCTGGGCGTCTTCTCAGCGGGGGGGGCAGAAAAACCCCTTCCGGAGGGGCCGGGTGGAGGTCTGGAGGAAGAGGAACGGGTCCCTGGTTCTGGGGGCACGGTGGGTGGCCAGCGAGGGCTGGGGGCACGAATGGAGGCCATGGTGGTCTTGCAGGGACGCGGGACTCGGGTCGCAGCAAAACGCCTTTCAAGGTACCCTCAAAACCAACATTCCTTTAAACTTCAAAGTACAAAACACAAACTGTCGTGGTTAAAAATTACTCTGGTGGAAAAGTAAAAGAAAAAGTACTGAACTAGACTTTCTACTCAAGGTTAAAATTAAAGAGTATGGTCTCTTGAAATGTAACTTCATAAAAAAGTAACCCCCCATAAACTAGCAGGCTGTTTTTAAAAGTACCTGCCCTCCCTTATTTATTAACCACAGGGACATAATTGTCCATTGTTAGGCTAATGATGTTCCATGCTGAACAACCGGGCCATGACAACAAATTTCCATTTGGTCCCCTTCTTTTTTCTTTTAGAGAGGATCCCAAGGAAAATGGATGGGATAACCACGGATCGTCGGTTTCAAAATCAATAGGCACGCATAATGGACTCTTTAAAAATAATTATATTGATCACCGCACCAAACACAACATTTTTCAAACTTTAAAGGAACCAACCTGAAGTATTCAGGAAAAAATAAGTAGGTGAGTAAACAGTACCTGGGGATAAACCCCACGGGAAAATGTTAACTTTAAATCAGTAAAAACCAAACAGTATTAATTGGTACTACCAACCCAAATCAGGTGAAAGGGGATTTCAATGTCCTCCTCCAGATCCCAAATAACCCACCCTCTCAATCACAAAGCGGAAAATCAAAGTTAGTTGACCACTATGAGGAATTTGAACTTGTTCGGTGGTGTATACATTAAAAAAAGTAAAAACTAAAATTAAAAAAACACAGATAGGAGACTATTTTAAACACCAGGAAGTCCCAAGGTTTCAAGAAACATCTTGATTTTCACTTCCAGGTCAAATTAGTATTTTCTAAATCTCGCCAATCCCTGAACCCCAATGATCCTTATGTTTCTGGTTCTAAAATACCTTTTGACCTTTAGGAAGTTAAATTGGAAATAAACCTTTTTCATTAATTTGTCTTGGGCACAACATCGGGCCCATCCTCATGGTGGTGGAGACCCCGGATATGAAAAGGTTAAAGTTTCACCATCTGAGTGGTCCAAAGGTGGAAATCCCACACCCTTTGGGTTTTTCAAACCTATTTCATGGTACTTAAAAAAATGTAATTTTCTGTAATATAAAAACCCAAAGCTCCATGGGACTGAATTTGGCATAACAAGGGGAAATAACATTTAAACCTTCCTTAAATTTAGCTGGGAGTTAACCATTGTAAAATTTGGCAGACTTTTTACGTATGAATGGAATTTTGTTCCGATGGGTTGGAATTGTTAATACAATAACCAAATTCCTAAAGGGTTGTTGGGCGTCTGGGGCGTAAACAACATTTTTTGATTAATCAACATAGGATTGCGATGGGTGAATATCTGCAAACAATAATCTCAAGGTAGTCAAGCGTCAATAAAGAAACGCAAAGGACGAGGATTTAATCTACAATTTTTAGGGGTCTTTTGTTTATATTCTACACCCGTCATGTTTGCGTTCTTTAAAAAGAAGCCCAAGTGATTATTGATTTAAATATATGATTGCAAAACAGACTTTTTCTTGTCATTTGTCATAATTTTCAACCTCGTTCCATTTTAACCTGGACTTGTTTTCAAATCAGGGCTGAGCATGCGCGAATATTCAGATCCGTATAGTATCGGGACGAAAGACTCTGAGGCAGCTGAGGGACACCTCACCATGGGGATGAGCCGAGCACGGCTGGCCCTCCTCCTTCATGCACATGTCTGAAACAGCCACCGACAGATGCGTGCTGATGTGCCCTGCTTCTGCGCCCTCATCACCAGTTCCAAGTCCTTCCTGCTTACCCATCCTGGCCGTCACCCTGGTCCTGGCTGGGGGCCCGGCAGTTTTGTCGTCTACGTGTTCAACAGACAAAATCGACACCTCACTCAGTAATGACCTGAATAACATCAACGAGACCTACCTGAAGCAGAAGGACTCGTGTTTTTGGGTGGCTGAAGTCGATGGAGTGGTGGTCGGCATGGTGGCTTGCCTTCCTGCTGAGAATGCGCCTGCGTGTTTGGAGTTGAAACGCATGTCTGTGCGCCGCACTTACCGCAGGATGGGCATCGCTAAGGCTCTGTGTCGGACAGTCGCTGAATTTACTCGTGAACGAGGTTTTGCAGCCGTTTTGCTGGTCACCTCTGTGGTGGCTACAGACGCTCAGAAGCTGTATGAGGACATGGGCTACAAGAAGATACGAGAGTTTGTTATTCCTGAGCTTGCTGGCAAAATCATGAACTTCACTCTAATAGAGTACAGACTGGATTTACAGAGAGAGGGGAAAAGTGAATGAGTCGTTATTTAGCTGAAACCCTAAGGAACCATTCATTTCTGCAGTTTCTATACTTACATTTTGACGGTATGCATCGCCTCTAAAGGGATAGTCCCGATTGTTCGAAGTTGGGTTGTAGGAAGTACAGTATAGCCCTTTTGGTCTGGAACTGAAGACGTTAAATCAATGTATGCATCGCCAAAGCCACCAGACTTCATTTCCAATGAAACAGTTCAATTTCAGTTTTTGCAAATGGAGTCAAAAATAAATGCCTGAGAGCATGATAGGGCATGAAAATATAAAAAATATAACATTCCTTTAAACTGATATTGATAATTTAAGTGGCTCAATTACCTTTTTCTGATGCCCCCGATCACAGCAGTACACCAGGCTGGCACTAAACCAAGCTATCCCTTTAGGTCTACAAAACACGGATAACAGTATCTACATAAGGAACTGTTTACCCCACACACGCGTAGCAAAGGTTAGCCATGTTTTCTTTTACGATACGATACTACTTTATTTGTCAGATCAAGTTTTGTTACAAACACACACGGGACAGATTGATCATTAATCCTTTCTTTTTAATAGTTGACTGAATGTTCGTGATGATGATGTTTTGTGTTGATTAAGCTACTTGAATGTCATTTTATTATTTAATTGTGTAAATGATTTCCTTTCTACATGATATTTACAATAAACTGATCAATAAACATAATTCTACAATTTGTAGCATTTGTTTAAATGTATTTTGTGTTACTGTTAGCGGTTCTATTTGTTCCGAAACTATTTCTCGAGCTAACATATTTTCTTGCTCAAACCACTGTGTTATTGTTATCCGATATATTTGCAATAGAAATTAGGTGTTTGTAAATCTGTGGACACTAAGGTGCTTCACATATATGAGCGCTGAAATAAATGAGTTAAGCTGTAGGTATGGTTTTAGGATTTTAATACTTTAGCATACTTCCCATTCTTATCATATCAACAACATAACTGTAGGGAGCATGTTGTATTGCAGTAGTTGAACTGTGTGTACTTCAGTTCAACAGCATTGCTCTGACATAGTATTGTATAAGCATGTATGTGTGCTTGTGTACTTTAAACCAGGAATATGAATGTGATCAGGAAACTATTTCCCAGTTTTTCCCTTTGAAACAAATTTCTGCAGCTTAACTTTTTATTTTCCTTCATCCCATTTGTGATGCTGGAGGCATACAGAAGAGAGTGAAGCACATGTTCAGCCAAACAGTATTTTCTTTGTGAGAGCTAGAGGAAGTTTGTAGTGACCACAGGGCATATCAGATAATAAGAATTCGGGCAATAGCAGTGATACAAGATGCTTTCAAGTGACACCCAAGAGCTCTTTTTTATCTTTATCCTTTTTTAAATTATATGCAGCCCGGTAGGAAAATGACTTCACCCCAGATTTAATGTCGGTGTGTATGTTTGACGGATTTGTGTTTGGAGATGATAGTAGTATTAACAATGATATGGCAAAATGGATGTTTAAGAAAACGAGAATCTCATACTAGGATGACGGGATGTGGATTTTCCCATGTTGCTGCTGTACAGTGAATGCAGCATATCCTTGTTGGGGAAGTAGGAGACGCATGAGACGACTTCCTGAAACTTTTCTGTTCTCTTCACCCAATCCACTAACCCTGACTTCAACAATAATAAAAAATAAACACGGTGAGTCTTGTTTAATAACCCCGTTTATTTAATCGACAGCAAATTAAATTCAATCCAATAAAATCTGTGATGCTAGCCCCGATGCTAGCTGCTGTTAGCTAATCAGAGGAATGAAAGTCTTTACGTTGAACGGTACGTATGGTTTTATTATTTTTTTTGACATGCATATTGAATGCCTATGTGTTACAGTTGTTTGCAAATATACCTGTCTTTTCGTTTAAACCGTTATAAACTGACTCACGTGACATTTGAGCGTCATTGACACTGTGTTTACATTTCACTTCTGCATTGATCATTATTCATTTGGATTGATTCATTAATTTGTTAAATGGATAATAAACTCAAATCCCACACTCCACTTTGACTAGATGCAGAGATCAAAGAGTTATTATGAATTTAAGTACAATGACCAATACTACAGTGTAAAAAAAATACTTAATTACAAGTAAAAGTTCTGTATTCAAAGTGGTACTTAAGCCAAATTAAAAAGGTATTTGCATCAAATTATACTTGAAGTACTCTTTCTGCAGAATAGCTTAAATTATTATATGATAGTTATTGATTAACGTTCAACACTTCAATCTTGCACTTGGTAAAGGTGGGGTTTATTCCTTATTGGTCCATGTTTGATATTTTATACTCGAGAAGTAATTGTAAATATCTGCATTATGCATTGCTTCCCTGTAGAAAAGGCAGGCTTCAGCACAATGTGATACTGAAAAGAAACAAAGCAAATGTATTACCGCGATTGATTTATCTAGTCAATATTTTGTAACCTCTGACATTTTGATTTCCTGTTGTTATAAATCAGGGCTGAGCCATGGCCAGTTTTCAGATCCGGAAGTATCGGGACGAGGACTCGGAGGCAGTGAGGGACACCTTCATCATGGGGATGAGCGAGCACGTGCCCTCCTCCTTCATGCACATGTTGAAACAGCCACCGACCCAAATGGTGCTCATGTGCCTGTTCTGCGCCCTCATGTATATTACGCGGCGAGCGCGGCGTAAGCCGGGCGTATAAGGAACATCAAGGGTTGGTAGGAAGTCGAAGTCAAGTTGGTGTTCCATATGAGCATTAAGATTGTTGATCTGCCTCTTTGGCTTAGTTACTAGACAATCCAGGAAATGCTGGTTCCGAAGATACCTCGTTGAAGCCTGTACATTGCCAATTGTGCAGACAAACATTCTATTGTCCTCGTGCCGCCGAAACCCCCGTTGTCGCTTTCCCTCTTGGTAGGCTACTCCAGCTATACAAAGGTTGGTCCGACGATATGTTGACTTTAGATGTTGGCGTTGAGTCAGTAGAAGAGACAGTCGGTTTACTTACAGATTTTACAGACCATAACTGAACCTATGCGTCCATGGACTAGGGATTCTAGAAGTCACAGATTAACTTAAGTTGTCTCTCGGTATATGCGAAGGTGGAGAGAAGACATTTTAGACTGTCCAGACATTGCCGGTTCTATCGAACTACTTCATGCCCCGGTGGACCTATTCCGTGCCTAGTAGTTCTGTACTCATCTTACTTAAATCAAGTGAGACTACTAAGACACGTCGTTCGAGTCCTTATTAGTCTCCACTTCAAGGGTAGGAAACGTCGTTCGAGTCGCTTATGTTAGAGGCAAGAAGAACATCGGGTACAGGAAGTATGTCGAAAGACTCGCAGACAGACGTGGTGTCTGTCCACTTGTCGTTTTGCCGACGTTTTGAGCACGAGTGCTCATTTAAGTCGTCTGAACGGCTGTGTCTCGGAATCGCTACGGGTAGGACGCCCACTGACGCCGCATGTCTGTACGCAAAGTTGAGGTTTGTACGTCCCGCGTAAGAGTCTCGTCCTTCCGTCGGTGGCACGGCTGGTGGTGAGGTAGCTGAAGTCGGTGGGGGTTTTTGCTCTGGAAATGACGAAGTCCATCCAAAAGCGACTACAATAACTCCAGGAATTGACTCACTCCACAAGCTACATAAATAACTTGTACATCTGGCTGGTTGACGGCCCGGGGTCGGTCCTGGTCCCACTGCCGGTTCCTACCCATTGTCCTTCCTGAACNAAAAAATGTCATCTGTGGAAGCCGTAGCGCTGTAGAAAGCACGACCAATCATCTGAGCCGGCCCGGCTAAAATAACTGGATGGCCTACCTGACTGTCAGCCTTCAATCTGTGCACAAATTTATCTCTTGCCCTCATTGGTCATGTGCGCGTTCGTGTGTGTTGGAGGAGGGGCTCTGTAAGGAAGTGGCAGATTTTTTTCGGCTGTGTATTTTCAAATTCTAGCGCACTCGAGCTGGTTTCTCCAAAATTACCTACCCCACCTTTAATTGCAATATAAATCAGGTGTTTGTTAATCTGTGAACACTGAGGGGTTTCAGATAAATGAGCATTGAAATACATTTTAAGCCCCATGTGTGGCTTTAGGACTTTAATATTTTAGCATACTTTACATTATTTTCACATCAACCATTAACATTTAGCTGGAGGAAGCATAGCAGTATTTATACTTCATGTACTTTAGTTCAACAGCATTGCTCTCTGGCATAGTATTTTATATGCATGTGCAATGTATATTTTTTACCAAGAATAGGAGTGTGATCAGGGAACTATTTCCCAGCTGCCATGCAGCTTAACATTTTCATTTTCCTTCACCACATGTGTGTTGCTAGAGTTATAAAGTGAGTGAAGCACCTGTTCAGCCAAACAGGAAGAACAAGTATTTTCTTTGTGAGAGCCAGAGAAAGTTTGCTATGACCACAGGCCATGGACAAATCAGATATTTATGGATCGAAGGGACATTTGTCAAAAGCCCCACAGACACACTCACATACAGCAACTGTGCGCATACACAGGTGTTCTAGTTGAATTGTCGTTCATTTCCACTTTTGATTTAGTTTTTATGCTTGCTCTCTATTTTGTTGTAAATGTTTTACTTTCCATTTTTTAGGGGTTGAATATTTGGATGTGTGCATTTCCTCTCACTACTCCTCAATTCCCTTTTTTCTTACCTCGTAATTTTTCGAGTTTATATCAATGGTTTATATAAATACATAATAACAGCAAAAGAAAAACTCCTCAGGGAAACATGATTTAAAGAGGAATGGCCCTTAATAACAACAACAACATCATAATAAACTTAAAAACGTGCTTCACAACAATTCAAAAGTAATAATACAATATAAATGTACTCAATTATTTGCACTAGACATTGAGTCGTACTATGTGTCTATAACAACTTCCCATCTTTGAAATATTCACCAGTGAATGCAATAATACATTTAAACATCTCTATAGTCCAATACCAGTAATACAACTCTCCCCGGGCTCCTCTGTGAGTGAGACGGGCCAGTCAGGCAGCAGCTCGGCCACCTCAGCTCCGATGTGTCTGGTGGTCTGGTCAGACCTCCATGGATGGATGTAGCCCGGACTGGACGAAGCTGAACGGTTAGCCGGATTTTTTCACACAAACAGGTAAGATTTAGCTCTAACATGTCATCTGGTGAATGGGAAATACTTTCAAAACACATTTAAATACATGTTTAGAAAGATATACGTGTGTGTCTTGTTACATTTAACTCGAGCTAAGACGTTTTGTGTGAGAATGCCATCCGAAGCTAACGGTTGCTATTGCTAGCAGCTGGCCAGGGAGTGTCCCAACTGACAGCTGACAGAACCAAACATCAGCCAAAAAAGAGGATTTAAGAACCAGTCGCAGCCGATAAAATACATTATTTGATCATCTAAAAGACTGAAATAGAGTCTTAATTATTCCAAATACTGATAAAGCTTTGGCTGTGGGTTATTGAGACACGTGGATCATGTTTTCCAGCACTAATTGGTATGATTTAGGCTTTCTCGTTTTAATTAACTAACCCTTGATAGTTTTCTCCTAATTTCTCATTCAATTTGGTTAATCTGTCGGTAGAAAATATCATGTCAGGCTGCAACCACACCCATGCTGTGATTTATTAATATCCCAACAGTCATAGGTTATTAAATAATTCAATATTAGTGTTAGTCGATTGATTGATTTTAATAATACTTCATAATTTCTTTTAAATAAATGACTAAAATAGCAGTAAATTGGTCAGTGGGATATGTGGAGCAGTGCATGGTCTCCTAGCTTTGATATCACTAGATGGCACTACATTATTTACTCTCACATTTGTCGTTTCTATTTATAGTTTGAATTCTTTTGTTGAAAGTACAGTTACATTTGAGCACTTTCATGCTATCTTGATACACATTGAAGTGCAGGAATAACCAGGCTCTACTCCTGTTTTCAGTGGATGACCTATTTTTCCTGTCTGCATTGTGTGCTGAGACCAGGCTGAATATCATTAGCATGCATGTGGTGGAGAGGAAGACCACCATTTAAGGATTTGCTACTTAGATATATTTTATTTTTATTCACTAAGGCATTTGATTTTCTCGATGTCATGAAGACATTACTGAAAAAAGATAATAAATATATTGTAATCATTTTTTTTTTATATAACAAAAATATGCAGCCCTGAATGAAACTCCCCTTTCCTTCATGAGCCCTGACACAGCAGTTTGCATTTCAGCCCACGAATCAACTATAACAAATTAACTTACCAAACTTCATATATCCTCTAAATAGCCTTCTTGACACCAGCTTCCAGGGCGTCCACTTGCTCTTCTTTACTTTTTTTAGTGACGTCCATTTGTTCCTGCTGGACCTGCAGAGGTTCAGTTTGGTCGTGACGCTCCTCCTAAAAATCACGCAAACCTTCCTGTGCTCTGAAAAAACTCACAGCATCAAAAGCTTTTCGATGCTGTTGTGAGAAGCCATTTCTTTGCTAGTTCTTTGGTTTTTGGCTGCTGGTTGTCTCCGTATTATTCCTTCAGTGGGAGATAAGGGCTCCCCCTCTCTCCCCTCTCTACCTCCCACAAATCCCTGACACCCCCTCTGTCGTCATTGGCAAAAAAGGGTGCAAAGAGACTGCAGAGGCTTGTTTTGTGTCCCTAAACATCCTCAACTGTGTATCACTCTCCTAAGTTATACATATCAGCCTGTATTGTGTATACTTAAGTCATTTTCCATACTCTAAATGCACGTTTGAGACTTTTATTAATGCTCTGAAGCCACAAAATACTGCCTCATAATACTGTCCTCATTAGATATATTATTAGGTAATGACTTGTCGATAAGTTGATTTAAATAGTCATTCTGCATTAAAACATAAGACAATGATTTACTGACTATAGATTTTCAAGTGTTTTCTGGTAAACTGCAGCCCTAAGGTTGACATGTTGTTACCCTGATGATCTATGTTTTGTTGCTAAGCTTTCTGAGCATTATTTGGAAATATCTTCCCCTCCTCAAGGCTGTGTCTCTTTTATCCTGATTCTGAAATGCAGACTCTTATCCAACATCTCTTATTAGCGTGCAGGTTGAAGGCTTTTACACAGAAACCCCTGCAGAGTTTGCTTCCATTGCAGAAAGATGGCAGCACAGAAACAGAGAGTTTAAAAAAAGGTCCAGCCATGCGGTTCGCTGATAAAAGCTGATAAAGGAGAGTTAATCCGTCAGGCGGAGCCATAATGCTTACAGTGTGCCGCATAACAGAGCATCACCTGGGCCCTTTGTGTGCAGCCACAATGACACGGCCTCAGATTGAATTGAACTGGTTCACCCCCCACCCCCGGGTTCAAAAACGCTTACCGTCTGTGTTTTTTTTTTCTACTTCTCCCCCCTTTCCTTTTCCCCCACGATTTGAGTAGGCATAAGTAAGTGTTTCTTAAGACGAACTGCAGTGTTAGGACACATCTGGGCTCTTTAAATATATTTCTTTGCTGCATTCTTGAAGGAGTGTTTTTTGTTGACTGTTTGCCCCAAAAACCGTAGTGATTATAAATTATATCATTTGGTACTTTATTGAATTCAAACAAAGAACAACTTAAGTCATGCATGGGACTAAATAAATACTATACAGAAAGACTTTAATTATTTGCCTGTCTGAGGTATTTTTGTGTCCCTAAACAACCTCAACTGTACACAACTTTTTAAAATCTGAGTCTGTATTTTTTATATATAAGCATTTTACCAGACGTAATACGCAGTTTTGACATGCTTCCCAAATCCGTATGTCCCTAATGGTTGTCCTCCACCAAACAAAATATTTGTTGATGATATTTTTCATCTGACGGATCATAATAAGTAGTGATTATCATAGCATTTGGTAGTTTCATGATTTGCCCTATCAGGAATTTAACTGCGCTCTGATCATCCACAGAGCGTTACTGGAGATGCATGGTGATAATGACTGTCAGGTTTATTCTGAGAGTTTTATAGACGTGTATTTGCAGGCTTTAGGACCCAGTAGCTCAGTCTGCCCCCCCCCCCCNCCCCCCTCCTGCATGAGCCAGCGCAGACACTAGCACAGCGCAGTGCTACCTCTCAGCTGATGCACTCACAGCAGAGCAGCCTGGATGTTATACCCCCCCCTTCATCTCTGTTTGCCTCTGGTCCATTCATCATCAGAGGGGTGGATCATCCCCTGTCTTCCCCTCCAGAAACTTTAGCCCAAAGAAAGCTCCTGCAGGCTTTTTTTTTGGTTGCAGAGAGGAGGGCCGGGGGAGTTTGTTGTGAGGATCAGGAGAGGGATGATGTGATTCTGTGCAGAGACGAAGAGGAAGAGAGACGCTCCCCCACACCCCTCTCATAGACCCCCTATCTGTCTGGCTCTTCCCAATAACCCTCCTTCAATCGAGACAGGCGTTTTTTGGGGGAAGCATGTCACAGACTAGGAGGAACACGTACACCCGGGTGAGTGTGTACTAGGTGTTTATACAAGGTGAAGGAATGACCATTGTTTCTGTTGGATTTGTTTCACTCTGTCATCAGCTTCATGGTGGGTTTTTCTACTTTGAATAGAAAGGGTTTCTAATCCATTTCACCGCTGCATTCCTCCCTCTGAATTGTCGCCTCTTTGTTCGGCTCCTCTGGTTTAGGTTCTGTGACGCCTTGTGTCTGTAAAGTAGGAGTTGGTGATGTGTGGCAGGCAGGTAACAGGACCACAAGGCTTTTTGTTATCATTAGACACACAATGAGCCTGAGAGGACTTCCTGTTTCGTCCTGCAGCTTTCCTGCCTCTGGGAGGGATGACATCAGAGCTTAAACAGGTCTTTCATACTATTTTATTCCTAAGATCACAGAAAACTCCTTACTGAATTTTCTTTTACAATAAAAGGGTATATTTGTGTTGCTTTTTGAAGTAATGTTGAACTGTAGTAATATTGTTCAGCTAGTATTTGATTTAATCATGAACCGTTGAGGTGACATGTATTTTATTACATGTTTATTTCCCTTATCTTGCGTCATTTGGTATGGGCAAAATAAACCTAGCAGTGGAATTAATCACAAGATATAGAAACATTTCTGGTTATACACGACTGTTTGCTGGCATTCTCACACATGGAAAGTAAAAAGATCGAGGCAATAGTTTGATTTCATTTGAGTCCAGATTATAAATCAAATATTGAGTGCTTACGTGAAAACTAAAAGTGCTGTCTTCTAATGATGTTCCTTCAAAATATTAAACATTATCTGACACTTTCTTTGTTAGTATGAGCTTCTTATCATTTTAAATAACGCTATTGTGTATCACACTACCTAGAGATGTGGTTTAATCACAAAACAATATAATTGAAAGATGATCATATTAATGGATCACCCTAATTGAGTCCGCATTACAAGGTCCATTTAAAAGTTTCATAGCTTTCTGGAGCTTAGTTTTGGAGCTTTTGAGATAACAAATCCATCCGATTTCTCAGCGCCTCCATCAGAGCATGAGTTACAGTGCAGTAAATGAAGCTGTGTTGTTTAATCGTCTTCTTTTATTATTGTAGTCAGTCTGAGCTCGCGTGTTTTAAGAGTAGAGTGGCACTAAATAATTCAACCTCCTCGGGTCGGCCCGGCCTCCACATGGCAAACGTGTCAGAGAAATGACGGAAACACCCTGCGGGCTTCACTACAGACTGATAGCAAAGCATGACTTTAAAGAAGTCCAGAACTGAAAGCTCAATGGACGTCTGAGTGCAGTTTGCCCACAGGTGCAGGTGAAGCCTTCCTGAAGTACCGTAAAGCAAAGACTCCTGCCTCGGTGAAGCATTTGAATAGAAGTTACAGCTTTATTAAAAGATCTTGAGTGTGACATGGTAACGGCTTCACAAAGACTCAAGGACTCTTTGACTGCACACTTGTCAAAACTCTCATATTTGTCATGAACTATAAGCTAGGTTGATTAGACGTTAAGCAATCATTTGGATTCAGGATTTGCTTAGCTGTCGCTGCCAAGGCACCTTTATTTATAGAGCACATTAAAGGCTTTGATAGAAAACATTTATAGCATTGAGACGTAGTAAATGTTGAGTTATACTTGGTTTTATTTGTAAATAGTAAGGAATGAGAGAAACAGCTAAGAGAATATAATTTAATCTCTTAATAAAGATACCTAATGTTGTTTCCCACCACGATATAAATATGGATATATGTGTTTCTTTATATTCCTGGATCAACTGGAGGGAGTTGAGGAGATATGAAGTTAAACCTTAAATATTTTCAAAACAGATTTCTACAGATTGCAGTTTAGCTTTGTTGAAAACATTTAGGATAATGGCAGTTCACAATAAAGCAAAAATGTCTAGTTGTTTTTAGACATTTGAATGCAGAAGCGTTCCATAATATAGAAAGAAATATTGTGTCTCTGAGCAGAAAGGGACATTTTGTTCCCCATATCACTGAGAATATCTTTCTATATTCATGAATGCATTTTTATCAGTAAATCCGTTGTTCACAAGTTTGAGAAATGTAAATCATTGCGAAATGCCTCTTAAGAAGTGACGACATATTTGAGCTTATGTTTAAAAAGCACTGAAACAAAGCGGTCTTTATTCCACATTCCACCTTTACTTATCTCAGACTTAATGCTCTCACTGTGTGCAACACGGATGGCTGACTTTTAATACCTGTATGTTTAACAGATATTTTACTTTGATATATTCTTCCTCCTTTACAATATATAATGGCCTTGGTTTTTTGTATCACTGAAGTCTTTAAATATCTTGGTTTCAGTCCAAAAACCAAAGATATTCACTTTAATTTGATATAAAACAGAGAAAAAGCAGTAAATATTCATATTTGACGGACTGAAATATTGTTTGCGTTTAACAATTACTTAAATGATTAATGAATTAGCACAATTTACTATCTAACTGCTTATTATTAAAACATGACAACTTAATTTACAACTGTATATACACAAATTTTATTTAAATTTTAATATTTGCTGATATGTTTTAAAACTTACCATTGTTAATAGTGGCAACAGCGTCAAAAACCAAAGGAAACAATGGTAAGTTTTAAAACATATCAGCAAATATTAAAATTTAAATAAAATTTGTGTATATACAGTNTATTATAAATACAGTCTTTAAATCTGGACCCTATCCCCTCAAACCTCCTTCAGACTATCGCTCCTGATATTCTACCGTTTCTCACCCATCTCATCAAACTTCTCTAACTTCTGGTCACTTTCCAAACAGTTTCAAGGAGGCAAGAGTAACGCCTCTCCTAAAGAAACCCACTCTCAACCCGTCCGATGTTATAAACTACAGGCCTGTCCCTCTCCTCCCGTTCCTGTCTAAAACACTTGAACGCGCTTGTCTTTAAACAACTCTCCTGTTATCTCCATGAGAACAACCTTCTTGATCCGCACCAGGCTGGTTTCAAGGCAGGTCACTCAACAGAAACTGCTCTCCTTGCTGTCTCTGAGGAACTGCACACGGCTAAAGCAGCCTCCCTCTCCTCTGTCATCATCCTTCTGGAACTGTCTGCTGCATTTGACACGGTGAATCATCAGATCCTCCTTCGCACTCTCCAAGAACTTGGAGTTTCAGGCTCTGCACTTTCCCTCCTCACCTCATACCTCAAAGACCGCACCTACAAGGTAACTTGGAGAGGGTCCGAGTCCGACCCTTGTCAATTAACTACAGGGGTCCCTCAGGGCTCTTTCCTCGGTCCCCTCCTCTTCTCCCTGTACACAAACTCGCTCGGATCTGTCATTAGCCCGCATGGTTTTTCATACCACTGCTACGCTGACGACACCCAATTAATTCTGTCCTTTCCCCGCGGAAAAAGCGACGCAGCTTCTGGTCCAGGCTCTCGTCATCTCACGCCTAGACTACTGCAACTCCCTCCTGGCTGGTCTACCTGCATGTGCCATCCGACCTCTGCAGCTCATCCAGAATGCAGCGGCTCGTCTGGTCTTCAACCTTCCTACATTTTCCCACACCACACCGCTCCTCCGCTCCCTTCACTGGCTTCCGGTAACTGCTAGAATCCACTTCAAGACACTGGTACTTGCATACCATGCTGTGAATGGATCTGGCCCTTCCTACATCGAGGACATGGTTAAACCGTACACCCCAGCCCTTCCTACATCGAGGACATTGTTAAACCGTACACCCCAGCACGTGCTCGCTGCGCCCGCACTGCGAGGGGGACCAAAGTTCCCATCAGCAAAAACACGTGGGTTTGCTATCCTGGCTCTGAAATGGTGGAATGAGCTCCCCATTGACATCAGGACAGCAGAAAGCTTACACATCTTCCGGCGCAGACTGAAAACTCATCTCTTTCGACTCCACTTCGAGCGATCGAATTACTAACAAAGTACTTATATACTAATAAAGGGCTGGCTTATCTAAAGCCAGTTGAGTAGCACTTGAAATGTTTTGGCTCTATGAAACCTGATATACTTATATGATTCTGTTTTCTTCAAGTTTGTATCTTCTTGGTCGAATGCACTTATTGTAAGTTGCTTTGGATAAAAGCGTCAGCTAAATGCAATGTAATGTGATTTAAATCTGTTTCATCCACTGCAGGTTTCTGTGGTCACGTTGCATCGTCCAAGCTACTTTAAGTCTCAGTTTTTAAACTTGTTGACAACTTAGTTTATTTTATTTCCTTTGGTTTTTGACGCTGTTGCCACTATTAACAATGGTAAGTTTTAAAACATATCAGCCAATATTAATTTAAAACAAGCCCTTTTCTTTTTTTTTTTAAATAAAAGTTGTGTATACAGTTGTAAATTAAGTTGTCATGTTTTAATAATAAGCAGTTAGATAGTAAATTGTGCTAATTCATTAATCATTTAAGTAATTGTTAAACGCNGCAGCGATGTTTGCAGTGAAGGACAGTTTGTTATCTAGGGTCACACCCAGATTCCTTGCAGTCTGAGTCGGGGAAACAACAGAGGTGCCGATGTTGATTGTTAGGTCAAGAGTGGGACAATCTTTTCCCGGAAGGAAAAGCAGTTCAGTCTTGTCAAGGTTGAGCTTGAGGTGGTGAGCAGACATCCACTGAGAGATGTCAGCTAGACAAGCAGAGATGCGTGCGACGACCTGGGTCTCTGAGCGGGGAAAGGACAGAATTAATTGGGTGACGTCAGCGTAGCAGTGGTATGAAAAACCATGCGGGCTAATGACAGATCCGAGCGAGTTTGTGTACAGGGAGAAGAGGAGGGGACCGAGAACAGAGCCCTGAGGGACCCCTGTAGTTAATTGAAAAGGGTCGGACTCCGACCCTCTCCAAGTTACCCTGTAGGTGCGGTCTTTGAGGTATGAGGTGAGGAGGGAAAGTGCAGAGCCTGAAACTCCAAGTTCTTGGAGAGTGCGAAGGAGGATCTGATGATTCACCGTGTCAAATGGATGATGACAGAGGAGAGGAGGCTGCTTTAGCCGTGTGCAGTTCCTCAGTGACAGCAAGGAGGGCAGTTCTGTTGAGTGACCTGCCTTGAAACCAGACTGGTGCGGATCCAGAAGGTTGTTCTGATGGAGATAACAGGAGAGTTGTTTAAAGACAAGCGCGTTCAAGTGTTTTAGACAGGAACGGGAGGAGAGAGACAGGCCTGTAGTTTATAACATCAGACGGGTTGAGAGTGGATTTCTTTAGGAGAGGGTTTACTCTTGCCTCCTTGAAACTGTTTGGAAAGTGACCAGAAGTTAGAGAAGTGTTAGAATATCAGGAGAGATAGTCTGAAGGAGGTTTGAGGGGATAGGGTCCAGATTTAAAGACTGTATTTATAATATAAAGATTATAATTGTTGATATGTGAAAACCCCTTGATGTTGCTGCTGTTTGAGTCTTCGTCCTGCTTTCTGTCTGATCTTGTTGAAGTGACTCTGCAGAACAGAGACAGTTTACAGTGAAGTGAAGGAGAGTCAGAGGAGAGTAATAATATCTGCTCTTCTCTTCTGCTGAGTCACCATCACTTCTGGGACACCACACTGTAAAGTGGGTTATGCAGGATTGTTTGATTTCAAAATAGTGCAGCTTGTGTTCAAACGTTTTTATGTGTGGTTTGTTTTCCATGCAGCCGAATTGCTGTCTGAAACCTCAGGTGATTGTTGCCTTGGTGTTGTCAGAAAAGCTCGAAAACAGTAGCAGTGTTTGCCTTGACATTTAGAGTCCCGCTCGGCTCAGAGGGACTGAAAGCCGCTCCTTTTGAAATACCCTGCCAATATCTCCTTAGAGTTGATGCACTGTAGTCATTGTGGTTACATACGGGCAGTTTTGGTATTCCTCATACTATTAAGCATTCTGCAAAGGCCATCTCTTATCCCATTCATGTTCAGGGTCAAAAAGACCGTCATTACTTTTTTCTTTGTGCTTTGAGTTGCCCACCCAACCTTTTTATCCAAAATGCAATGATCCTGCAGAGCAACAGAAGACTTTATACAACTGGTTTCACAGGCAGAGGAGAATAAGAAACAAGTAAACCTACAATCATAGAATATTAATAGCATTGGAGGGATGAACCCTTTAATGGTCACACATGCAGAGCACACAGACAGCACAGCACACACAGTGAAATGTGTTCTCTGCTTTTAACCCATCCTAGTACTAGGAGCAGTGGGCAGCTATTGCACAGCGCCCGGGGAACAATGGGAGTGGGGGGTTGTCCGGTGTCTTGCTCAAGGGCACCACGGCAGGGCCAAGGAGGTGAACTGGGACCTCTTCAAGTAGCAGTCCACACTCCATATTTAGGTCTGTTCGGGGACCCTACGGCTCCCAGTCCAAGCCCCTACTGACTGAGCCACTGCCGGAATATTTAGTAGAGTACCCCCGTTTTAAATGTACAAAATGTGATTATGTGAGAAGAATTCCTGTTTAAACACTATCTGTGTCTCCACGCAGACCACCAGCAGCGGCAGCAGCAGGATGAGCTCGGACGGGGGCGGGCGGCCCATCAAAGTGGGCTCCCTGGTGGAGGTGATCGGGAAGGGGCAGCGCGGCGCGGTGGCATACATCGGCAACACACTGTTCGCCTCCGGAAAATGGGTGGGGGTCATCCTGGACGAGGCCAAGGGCAAGAACGACGGCACGGTGCAGGGCAAGCGCTACTTCACCTGCGGGGAGAACCGAGGGATATTCGTGAGACAATCACAGGTAATAAATGCCTAAAGCCCAGAGATAGAAGCCCCCCCCCCCATCTTTCTATTGTTTAGTTTCTTACTTTGTGAGATTGTGATTTTTGTTTTTATTTGACGCAGTGTGGGGGTTGATGTTTCCCTCTGTGGTCTGCACAGTGCCAGTGTTTTCCTGCTGCTTCAGGCTGCGAGTTTGGATGTTTCCTGATTGTTTTACTTCCAGAAAGCTACTTCAAAGTGCCCCTGCATATTTCATCACCATAGGGTGATCTGTGGTGTCCTGGGGATAGTTATACAGCCAAAGGACAAGAAAATGGCTGGAATATCAAGCCCTTTTTTGTCACTGCTTAAATGTTATGGCCACTTATTGAACTTGTATACCATTCTCATTGTGGAAGATTTGTAATATGTGTCTCAATTTGGTGTAAAGCTCTCCACTTGTAGAAGCGCTGAACATACAATCAAAGAGCACAGAAAGTAAAAGGTCTTTTAACCTTTATTTTATTGCAATTGAAATCTAAAATCTATTTTACAAGAGAGATCAGAAAAATGTTAAGGTTTCATGTGGAGTTTATGTATATCTTGTGACGTAGCAGAAAGTTAAATGGATACACCCCAAATATATGAGTTAGGTTTTAAATATTGATTGCCAGGAACTCATTTGGGGCAAAACCAAAAGAGTTTCTTCTTTGATCTCGTTTGTCGTAGCTTCTCTTGCTCGCTTTGATAATTTAGAGTAAAAGTCTGTCAATCTGTCTCACTGCTGTCTGTCTGTCTGTCTGTCTGCCTGTCTGTCTGTCTGTCTGTCTGTCTGTCTGTCTGTCTGTCTGTCTGTCTGTCTGTCTCTCTCTCTCTCTCAGATCCAGCTGTTTGACGATGGAGCCGACACGACGTCTCCAGAGACGCCTGAGCCCGGCACCGGAAAGATTCCCAAACGAGGTGAGCGGACTCACGTTGAGATGATTACAAGTGTGTCCTTTTTGTCCTCATTTGCTTTTATTGATTATTATCTTGCAGGGATTTTTTTAACATAAAAAAATAAAGAAATATGCTAAAACTAAATATAATCATGTCTGACCTTTCCGAAATGGAGGTTGTCTCTAGGTGACCAGAACACTCGCAACATTAAACAAGCAGGGAAGTTCTGCGATGTGAGAGCACTGAGGAAAACACATTTCCTTTTTTGACATTAAGCCGGTACACAGGTGGAAGGGTGGAAGGGAAGGGATTTGATTACTTACAATATGACTATCCTTTTTTCCAAAATGTTTTGTTCGACCGTGGATTAAAGGCAATATCTAATGCTATCTTTCAGTTAATTTAGAAGAAATCAACAGGCACACATAGACAAAGGTAATAAAGTAAAAAACACACACATGTTCCATCAAGCGGAAAGAACGAAGACATGTTTAGGGAAAAAAATAGCACAAACTCGTCACAATTAACTAGGGCATGGAAAACACTGTATTTAGCATCTAGTGTCTCTCCTGAATAACAATAGTATGAACTGAGGCGCTGACACCTTTTCTAACTGACAGGCCACTGGTTTGATCATTGATAACTGGTTTGGACTGGTTTGAATAATGCATTTTTTTAGATTCAAGATTCAAGGCTTTTATTGTCATTCGTACATAGCTAGTTATGTCGATGGAAATCTTAGGTCCCAGGCTCTTCCAACAGTGCAACACAATAAAACAGATAACATAGTGCAAGTCCTGGTTAGATTAAAGTTATGAAGTATTTGAAACATACATTTCAATCATTACAAACTTTTTTAGCTTTACAAATAAGTACGGTAACAGCTCAGCCTGTGCAACAAAATGCTTTCATTTCATAAGAGATGTGGAACAACCGTGTGCAGACTTGGTGCCACACTCTGTTTGAGGCTCAACGTGGAACCAGAGCCTGTAATGAGATCCTTACTGAAGCACATTTATATTTCAGGCCTTCAGGCCTTTAGCAGAACTCGACACCGCCTTGCTTAAAGGGAAAGTTCCCCAATGTTCACGTCCAATCAGTGTTCATGGTAAATGTAGTCCACTGAAGCCATCAAAGCCAAGTGCTCGTTATATTGACATCTCTCTTCGATTCCAACAAGAAAATTATTTGCTTTAACTTCTGGTCACCAATATTTGTTGTCATCCTCTCGAGGATAGAGCTGCTGTTTCCATGGTAATGCCTCTTTGCTGCATCATTAAAACAGGGGGGGTGATGGTGCAGAGTATTTAGTTTAGCAACCTCCTGCCGCAGAGAGAGGAGACACACAGCAGTATTCTTGGAAACATCAATAGTTTTTTAAACTAACACTGGTATTTAAAATTATGAAAATGATATTGAGAAAAGTAAAAAGTAATGGCTGTGATAAAAACAATAGGCAATAGTTTTCCCTGGTTAAATGTTTGTTTTTCAAATATATTATATATATATTATAGCAGTAGTTGGTACCTTTTATTAAAAATAACTTTTTGTCGATACAATATTTTAACCAAATATCTGTTGCTTCCTTGTTTCTAACAGTATTGGGGTTAAACCCTGTGGTGCAAAGCCAATAAATCATGTTGACTTTAAGCTGTAATCTGTGAATACCAGGATGTTTGTGGAACTTTATACCTTGTAGAAAATAATTAACGAAAACACGTCACTCACTTTCTTTGTTTTTCTTTCTTTTTAATGTCCTCAGAGATCCTGGAGACGCCCAAGTCCACCAAACTGGTGAGTCAAAGTTCACTCCTGCAGGAAGTCAGCAGCAGATATGGCAGCACACACACACACACACACACACACACACACACACACACACACACACACACACACACACACACACACACACACACACACACACACATACACATACACACACACACACACACACACACACACACACACACACACACGCCTGGACTCACACACACACACACACACACACACACACCTGGACACACACACACACACACACACCTGGACACACACACACACCTGGACACACACACGGACGGACGGACACACACACACGGACGGACGGACACACTTGCACTCACACGCCTGGACTAACACCCCGACACACGGCTGGACACACAAACTCTAAAATATTAGCACACCTGCTCTGCTGTTTTAAAAACTGAGAATCCACTCCTTTCTCACACCTTCCTTTCACAGGCTGATGTTGACAATCTGCAACTTAGAAGTAGTCATTTGCAGTACAAAGGAGTAATATGTTGCATACACATACTTAATTAACCAAATAATGAAATACTATAAATGATTAGCTTTTCTTTTATACATTGTAAAAGTGTGTTGAATAATCTCTGCTCCTAATTGATAAAGAGATTGGAAACACACAGTTGCAAATTAGATTTAAAAGACTTCAATAATTCCTGAAATTGTGGGTTAAACCAAACAAAACCAAATAAGATCTTTAAAAAAATAAGTGTTCATGTCGGTCCAGCAGAGGGCGATGTTTACTCATAAATATCTTCACTCTGATAAATATACAGATTATTTATTTAGTGAAACAAGAGCTCCCCTGAGATTAGTTGAACCTTTACATTAAGAACAATGCAGCGACTGTATTGTTTATTAATAATAATAATGGGTTTCATTTATAAAGCACTTCATATTTGACTTCAAATCCTGAAGTGCTAAAATATTAATTCCTCTGTTATAACTCTGTGATTGAATCAGGGCCAACACCTTAGACACAAATCTCACATAAATAATTCATAAAAATGTAAAGATGTCATCACAACTTAAAAATGCTTGGACTCTAAAATATGGAGTTATTTTCTTTTACATTTTTAACAGAGAGGTTTAAAAACATTGCCTTAGACATTATGATGGACATATTTGATTTGACGTTTTACAGATCAAACAATAAATCAAATAAATATCGTAACAAAACTGCATTGTTAAAACGTTTTTCACTGAGCTCTATACATTTTTCAAGTTATGTTAAGATGTAAAAACTAATCTTTGCAATAACGGAATTAAACAGTGTCTTATATACCATATTACTATTTGAATAACAAAGCAATCGTGTTTGAAACATTGTAAATACGATGTTTTTTACGTGTAGTCTGAACGATATGAACTGAATTAAAGTGGAAGTTAAATGAGGAGAAGAGAAATGATGAAGGTCTTTCACCCACAAACGAAGAGCACCGACGACCCCTTCACTTCCAGCATGACACACTCTTGACCTTTAACCTCACCCCTTCATTCCTTCCTCACTTCCTTCCCTCCTTTCCTCCGACCACGCAGCGAGGAGTGAAACTCAAAAAGGTGTTGCATGTTTCTCTAACCTCTGTTCAGTGTAATGTAATGACTGTGTCTCTGAATGGCCTCGCTGCTGCATGACGACCGGGCGTACTCCAGACATTTTACCCATGATCCCTTGCAGCTCACCGTACCGTTGTCCCTGGTCTTGTTTTTCAGCCGCTCTGTGTTTATGTAAACGTAAAGATCAGTGTGTGAACGGCTCATACATTGTGTTCGTCTGCTTTCCGTTCAATTGTTAAAGCATGCTGAAGTCATGGCAGCCGGTGTCATACTTGATTGATTAACAGGAAACATACTAAGTGTCGTAGTTTGTCGTATCAGTAGAAGCAAAACTATGGATTTATTTGTGCTGAACATTTCCTTAAAAAATGTATTACACACAAACCTTTGGACTCAGAGGGGCTTCAAATGCATAAAATCCCAGTTCTCCAGTTCAGACGGTTCTCTATCCTGGTCCTTTTTCATGAATCGTGGTGGAAAGATAACATCTTTTGAAATTAAACATATTTTCTAATTATGCAAGAAGAAACCGAACTGCGTAGAACAGCAGTGGGTTACTTGTTACACTTAAAATCTTTAAAATGATTCAGTTCAAAGTATACACAATATTGTATTCTATGAGTGCAGAAGAATGCTATGTTTCTCAAGCTGAACACACATGGAAGAAGACACCATGCAGAAGTGATATACATACTAATACATATTGTGACTTTAGCATTTAATGAGCCACACATGAACTCATCATCCGATCCATGCCGACCGTCCGATGCTCTTTTAAAGTCATCCTCCGCTGTGTCGTACATGCAGGTAAATGTCAGACCCCCGCCCCCCCCCGCCTGCAGAGAACAGAGCTGCTGCAGAGCATTGATTTCCTGTCCGCTCCACTTTATCGTCTCCTGACTTCCGACCTCAGGAGCTCAGATCGGTCTCCACAGGGAGGCTCGAATGTTCTTTCTTTTCCAGATGAAACCGAAGGGTTGAACACAGAAGGGATTCAGAACAGGCAGGAAAATGCAAAGAATAGATGACATAAGCAGAAATGTGCCATAAACAATAAACTCTCTCAAAGATAGTTTTTTTTATTAACTTTTCATTTTTTTCTATATAATTGCTATGTATTATTCATTTGGTTACTACTATATCTAATTTATTGTTTTTCTATACTTGCTTTTTTAATCATGTTTTTGTTAATGTTTTTATTATCTACTATTTATTTTAATATGATATTTTTCCTGTCCCTCAGTTATACAAGTACCAATAAAGAAAATACTTTTGCAAGAAGAACAAGAAAAATATGAAATATAGAAAAAGGAAACGATTCATATTACATTTTGAAAACATTAAATATATTAATTAATAACAATAATTACAAATAATCTAAGTAAAAGAACCAATGTGAAATAATTGTATACATTTATAAAGCCTAAATCATTAGTATTAATTGTTATAAATCCTATTTTCCGTTTTATTGGGTCTCTTATAGAAAATTCAATTTCAAAATAATTTCTCCAGAAACATTTGTATTTCACTAATCTCACTTTCCATGATCAGATATGTTCTCAACCACAGTTTGTTGATGCTTAAAGTTCCATTATCTTGGTGGACAAAGTGAGTTCTTCTTATGATTTATGTGCTTGCACTGCGGTCGTATGCAGTAAAGTTTTTCAGCTTGACAGCAGAGTATCTGAACTTCACGCTTTCTCAAGTTTCCCCGTGTCCGATCAAAGGAGGTCACCGCTTTGCTTCGTCAGTTCATCGTGTGTGTGTGTGTGTGTGTGTGTGTGTGTGTGTGTGTGTGTGTGTGTGTGTGTGCGCGCGTGTGGGGAAAGCAGCAACTTGATACCTCCGCTGAACACATCCCATCCTCCTCTCTGCCTGCGCGTCTGTCTCCCTGCATCACTTCGGCTCAGAGCAGCACTTGAGCCTGTGAGAAAGAGGATTCATATTTCATGAGGACAAACGTCTCTGGGCTGCTCTGTAATGGATACACAAAAACACTCTTATTTCTACCCCAGCCCCCCGAGGTTCTGCTTCTCGTTGTAATATTTGCTTCAATATAATCTTGCATGTTACAGCCTGCATTTAATCTATAAGCTCAAAAAACATAATCACAGCAATTTCAAATTACTTTCTGTCAATTTTTAGGCGTACAAAGTATTTTTGGCTTTAAAAAAGTAGCCTGATTAGCGGACAGTTAATCAGAGTATTCCCTCTGGATTAATCCGCTTACATCCGCTCTTCCTCCTGTTAGTGCAGAGATTAGTGGAGCCGGAGAAGATACTGCGACAGATTTCTTACACAAAAACACCTTCTAACTCAAATCAGTATTCTATCTAAAGCTCAGGACCACTGCTTGTTTGAATCTTAATAGTCGATGTTATGATACTGCTGGATCTTTTAAGCCATTTTGCAAGGATTCATTGTGTTATCTTTTGTTAGAAGACATAACCAGTATAGAGGAAAACACAAGTACTCAGATATTGTTCATGTCACTAGACTCTGTTACAAATGACATTACTGCAGTTTAAAGCCTAGTAAAATAAAAGTACTATTTGCACAAAACATACAAAGTCTATATAAGATAATGCAGATTGGCCCATTTTAGATTATAGATTATATTTGTTGATGCATTAAAATGTTAATCATTTTAATGTTGTAGCTGGCAATACATGTCAAATGAAGGGGTGTCACGACGCAAGTAGCAGACATTTTATTTTGAAATGTACATTCCAAGCACACCATCCTATAAAGTAATACAAATTGTTAAATCATGTTAATGTTACTTTTTGTAAATATGATTGAAAATATTTTATATTAAATGGGGATATCATATCTTCTCATGTCAATTGTAGCCGCCTTAATCAATTTCCTAGCATGGCACACGTTGTAATATAAGCAAATCATTCTCCAAACAAATCAACATGTTTAAACTTCTGATCTCCATCCCTGGTAAAAACAAAAACATTTCTTAAAACCTCTTTAATTTGTGACACAGATCACGTGTCCTCATTGTTTTTGTCCGCCTCATTTGAATAATCAGCCCATAAGCAAGCACTTCTACTGTTGCTAGGTGACAAGAGAGACTTGCATCAGCGTTGCTGCTCATTTTTCTCCCTCACTTCCTCCGTCTCACCTCCTCCCCTGTCTGTCCCCCGTCACACATCGTCTCACCCCTCCCTCCCTCCCTCTTCCTCTCCCTGTCTGTGCGGTGATGAGAGGGAGGGGGAGGGGGAGAGGAGAGGGAGGGAGGCTGCTCAGTGATGTAATGCAGGAACAGGAGCTCGCCTGACAAATCACAATAAGCAGAGAGAGAGAGAAAATAGGGAGGAGGGAGGGAGTTGAGGGGAGTGAGGCGTCTCCTGTGAGCAGTAGCAGGTCGGAGGCTGTCGGCAGAAAGATGTCTGAGGCGTAATCGGAACAGAGAGGAAAAAGGGAGGCGAGGGCTCCGGTGCATGGACTATGAGACGGGGGACATAAAGAAGGGCGAGAGCAGGAGGACGGAGGAAGGGAGGGGGAGTCTGGGAAAAAAATCTCTGCGGCCATTTGCACCACTGCAGCTTCCCGGCCTGAGAGTCTGTCTGTCTGTCTGTGGATCGAGCATCTCTACCTGTTTTACCACCTTCCTCTGTGTGTGTGTGTGTGTGTGTGTTTCCTGGTAACTGTGTGTGTCTTCTTCTCTTGCAAATATGATGAGACAGACTCCTGCACCCCGGAAGGTACAGAACTCAACCTGATCGTCCTTATCTGTTGGGATGTTGTCGTTATTGTCATCCATGCATTTGATTTTATTGGCAGGGCTGCTGCTTGGAAGTTTCCGTTATCCCCTTCTTTTTTTTGGTGGGAATTCCCCTTTTTTTTATTCCCTCTTAAATCATATTGTATACCCCCATTGTGGGAGTAGTACCTGCAGCTTGCTCTTTTTTTAAATCTTTTTGTTAGCTCTGATTTTTGATCATGCATTTGTATTTGTGTGCTGAAGCTTTTTTATATCTTCACTTGTGTTTCTGCCTGCACACGAGCTCCTGTCTTTTCTTTGGTCTCATCTTGCAGCAGAAGCCTTCCAAAGTGTCTTTTTTGAAATGTTTGTTCTTGTATCAGAGGAGAATGAAATGATTTCACAGTTGGTAGCAGATCTAGCAAACAGTCTGATGTGATTCCAGGCAGGTTTGATATCTTTAGCACGCCGCTATGGCTTAAGAGGCTGTCAGCTCTTATTTGGTACAGCTGTTAGCTCTGGGCTAATTTCTGCTGAATGGTCCGGCTCTAATCCAATAAAGAACGGTAACTGCTAGCCACAACGAGGCCGTGCCCGAGCCGAAGCACAGAGAAGTGGAGGCAGTGTGCAAGAGAGGAGAGTGAAGGACTTCAGATCATAATGCATGTGTGCACAGACCTGGGTTACAATGTGTTGGTGTGAGATAATAACATTATGAAGTCCTATGTCGAGAAAAATATATATATTTGAAATTATGACTTTTTTTGCTGAACAAAACAAAATATTTATTTATTATTTATATGTAAGATTTAAGTCCATAAATCCATTCAAGTTTTTCTGTCATCACCAATGTTATTTGAAAAAATAATCACAACAAAGCTAATGTTTCATTGGTACACATTCATTTTATTTAACTTTTTTACATTATTTACTCAGGAAGTTACATCTCATTGAGAGTAAGATAAATGAATAATTTGAATGAACTGCAAAAATGTTCAGAAGGATTGGGTAAAATAAGAAAGAAATCAACATACTATATAACGTTTTCACATTTAAAATAAATTATAATAACAAGGACATTTCCTTCGGGTTAAACTGAACACACTTTTCCAAATGTTCCAAAATGACTGTAATTAATAATTTCTTTTAGGAAATAATAAGGGCATTAAGAATAATATTACAATATCCAAAGTACAAGACAAGTCAGTCACGATGTTGATTATGTTGTCATATTGTTATATTACCTAGCTTTAAAACATAATCTTTAAATACAAGTTTAAAATCAACAGCTCATTCAATCCAAACCAACTGTTTCATACTTCTAAAGACTGGATATAATACCTCGGCAAAAACGCTTGATGATTAACAGATATAATAAAAAACAAAACGAGGAAAAAAACGAGTTAAAAAGCAACAAGAAAATACATGTTGTTGTCCTTTAAGCTCTCATTAAACAAAGTAACCCAGGTCTGCAGGACTGACACTAGTGGGTATCTCTGAGTAGCACGTTTCTATGTTGCAGGATAACAAGCTATTATCCAGCGAGTGCATCAGAATTGAGCCTCATCTGTGCGCGACACAAAGCAGTCATTTAGGTCACGGCGGCCGTGCCAGTCACAGCGAGCATGTTGACGGTTTTTCAGTCACGTGGGAGGAAGAGATGAGTAGACCGGCGAGTACAAGAGGGATGAAGAGCAGAAACAGAGCAGAGATCTGTAGCGATGGTGCTCAAGAATGAACTCATTGTGCTGCTTTGTATTCAGTTCCATGCATCCATCTTGTGTTTCTGTGTGTGATTTCTGGTTAAATATATCTGCCTTGAATCACTAACTCTGCGTGTCTGTTTTCCTTCCCTTCCCTCCTCTCCTTATATCCTCCTCTGCTTACCCTTTGACCTTTTTCCTCTTCCTCCTCTTCTTCCTCCTCTTCCTCTTCAGACCACGGTCAGAAGGCCCAAGGTGAGCCCGGTCCTCAAAGTCCGCAGGGCTTTTCTATCACTTTGAATTAAAGGCTGGGCAATATGTTATATTATATTGATGTCACAATATAAGACTAGATATGGTTTTCAGAATTTTGGATATCGTATTAACGTTAATAAGCACATTGCTGTATTCTCCTGCTTTTAATGTGGTGTTATTTTCAATTTTTTATTATTTGTCTTGCGTCACAAAGTCATTATATCCACAATACTGATGATTATTTTTTTTTTCAAACAATATTGATAACATTATATTTGGTGAAAGATATTGCTTCATTTGATATAATCCATATTGCCCAGCCCTAGTTTGAATAATGTATATCATGTGTGCTTGTTGTTTCACTTCACGCAGCAGTGTGTATGTTTGTGCGAGTGTTGCAGAGTCAGCAGCGACAACACATCACCAGCCATGATTCACAATACACCTTATTTCAGTCAACAGCACCAATATCTTTGTACTTGCATTTTGATTTTCTTTAGATTTTTTGTCCATTTCCTCTTCTTCACATTTTTATTGACCGCACAAACACTGTTTTGTCTCCAAAAACAGACAGCAGGTGTAGTTACTGTTGCTTTGGTTCAGTCCTTATTTATGTTGTTTATTTGTTTCTGAGCAGTTTGATGCATATTAACTGCTTTGTTTGCTTTTCTAATACTATTTTCAGTTTAATCATGAGCATTTTTTATTACCGTACTAGTCTTTTTTTTCATTGCTTATGATCACAATTTAGATCCTAAATAAGTACTTAATCCAGGATATTGTCCACATGGAAAAAAAACGACATTATTGCCAGTAACTTATCATCGAACAGACATTCATACCCAGTGAATTTCACTATATGTTTGATTATATTTCATATTTTTTCTAGTTCTCTACCTGTGTTTTTAATTCTTGTTTTACTTGTATGTATGCGCCATGACCCCAAGTCAAATTCCTCGTACGTGTAAACCTACCTGGTGATAAACCTGATTGTAAAGTTTTTTTTTAAAGGCTCTTTCTCTTGATTTCTCCCCCCTGGTCTCTGCAGCAGCCCACCCGCTCCGCCCCAGGGAAGGGGGCTGCGTCCGGCTCGGCATCGGCCTCTGCGGGGGAGATGAGCAGCAGCGAGCCCAGCACGCCGGCCCAAACCCCTCTGGCTGCTCCGGTCATCCCCACCCTCCACTCCCCTGGAAACCCCCCGCCACCGGCCCCCAGCAAGGTCAGTTATCAGCGGTAAAACATCACAGTGTAGAAGCGGCAACACAGAAAATCGTCTATGCAATGGACATAGAACAAGGTGCATCAACCAGCAACTGAGAAAAGTCTCTATGCTGTAATTCAAGATTCAAGGCTTTTATTGTCATGTGTACATACAGTAGCTACAGTGCAGTTATGACAATGACACTCTTAGGCTCCTCTAACAGTGCAACACAACAAAACAGATAACAGTGCAAGTAAATAAAATAGAATATAATAGAAATAGTGCAGAATATACAAGTAATTGGAATATTGATTTATATATATAAATTGCAAACAGATGAATGTAATTTCTTACAGGTTAGATTATTTAAAATGTACACATAGGAAACAGGTGACTAATGCCAGCTTTGAAGAAACATTTTTACCAAATATTTATCAAGAATAATAAGGAGGGCACATGAGACTGTGTTTTTGTAACACACCACAAATCAGTGTGTTAAATAAGCCAGGAGCAGAAGAGCTGGATTCAAATCAGATGTGACATTTCCTTTGCTATGCACAGCTGTCAGTTTGTATTGTTGTCATAATATTTCTTTTTAAATCACAAATGAGGTGCAGGCAAAGAACAAATGAAACATTAACACTTATTCCAGTGTGATAAAATGAATAAAACACCATAAATCTTTGGTTATAGTTCATAATGTAGCACCAGTCCTTTAGTTACATAATCCATCCATGCAATGTATTTGTACTGTTTTTTCTGTTCATGCTCAAAGGTCGCTGGAGTGTATCCCAGCGTCAAAGTCAAAGTCAACTTTAATGTCAATCTTTCAGTTTGTGTGTACAGACAGAGAGATCGAAATAACGTTTCCAACAATCCCGAATACAATAATACAAATATACAAATATGTATAAAATATGTATATCCTATATATACACAATTAACAGACACATTTACACATATGCAAATACTAATAATACAAATAATGAACTTGGGCTGAGTGGTATTATGACACCTACACACACATTAAGATAAAAACACAACAACAATCAATATATACAAAATAACAGTCACTTCAATATTAATTGTCTGCACTGGGTATGAGGCAGGGTAAATCCTGCACACTTTGAGAGTCCCCTACAGGGTTTATTTACTGTTTAAATAATCATTTATCATAAAGAAATGAAATTGAAATTGAAACACATTTCAAGTTTCAGATCATGGTGAATACAAACTCTGTCCTCAGTACAGCAGTCTGTAGTGAGATCGTAGTAGCAATGAATTAAAGTGTACTGAAAGAATACAGTATGAGTTATAGTCGTAATAGAACATATCAAATTCCATGTCATTTGTGCTGTTTACACATTTTAAGAAGTCAAATGATAATTTATTTTGATTTCGGACACTTTTCTTTCTGCATCTGAACTTTATAGATCTGAACTAGCCTATTAGGATTTAAGTCACCCATACATTGATATTACGAGTGCATTCAACAAGTGTGTTACTGTGACAGCTATTCAATTATCTGCACAGATTTAGATATTGCAGACAAATAAAACTAACAAATAAAAAAAGACGTGGGCCCAGGATTGATCTCTGAGGGACACCACATTCATCACTCACTTATAAAATATTTCTATATACTGTATAAAGAACATTGAGACAAAGTGTCTACAGATCAGCTCAATGTGAGGCTGCTGCTTCTCAGAAATGAAACTAAGCAGACCATGGTGGTTTATGTCCGTTAAGCTTCACCTAGATGTCCGAATGTTATTCAATTTAATCCTGCAAAACTTTATTGTCTGTGGACTTTCCGTTAGTCCTAAAATGCGCACAGGTTGAATCGCAGAGGATAGAGATTTTTAAGTTAATTGTCAGCTTCACTCTAGTGTTACATTTCAGGCGGTGATCCATGTTTTATCCCCTCAGGAGGACGTTCCTATGGAAACAGAGGTGCAGTCATGTGGCGTGATGTTTTCTTTTTGCACTTGATATTAAAGTTGTTGTTTTTTCTCACTAACATTTTGGCAAGCTGTCAAAGGTGTGACTGCCTGTTTTTAATTGGTGTGTGATATGGCTCTGTTCACACGCTGGATTTCTATATTGGAGGTTTAAATTTAGATAGTGTGAATGTGTCACACTCGATGAGGCATGTGTGTGTTTTGTCGCCGACTTTTCCCTTTCTACAGGTGGAGTCACTGCATGGCAAGGGAAATGAAAGCGTCCTTACACATAAAAAGATGAAAGCTGTACCTTAGAGTTGAAGCTTTACACTTGTAGAAAAAAGCCTACATTTTGTGCAACAGGTGAAAAGTCTAAATTGTTCTGATAGGGATTTTGTTTAAGAGGTTAAGGAGGTGGAGGGGTCTATCAATGAAAGGGTTGTGGGTTTGATCCCCGGCCCCTGCTGTAAACATGCCTTGGGCAAGGGACTGAAACCCAATGTGACCCCTAGTGTGGAAGCATCTGCATGTGTGTGTGTGCGTGTGCGTGTGTGTGAATGCTGACAAGTTATACAAAAGCTTTGAGTAGTTGCTAAGACTAGAAACATACATACTGTAAATGTACACCATTTAAGATATGATTTCTCCCTAAGTAAAGGATTTATTTGCAACAAACATCTCATATTATTCCTGATTTCAGAAGATAAATATATATATATACAAATAAGCCAAGATATTTTTGTCTGAAAGTGTTTTTTTACTTTTTTAAATGTGTGATTACTAATTGAATCTGTCCTTTCCTTCCCCTTTGTCCTCTTCCTTCATACCTCTTCCCATCCTCCACGCTGCGTCTCCTCTCCTCTGTCTCCAGGAGGAGGAGGCGCTGCGTCTGCAGGTGAAGGACCTCGAAGAGAAGCTGGAGACGCTGAAGATGAAGAGGACGGAGGACAAGGCCAAGCTGAAGGAGCTGGAGAAGCACAAGATCCAGCTGGAGCAGCTGCAGGAGTGGAAGACCAAGATGCAGGAGCAGCAGGCCGAGCTGCAGAAACACCTGAAGGAGGCCAAGAGGGTGAGGAGCAGCGGGGGGGGGATGGAGAGGCTGTTTGTAACATGCATACACTAAATGTCAACAAGGGTGAAGTCAAGATGATAAAATCAAAAATGGACGGACATTACAGTGAAGTAGATCTTGGAAAATGTATTTTTAGATCTCCTCCTCAGTGCTCTCACAGATACGTATATTTTATAACGTAAATGGAACTAAAATAATTGAATTTAATTCTGTTTTAACTAGATGAGAACTTGTGAAATATATTAAATCCAGATCTTTTTCTGGTTTCGCTTCAAATGGTTTTGTTATTAAGTTTTCCATCTGAGAAAAATGACTGGTGAAACTGGAGGATACTTATTTTAAACTTTAATGAGATAAACCCACTATTTCTTTTGAAGATCATGTTCTCCTTAAGGCAGAATGGAAACCCCACCCAAACAGCAGCAGGAAAATAAATACAATAATTCATTTAAATGAGAAATGAACTTAACTTAATTATTAAATTAACTTAACCCTAACCACAGAAAAGGGCAATCATCTCAATAAAACCCACATTATAATCATAAATAATCTTCTGTGCGTAGGAGGCTAAAGAAGCCCAGGAGGCGAAGGAGCACTACATGGAGGAGATGTCGGACACGGCGGATGCGATCGAGATGGCGACGCTGGATAAGGAGATGGCGGAGGAGCGGGCGGAGTCTCTGCAGCTGGAGGTCGACTCCATGAAGGAGAAAGTGGACGAGCTCACCATGGACCTGGAGATCCTCAAGCACGAGATCGAGGAGAAAGGTAGGGATGACAATACAACATGTTTCCTGATAAACATTATTACTGTCTGGCACATTCTCAACCCTGCGTGACGAATTAGAGAATATTCAAGGTCTTGTCCTTTAATCTCAGATACATTTCTTTTTGTTTCTTGAGGATGTGCCATTTTTATTTCAAAGAATATTCTTAGTTTTTGGCCGTTGTCCAATCTTGGATAAGTATTTACTTTTTCTTGTATGTGCAATGTGCAATTTATTAAGAGAATAAATACATTTGGAAATCTAAATTTGTGATTTTCTTCACCTAAATTCACCTTTTTAATCTCAGAGAAAATTCCAGTTTTCTCTCAAAAGTTAGATTTTTCTTGCAAATGAACCACTTCAATTTCAAAGAATGTCCACATTTTTAGGATTCCTCTTGGAAGTGTCATTTGGTGGATGTAAACTCAAATGTGTTCTTGGTGTGTTTAATCGCTGCAGAAACAAAAGGAAGAGTGTTTTTATGACTCTGGAGCTCAGATGTGTTTCTGGGGTTTCCCTCACAGGTTCGGATGGAGCGGCCTCCAGTTACCATGTGAGGCAGCTGGAGGAGCAGAACGGCCGACTGAAGGAGGCTCTGGTCAGGTGGGTGTGCTGATACCATCATTTTAATTACTTTTATGACCCATTATACTATGACTGTTTCATGGAGAAAATGACTTTAACTTTAAGACATTAACTGGACATACTGACTGAAAAACCTGCATGCTTTAATATAACTTTTTTCCATGGACCTGGAGATCCTGAAGCATTAGCAACAAAAAATTGTAGTCTTTGGGCACCTATGAGTTACATCGACTGTTCACCCTGCAAGAAAGCCACTTATTATATTCATGTATTTTTTTGAACAAGAACCATGCATACAAATACATTAATTAAGAGATGATTCATTCCAGACTTGAGCCAATAGTTAATTTCCATCTGCAGTCCTTATTGTGGTTTGACCATCTAGCTTAACTACAGAACTCCATATATACATATAAAACATATACTCCTATTTGATATACACTTCCAACATCAACATGACAAAGACCCACAGTCTTAACAAACAAGAAATACAGGAAAACAAAACAGCTCAAACTCACGTAAAGGAATATGTTGAATATAAATAACCATACATCGTATATAACTTCTAATACAGTTCATCGTCCTTAAACAAACACAAAAATACAATTTATATAATGTGTGTAAAGGCGACCTTTTGTATGTCCTCTGTGTTTTTAAAACGTCACATGTTCAGTTTTAGTTTCTTAAAATCAATTGATGATTTAAAGGTTGGACCCACATGTCGATGGTTTTCTTTCCCTCTGTGCTTCAGGATGAGAGACCTGTCGTCGTCGGAGAAGCAGGAACATCTGAAGTTGCAGAAGCAGATGGAGAAGAAGAACGTTGAGCTGGACGCCCTGAGGGGCCAGAAGGAGAATCTGCAGGAGGAGAGGACGGCCGCGGAGAAGACCATCGACGAGCTCAAAGAACAGGTCGGCGTTTTTATATCTGCAGAATCTGCCTCTTTACTGACCGTCACTTTGACTATTAGACAGAAATAGATATACTGTATTTATTAAGAGTTATTTCCTGGAAATCAATGGTAATGGAAACGTTTAAAGCAGATGTTTCCATGCCGATATATGATGCCGAAGAGACAAATAGTTCTTCCCTTTCTGATGATGATGAGCTCTGGTTTCAGGTGGATGCGGCTCTGGGGGCGGAGGAGATGGTGGAGATGCTGACGGAGAGGAACCTGGACCTGGAGGAGAAGGTCCGGGAGCTGAGGGAGACCGTCACCGACCTGGTGAGAGAAAAACATCAGTTCATTTAGACCAGGGTGATCCAATTTATCATCACTGGAAAAGATACATTGGTGTATTTAAAAAATGACAAATCACTGTATGGGACCTGGGAGCTACATATCATTATTTCAATAGATTAGTATTATTCGTACTATGTTTGTTGACATACTATAATCCAACTTTTTTTTCAACATACTATACTATGACTATTTTAAACTACAACCGTAATATATATACATTCATCTATTTAAAAAGGCCACAAACAGAAAAATAAAGAAACTCAGGTCATCTCCAGAAAAGAACGTAGTTATTCATTCCAACTTTTTGCCCCTGCTTGTTGTCTCCTGTCGTCAGGAAGCCATAAACGAGATGAACGACGAGCTGCAGGAAAACGCCCGGGAGACGGAGCTGGAGCTGAGGGAGATGTTGGATCTGGGAACGGCAAAAATCAGAGAGTCGGAGAAACACGTTGAAGCGGCGCAGGAGACCGTGGCCGATTACCAGCAGACCATCAAGAAGTACCGTGAGCTCACGGCACACCTGCAGGTACAGAGGGAACGTTTAAAATCAAGGCATAACGTTTAAATTAGGGCTGTCAAACGATTACAAATTTTAATCAGATTAATCACAGCTTAAAAATTAATTAATCAGATTAATCACCATTCGAACTATGTCCAAAATATGCCATTTCTTATGTATATGTTGCCAAGG
>NW_011333040.1:20284344-20285433 GCF_000735185.1 Notothenia coriiceps
TGTATATTGTTGTGGGAATGGAAAGATAAATGAAAGAAGGCGGATATATCCATTTAACATGTAGTATGTATGTTTATTATAACATTGTTCTGTATGTCAAAATGAAAGACAGCCCACACACCTATCAATCATCAAACCGTGGGGTCATTACGTGTTGATAGTATCGATGTATATAGAGATGTACTACAGCAAAAGTATTCTCCGTCGGGACTTCCTGCAACAACACCACGCCGTTATCTTGATTCTGATTGGCCAGAAGACATTATCAAAGATGTTCTATTGAGAAGACGATCACTACGTGACAAAAGTTTTCAAAACCGTTTCTAGTCTTCGGTATTTCCAGACAAGTGGCTACTGGAATCAATCTTACTAACTGCCGTCTGTGCAATTTACTCCGCGCGAGTTGGCGGACTTTATTTTGATTACTTTAACATTATTTTTCATGGTGGGGCTAAGCCATTTCTTGGTATGGGTGTAGCCTACCCAGCTCCTTCTGTGTAAATATTCTTCTTCCTCTGTTTCTGCAGGAGGTGAACAGGGAGCTGACCAGCCAGCAGGAAGCCTCCGCCGAGCTGCAGCAGCAACCGGCCCCAGAGATGTTTGATTTCAAGATTAAGTTTGCAGAGACGAAGGCCTACGCCAAGGTCAGCTCTGTTGTCTGAATAATGAAACAATAAATCAGCCTGAATATCCTGTTCCATCCCCCTTTATCTCGAACTGTGCTTATGTATCCATAATGCAGGATCTGTATATTATTTTAAATGTCTGTATCCTGAGTTTTAAACACATGCTCTCTGTGTTGTGTTGTCTTTAGGCCATTGAGATGGAGCTGAGGAAGATGGAGGTGGGTCAGGCTAACAGACACGTCTCTCTGCTGACCTCCTTCATGCCCGAGTCCTTCCTGCGTCACGGAGGAGATCACGACTGCATCCTGGTGCTGCTGCTCATTCCCAGACTCATCTGCAAGGTAAACACGCCACAGGTCGCTCACTAACATACATGAGGAACGTGCTAGAGTGCATGGTGCTGATTTATTTTAAAGAAAAAACGACCTTATCGATCCCAATCGGAAAAACAGGGTATTAAGGC
>NW_011333040.1:20286019-20289755 GCF_000735185.1 Notothenia coriiceps
TATCAACACTGTGTGTGTCAGGGCTCTGGCTCAGTGCGGTGTGGATGTCTATAAGAAGATCGGCACTCTGTACCCGGAGATGAGCGTCCACGAGCGATCTCTGGACTTCCTGATCGACCTGCTGCACAAAGACCAGCTGGACGAGACCGTCAACGTGGAGCAGCTCACCAAGGCCATCAAATACTATCAGGTATATACACACACACACACACACACACACACACACACACACACACACACACACACACACACACACACACACACACACACACACATAGAAGGACACACACACGTTTTCTTTGAACTCTCATATAACCCTGAACGTGAAGTTCTACTTATTCCTACCAAATGTGTCCCTTCTCAGCACCTGTACAGCATCCACCTGGCGGATCAGAGCGAGGACTGCACCATGATGCTGGCTGATCACATCCGAGTGAGTACAACACATAGATAAGATCATAATAATATCTATATAATGTCCGTGTGTCTAACTGCTTCCTTTGTGTCCCCTTCAGTTTACCCAGAGTGCTTTGGACTGCATGTCGGTGGAGGTGGGGCGCCTGCGGGCGTTCCTGCACGCGGGCCAGGAGAAGTCGGGCCTGGCGGTGCTGCTGAAGGACCTCGAGACGTCCTGCAGCGACACCCGGCAGTTCTGCAAGAAGATCCGCCGCAGGATGCCGGGCACCGACGCTCCGGGGATACCGGCAGCACTCAGCTTTGGACAACAGGTAACCACGGAAACCAAACACTCAACCTTGTGCAGAATGGTCAATTTTTAATGACAAACTCTTTTATCACATTTTACTTTTAGATTTTTTTATGAAATGCTATACTGTGACTTTTTTTTGACATTTTATTTCTTTGTCCCTTTTTGCATAATGACTTTCTCTATGACACTTCAAAGCTTTTTTGTTGCAAATGACCAATAAGAATTCTAGATTTTTTTTTTTTTAAAGTTATGTAAAAGCTCTATAAGTTAGTTTGACTAAACTAAGTGGTGTTGTGGTCAGGTGTGCGACACGCTGTCAGACTGCAGGAAGCACCTGACCTGGGTGGTGGCGGTGCTGCAGGAGGTGGCAGCGGCCGGAGCTCAGATGGTGTCTCCTCTCGGGGAGCAGGAGGGACTCGTTGCCGTCAAACTGGAGGACGTGGCCTTCAAGGCCGGAGAGCAGGTATTCAAAATGTTAAATAGCAGTGTTTGCTAATGAAATGTCTTTTCAGATGTTTCTTTAAAACCTTTAGTGTAGATTCAAAGTAAGGAGTCTTCTGGAGTAATGACCATCACCGTTATTTTCAGATCTATGGCTCTCAGGGCGTTAACACCTACGATAGTCTGCGGCAGTCCTGTGGCATGGTCATAGCCACCATGAACAAGATGGCCACCGCCATGCAGGAGGGAGAATACGACTCAGAGAGGCCTCAGAACAAGGTGTGTGTCAGGAAGCAGCTCTGTGTGTCACTGTGCAAATGTGTTGTTTCTCACCTCAGCATGAATGGAGCATGAGCTGATGTTTCTCTGGTTTTCAGAATCCTCCTCCCGTGGATCTGCGGGCGGCCGCTCTTCGGGCTGAGATCACCGACGCTGAAGGTCTCGGCATGAAGCTGGAGGACAGAGAGACGGTCATCAAAGAGCTGAAGAAGTCTCTGAAGATCAAGGTAAACACATCGAGAATAAAAACCCGTTGACTGGAACACTCTTATTTTCATTGTTTTTAAATGCATGAAACCCTGTGTGCGTGTGTTCAGGGCGAGGAGCTGAGCGAGGCCAGCGTGCGGCTCAGTCTGCTGGAGAAGAAGCTCGACAGTTCGTCCAAAGACGCAGACGAGCGCGTCGAAAAGATTCAGACTCGACTGGACGAGGCCCAGACGCTGCTGAAGAAGAAAGAGAAGTGAGACCTCGGACCTCAGACAGGAAGTCGTGTTTAATAACAGATCCTCAGCTGAGCGATGTTTCTTTATCTGCAGGGAGTTCGAGGAGACGATGGACGCTCTGCAGGCCGACATCGACCAGCTGGAGGCAGAGAAGGCGGAGCTAAAGCAGAGAATCGGCAGCCAATCAAAGGTCGGCCCCGACGGGCTGAGAGGAGCCTCGCCCTCAGGGATCGCCTCCATCGTCAGCGGAGGGGCCGGAGGTGAGAGACAGAGAAAACATGTCGTCATATTTTTATTATTTTATAGTTAACATTTTTATCTTTTAGCTGTTTTTTTTGTAAAGAATAGGGCTGCACAAATTATCCACATTTTATCAAAATTACAATGTGGTATTCAAACTGCAGGAAGCACAATATTTGTTTAAATGTCATTTTGATGAAGTGTTGTGGAGCTGCAGAGATATCCCTTCCTACCAATCTACTGACAAATCAAAACATTTTAATATCTTTTTAAATTATGATTATGATTTTTTCCTCTAATATCAATATTTGAAGTCCTCTTTTTCACCCTAACAACCATTGACCTCAACTTTCTCTTCCTAATCTCTTCCCCTCCCTCCTGCAGAGGAACAAAAAGGTATCTCCTGCTTTTACTGGCTGCTGTTGTTCATCCCGCATGCTATTCTTTCTTAGATTGTGCATGGTTTGATGGATGTGAAATACCACATGCATAATCTATTCAGGGAAATCATTTTGATCCTTTAAAGAAAAACAACATTGAAGGGTTTTAGAAATCTAATGAGAAAAACAATCAGAACTAAATCTAGGCTTTTTTTCACGCTCCAGCCTTTTCTTCATACACAACGAAGACTAAGTTTGATCGAGGAATGAGCAGGATATGTCATATAAAAAAAAAGGTCTAAAATGTATCTTGTTGAAAACGGGTATTAAACAGTTAATACCAGTTTTTAGGTGTAAATGATCTATTAATATGATATTCATCCCATTATTCTGCATCCTCCAGCATGAACATCCTCTGCTATATGGTCACAATGCATATTAACAAAAATGTTGTAACCTGTTTTTCATTTGAACTGAGAATACAAACACCAGCTGAGGTTGTTTACTGAATGGGAAATGAAGGTAAGGGTGCAGTCAGGTGTGAATAACATGTCTCGCTCCGCAGCGAACATGATGTCGGCCGTCGGCTCGGCTTCAGGTCTGCAGGTGGTCGACTCCCCGCTGCTGAGTCAGCAGATCGACGCTCAGAGACTCTGCATCAAACACCTGAAGAACGAAAACAACCGGCTGAAGGTACAACACCACTCTCTACATATTTACATGGCATGATATTTTATTTCAATCTCAGTCACATTTACTTTAAAGGTCACCTATTGTGCAAAATCCACTTCTTCATGTCTCTTCTACATCAACATGTGTCCCCTCTTCTTCATGTCTCTTCTACATCAACATGTGTCCCCTCTTCTTCATGTCTCTTCTACATCAACATGTGTCCCCTCTGTGTAAAGCGATTCTGAAAGTCTCAGGAAAAAAGATTCTCTCTCTTTTTGTCCTGATCCATTTCTATAAAAACCTGTCTGAAAATGAGCTGATCAGATTTTGGCCACTTTATGATGTCATAACGATTTTTTGACTTGAGTAACCATTAGCCAACCATTGTGTTCTTTTTAACCAAATCTCTCTCAGAGGGGCGTGGGGAGGGGCTCCTTATTTTCATCTAAAGTAACAGACAGAGAATCAGCACTTTGGAAACAGGGCTGAAACAGAGGGGATTATGGGTAATGCTGCAATGATCTGTTTGGTGTTTGGAGCCAAACACTTCAGAGACATGTTTGTATATATCT
>NW_011333040.1:20289796-20324951 GCF_000735185.1 Notothenia coriiceps
TGAAAAACAGTATAATATGGGACCTTTAAGCATTTAGCTAATTGTTACATGAGGATTTATTGTGTCCACATGTGCCCCCTGCAGGCGGAGAAGATGCGCGCTCAGCTGGCCTCTCTGCCCCCCCTCCACGTCACCAAACTCCCCTCTGGAGAGGGAGGTCGCCCTGAGGTTCTCTCCAGCGCGCTGTACCGCAAAACAGACCAGCTGCTGGGGACTCTGCTGCAGATGAGCGCCAACGTGAAGGTGGTGGACATCACCGGGAAGTCTCCAGGTACAGAATGAACAGAATTGAAAACATTGTTCCTGTCCACAACAGTTTTACAATTAAAGTTAGATTTACCCTTAAGAAATCCAGATGAGAGAAATTAAATAGCAGAGTTAAATGTTGATATTCACGTAGGTTGACAGACAGAGATAGACAGACTAGGAGTGCTTCCATCCACCTGTTCCTTTTTTTTATTTTGTGCATTAAAAACATGAGGAGAAACAGCAGTAGTTTGGGAAAGCTTTTTTTTCTTGGTTGAGGTGGAAGGAAAATAAATGTGATGAAGTAACATTTATACAGATTTAGGGAATAAACGCTAGTTCAAAAGAAATACATTTTTGTAGGTTAAATAATGTATATCTTGAACAACATATGAATAAACAGTGATATCTAATTATAGGTTCAGATATCCAGCAGCAGTATATCAAGTGAAAGTTGCTCCACTTTTAACAGCTGTGATGAACACATTAACGTAAACAAAATGAAAGAATCCAGTCATTCAATATATAAGATTCTAAAATGGGACATTGGGCAAAGTCAGTACTTTTACTTTTGGTACTTTAACTATGTTCTTATGCCAATACGTCTCAGTTTATGTTGCTTTGTACTTCGACTGCACTATATTTTAGAAGAAAGTATTGTACTTTTTAATCCACTGCATTTATTTGACAGCTGTTAGTTACTAGTTAGATAATAGATTATTAGATCATTCAAAACATAAATCAATTATTAATTACACTTTGACAGGTATGTTTAGGTTAAGATAGCCAGCAGTAAGACATCAAGTTATTACAATGAGCTCTACATTTGATTATCTGATGAGGTCAAAATCAAGACCCCAACCCATATTTAATATTTCATTTGAGTTTTATAAATCTTCCACTGGTGCCAGTTCATTACGACACCTTGTTTGACCCTTTTCTTCTGTAATGCTATATTGGGTTTATATTGTATGGATGTAGTAACTCCTTATAATTATAGTAGTGGATAGAAACAGAAACATTTACAATTCGTAAAGATGGAAACCTGGCTACAGACAGCCCTGAGTGCAGTGGTACTTGTGTGAGATTGTTAGTCGCTTCTTTATAAAAAAGAAAAAAGTATAATCACGGTTTGAAAGCAGTTGCACACCGTGTATGAATAACACATCTTTTTGTATTTGTCCTGCAGTGACACCTGGTGCTCAGCTGCTGGAACAAACGGCTAGATTACAATCACTGAGCGACACTCTGGGCAGACTGAAGGTAAACACACTGATAGAAAAAACGAAAGTCCACAGACATGATATTAAAGTTTCATTCAAACAGGAGAATATATTACTGTAAATATGAGTACATGCCTCCTCCCTTCATCGACTCACCCTACAGGCTGGTTAAGTTGAATCTTCCTCTCTTTTCTCTCAGGATGAAGTAGCAGAGCACGTCGTCCACCAGCAGCCTGGAGCTCGGGTCTCGTCTGATTTCGCGACGTTCCCCTCAACTTTGTTTGTTAAAGTAAGAGCTGCAGACGCATCGCAACACTTGTTGTTATTTAGCATTTGGTCTGGCGTTGGGATTCATAAAGGAGGGTTAACCAAAGCCTTAAGTTGTCACAGTGACTATTTTAAAGCTGTATCATCAATACCCAGTGTTTTTGACAACAATATCAAATATAGAAAATATACAACGCTTCTCCACCTGGTATTTCTTTATTAATAGAGGTCTTAAAGGTCACCTATTCTGCAAAATCCACTTTTTCATGTCTCTTCTACATCAACATGTGTCCCCTCTTCTTCATGTCTCTTCTACATCAACATGTGTCCCCTCTTCTTCATGTCTCTTCTACATCAACATGTGTCCCCTCTTCTTCATGTCTCTTCTACATCAACATGTGTCCCCTCTGTGTAAAGAGACTCTGAAAGTTTCAGGAACAAAGACCCCCTCTCTTTTTGTCCTGATGCATTTATGTAAAAACCTGTCTGAAAATGAGCTGATCAGATTTTGGCCACTTTATGATGTCATCACCATTTTTTGTCTTGTGTAACCATTAGCCAATCAGCAACCAAGGTAACCCCCCCCCCTTATCACCTGAATCTCCTCCTAGAGCNTGGCTTCAAACGCCATGTTATCTCCATTCACACCAAGGACTACCCACACCGCTGTGACTACTGCACCAAGGGCTTTAGGAGGCCTTCGGAGAAGAGCCAGCACATAGCCAGGCACCACAAAGACATGTTGATGTAATGTCATCACACACACACACACACACACACACACACACACACACACACACACACACACACACACACACACTCCTCCTTCCCCAGTAAATCTGTGTCATACACCCAGAGGTAATTTTAGTGTATTAACAAATAAATGACAGATGTATGCTGTTGATAAAGACGACAACATCATAATTGCCGTTTTGTGTTCTGTGTTGTAATGGGTGTAACCCTCCTCCCCCAGGGGTAATGCAAGAACACATTTTAGATGGGGTGAAGTGTAAAAAAAAAAAAGACAATGTGTACACTGAGTGGGACAGCTGTAAATTGTGTTTCGTTTCGTTGCAGAAAATCACATATGAACTTATATTCAGGGTCTCAAATGTCTATATTTTTATACCCCACTCAGCGGAAGTGCTGCAAGATGATGACTGTGTCCTGTAAATCAGAAAGTGGTGCTTAGTGAACGTCATGCCAGTTCTTCAGATGATGTGGAATGTGCACCGGAGAAGTTTACCTCCATAGTACACACTAGCATCTCTGTTCCCTATTAACCAGCTTTTACCGTGACATTTGTGTTCAATGCCATCATGTCTTTTAGAGGCAGGGCCATTCATGACTTCATAGATGGTTCTGAGTGATGTTGACACACATTACGCACCTTGAGAAGATAGTTCATCAAATCTAACATTTGAACTTTCATCATTTTGGATTTTCCTCCCAAGCTTGAACACTTGGAGTTCCACTAAATTAATCATGTATGATATAGGCTGTATTCTATTAAATATGTCTTAAAGTTGAATCAGAGATGTTCTGATCTGATCAGCTGTGTCTAACAAGGAGGAGAAATGGTGTCGCTGGTATATTAGTAGAATATCCCTTTAGTGTACACAACACATTTCCCATAGTTCACAGGTGTATTTATATGAACTTGGCAGATGGTTGGCTTCATGTTCGGTAACCTTTGACCTGATTACATCTGGCGGCCGTAGTAAGCTGCATAGTGCGATGCTACCTAAAGCTAAATGTGCTCTCGGCTAACATCGACTGCAATCATGCCTTACATCTGTCGCTCTCTATCCCTTAAGCACTGAGGAACACAGCTAATCAGAAAGGAAGTGATTTTTAACTCTCAAACATACTGCATCAAAACCATTCTCTCAGAGATTGTGTGTTTGAGTCAGTAGAAAGCACTTTAATAACTTTTTTATTTTATTTTTTTTTAATTACGTGTGTGTACATATATAGATATTTAAATATATCTATATATAAAACCTAGATAATAAACAATTACAGAGCTTTGTGAGTTGGTAAAAGAAAAGTTTGTTTTGAGTGTTATCCCTAGCAAGTGGGCACGATCCATTACTGTATCCAGACGGAATTTTATTGAAAGTGGTGGGTTTACCATTTATTGTTTTGTTCTATGGATAAGTGATCTGGTTTTGTGTTTTGTTTGTGCTCACTAACAATTTTCCCCGACCCTCGTTATTATACAACCCAAATCCCAACCATGGGAGTATTCCCTTCAGTCAGTGCTCATATTGGCATTAGTCTTTAAAGTATGCACACATGCTGTCTCCATGAAATTAAATGTGGTATATATTAAAGATCCCCACATTTCGTGTACCTTAGTCTATATTTTCTTTCAGTCTGATTGTGGATAAACTACTGGTGGGGAAGAACCAAAATAAACAATTATCTTTTTTACGCTCTTTGTGCTTTCTGTCCTGCAAACAGAAAAGATCTTTACATGACATCTTAGAAGAATTATTGACCAAAAAAACGAACCATTTGTATATCAGGTACCCTACCTGTATTCTATTGAAGAAGGTTTTCCTGTATCGCTCCACAAAGAATCAGAAAACAAATAAGGTTTTAATTAAATTCAACGGACAAGCACTTCTAACTGTCACAACAAGTGTGTTTAACAAGCAAGTGACTAACAATCAGGAAGTGTGAAGGTAAGGTTTTAGTGGTTGGGAAGTAGCATGCGTTGGATAATAATTCACAAAGTAACAAATATTTAATCAAAGATATTCATCACTTTGGATTCTACGTTTACCATGGAGGCATTCTAGGAAAACAGAAATTCAAGCTAACACTGGATTTGTTTTCGGGCAAAGAATAACATTTAACACCCTGTCAGCAGATATTCACTGTCAACACAGGTTATATGCTCCATACATGATACATGAGACATTAAGGTAAAAAAAAATATTCATTTAGATTAAACACAGTCAACTGTTTGAAAGGATCACTTCTTTAATTAACACGAGAGACTAACATAAAACAGATTCAATTGTTCCATGCATCCTTTTTTCATCCCCTGATTTACAGGTCTTATTCAACGAGGACAGAACGCAGGATTTTCGTTTTGACATATTTCTACCTTGACTCACAATAATGTTTGGGAGCAGATGAAAGCCAGGCAACCATCACTCTATCATCCTGTTTTGGAACTTGAAACCTGCTTTAATCCAAACTCTTTCTGTTTATATTTTTAAAACCTCTAATGAGTGTCTGTGGTTTCAGTTGCAGCTCTCAGTTCAACAGCTTTGTTTTTTGAAAGCTAAAAATAAAATTAGGTTTCTTTTAGGAAACATTTGATATCAGCAACGTTTTTACCTGTATTAGATTATGGTGATCTGCTATACATGAATGCCTCTGACCAGTGCCTAAAGAGCTTGGATACTGTGTACCATTGTGCCTTACGATGTATTACTGGATGTGGATATCGAGTACACTATTGCACTTTATATGCTGCTGCTAATTGGCCATCTTTGTCTGCTCGCAGACTTTCCCATTGGTTGGGTTTTATTTATAAATCTCTTCTTGGGTTGGTTCCCTCCTACATTTGCACATATATCTGTCAAAGAGAAAGTCTATATGGCCTGCGCTCCCAAGATTTGATTCAGATGCTGGTTCCTACAATGAGAACAAAACTGGGTAAAACAGCTTTTAAATTATGCTTCCCCCACAGCTTGGAATAATGTACAGAAGGAGCTGAAACTCTAGGGGAATTCAGGTCCATCCTAAAGGACAGAGAACACGACACCATTGGTAGATGTGAGTGTTCGTATATCCAAAAATCGTTTTAAGTGTTGCCAGTTTTTAATAGTTTGTTTTATTTCGCATATTGACTGGCTAATGTGCCATTTTATGTGTGTATTACAGCTGTATTTGTCTGCCTGTCTTGTCTTTGTTTATCTGTTGTAACTTTGTTCATGCTGCCCTTCTTGGCCAGGTCACTCTTGGAAAAGAGATTGTAATCTCATTGAGTCTTTTACCTGGTTAAATAAAGGATATATATACAGCACCACACATTTATTTGATTTAAAAAATGTAGTGAACTATTGAGAAGTGATGACATAAGCCAGTAAGCCTCAGTAACTGCGGTGCCAGAGGCCAACAAGCAATTTACTGGTTAGTAAAAAGGGAATTTGAAATTTCACTGGATCACCAGCTCATCCTCTGACACATCTGTGCATATATATGATATATGTGTGAGCTGCACTGCAAAATCACTATCGCGGCACACCGTAGTCTTCAAATTCAGCTGACGAAATCAAGTTGATACAAAATGTGAGAGCTGCCGACCTGAAGTTTTACCTTTTGATTTCAACTATTTTCCCGAATTGTAGTGATGCTATTCTACAGTGTTAAGAGGATCTCCAAGCTCAATAAGTAGATAGAAAACATACAGTTCAAGTTGAAAGCATTCAGCAGGTGTGTTGAAGAGTAAACAGATCTTTGCTAATAGCTAAAACAGCAGTCAAAAACGTCTGATAACCAGATGAAAATGTGTACCATTATCAAGGCTGCATCATAAGTCAATCCCAGCCTGTTGTCGGACTAGTTCTGTTATCCACTTATGAATCATTGTGTTGATGTCATGTGTGTGTAAGAAAAGCCCAGTTGTTACTAACAAATCGGAAAAACAATAACAGCACGCAGAAACTTCAGCAGGTAAATGTAATTCAGTTTACCTTAATTGTGTCATTTACACCTGAGCTTTTTTAGTGTCAAATGTTATAATGTCTTCCGTGAAAAAAAGATAATGTTGTCTTCAAATTAATGTGTGGTCTGTGATCAGATCACTTCTGATTAGAACTAACTTCAGAAATGGTAGTAGCAAAGAAGGTAAGTAAGTGGGATGTTGATGAATGTCGAACGATAGTTGTGAAAGTTGTACAGATTTTATAATGCAGAGGGATAACATGATGAGTTTGCGAGTGGCCTTGGCGAAGGAGGAAACAGACAGATTGATGAAATGATGTGGGATTGGAGTGACCATGAGAGAGAGGAAGAGCAGTGACTGAATCAGGAAGAAAGTGCAGTAAAGTGATTTAAAAAGTTTGTGCAGGTGTCTCCATTTCATCTTTCTACCAACTGTGAGTCATTATAATATAAACAACTTCCTCTCTTCCCTCCACACAGAGACTCCCAGGAGATGTGACTCTTTCTATGCACCAAGACGTGTGTTGCAGTCGTGTTTCGCTCCCATGTCACCCGTCTTGAAAGATGTACGATGCTTCATGCTGTGGGAAATGAGGCTGTGCAGATGGGTTCACATACACCTGAAAGATGCACCAGCCGGTTCATTTTCTGTTGATCTCACAAAAACATCCCATAAATCACTTAATGGTGCAGCTGTCAACAGAAACCGCTGAGAACGCAAAGATCAGTATGCAGACAAATCCATAAAATGGTCCCTAAGTAACCGTTTCTTTCTCACTGCATCATCTAGGAGTTTAGCGTTAGTCTGTGTTGGGGGTGTTTTGCTCTGAACACACACACATAATTAAGCAACGGCAGTAAGTACATTTGCCCATTTCCCATTTGACCGTGCTGAACTCTCTCTCCCAAGCCTCTACTTTGCCTTTTTGAATCAGAAGAGCACACACACACACACACACACACACACACACACACACACACACACACACACACACACACACACACACACACACACACACACACACACACACACACACACCTATCTGCTTCCGAAGACCATGACAGTGATTAGAATTGACAGGCGTACACAGATAATCTAGCCGTTACAGAAGGTCAAACTAATTCATTTGATGTAGTCATTTTGACAATTTTTCTGAGGAGCAATGGGCTATTGTGAGGATGTGATTAGAATGAAACAGCAAGTAAACACCCAGGGTTATTGCTGATGTGCATGGATTTTAGATTCAAGGTGTGAAAACGTGATAATTCATTCACAAATAGTCCAGTCACTTAATTTTTCAATCACTGGCATTAGTAAATAGTCGGCAATAATAAAAAAAAATGTAGTAACAGTTTTGCCTCAGATCATATTTTGGGTATTTTTGTTTTGGACTTTGGTGTTAAACAGCATATTGCTCTGCATATTTTAGCAGAGGGAGCAGCAAATGGAGCTGGAGACTGTATTGAACTCATCCCATTGGCAGACAGCACTGCCATAATTTACCTCCAGATCCTGCGGTGGCCCACATAACCAGAGTGGACCGAGCCAGATTGTCGCAGACAAGGCTGTAAGTGCTGCAAGCCAGCTGGAGACTGCGAGGCCTTCAGGGAAATCAGTGCCAGAGTGCTCGGAGATGGGTAGAAATTGGCCTGCTGATTAGTCGCAGAAAGGACTGAATGGTGGACTTACAAGAGAAAGAAAAAAAGGAGAGACATAGAGTAGAGATGGTAGGCAGCCTGTTGAGTATGCAGGTCTCTCTGACTAAGTAATGCTCTCTATTGGTGTGTCATCTGATGTGCCTCTATCTGAAAAACATAATAATAAAAGACAGTTAGTGGACCTTGGGTTTGAATTATTTTTTTCAAACTGCTTTTTCAAAGGTGAAGCATTAACTTTCTCATGTTTAAATCAGATTTTTTTTCTCTCTCCAGGAATCATAACAACTACTGACGTCAACAGGACCATCTCCTTGACAACAGGGCCAACATATCATCCACTCATGTAGGATGTGTGGTATATAAGTGGACCTGCGTTGGGATTGTTTTGTCTAGTAACTTCTTCAGTTTGACCACAGGTAAATTAAAGGTAAATTCTTTAAACTCTTTACCTTTTGAAAAATAAATTGTTAAAAGCAAGATGAAAATATATTATGGTAACAATTTTTACTTCTTTGCCATAAAAACATTCTGAATAATATGTACATTTTACAACTGATGAACACACAATATCTTCAATTTACTGAAGGTCCATTCTTAGGTTTCATTTCTGGAACCCAGTTGTGATGCCATAAGAAATGCTCTATATACATTTAATACTGATTTAAAGGTCAGCCAAGAGAAATGTTTCCCCTTCACTGATAGGCCCACAACACCTCCAGATGCTCAGCAGTGAATCATATCTCAATAGTTATCCATGTTCTGAAAGGGGAAACATTTCCTCCTGAGTATTCACTAGATGTCACTGTTATCCCATCCTTCCTTAGTGGCACTGGCTTCCCTGATAACTGAGATTGTTTCAAAAAATAAATGCATCAAAAATAAATGCATACTCATTTCTAAGTCTGTGGTTGGGTTTCAATGAGACTCCCAGAATAGAATTAGATTAATATTTAAAAAAAAAAAGTATTTCAACATTTATTTAGCCGAAATACCTAGTGAGCACAATGACATAACAAATGCATGAATGGATGTTAGGATGTCATTGGTATACTCCAATGTATGGTTTTATTTAATCATTGAATGTATTAATTACAGGGAGAAAACAAATCGAAAAAATTAGGGTTCTTTTAAATAGATTTCTGTATATGTTTATTCGAGGCAGCTATTTCAATTAATCTTTAGGGGCGTATTTCCAGACTTTTTCGCCAACTCACCCCATAAGAAGAATTTGTAAAGTCCATGTCTGGTAGGACAGGAGGATATATACATATATATGTACATCAAACATTATATACACACAACATATTGACATGAGAGGTACAAAGGTACAAAATATCAAACAAATATAAAGAAATAAAGAAATAAAAAAATAAAATAGTGATAAAAACAAAAGGTAACATTTCAAGTAAAATATTTATCAAATACACATTGGTATTTGGTATTGGTTTTGATTGTCTTCTAATTTTTTAATGTTTTTAACAGTGGTGTCATAGTGTTGTCTAAGTAAAAAAATGAGCACTCTATTTCTTATTGTGAATGTGAAATGTTCCCAAATTTAAACGAGTTGGATATGTTGTGTCACAGCAGAGGCGCGTCACCACATGTGGGCGTGGTTACCGGAGTGAATAACGCTGTATCCTCTTTTACGTTGCAGCAGAGTACAGTCTGACACGAGAGAGGAGCAGAGGGCCTGAACAGCTGATCACCTCGAGCACATTTCAACAGCAAGGGATGGGAGAATCTGAGATATTTGTATGAGTGTTCTTCACCTCACACTACTTTGGCACCATCCTCTTCATCGCGTGGCTCTTCATCTGCGGGACACCCACAGAAATCACCAACTATGGAATCTTGCCTAATTGAAGTTGGGCCACCTGATCCTGTTTTCACCAGGACAAACGAGCGAAATTAGAGCAAAAGAGATCGTTATGGACAATTGTGCTACTCTTGTATTTCCTGCTCGTAAAACGGGTGTCAAAAGCGGAATTTCAATCTCTGTTTACCACGTCTATTTGCGCGTAAAGGACAACACGGCTCCATTCAGCGCTACCTGAAGTACGCTGCACTATGTTTTAGGAATAGTGGTAGAAAGCTGTAGTTAGAATAGAGCGCGTGCTTGTGAGACTGCTTTGTTTCTGCCAGCTCTTATGCGAGAGTAGCCACCAGCTTTTATTGCGCACATTCCCATTGTGCGCTGCAGATCAGCCGCTCCGTTGGTGGATCCACCGCAGCAGGACCTGAAGCTTTGACAGGCATCAGCAGACACTGTGAAGGGTCCCACTGAAAACCCTTTTTCTTCTCCTGTCATTTGAACTTTCACCACAACTGAAACAGTTTTTTAAAGCTGCACCCGTGAGACAGGAGTAAGCCATGGCTCTACCAGATGGAGGTATATCTGGGGAGGAGGTCCCCTTCCCAGAGATTATAGAGCTAAATGTTGGCGGCCAGGTGTACATAACCCGCTATTCTACCCTCACAAGTGTGCCAGACTCTCTGCTATGGGAGATGTTCAGTCGAAAGTCGGTCAAAGGACTGGCCAGAGACACCAAGGGCCGCTTCTTTGTGGACCGTGATGGTTTCCTGTTCCGGTACATCCTGGACTTCATGCGGGACCAGCAGCTGGTTCTTCCGGATCACTTCCCGGAGCGGGGGCGTCTGCAGAGGGAGGCCGAGTTCTTCAACCTGCCAGAGCTCGTCAAGCTGCTGGCGCCCAAAATCAGCAAGCAGAACTCCCTTGGTGAAGAGGGGTGTCAGAGCGACCCAGAGGACTCCTCACCTGGGATTGAAACGACCCGTAACCTGGGCTCCCTGGGGGGGGCTGGTGCTGCCTGTGCCAGCGTGGTGCCCAGCGCCCTGGATGGAAAACGGTCCGGGTTCATCACTATTGGCTACCGAGGCTCATACACACTGGGCCGCGACAGCCACACCGATGCCAAATTCCGACGGGTGGCAAGGATCATGGTGTGTGGAAAGACCTCTCTGGCCAAAGAGGTGTTTGGGGAGACCCTGAACGAGAGCCGTGACCCTGACCGCCCCCCAGAGCGATACACATCCCGCTACTATCTCAAGTTCACCTTCCTGGAGCAGGCCTTCGACAAGCTGGCCGACGTAGGCTTCCACATGGTGGCCTGTAACTCCACAGGAACCTGCGCCTTCGCCCATGAGCAGACGGACGACAAGATCTGGACCAGCTACACTGAATATGTGTTCTTCCGTGAGTGAGACTATCGGCATTGTTCCCGTGGTCCCCCCCATCCTGTCTCCAAGTGCCCCCCCACCCCCCCTCCTCCAGCCTCCAGGCATCCTGTCTTCCTCTCTCTGATGGATCCTGCACCACTAGATGTACCGTAGATGTTGTGCCCCTCCATCTCTCTCTGCAGCCTCCTCCTATGAACACTTCCCAGCTGCTGCTCTGACTCTTCATACCTTTTCTGCAGGTTGAATCTGCAGTGCCCCCCCTCAACCCCCCAAAAAGTCATTCCCCTCATCCTCAGGTCCAGCTTTTGCCCTTGCCCTAGTCCCCGGTCCTCAACCACAGCAACCCCCAAGCCTTTCCTGCAGAGACTGATACCTTCTATGTACTTTTACCCTTTTGTACTCTATATATTGCATCTGCCTGGGTGAAGCACAATACGGTATCCAAGAGCTAATTTTGTTAAATAAGCGCCCCTGGTGTGTCTATATGACTATTAAAGCAGTCATAAGGGCAAAGGGCTTCAAAGAGTGGCCGTGATGTACAGTGCTACTTTTCCTGCTTACTCGAGCAGATCGGACTCGCTCCTGCTCCTCTGAACTAAATTACCAAATAATTGGACATCTTATCAGCCTTGTGGGACGAGAGCAGCCCAAGCACAATAAATGAGTGTAACAAAAATCTAATTTCGCTCAGTTTTTATTAAATGTGTCCACCATGTGGTTGGGAACGTGCCATATAGTAGTTTAACTGTTCTGTAGTTGGTATGAATGAATGAGCTTATGATAATATCGCCACAAGGACAGATAGGAGACAAGAAAGCTTTGAACCTTTTATTTTTAAAGGAAGAAGTGGGTGTGTGGAGTTTCCTTCTCAAAAATATGATTGTTCTGGCAAGTGATCAAGCACAAGGCTTTGATAAACAACGATGAAAGATGTATCTCATAGATAGGAAGAAAAAAGATTGCCAGATGAGGTGCGTGTATTGATTGTGAAATGGAGCTTTCAGTATTTTAATCATCCACACTGGGAGGGCCGATGAGATGAAAGTGTTACATCACTCACAGCCCACAGCTCATGTTGTCGCTCATTATTCTTCTTTGACCTCTCTTTGCTCAATAACATAATTTAAGAGCATTTATAAAGTGAAGCAATTCTTTGGACAGGCTTATACCAGGACTACATGTTGTTTAAAAAATAAATAAATGTGGTAGTCACCTTAGCGGATCAAGTTTTGAGTGTTCGGTCAACAATCATGTTATTCTTAATACTCAGTTTGGTATTAGTTTAAGAGGTTGCATATTAGATGAGAGTTTTACTGAAATGGAATACACTGAACAAAGGGCAGGATTACTGTAGCCAGCCAAGCCCCAATGTTTCACTTCTGTAGCAAGGGCATTGTGAGGGCAGATTAGAGCCAGCTGGGATAACTTTAGTTATGAAGGAGTGAAGAAATACGATTGTTTCCAGATACAGCCTCAGGACAGGTCTGCACATCATATACCTCAGACTAAACACACAAACTGAAGGCACTTAAGATTCGGCTGATGACAAAGTTACGAACATATAACAAATGTAGTTGCTGTAACCAGATCATGAAATATAGGTTGAAAATAAATTGAATTTTGAGTTGACAAGCAGCCATTGATCAGTGATATGCAGGATTTCTCCTGAGCTATATTGTAGTATTGGCAGTCCGTCTGACAGTGACTATAAATGTATTCTAAAATGTCTAGAAACCGCCATGTTGTGTTTCAGTGTGATGAAGTGCTGTTGACAACTGAGTCAATATGTTAGACTTGCTGCAGTGTGTCGCTGCTGGAATAGACAACACTGAAATTAAAAGTGTTCAGCCAAAAGGACCATTTATCTGTCAAATAAAAGTTGTTTTCTTTCTAGTTGGGTTGTACTTTCCATTCATGATTGAATGCTTTCTCAGCACTGAGTGACATTTAGTACAGAACTTCCCCACATTACTGCAGTTGAAATTTGTGATTTTCAGTAACAACACAACTCAATCCAAGTTAATCAATTGAAATGTTCATCTTACCATTTCGCAGTCAAGGAAATGTCCATGGATAGAAACTGTTTATTAAATGTTCAACACTCTCCCCTCAGGCACCATCTCCCTTCCACCATCTGTTTTCCAATTTCCTCCCCTATTTTTTTTCTCATCCGGGTCTTTCAATGAGCAGTTGACCAGAAAACAGAGCCAGGATAGAAATTAGGACATGCATAGATACCAGCCTCTTTTAAAACAGCTCACAAAATCCATATTTTGTTTCAAGTAATCGACCCAATTACAGTACAAATCCAGAAAAGTGAAATACCATAGTTGCATACAAAGACTACACATTTATATTATCTGTTAATTAAAAAGCTTCATTTCTCTATGGAGCACACCCACAGACAGAGAAGAGGCACTCAAACAACAACCAGGGTCATGTTTGTGTAGGTGAGGCTGTCCTATGAGTCGTTTTTTACCAAGAGCTTATCACATGCCGATTACCTTAGTATAAGACCTAAACCTGATCTCAGTCTGGCCTAGATAAAAGCATAGCTGATGAGCTTCACAAAAACTATTGAAACATTTATGTTGCAGCCTTCCCGGTATGATGTCTTTTTTGTTGCGGTCGGGAATGCATGATGAGTCCTGAGAGTCGATATGTGCCTGCAGTGTGTCTTCAACTAACAGAAACCTTCCCTTGGTCTCTGTCCTGCAACACACACATGCAACACGAGAGCGCCAAGGTCAGTCATTAGCACAAGCACGGAGAGACATGCTTCATGTGTGAAATGTCAGGCATCAGTGTCATTCTCTACCTCCATGAGTAGCCTTGAGACTCGACATTCAACAGTAAATGTGTGAGAAGTGTTGACACTCCGACATTGAGAAGCAGCAGCGCCCACAAGCCGAGCTGGGATGAAATGCTGCTCGTTTTTTTATTTCTTCTTGTTTTTGAGCTCGGTTGTAAAACTTGTGACTCAAAAGTTAAGTCCCCCAAACAAAAAGCAAGTTCTAGTTGTGTCACTATAGTAGTATGCCTGTTCTATGCAGCGTTACACAATAAAGACATTTTAACATGAAATATTCTCTGTCTTTTGGAAACATTTTTAATTCGATTTAGCAAATTGAATTATTTGCTCACCACACAGCACACATCAACTTAATGAAATCATGCATTTAGTTTTATTTATACCCTTGTGTTCCTTCCACACAGTTTGACTTTAATACAATTAATAAGTGAGCGAGCACAATTCATTATTTAACTCTTGCCATACCAGGCAAAAAGACAATCTGCCCTGAGAGAACAAGACTGTTCTCTGTACCTCGAGGCAGTGATTTGACCCATGCTGTATTCCTGTGGTGGCACTGCAGCCTTGGCCCAATCCGCTTTCGTCTCTTAGAATGATCCACTTGTGTTGTTGCCAGCTGGGTCATCACTTCCCCTATTCGGAGAAAGACAATAAGAGAGAGGAGAAGGAACGGATGTACGTTAGGAATAAAGGGATTGGAAAAATGGGGCAAGGAAGCAGAGAGACAGTAAGACAGATAACCTAGAAGGAGCTAGATGAGAATCTGAGGGTATTTAACCGGGGAAGGATTTGGTGTTCCCATCTTATCTCTGTTCCTGAGCAGCATGAAATGTCCTGTTATTGGAAGAGGGGCTAGACCGTCCCTGACAAACAAAGCCCCTCACTGGGCCGTGCTGTAATTGGTTCCTCTGCCGCCTGTCCTCTCTGTCAACACTCACAGGGAGGTTCAGTTACACCGCACAGATATAGATCCACAGAATCACTCAGTACGGTCGGGGTTAATATTGATTCATAGTACGATTACATAAAAGAAACAAGATTTTCTTTCACATATTTACATGAAACACGAGCTGTGACTATTAACAGCCCTGCTTCCCAGACTGCATCTTCTTTTATGAATACAAAACAAGTGACAACAGCACCACAATGAGTCATTTTCTCAACATCTGAGCGTGTGCTATCGTGCTGCTGTTTCTGCTCATTCAGCTGCAACCATCTGCTGTGGATCTGCGCTAGTTTACGTCTTCTCAGCCTTGATGCCTTGTTCACTTTTAGATCTGTGTGCCAGTATGATTTGGCTCTGTTTTCTTTTTTCGTCCTGGTGTTTGTGCTTACGTGGATGTTTTGGCGGACAGGCTGGATGAGTGTTTTGGCGTCTGTGTTGGGTTGGTATGGGGGCCACGTGGGGGCAATGAACTAGGTGCACTCCTCGTGTCACACATTTGCTGAGCAGGCAGTTGTCCACACACACACACACACACACACACGCACACACGCACACACACCCACACGCACAAACACACACACACACACACACACACACACACACACACACACACACACACACACACACACACACACACGCACAAACACACACACACGTGCACACAGGGTGGGGAAGTTGCGAGGACAAGATGTGTAACAATCCTCCCGTGCGAGGCTAATGACTCGGAGCTGTGAGGTTTTTGGATCTAATTGGCTGGCTGCTTTTCACTCTTCTTTGTGATCAGTTAAAAAGGCATTAGCAAACAAACAAGCCATTTGCCTCCCTAGCGCTCTCCTGACAGCAATCAACAGGAGAAGTCCACGCTTGTATAGAAAAGCACCATTGCTGCTAATTACCTGGGAGTAGCGGGGCCAATAGGAGCATGTCATGGGCGACCGGAGAGAGAGAGCCGCAGCCTGAGGCCTACCACCGCTTTCTCCATTAAGATGTTACATATTTGTGTGTGCGCATGGTACGTGAATACGCCAGCCAAGAGCTTTGCATGCTTTTTGTTCATTTGCCCATGTACAAGTATGTGAGCTTAGAGCCCTGTTGTGTTTTTGTTTATCCTTGAAGACACCGCGGCTCGCCTATGCTGCCATGTAAGCCCACATGCTCACAGTACAGTAGCACTGGCTCGGGGCATCTTTATCTCATTGTGTGATGGGTTATTTATAGTGAGCAAGGCACGGAGTCAGATGTGTACCGTCACTGCACTGCTCTATCCTCCAGCATGGGTACACTCCTCCTTCTCACACGCCTCTGCTGCAGAGAAGCTATCACAAAGAATATTGGCCTATGATATTGGCCCACAAACTCTATCATGCAAGGTCAGGTAGATGCCATACCCAAGGGGGGAGACAGGCGGAGGAGGGAGTTAACAAGGGACACGATCTAGCAGCTGAGAAGGAGCAGATTAGGTCACTATGGTGCAAAGCACTGCAGCTTTTTAACTGTGACTATATCTCTCAAGCAAGTGGGAGGATAACAAATAAAAGCAACAAAAAGGAGAATCCAAGAGGCAAAGTTCATCATAGTCAGAACCACAGCGACTGTTAGAAATGTGAGGAAGAGGAGCAGTTCAAATAGGGTACAAATACCAGATTTGGGGAAGCGAGGTGGAAGTGGTGCAATAACCGAACAAACAGTTGGAGGACAGTTGGACTTCCTGTTGCTAGATTCAGCTGCAACGGACATTTTAAAGGATGTAAATGGTTAGATCTAATGTTTTAATGTTGAAAAATCACACATTTATAATAGATTTTGGTTCTTTGTGAGCCAGATTGTAAATTATTTATTATTTACAATCCAGGATTTTTAAACCTGGTGTGTTTTTCTGCTGTTGTTTGAAGGGTTGTTATTTCTCCTCTTTATAATGGTTTTTAATATATTTTAAAGCTGTTTTTATCTCTTGTTTTATTTGATGAGGGATACATTGCCTACGATTTGGTAATTAGCGTTGGTACATTGATGGGTTTACTTTATGTTTTTTTGTATTAAAAATATTGAACCTTATAACTCGTTGCTTTTATGTATTTGTGCCCAGGGACAAATTGTCTCTTAATCTGTTTCTAACTGATACAAAACTTGTTCTCTTTGCAAATGAATGTCTCATGAAGGCAAATTACTTCAATATGACAACTTTTAATTGCATGCCATCAATCACTATCAGAAGGAAAACAATATTTTTTTGCATGTTCAACTTTTTATCCATAATTTCGGAATAATAAGGTTTTTATGGATTAGTTATAAATGATAGTAACATTGTAACCGGTACACTCTATCTTCTGTGGTGTTAACAGCTTGAAAGAGCGGTGAGCAGTAAGTGTGTCTGCTGACCAGACGAGTGTTGTTCTAAGCAGTGAGTTGTAAATGGGTCTGTCAGCGCTGTTGCTTGGACGGGATTCACCTCAGCCATCTGGACACTTGGGCTCTAATCTGCCTCTCTAATTATCAGTAATCTGGACAGGCAGGCTGTCCTTGGTCCTGCAGTACTGTAAAGCAGGGGCGGGGAACCTTTTTCCTCTCAAGGGCCATTTCAATTTTTTCAACATCCTCCGAGGGCCGTACAAATTATTGACCTCTGCTTAAAAATACTAAAATCACAGCCCATTCATTTCGCCTTTCTTTCATGCCGTGCAAAGAAAAAGCAACCTCTTAATCCAGATATTTTACCATGACTCGTGTCGTGCATGCATTCACGTGCACGGTGTGGCATGACCACCAAAACACAAAGCATATTGGACACAAGATGTGTGCAAAGGTATTTAGTTTCCTATCCATGTGGACTGATTTAAGTGGGGGGGACCTAACCTCCTCTAGGGGGGTCCTCACCTCCTCCACTGGGGTCCGGGGGGCATGCTCCCCCGAGATTTTTTTTAAAATGTTGAAGTTAAAAGCATCAATCTGGTGCACTTTGAGAGCAACATTAGGAGATCTATGGATATATCTCTCAACATCAATATGAAACAGAACTGTAAGCAGATTTATTTTTCTTTATGGATATTTTACAAATCACTCCCCTTTCAAACTGTATTCTTGTTTATTAATTAAAAAAATGATTTACTGTCAGGCTATAGTATTTTATACCTGTTTACTTTATTATCTTGTTTTTTTATAACTATAATGATCATATAAAGATGTGGCCTTTACCTCACTGGTTGTAGAAAAAGCTTCTTATATTCGTTAGCATAGCTAGCTAACCAGATGCTAATAACAACAAAGTTATTGACTGTATGATCAGTATGACAGATGAACAGATCGCCACTGGGATTACAACTAAAGACACAGCCACGAAAATACTGCGGCATGTGTCCGGCTCCTTATGCGTACGACGCTCTGGTGCTCTCCGTCAGGAGAACTGCATCCCTGTCAGACGAGACATATACCACGTGATGACACGTTAGGCTCGTGTTGTGTTCAAGGACCCTGACCTTGGCCAGGAAAAACAGGCACTCGCTTGTTAATTTTTTTGCGGTCTAGATTTCTTTAATTTTTTTCTTTTTTGCGTGTGTTTATAAATTACCTCGAGGGCCGTAGCAAATGGTCTCGCGAGCCGTATACGGCCCGGGGGCCGGAGGTTCCCCACCCCTGCTGTAGAGGGACGGACCCTGGCTGAAACCCAGCAGGAGAGGAGAGGCATGTGTCAGGGGGGCTGCAGCTCTGCAGGGGCTGAGGGGTGCCAGGAGGGACTTTCGGCTTTTGGGTGCTTAGGAAGGCAGCAGCTCAGGGTGTTTAAAGCAGGGGGAGATAAAGAGGAGGCACGTGGAACCGGCGAATCAGCAGGACACTTGGATCGAACGTATACAATGTGTGCTAGTCTGCAACACCCCAAAGAATTAAAAACCCCTTTTCAGCTGGATATTTATTAATGACTTAGTTTCTTACTTCTCTTTCCAATTTTCTATCCTCAAACCTCCTTCTTTGGATTTTCTTACTCGACAGCATCTCCCCGGTCTCCGGCTGTTTATGTCACTCATTTCCTCTACATTATGTAGATTGACAGATTTATAATTGCTTAGAGACTTGCGAGTACTCCGGTGATTTTGTTATGGACGACCGTGCCTGCAGAAGAATACAGTGTTGCCACGTCTGATTACGCCAGCGTTTTTTCTGATGGCAATCAGAGAGAAAAGACAATGAATGAGAAGACAGTAGGTGGTGAGGCCGACTCTATCATTAGGCTCCTTACTGATAATTTCACACAGCAGATGTTGGATCTCTTAGCTGTATGTGAGGTCATTAGAGATATAAAACATGCAGTAAATGCCACAACTATGTAGCATGATCTCCCTTTAGAACAGCAGGAGAGAGCCATATGTAACACTTCACTCTCAGGATAAAAGGGTCCTCTAAGCCAGAGAGAAATTACTATGCATTTGTGTTGCTCCGGCTCCGGCACATCATTGTGGTGTTACCATGGAGATGAGGATGTCCTCTTGTTTGCCAGTCTCTCCATCCCCAGGTCGCAACACCTGTGAGTGGCCACAGTGAATTTTAAAAAGTACCCATGCTGAATGACCTGCTCCTAGAAAAGAAGTAGATACAACTGTTTCTTTAACAGGTTTATCCTACATTACTATAGATTGTCAAACTGATTTATTTTACCTTACACTATTTATGTAAAAAAAAAAGCAAGACACATTGATCCTTTGAAGGGGCCCATCATTTGTAAAATAAAGACTTCAATATGTCAGGAAATACATACATTTGGTTTCTTTCTGAGAGTTTTCTGGGAGAAAATGTACACAACTCTCTTGCTTGTGCATCTAATATTCAGCACAACGACTATAAACAGCTAGCTCTATGGTCGCACTCACCAGGCGACCGACATTAACTAAGTCCATATGACCTGAGCTGAGTAAAAGGCTGTGTTCTGAAAGACCTACTGACATACTTTGTATTCTAAATATGATGTCAAATTGAGTTCATGGTGCGTTCCCACTGCATATGTGTATTTTGTGGATGTGAGAAGTACGCTCCAATGTGTGATCAGTTTATCCAAATAAAGCCTGTTTTTTTATAGCTTTGCTGTTGCGTTTTAGGAGACATAGGGGGGAGCTGATGGCTGGATGATGCTGGCTGTTTTTCTTGAGTATACTTAAGTGTGAAAAGTCTGTTGATAATGGCATACTTTACATTAGTAAATTACATGAATAAGCAATTTTGAACACAGCACTGAGCATCACAACATTTAGAATTACACTAAAAAGTGATGCACATGGGTGACATGTCGTGGTTGTCCTCCCACATGATTTAAACAGAGTAACATTGGAAGTGTCCGATCACACAAACTCTTTTAGTGTTCTTTCACACAGATACAATCTAATTACGGATACAAACATTGTCATTTTGGACCAAATTAGGACATGGGACACAATCACCGCACATATATAAGAGTTATATCTTATTTGGTAGTGGCAATTTTCCCAGAAAAGGACAAAAAGATAAAGCAAACACCAAGAAATATCAGCAAAACATTTTTTTTATTCCAGTTCGACTTAAATATGAATGAACTGCTGCTTGTTTACATCAGGTTTTGATGATTATTCTATCTTCCACCTTTAATGTGGTGTCTATTCCAAATCTTGTCATAATTTCATTTAGTCACGCTGTACAAACATACGGTGTGCTTGGTGTAAAGCATTAAGATTCAGGTGGGGTGAACTAACAACATTATGCACCGTAGAGGAGACAATTTGTGACGGAGAGGTGCTAAACCCTGGCAACAGTGACACATTAGAGTTGCTATTAGCAGTAATGATGGCAACGCAGGGATGTGTCACACTGAACAGATGGGAGAGACTGGGAGAGAGAGGGGAGAGGATGTGTGAGAAAGTGCTTTGGCTTTTTGCATATATCCCTGGAGAAGTGGCCCGGGGAAAGGGGTTGAGTGCTCTCTTTAGCTGTTCTCCTCCATAAGGCTTAGTGTTGGAGGAAAGCATGGAGCCCATCCCCCAGTGGATTATTCCTTCAACAGTGCTAAGCCTCCGTACTCCCACGTCCGGGCGGCCCTCAAACATGTATTCATTATGAGAGACATTGAATGCACCGAACACAAACACACAGTGGTGAAAATGTTCCCTCCTTCCCCCACATCTTCTTTCTTTCATTCGTCTTTATTTGTCCTTCTTTTCAAATGCCAGTACATGCCTTGAATATAACACACACACAAACACACACATCTGCCCGCACACACACAAACAAATATGTAAACCCCTCACCTACATCCACAGTACGCACACATGGGCTAACGCATGCATGCACAAACACACAAAACCTTCACTTACTTGCTCTCACACACAGGCTTGTGCCCCTTCTGTCACACACACACACACGCACGCACGCACGCACGCACGCACACACACACACACACACACACACACACACACACACACACACACACACACACACACACACACACACACACACACACACACACACACACACACACACACTCTAGTATTCAGGTATTCAAGCAGCTAAAGCAGTGTGAGAATATGCTGTGCCGCCTCCGTTTGACACAAGCAACTTTTCCTGTTATATAAGGCGAGTTACCGTGACGATGAGACTTGTTAAAGGAGAGTGCGCAGGGCCTTTTACGTCTTTGTATGTCTGTACATTTGTGTGCGTATGTTTGGGTTGTGGGTGGCATATTGTGCCAGCATATCTCTGCATGAGCATATATGTGAGGCTGGGGGAGAGATTAGCAGTTCTTATGTATTTGCATAAATGTACTGCATGTGGCCGCTTCACAGTGACAGTGAGAATGTGTGACTGGAAGACGATGCAGTGCATGAGCAGTGCACATGTAGGATTATCATTACAGTAACTTGGTGTAAGACTATGTCCAAACTCAAGTGGATAAATTCAAAAACTTTACGTTTCTTTTCTGTCCACAGGGCATTTTCTGGTTGTATTCGTTTAGCATCCACTTTGAAATACCAAAACAAAAACAAAAAAGGCTCTGCTCTATTATTTTTGGCTTTTGCAGAACTGAAGCTTTGCATTATTTCCTCCAGAGGTTTTTAAAAATGTTTACTTGCTTGATGAAATGAAAGAAGCCTACATTTTTTAAATCAATGACATGACAAGAAAAGCATAACCACACCAGCATTACATTCAGATTTAGGATGTTTTGCAGATCAACACGAAAGGTGCAATTTTGAATGAGTAGAGAAATAGAAGGCTATTTTCGCACATATAAGATACATTTTTCTGTGATGTATCTGCTTTAGTCTGGACATGGGCTATGTTTGCTGTGATTTCCTCATACAATCAGTGAAAGTCAATGAAAGAGAGAGAGAAAAAAAGGGTGTTTGTAAAGAGAGGAAGCAATTTTAAATGGTTGATGGGTTTTCAAATACCAAGAGGTGCAGAATGTGCATGTGCCACTCCAACTATTCTGAGAAGTCTCACCACTGCAACCTGCTCTGTCCTCACACAGAGATGAGATGAAAAATCAACATACCATGAAAAATGGCTTGTCAAGCTTCACTAAGGAGGTTTTACGCAATCCCTTCTGCCATAGTCTCCCGCTACGATAATGTAAATACAGGCAAAGGTAAAAGGAAATTCTGAAATTAAATCAAAGCATCCTTCACTCTCTTTATCTCTCATTTCCTTTCCTCTCCTGCTGAACTCCGCTTATTTGTGTTTGCATAATGCTCCTACACACTCTTGTGCCAGCATGTGTTTACTTTTGTTCTCTAGGAGGCGAAAACTGAAAGCTCAAAGCTGAAGTGCTTGTTTCTGTGCCAGGCCCACAACACTGACACACTTTGATAAGGCAAACCAAAAAAAGGGAATTTCTGAGCGAAGTTCCATTGTTGGTTAAGACCGTAGTTCAAACAGACCAGCCACCTGAGTATATGAATATTCAATGTACCCTTCACTTAGCTTTGCACCAAGATAGGAAAGGAGGAATACAGATCTGACTGTAGTAATAATTACCAGCAACTTTAAGGTTTAAAAACTAAAATGTATATTATATAACCAAGAAAACATTTCTTTTTGAACAGAGTAACATGCTAGCACGGTAGCACCATTTTTAGCAACTGTGCAGTGTCTATTGATTGTCGTCACAGTGACAACAACACTGCAAGCAGTTACTGTGACCGGCTGTTCAGTGAGGAAATAGTTTAATTGTTAACACAACCAGGCTTCCTGTTTCCTACTCCTTCCAGTTTTATGCTAAGCTAATTGCTAATTTGCTGTACAGAATGGTATTGATATTCCAACCCAGTCTCACGGAATTTCGTGTTATAGTCATGACATTTAATCTATTGATTCGTGTTCACCAACACGATTTTCCCCTTTTTTCCATGTCACACAGAACGATTTTAAAAGCAATGTGTTTCTATTGGTAGTATGTTTCGTGCCTGCACCACGTCTTTTTGTCCGGTCGCGTTTTGGAAGACCGGAAGCTGTGTGGTACATAAAAACATTTTCTTACTCAATATCAAGCCACGATTATTGTTTTTATTTTAAATTGTATAATGTCGGACTTTTTTTGCCGTCCGTGAAGAGAAGAAATGAGGCTCAGAATACTGAAATATGTATTTTTTAAAATCTTTTTTTCCTTCTAATTTGTTATTATTTTCTAAATAACACACTGTTAATTACTCAACAATAACACACAATCATCCTTGCTTTTATTTATTTGTTTAATTCTATAATATTGGGCTTTTTTGCCGTCCGTCAGGAACTGAATTTCAAAATAAAGTCACCGGAAATATACGTGTGATACGCATGGATGTATAATAAGTGATTGGAGATAAGTGAGTGGGTGATACGCACCCACTGAACTGATTACCCAAGATCCTCAGCTATGGTTGAAGCTCTGTGATTTGGATGTTTTAGCCGCAATGTACGTTGGGATATGGTGTTTATGCAATGTGAAATCTGAAAACATAAAACAAAACAAAAATAATACTTTATTCCGAGTGTTCTTGCTTTTCTCTTTGGAAGTCATCACATAACGGCATTGTAATACACGGTTCGGCTGCATTAAATATTACACATCTGCCGTAGTTCTTTATTTATAGAGCCCTGAAGAGAAGACTTCTGGACAAACTTGAAGAACTGCCGCCAAAACTGAATATGTGACGTGGATCATAAATATATCAACAATTAAACAACATCTTGCATTTCTTTTCACAAAATACGTCTCCTTGCAGTATCAATAGTAATTCGGCTGACTTTTATATTTGATCCAAAAGGTAGATAGGTCATATTTACACCATAACGGTGCACAGCTGATAGAAAAGGACTTGTAGTTTTTAAAGATATATTACTGATTTTCTTTGAATATAAGAATGTAAATACTGAGTTGAGAGAATAGTCAGGGGATTTGGGTGATGGGAGACACATCGATGGAATCACAATTTCAATAGCTTACCATTAAATGACGGATATGCCTTTCTGTCTGTGATGTTTTACAAATCAGATATTAATGTGTAGAAGTAAAACATGAGAAATAGTATAGCAATATCCTGTAAAATTATGTAAAAACATGAATAAAACTACACATCTTCAGATGTTATACATACATAAGTGTCCTACACTAATAATACAAAGTTATTATTAGTATGCTGTGTGTACCTTGTGTTTACCTTATGTGAACCGCCTAGTGGTTAAAGCACGTTATTGAATTATTTTTGTTGAATAATGTTATTTGATGACAAAAATATTAAAAGTACATACTTTCATAGGGGGAAAGTAGAAGGTCAATGATATAGAATATAAAAGATCAAGAAGATACTGTAAGTGATCTCTACAATAAAACAGTTTAGTGCTGGATGTACAAAGATATTAATATGAGGATGTGCAAAACAGACAAACTAATTAACCTTTATTAACACATTAAAGAATACTTTAGGTTAATGTCTTCTTTCAAATAATAAAAAAGCTTTGGGGGTATCTATCTACAGATAAATATTAAGCCTGACAAAGTACTTAACGTCTAATATATTGCTTTCCTGCAATGTTAACTATGTTGAAGCACTTATTTTAACTGATATTATACACATTAATTATACTCTTATGTAGATAGTATAAGAAATGTGCAGAATATGACAGTTTAACGGTGGAGGTATTCACATATTGATAGATGTCTTGTAATGCACTGTTGAGGAACCTGTGACCCAAGTTTTTCATTCATTGCATAACTACACCGTAGTTGTGTATATTATACTGTATGTCAATAAACCTTAGAAAATCTTGAAATCTTGAAAGGGATGTGCAAAATAGTAATTATATACAGTTTTTAATTAACTATTAGTAGAGAATAACGAGTAATGAATATACTTTATGAGATCTGCAGATAAATGTTTAGTCTTCTCAAGCACCAACTATCAAATATCTCTCCTGATTGTTGGCACTTGACAATCACCTTTCCCTGAATTTTACTCAGGTGTAACTAAAGTCTGCTTTAAGGGTTGTTTATATTTCACATCATTAATCAGAATCTGCAAAGTAACTAAAATAAATGTAGTGGAGTAAAAATACCAGGTTAACCTCTGAATTGTAGTGGAGTAGAATTACAAAGTAACAATGAGCTGTCATGTGGGTATATATTAATGCTGCCCATTATGGATACAAGCAATTTTCACCCATTTAGTAATTACATGTTTTAAATGTGTACACACCAATGTGTTTCCTATTGCCTAAACCTCCAGGGCTGTAGGCCTACACAGAGTTTAATACTGTCAACTTCTAATTTTGGGTAAAACAAAAACGTCTTCTAAAACTACAATTCCCAGTAGAGACGTGCCAGCATAGAGAACATGTTGCGAAACACAATATCCAGCATGTGTAGTTCTCGGGGGGCGTTCGAGTCCAGTTTTGAATAGTCTGCCGTGATTTCGCTCCAACATCCAATTCCAGAGCTTGAAGATTAATCACGGGGTTTGTCAACGGGACTGTAGTCCCAAACGATAGCTGGGGATTATGGGTAGTGTAGTGTCTTCGGCCATCCTAAACTGAATTTTTTTCCGGATATCATATTGCATTAACAACACCACATCTGGCGTCACAGAGATCTTCTGTTACTGTCATTTTCTTCTTAGAGGAAGAACAGAAACACGTAACTCTGGATTTGTTTTAATGTTTGAGGTTGTGGTGCCGAGAGACGGGAGTCGAAGGTGGGGTANCCACAATAAAAGGCCACTCTGAAACGTGCATTTTTGCTTTATTGGGGGGGTCTGGGGGGATCCGAAAACCAGTCAGTATCTGGTGTGAGGGTTAGGATTAGGGTTAGGGTTAGGGTTAGGGTAATGTTGTGAATCGAGTGGCCCATGGTGGTGGTGGGGTTATGGTATGGGCAGGCATATGTTATGGACGATGAACACAGGCCACTCGATTCACAACATTGCCCTAACCCTAACCCTAACCCTAACCCATCACCTAGCCCGATTGTTGATACACACCCGGTTTTGACCTGGAGGAAATACAGAGGTGGAGGTAAAAAATATAATCTCAGGGTTAAGAGGTTCGAAGGCTAGGGATGCATATGATTTCGACACCAACTTCATAAAGACACATATTGACGGTCTAATAATACCAATTACCATGCTAGTGAGTGAATAAATGTATCAGCACAATCTATCACCATCACCCTGGAAGATGGCCACGGTGACACCGATCTTTAAATCTGGGGATAAGGCCACCCTGTTGGGGTTCCACAAGGTTCCATTCTTGGACCATTACTGTTTTCTCTCTACATTAATGACTTGTCTAATGTATGTCCTGAGTTGAATGTGCAAATGTATGCCAATGATGCTCTAGGTCAGAAACCAGAGGAGACTGTGAAGTCCACCGTAGACGGACTACTTTCAATCAAAATGTACTATCAATTAAGGGCAGCTCATTCTGGAATAGCCTCCCAACTGAGTTACTGGATTGTCCCACTTCTTAAATGTTGTATGTGAGGGACTACGGATGGAAATTAGCTAAAAGGTAAAATCCGGCATATTTACATGTTGAAGCATTACTTGTTAAAAATGTTCATCAATGTGCATTGTCCCTCTTCAAATAAACAATGAAATTAAAATTATATACAGTCTTTAATTAGCTATTAGTAGAGAATAACGAGTAATGACTTTATAGAGATCTGCGGATAAATGTTTAGTCTTCTCAAGCACCAACTATCAAATATCTCTCCTGATTGTTGGCACTTGACAACCACCTTCCCTGCATTTTACTCAGGTGTAACTAAAGCATACTTGTCAACCCTCCCGATTTTCACGGTAGACTCCCGATTTCATTGCCCTCTCCCGGTTTCCTCCCGGGGTCATATTTCTCCCGCACTTCTCCCGATTTCTGACAAAATCTGATTTACACACGACTGTTTCCACTCGGACTTTAATACAGCTACACCGTTGTTTGGTTTCCATGGTAACACGTCTCTTTAGTAGCGTGCGCAACTCAAAGTCTGAGAGGGTGAGGCAGATATTCAAGAATCGACAACTACTCTACTCTCTGCTCACTCCTTTCCTGTAAAATACAGGTCCAGCCCACTGGACCCGTTCAAGAGCTGTTTGAAGCTCGGCGTAACCTTGGCGCACTGCCACTCCAACATCCAATCACAGAGAAGGGACTCCCAAACTATAGCTGAGGATTATGGGTGGTGTAGTGTCTTCGGCCATCCTAAACTCTGAAAAAACGATTTGTTTCTCTGAATCGAAGGGGGAAAACACAAAAGCATTGTACAACATTCAAACCAACCGGAAATACTGTTTTCACCCCAAGCTGTTGCCTGGCAACGCAATTCTGTTGATAGTTATTTCATATCGCATTAACACCATATCCCAACGTGCATTGCGGCTAAAACATCCAATTACCGAGCTTCTATCATAGCTGAGGATCTTGGGTAATCAGTTCAGTGGGTGTCTATCGCACGTCTGTTTCCGGTGACTTTATTTTGAAATTCAGTTGGTGCAGGCACGAAACATACTACCAATAGAAATACATTGCTTTTAAAATCGTTCTGTGTGACACCAAAAAAAGGGGAAAATCATGTTGGTCAACGAATCAATAGATTAAATGTCGTGATTTTGTTTTACTCAAAAGGACGTGTTATTGTTACTTGAAAATGAAAAATTCATACAAATGAATCTGTTATTCTCTCTTCCTGCTGCAGGTTCATCAGTTAGTTCCAAGAAGACGACCTTTGACCCCTCAGCTCTCTCGGAAGCGGCGACCTATAAACCTGATCCCACCCAATCTGCCACAGCGGAGCCCAGCAGCACTGCCCGGAACACAAGCCTTCCAGAAAAAAGGGGCATCCTAACTCTGGACTTACGAAACTCTCAGCCCCTGGGCCCAGCCCCTCCTCTGACCCCTCCTCTTCCTCCTCCTCCTCCTCTAGACAGCCCCGGCCTTTCACCTCTGCCACCTCCCTTCCTGTCTCCACCTCTGCTCTCATCCAAACCTTTTTCTACCTCCCGTCCCTCAACACTGCCTCCAGCTGAGAGCCCCCCCCATCCCGTCAACCTTAACCTAAAGACCCTGCCACGGCTCTCCATCAGGGAGAACGGTGGCCCCCCGCCGGTGATGGATGAAGAGGAGGACGAGAGGAAGATGCTGGAGGACGATCTGAAGAGATGCATCGATGACTTCAAGAAGATCCGCTTGCCCAGACAGTTTCCAGATCGCAAGAGGCACTGGCAGAGTGACTTGCTCAAGAAGTACAACGCATAGAGCGCTGTGCTGCAGCAACAACAAACTTGACGAAGATTTTATAACAATGTTGTGAGCGGTGGACTCAAGATTTACATTCCTTTTGCTCCGAAAGTTTACTCAAACCTTTAAATGTATTAGCTTTTGCATGACAACAGAAGTTAATTGTCTGATTAACTTTAGTGCTTAGACTGAGCTCGAACACATACACCATTAAACAGTGACATTTGTCTTTTCCCATCATAGAAAGCAACATCCCCATAGAAACGTGTAGTCACACATCTTTGTTTCACACAGCCATTTGGAGAAAGATTTATGCTCACTCAAAGACTGGCATGTAATGTCTGTAATTAGAGATGTCTGCCCTGCTCTCTCTACTGTATCCACTGATCAAGCAGCTGGGCAATGTAAGCTAAGTGTGAAATGCATTTTAGGCTTTTGACCTTGCTGATGCAAAATAAAAGAAAGAAGTGAAACCCCTTGTGCTAATCTTCTAAAATATCTCACCTCATCAATATTAACTGTACAGCTTCAAAGCCGTTCTCCTCCTCTCTGCCTGCAATTCAAAAGCTGTGCAGTTTGGTTCATTTTGCGATTACATTATCTTCAAACCAGCATGGAAAGATTGTAGAGGGAATGCGATGTGTGTAATTACAGACGACCAGCATGTGGAATAATAATGACAATAATGACTTCATGAGCCAGCGCACATGTAGTCATTTGTTCCTCTATCTACTCTGCACAAAATGCAGTTCATGCAGCATCACTAATGGAACACAAGGTGTGTGTGTGTATGTGTGTTGGTTCTAGTCCTCATTAGGGTATATACTGTATAGAATAAGTCACAATTAAATAAAACATTGCCGTTTCCCTCAAGAGAGCAACACATATGATACAGACATTTTGACTTATTGAATGCAGCCTTAAATACTATTATATTGTGTGGATTATGTTCATTTTATTTTCTCTGTTTCATTTAACCTGAGCTACCAAAGTCAAATCTGCTGCTCTGCCTGCTGAACGCCCACAGGGTCTCTGGTTGGACGTCCTAATGATGTTGTCTTTTCTTTTTAGAGATTTCCATCAGCACTCTGCCTTCGGCTTGATGCAGCTCCCCTCCATGTCAATGGGGTTAACATTGAGGTTAAGACATATAATCCCAAAGTGGTGGCTGACAGCGAACTGTCATCTCATTAAACATCAGGCAAATAGAATAGTTTTATCAAGTACTCTAACCACTAAGAAGCAATATAGATATCCCCGTGCCCTGGGAAGAGGATTAACAACAGATTAGGGTTTGTCACAGTCCCAAAGAGTGTCTAAACAGCAGGCGTCTCCTCTTACAAACGACACTATAGCAACAATTTAATACCGTCCAGTCAGGCTTTGCTGAAACATTTCACACCGTCATCTCTCCATCGTCTCCAACTGGCTGGCGATTGCGGAGAAATCCATAGAAAAGATTCTTCTTCACAGCACATTAGAGAGTATTGTCTCATCAGCTGCTTTTCTCGTATTTCTCATCTTTCAGCATGGGCTTGGACAGAGACGGAGCGCTGGCCGGAGTTTCGTCAGAGCGGCTGAGTCAGGCTGCATGTAGAGGATTAGAACAACAAGTCTTCCCGACTTAAAATTCCTGTTTACTCTGGCAGAGACTGCGCCGTCTGCTGTGATGGAGTCGTGTCAGACAAAACACTCACCTCTGTCCAAAACCAGTCCTTGAGTTTTGGCCACTCCATAGGCATCCTTACACTTCTCAATTCTCTTTCACCCTTTGTCTTTTTTGGTACAACCCCCTGAAGCTGGCCTTTTGACTTATTATGGGTGCACTGTGAGGATTTTATCTCTGAAGTTGATAGGCTGAGCCGTTCAACAAAGGGAATACTTGTGCTTTGAAATGAAGAGGTAGAGCAGTCTGGAGCAGGACTGACAGAAAAAACATTATTTGACAGAATATTTAAATCTGAAAGATCAAACCTACCAATTGTAGCAGTGGTGATTATCACCGGACAGATGTGAAGCTAACCGTGAGGTCGGTCTTTAAAGTCATTTCCTAAAGTTTTCACTTGATTGGCACCCAGGGCAAAGACGATAAGACCTAAATCAATCCCTTCCCCCTATGAATGATCCAAGGCCAGGACTTTGAACAAATCAGTGTCACTCATTGAAACAGCATCTGATTAAATACATAACTCCTTGAAGAAAAATGTCAGGCTGTCAGTGTGAAACCTCTCCTTTGTTTCCAGATATTGACCAGAGTAGCCCTTGGCAAGCATTGGATGTCAAACTAAACCCTTCCACAAACTTCCTGGGCACGGTTTTCCATCTTCTCTCCTTGACTGTATCTGATTTCGCTTTTTTGCTGACACATAGGGCGTCTTTCATTTGCATGAAAGAGCTCCTTGCAGATTTATTTCGAATGGCCAGCAATACATTAGCATCTAATTTCTCGGGGCCACGAGTTATCTCGAGTACTGACGGGCCTCCTGACAATTAAAGCTCAACTGAAATTGATCCTTGTGAAATACAGTGCTGCAGTGAGGGTCTTGGGATATTTCAGGGTTTCAGCAGTCGGAAAGAGTTTCACACTTGAAGATAAACTTTGTATGCAGGCGGTACGTATGTGCTAATGGAATATTGCTTAGGGGAGATAAGAGAACTGAGACCTAATTATTACGCCCAAAATAAATGCAGAGCGGGCAGTCAAGCTGTCTAACACACTTGCAGGTTCACACACACTGGTGTAAAAACGTATTGGGGTTGTTTGATGAAAAACCTGTTATTTTCTCTGTCAAAACCGATTCATGTAATAATGTATGTAATGCAACAATCCAAGTAAGAACAATTCCCACACCTGAAATATATCAGAATGCACTGTCCGATTGATCTTCTTTTGAAAATGGTTGACTGACAACAAAACACCTTTTACTTGACATCTAGCCACATACATCATGTGAAGGTGCAATGATGATTCAAACGTTAAAGTTCAACAATTCCTTTGTAATCTAATTCTACATGTCCCTAGTAACTACCAATGCTTCTAGATGTCAAACGGATTATTTAAACTTAGAATGCTTTTTTCAAATGATTTCTCTATTAAGCGTCTTTGAGCATTAAGAAAGGTATTCTAATAAGATAATATACAAATCTTATGTATAATTATTATTATTATTATATACATTGTTTGAGTTGAAATGTCTAAGTGTGTGTAAGGCCCTAAATGTCTGCATGGGAAATTGCATTGTCAAAAGCTTTGAAAATGCAACTCGCACCTGCAATATGTGAAAGCAAATCCTCATTTTAATAGTTTTCCAGGCTGGTTGTGTAGCTTTAGGAAACATGTGCTTGAACACAAATTGTCTATAAACAAATGTATGATATTTACACTAATACAGAGCATTGCTCTCTCTCCCCGGAGGCCATACATGCATCAGCAAGAGACACATGCTCTGAAGAGAGGCAGTGAGGAAGAGAGGAGGGCCTGAGAGAATGTGTTCACAGCTTTTCCATTTCCATCATTAAAACCTGGGGCCTAATCCTGCAGCTTCTTTAATCTCCTAATTCTGCAGCCTTTTCTCTCTGCAAACACCTCGATTCCATTCTCTCTCTATCTTTTCCCCCCTTCACTGATGTAAAATCATGTGTTTCCATAGATTCAGAGTGTAAAGCCCCTTCACCACACACACTCAGTCACACTTTTGGTATTCCAGTAGGGTCACTCTTCTTGCTATTAAATCCGTTACATGAATTTGCCTCCGTGTGATGAATGAGCATGGAGAGGTTGTGATGCTCATTTCTGCCGTGATCCTTGTCAACCCCAGAACGTGGTTAATGGTATGTAAGAGGATATACAGCGGCATCATGGGTAGTGCTGTATAATGGCAGGGAAGTAGGCATGTGGAGATAAGCACTAGCGTCAAGTAAATGGATGACTTGCTTCCCAAGCATCATATGAAAGAGGGAATATGTGGAATGGCACGGCAGATGGCCTGGCAGTCCGAGCTGCGAGCCAAGTGCCTGGCCCGCTACTTTTATCTGTGGAAAATATGACATGGCTTGTCTGAGTGTGAGGCACATTTCCTTGTTTCTGTTTTGCAGACACTGCTGCGTGATTGGGACAGCCCCCCTCGCTCTACATAGGAATTATAACGACCAAATATAGAAACAAATATATAACCGGCTAAGCCTCCTGCAGGAGAGTGGTATATAAATAAGAACTTTTAATTATGATATAACCATGCAACCATGCATATGAGATGGAATAATCCTCAAAGCACATCATTTGAATTGATTAAATTAAGCCACATTATTATGACAGTCAATCCAAGTTTACTTGCTGTGAATCACTGCACTGTGTTGAATATTATTGTCTGCCTTTTGCAGATGATTGCATTTTCTCACAACAGTGGGTGCCCTGCTGACACGCTACCCTGCAAGCCATCTGCTGTCAGCGTGGAGAGGAGTGGGCCAGAGAATGCAGCTTGACATGAGTTTAATCTACAGCATCAGAGCCGTCTTGTTCGTGCTGTCCTCAAACTGGCCCTGTCGCTCTGTGTTTTATGAACTGCAGGATGGCAGAGGAATCCTGGTGAGCTGTAGAGATATCACCGTGCTGTGTGCGCACAAATGAGGCGAGGCATCCTGCTACTGGAGCGCTTCTTGATGTTTTTTTCGGGATGTAAATAAAGCAGCGTTAATAATATTCAGTATAGCTGACGTAGGAGACTCAAAGGCATGCCTCACTGATGTTGTTGTGAGCAGCAGGAACTCTGCTGATGATAATGATGTAGATTGTCAGGATTCTTATGATATTTCACGTTTGTAGTTTTGTATGTCTGGTTATGGGTGTTTTCCTCCTTGTATATTGTCTGGTCCTTCTTCCTGTGTTTTTCCTCCCTGTCGTTAGTTTCCCTGGTGTGTCTAATTGTCTGATTGTGTTAACCTGTCGCCCTTGTGTTTCTCCTCCCCTGCCCGGCTGTTTCTCGTCTTGTGATTACCCCTCCCTGTATTTAGTCTTGTCTCTTCCTGTGTTCAGTGTTGGTTCGTCTTTTGTTGGTGACTGAGTTCACCGGGGAGTGTTCTGTTTTTTCCGAGTTATTTTCATTATCCTTGAAATATAGGTTAATCAGAGTTATCTGCATTTGGGTCCTGCTTCCTTCACTCAACCGTAACAGTATGAACCAACCAGATATGGGCCCAGTAGATCCTTTTGAGCAGGAATTATTGGATTTTTCCTTTTATTTGGCTACCTTCTCTGATCGATGGAGGGGAGCGTCCGGGGTTCAGCAGCGAGAGGCTGCTCTGGCAGAGGCGCGCCAGATGACTACGGAGAAGCCAGGCTTGGTGAAATTCTTACCTGGCTGGATTTTGAATTTCCTCTCGGTGTGTTATCCCCTGCCTGCTAGCCCCAGGCATGCTAGCTCCCTGCCTCCCAATTCCCATTATGACACCACACGCATCGGTGTGTTCCGTTTGGATTCACCCCTTGCTTCTGCCCCAGTTCCTGCTCCTGTCCAGGAGCCGTTCTCTGGAACTCGTCTGGCTTTTGGAGGTCCACGGAGCCTCCAAACGGCTCCTAAAAGAAGGAGTCGCAAGTCCAGGCTAGCAGCCCGAGCCCCAAGAGCCATGGTTCTGGCCCAAGTCCTGGCCCCAGCAGCCATGGTCCCGGCCCCAGTTCTGGCCCCAGCGGCCATGGTTCCAGACCCAGTTCTGGCCCAGTAGCCATGGTTCCAGACCCAGTTCTGGCCCCAGCAGCCATAGTCCTTTCCCGAGTCCCTTCTCTAGTCCCTTCTCTAGTCCCTTCTCTGGTCCCTTCTCTAGTCTCTTCTCGAGTCCTAACTCAAGTCCCTTCTCTGGTCCCTTCTCTAGTCCCTTCCCTAGTCCCCTCTTTAGTCCCTTCCCTAGTCCCTTCCCTAGTCCCCTCTCTAGTCCCTTCTCCAGTCCCTTCTCTATTCCCTTCTCTAGTCCTTTCCCTAGTCCCTCCTCAAGCCCCTTCCCAAGTCCCTTCTCTAGTCCCAACTCAAGTCCCTTCTCTAGTCCCCTCTCCAGTCTCCTCTCGAGTCCCCTCTCGAGTCCCCTCTCGAGTTCCCTTTCTAGTCACCTCTCGAGTTCCCTCCCGAGTCCCCTCTCTCGAGCCCTCTCTCAAGCCCTCTCTCTCTCTCTCTCGTCCCCTCTCTCGAGTTCCCTCTCCAGTCCCTACTCAAGTCCCAACTCAAGTCCCTACTCAAGTGCCGTTGGAGGTTCCACTGGGGGTCCTGCCAACTCTATGTCCTGTCCCGTTGGGGGTCCCGCCGACTACTCTTCTGCCAGGGGTTCCTGCCAACTCCATGTGCCTGTCCCGTATGACATCTAGAAAGAAAGCTAGAACATTATTTTACTTTTTTAAAAAGGTTTTTAAAG
>NW_011333040.1:20325101-20333232 GCF_000735185.1 Notothenia coriiceps
TACAAGTGTTTAGAGGAAAAAGACATATGAAAGGAAACAACATTTTATTAAAATAGTTTCATTTGCCGCCTCAAACCAACTTTATATGGGGTGTTTGATTCTGATCTCAACCAACAACTTCTATTTGCAACAAACATGAAATACTGTCACCAGAGGCCTGTACGACGAAGCCGGATGTTCGCTTAGCGGGCTAACTTCAGGGAAAACTCTGGGTTTTCGGTCCTACGACGCTGGTTCTCTTTTTAGCGGGCTAGTTCTCCATAATAATTTATGCTGAGCGGCTAACCTGGGGCCTGTACTACGAATCAGGATTTTCGTTTAGCAAGCTAACTTCAGGGATTTCCGGTCCTACGAAGCTGGTTCACTTTTTAGCGGACTAGATAACTTATTCTGAACGGCTAGACTGCTCCGGAGAAGGATAAGTGATCAACTCAGTGAAAGCACTGCCTGCTGACCAATCAGAGCTCAGTGTGCGGAGGAAATACAGTTTAAACTGCCGTTGCAGGAAAGACGGCCGGTGTTGTGCCAAATGTTGCTAACCCCGCCCATTTTATGTGAATGCGCAAGTAACTAGATAGGACACGGCTGGCTTGAGCGATCCACTTGATAAACCACGTCGTAGTACCGTTTAGCGAGAGCGGGTATGTTTTGGATTAGGCCAACCGGCTAACTCAAACATATCCAGGTTATGTTGAACCGGCTTCGTCATACAGGCCAGGGGCGGACTGGGACTAAAAATCAGCCCGGGAAACCGGCCCAACTCGGTACCGTTAGTCAATTGTCAACGGGGGGAGGTGTGCTAGTGAATTGTCCGACCGGCCCACTTGGACCAGTAGCCTACCGGTCCACCGGGAAAACTCCCGGTATTCCCAATGGCCAGTCCGCACAGGGTACAGGCCTCTGGAAGCACACTGCAGCATCCCACATGAATCCATAATCCTTCATTAACTGTTCATTCCTGCAATTAAACCATTCTTGATCATGAAATATAAATGAGAAAAACATTTAAATATAGAAGTGCTGTACATTTAAATTGTTAGTGTTTAAAGAGAACATGCCGGCTACGCAGTAGCAGAACTCATGCATTCTTTATGTGGCCTTGCACAGTTCCACACATATATACACAAACAAGAAAAAAGTTAGGAATGGAAAACATTTCCTGTAGCTGCAGTCGACTCCGTGGATACTGACCTTCATCTTCGATGGCATTACTAAAACTGTCTATATCTGTCTGTCTGTTGAACCGTGAAATATGCAGTCCACTCTACAGATGTGTAACTCTTTACGCCCTTGGCCTGATTTTCTGTCTTGACTGGAGTAAAGATGGTCTCTATTTAATGTATTTTCTCATAGGGGGGAAAATAATCTTTTCTGGTTATTATTATTTATTGCATCATTATTTCACGGGGAACTTCTGCAAGACTAAAATGTGCTTTTTGACTTATTACGCACAGCTTGGAAAAATTAGGAGATTCCTCTTAGGGGAAAAAGGGGAAGATGAAATAAAAAACAAATGCAAATGTTCCACATTCAGGGACTCAGGCAGCAGACAGACAACAAACAACATTACCATTAACAAAGGGGCCAGGGAGTCTTTGAGTACCGGGCTCCAAGGCTGCAAAGCTGCACTATTTCTGGCTGAGGAGGAGTAGTGGAGCTCTGGAAGCAGATAGTTTCCTTGGCACTACACTCCCGCTGTGTCAGCCTGAGTCACCCTCTCCTGGCATTGTGTACTGCTGAGGAGGCTCCAACACACCGAGGATGTACATCATCATCAGTCCCTACGTACTTTGTGTGTCTATGTGAGTGTGTGCGTGTGTGTCTTTTCAGGTAGTCTCTCTTGAGATCCAAAAACTCCAGAGCAACAAACAAACACTGCAGAAACAACAGCGCTCGCTCCAGTCCCCTGCTGCTCCCAAATAAACCAGCAACGTCTTTGGTTTTATACTTCTCTGCATCAAAACTGGCTGTATTAGTGGTGCTGCTTTCTATAAAACTGCAAGTCACATACACTACACCACCAGTTCACCTACAAACGTCCTCGAAACCACAACTCCAAACTTTACTTAGTGCTTTGTTGAGATGTTGTGGTGGCTGTAATTAAAATACTTCTATCAATAAATTATCAAATTACTTTTTATGTGAAAGAGCTCACTCCCACAATATATAGGCGAGATTCAGATGATGGTCATAACGAAGCAGCATAAAATGTCTATAACATAATATTCAACAAAAAAAAACACACAGTTATTTTTACCGGAACCCTAGCTGAGGATGTATGTACTTGTCAATTGCCACAGATACGTTTTGTATGTTTTCTGCTATTTTTTAAATCTGGGCCTGGTTGAATAAGATATGCAGTTGTTACTGACATGGCTTGTTTGTGCAAGATGTTCCATGATGGCCGACTGACAGTTTTAACATATATGCTCTCTAACTGTCATTGGTCAGCAGTGATTAATTCTACGTCTTGGTTTCAGCACAGCTCGTTATTAATCTGAGGTTATACCAACTAAAGTAAAAAGTAGGATCCAAATCTCTTGCCGATGGAAGGGTTCCAATCGAGTGGATTCAAGCCAAGTCGATTTTGCAATAGTTACAAACCCCATTGGAATTAGCACCCATAGGTTGCCCTCAACTCCACAGGGAATTATAACGTCTTTTAGCTAGTCGTTTTGGTTTCTCTGGCACCACTTTACTGTGTTTTGGTTCACTCGCATCACTCTCATCACCATTGTTTCCGGGTATTTTTCAATTTTTTGTAAAAGAAAAGATCAGTAATGTCCCTTACAAATCCCAGAGTGGATGCAAACATACATTTTCCCTTATGGAAAAGTCCTTGTCTGTGAAAAGCATTACTGAAGACACTCCTTCTAATTTTTGTATTTTTTACTCTGAGAATTCTGCCAAATATTGATGTGCATGGTTAATAGAGGACAATTGACAGCGCAGAGCATGCCACAGTGACTGGCATGTGATCACAGTTTTGCTTTGTCCTTTCTAATTCCAGCAGTAGCAGCAGCCTCTCTAGGTGGCCTCTCATCTTATTAAGGTGCCTAAGGAATAATTACCTCTAAATTAATTGGGAGGGAAGAACAATGCACATCAGAGCGGACTGCTCTTGTGTCATCCATTATGTATAGGTCCTCTGACGGCTTTGAAGTGATCATCAAACTGCTGTATTCTTCTCCCAGAGTTTTGTGAAGTCTCTATTATGGCCTGTGGCGGTTTCTCTGTCTCCAACACATCAAGGTGAGCAGAGAGAGAGCTCTCCCTTGCAGCCACAGCTATTACATTCTGCAGACAGAATTCAATTAAAAACACCACTAACAGAACACGTTGGAGTTATTGAGATTTAATCATCTGGCCAAACTGAAACACACTAGCAGAATGCAACCAATTAATGGTAAGCAGAATTAATGGATTAATCGAGGCCGAAAGAGCAACAGGCTAATCAGAACCACATTTAGAGTTTTTGTATGGTTGTAAACCTTTAAATGAGAAAGCGTTTAGGATTCAGACAGTCAGCTGTTTTAGAACACTTTCAAGCACACATTTATATCCTAAGGTTACTTGAGATAATGAACAGAATAACAATCCACATATGAAGGTTTATGCCAGATTGCGTAAAGAAGCATACTACCTGACTGTTTAATTTTGTGGGAATGCTGTTAACAGCATTCCAACTAACTGTTTTTCTACGCACGAAAAGTTTATTATTCCGCCGACTTATTTTGCCGCGCTTCTTCTCCCGCATTGAACATCGCAGAAACTCCGTTCAAACATCAAAACGTTCAGCTCGGTCGGGAATCGATGGCTATTACTTTTCTCATTCATAACTTTCATAATTCCAGAGATATATCCCATAATTCATCACATTTTTAACATTTGAACTTTAACATTGCACAGCTCGTTAAGGCAGAGTGCGTGATGTCAGAGTTAGAGTGGAGGACAGTTTGAAATTTGCCTTCATATATTTTTTTAAAACTGCCATAATTCCCAAACCCTACATTCCTGAGACATAAGTTTTCATGACAAACGTAGGAAAACATCCCGTAGCTTGAAAAATGACAAATAATTAAGCAAAAAATAATTAAACAAAGTGCCTCTTGAGGGCATGAAGTGACAAAAACGTTCAACATGTCTCCATTAAAGCCCATTGTAATTTCAGGCAGATATTTCCTCACAGCAGCAGCCGCACACCTTTAGTTAAACTGCCAAAAAGGCCACATTATTAACCCGTAAGTACTCAAAAATTACACTTCAGATACTCAACTTCCTTGACATGCTTCACGTGTTGAAATTTCACAGATATCTGTTACGGTTCTTCCACAAAACGTTCACATGTAAGAGGTTTATCTCTCATCCAGAACAATGGAAACCTTTGATCTCTGGACGCCTCATTAGCTCAAATACAAACACCTGTGTAATACACACGATGATGTCATCACTCCAACTGACATGGTTCAAGGCTCTTTCTGCATGTCAGTCTTTATGCATGACGGTGTTTTTGATAATGGATCCTGACCACTCACATTTGTACACTGTGAACAAATTATATTATTAAACAAATATATAACATAAATACAAAAATACTCTAATTTAGTCTCTTTTCCAGCGCTCTTCATCGGTAACTTTAGCATTTCTGAGTGTCCTTGAACGCAGCAATATTAGCAGATGCGTCACACCAAGCCCGGGAGATTTATTCTGCTCTGACTACTGCTAGGTAAGTTTATGTATCCATAAACACCTGAAGTTTAAAGTGTCAAATGAACTCTTTTTAAAAGTATAACACACCGTTTGACTTTGTTCATAGACTGTTTATTGGCGTGAGAACTGATATTAATTTACACATTAAAGGAACAGCTTCTTGCAGCGTATCCAGTCTTAGCCCGTTGGCATTGCACTAACGGGCTAACAGCTAGCAGCTTTGCGTTAGCCCGTTAGCATTGCGCTAACGCTGCTAGGCTGCTAGCTAAGTTAATCTCTCCCTAAACAGTTGAACTTTAAAGTGTCAAATTAACTCTTTTTCAAAGTATAACACACCATAGTCTTATTTATATATCTTGATGCTCTTATACGTTAAGGACTTTCTTTAACGATCACGCCTTACGAAATAGATCTTTTTACTTATTACTACATGTCTTCTTCACTATATAGTCCTTATTAATAACCTTACTGACTACCCAAAGGTATACCGCTACTTCAAATTCTAATGTGTTTCATCGCGTGACACTTTGAGGGTTTACATATATTATAGTACAAATGGTCGTGACCATATCACGAAACTTACATCTTACAATAAGCTCCTTTTCAAACTTTTATCTTTTTATTGACCACTATTATTACATTTTAAACCGTTTAAAAAATAAAAGTTTTTGGTCTTGTACACCCCCTTTTTTTTGATCCCTACGTGGCTTATAAAGCCGGCCGGCTTTTAATAGCCGGCTCTTTTATCCAATATTTTTCCTTTGAAAGCCGAAAGCCGTGCTTTTCCCAAGAGCGTGGTCTTTTTTAATAGTGGCTGACAGTCTCTTGATCTCAAATGCAACCATTCATGAGTTGCAGAACAAACACTACTGCATTAGTTTTGCGGCCTAGTTTAGTTCGTCCCCGCTGTCCGCGCGTGGTACGAGCGCCGACCGAGTGTCGTGATACAGACACGGCGAACCTCTATAATATTTATTTATAGTCTCTTTCTCCTGCACCAACGCTAAACATTTCACAAGTCGACTGTATAAGAGCGTCCCCCACATTGAGAGCTTTTCTGAAAGTGGTGAAGCCTAACGGGTGGTGGAACTTTATGTTTGTGGGCCTGTTTATACGCCTCATTCTGTTTAATGTTCAGTGACTGTCGCTCTCTGCACAAGTCGAGACGGAGAGTAGCACGAACTCACTCTTACTCCTTAGTCTGAAATACCGACTATTTCGTCTTCTTCGGATTACAAATAAGGTAATTTTTCTTTTGGATAGGTGAAAGGGAATTATTACATCTCGTTCACTTGACCGTCTTAATCAACTATATACAAGATGCTCTGTATTCCGTGCTGAAAGTCTCACTTTCTCGTTAAAAGTGAGACGAGTCAATATTTTGCCGAAAAAAAATTCAGTATGGAGTTTCCACAGTATAATGTAGTGTGCCCTGTGTAGAGGCGAGAGACTGGCGCCATAATCATCTCAGAAAGCAAGCTTATCTATCGCCAACACAATGTAACGTCACTCGACGAGTAATAAGCATCAAGAATGTAACATAAAGTGGTAACATTAGTACCACGTCATAACAACAACACGTCCAAACATGGTGATGATACAGTCAGTCATATGCTCAAGGTGTCATTATCGATCGCAAGACAAGGACCCACGCAACTCGTAGGTGTAGGGGACTGTGTAATGAGAGGTGTCGAAGATAGTCCTTTGGCATAACATGAAGAGAGAGGGGGGAGCATTCGATGAGTGTGAGAGGAGGGGGCAGGCCTAATGTGCCGTGGCATTCTGTAAATCATACCTCAACGTATATCCATCGTAAACACCACGAATGACAAGGTTCCGGCAGAGGAAACACAAAAAACAAAGGTGACAGACTACACAAACACACACCGCACCACCTACAGTGAGGACCGAGGGCCGAGTTGGAGGTGAGTGGAAGACGTTAGTCGACACCGTGAAGCTGATGTGTGGACGAAAGATAGCCGGTAAATGTTTGCTGTATAGTTGCCTCGAGGTGTTGGAAAGAGGCGTCTAGCAGTTCATAGTCGGCATACGTAATTCTCAGACGTGAGGCCATGTGACGTGGCATTACACTTCAATAATCATTTCGTTCTATAACTATGTACGCGTTAATAAAAAGATATTACCCTAGTCATACTTGTTGTCAGGATGGTCATTGCCATATAATAATAGTTACGATGAAATCAATATCGAGACTATATACGTATCGATTGAAATGTTACAACACTACACTACAATAGCTTGTAAGACCTCGATTGCTCAGCCAGTGAGCTGGTTCTATCAACGGTAAGCAGGTGACGATTTTATATAGGAGTGTGAAGTTGAGTTAAAGAGTGTCTGAATATAAGCATTTTAGTGAACTAATAACCGAGATCGAGACAAACTGTGGATACTGTACGTATTTATATATCGTAACAACACCAACTGTCAGGATCGACTGTAAGATTATAAAATTTGCATACAAGTATGAACGGTCCGTGATGACACGCTTTGATCTAACGTTACGTCCAAATAATTGCGCAGAAGTGGAAAGCAAGACATTGAGTGAACACGGATCACATAATGCAGGTGTGTCACGTAAGGGTGATTTATTACTGTGAACTTGATCCTTACGTAATCATGACTGTTATTAAGTTCACCTTACGAATACGACTTATATTTTACACATTCTTGCTCTCGTCTATAGTGACTCAATAATAAACTACTAGATTCAAAACGTATATACTAAATAATAAACGTTTTAGTCCTCTGAGGTTTACACTATTTATTTCATCTTAAATATCGTCAATACATAGAATTTGGGACATTAAACGAGATAATTACTAACGCGTATATCTGACCTATAGTCTTAGAAAAGCCTCGTTTTCACAAACGATACGATGTTATTGCTGTCTCTTGACACACCGTTTGATACACCGTGTTTGGCTTGTACTTTTTTGATATATTTTTGCAAAGTTTAGTTAATGAATTGTTTAATATAAGTCATTTTTGTGGCTCACTTTTTAGACAGGTTGTTATGTACTTTTTTTGATATATTTTGACACAAACTTAGTTAATGATTGTTTATATATAAGACCATTTTTGGTGTGTTTCCACTTTTCCACTTGTTTTATTTCATTAAAAACACTTTCTTGTTCACTATTTTGTTGATATATGGTCTTTAGCAAAGTAAACCTGTGAAATTCAAGTTGACAAATCCCTCCTCTAATTCTAAGAATCGTCGTTCAGGAATCGTCGCAATCGCGTTACGATTGCCCGATTGCGTTGCGACGATCGACAATTTCGGGCAAATCGCGTTACGATTGCCCGATCTCTTAGACCTATGCTGACGATATTCTTTGACGAAAGGGAAATTACACATTTAATTATAGTCAAACAGTGCGGCATTTGTCAGAATACTTGT
>NW_011333040.1:20333576-20405771 GCF_000735185.1 Notothenia coriiceps
CTGGGTCTGTCACTTTAGATGAAAATAAGGAGCCACTCCCCCTCTGAGGGATATTTGGTTAAAAAGAACACAATGAGGCTCAAGGAGGAGATTCAGGTGATGATTCAGGTTGGTGATTGGCTAATGTTTACACAAGCCAAAACATCGTTATGACATCATAAAGTGGCCAAAATCTGATCAGCTCATTTTCAGACAGGTTTTTATATAAATGGATCAGGACAAAGAGTGAGCAAATATTTTTTCCTGAAGCTTTCAGAATCTCTTTACACAGAGGGGACACATGTTTATGTATAAAAGACATGAAAAAGTGGATTTTGCATAATAGGTGACCTTTAAACGAGACGACCCCTGTCTGGGTGGAAGGGGTTGGTGGTGATAAAGCTGCAGCCTCGGAGGAGAACTGATGAACTCCAGGACGGGAGCTTCTGCTCCAATGAGCTGCAATGAACACATCTGGCCACACTGCCTTTTCAGTCTCCCCACAACCCTTTATGCACATGCACCAGCTCATGGAGAAAATCAATAGCAATCCCACCTGTTTCTATCTCCAGACGCCACCTGCCAACTCCCGCAAACGCAACATCTCACATCCAGACGTTCTAAACAAACACACAGCCGCTGAGCAGCACTCAACAGGAAAAGTCAAAACAGGAAAAGATGTGTGTGCTTCCACGTCTGACAGGCGGGATACATTCTGGGAAATGAGAGGGGGGTGCAGAGGAGTGCTGTTCGCTTATAGCACAGGACAGAAGGGCGAGATCAGGACATGTTCTCTTCTGGTGTCACAGCATTATCTGAACTGGGTTGTTGGATAAGAGGAATTTCATTATATATCCAGATTAGAATGACATTATATTTTTCCCACAATGCTTTGAGACGATACAGCCTTGCCTCTGTTACAGAACAGTGGAGACTTTGCGCTGCTCGTAAAATACTGTGGTGGTTAAGGATTAGATTGTCTTTCCTGCAGAATGAGCCACTGACCTTTTTAATATGGGTAAATGTTGGAATTTCTTTCATAACTTTAATCTGGAATGTGATCTTTAGAGCTCCATTACCAACAGAGAGAGATTATCAATAATTATAATTAGTGAAAAACCCAGTCATTACTTCACTGTATGTATTTGTACTGTAAATCAATAGTGGGTCAATATTATACATCAACTGTGTCTTCAGCTGTTTGCTCTTTGGACTTAAACCAGATAAAGTCAGATTATTGCATATAACATTATGATTTAAAATGAAATTATATTTATCATATCATATAACACATCATTCCAGTCCCACTTTTTCACAGGAAGTGAATCCTCTTCCTCACCAAAGATTAGACATTACTTTTTGATGAGATCAGTTCAACTGAATGTTGGCAATGTAATTCAAAAAGTTTGTTTTGCTTGAATTCAATTTTGTTATTTGTTAATAATCGGTTTTAGAGAATCTTTAATATTGATTGTGTTGATCAACACAAATAATCATATGTTTTTCTTTCTTGTTTGTTTGGGCTACAGTCCCAAGTAACAATGTGGGTACAAATACAATTAAAATTAAATAATTCAAGTTAAATTAATTAAAACAAATACAATTAAAATGTCTAAATTCTAATCTAACTATACTTTGCCAAATTATTATTTTTGGGTGATATTTAATTGTTAAAATAAATTCTGCAAAGCCAAATATTTTTTTTGTTTTTGTTTCAGATGCCAATGCCAACATTGAAAGACCACTTAAAATATTGAATTTCAACTGTTCTCCCCCCACTGTTACTGCCACTTCCATGGTGAGTCCAATATGAAAGTGCTTCCTGTGTGAGGAGACTGGCTTCCATGGCTGACTCGGGCTGAGCGTGGCGACAGACTCATCTTATTCTGAACAGGGAACCGTATCTGAACAGTATCCTTTGTGTACTTGGTAATCCAAACAGATTGGGGGATAAACACTACCCAGACTAAATCCATGGCTCTGCAACATTTTCTTTGGTTCAAACCCCCAAGGTTGAGGGATCAGCTGAGTGTGCATCGGCAGCCTATTGTATTCTTTATGAGGCAGATGCTGCTGATAAGAAGCATTTCAGATGCTGACAGGTCTATTTTTCTCACTATCTCAGTCCACAATTAATAGAGAAGTTGGTTTATTTAAACAAGGGACTTTTAGTGTCAAAACACCTTTAACTCTTTTGTTTGGACATAAGAGGAGAATCGGCTGCTGTTGAGGTGAACATGAAGTCCTTAAGATCAAGTGCATTTACGAGCAGAGCGTATCATCAGTTCCTGGAAAAAAGATTCCAGATCAGATTAATCAGATTAATGGCGCAGGAACATCAACCCACACTGGAAATTAACATAAATAGCAACTTCGTAATAAGCTTTAAGAAATTTCACTTAACCAAAGTACTAATATCATGACGTCCTGCATTTATATGTGTACTTTAGTACAGCTGATTATTAAAAATACTGAATACAATCCCCATTTAGTAGCTTTTCCTGCTCTTCGAATCATATGATGATATTGCTCTTGAGATTAAGTTTGCATTGTTGAGTTATAGAATATTTTTGAGCACTTTAAGGTTGTATCATCCACGTTGGTAACTTGAGAAACTCAATCTACTTATGAAGATCATGCAATATGATGAAAAGCACCAGATCAGCTATTATGCAATACACAATATGGTGAATGTTTTCTCAGTTTCTTTATCCAAGGTTTATGAAAACTGTAAACCTTATACAGTGCTAGTTATAATAGTAGAGTATTAATTTGTTATTACTGAAGCAGAAACATAAAATCTGCTTTTTTGTTGCAACTGGCTGAGCTGAGTGTAATACATACTACTGGAAAATTATATTTATAACTATGGATAAATATATGAATGTATTAATGTAGCATAATGAGGTTCAAATACCATTTCAAATTCAACATTTCTGTGTGTGTTGCTATCTGCGGGTCAGGGGTCACTCACAATAATGTTAATATGTATGCATAGACATGCACGTTATTATATGGGGATACACACAGTAGAGTGGCCAAAGGTAAATCCCCCAGAGCCCATGTTCAACCCCTCTTAACTCCAAATCATAGCTGGAGGATTAGAGAGTGTCGTAAAGCCACTCACTGTGCGTGCAGACCTCGCAGTGAAAAGTCGACTAATTCTTGTTTTACATTCAGGCTTGAAGAGTTTACACTGCCCGTCAAGCTGAAGACAAACAGAAGGTGAAAGCAGCTCTCAAATATAACCACAGGCTGAAACACCTACCCTCTGTTTACAGAGACTCTGAGGGCCTTTTCACTGTTTAGCTGTGGATTTCCGCTCCGGTGCTATCCTCCGTATGAACATGCATGCCAGCCCATTTTCTACAATGATAACATTTACTCTGCTGCAGGTGGGGTGAGCGCAAAACAATGTGTGAGGAGAACACGCTGGAATACATTTCCCATACAGATGGACAGAAACTGTTTTCCCTCATGCAGCTTGAGCCGTGAAATCTCACAGCCTGTGTCTATCCCAGAGACGATTAGACTTAATGGAACAATTTGTAATCACATCACATCCGACCCATGACAGGTGGCTTTGTGGGACTTTGTTTTCAAGCGCTCTGCAGTTTGATGTTTTGGGGCTTGCAAGAGCCTGCGGGGATGTGTTGAGTGCTCAGATAGGAACTGCTAATATGTCAGATCCTGCGTTGGATCAAAGCAGCCATCACTCTTGCTCTGTCAGGAAAGACAAAATGCAGACTGTCACATCTGGCTCGCTGCTTGCTGCCGCTTCTGCAAAAGCTCAAAGCGCGCTCTGACATCTTAGTTATCTCTGTCATCACATTAATTCCTTTTAAGCTTCTCTGCTGCGCTACCAGCACGCCTCTCTCACTTTTACAGGGTGAACCTTGAATCAGAGAACATTAGTGCTTGTAAGACCCAATGGCGAGAGAAGGTGAGTTGAAAAGAGGATGTCAGGGCCTTGTGCTTGTGAGTGTTTACATACTCGGGGATGTGAATAGAGTCTGAATTGCCTTGGCCTTGCCAAACAGAATCAGGCCAGAGGTTGCATGGGAGAGAACATAATGGCTTTGGAAGGAGTAAAAGCTTCTATATGTAAACACAAGTGCTCTGTTTATTGAATTAAAGGAATGTCAGCTTCCTAGCCCTGGCACTGTGTGTGTGTGTGTGTGTGTGTGTGTGTGTGTGTGTGTGTGTGTGTGTGTGTGTGTGTGTGTGTGTGTGTGTGTGTGTGTGTGTGTGTGTGTAGGGAGTTTGTTCCCTGTAATACTAATGGGATCTGATTGCTCCTGATCTCACTGAGGTGGCAGAGTCTCTCCCTTCAGGCCATGTTAATGTTTCTTTATGGAGTGGATAGTGCATGTGGATGAACAGCTGACAACTGTCCTTCCCATCCTTTTGTCTTTCCCAAAGCCACGCCCGATGACAACAAGGGACACGTTTTTTTTTAGAGCCGTAGAAACATATACCAACACTTTGGCAGCAACAAACATTCCTCTACTAGTCAGTTTTTGCATAAAATGTAAAAGAGAGCAAAGACAGATAGAAACATATTTCCTGGCTGAAACATGTCCAAAAAAATGTTAGATAATAGGAAGGGGACACGAGGACTGACTGCATCCGTCTCCTTTTAGGATGGGAGAATAAAACGTCTAAATAAGTGATTAAAAAGGCTTTAGCGGAAACAGTCGTCCCCTGACTTCATACTCTGCCAGTCCCAGGGGCTTTGGAGGCCGATGCATGAAACAAACTCGTATTTGTTTTTGTTCGACACAGGTAGCTTCAGTTCCCACGGGAGGATTGCTGTTAATGACTTAGCCGAGAGAGAGCGTATAGGTGTTAGGGTGGGTTGGGACTAAAAGAGAAGGGAATAAAAGCAAGAGCAGGAGTTGATCAGCTGTTACGTCCCAACTAGGGGAAGAGGAATGCAACACACACCAGTATGTAATTGGTAATAATTATAAGTAGATTTATTACAAAAAAGGTAAACAAAATGGAAGGCACACAGCCTGAAACAAACAAAGTAGCCAAAAGGGCACAGGTTGACAAATAACCAACTAAAGGAGGACTCTAAAAAAGGAATCTAAACGCATACGGGAAATAACATTATCACACTAAATAAAGAACGAAACAAAACCTCACTTCAAGAGTGGTACAACTAACCGAGGGAGTCTACACAAAACACAGCTAAACTAAAGGCAACAGTCACAAATCCTAAGTATACTCTAAACACTATAGTTAGTGTTTAGAGTATACTTAGGATTTGTGACTGTTGCCTTTAGTTTAGCTGTGTTTTGTGTAGACTCCCTCGGTTAGTTGTACCACTCTTGAAGTGAGGTNGTGGCATCAGCTTCCAGTTGTGTTTCGGGCGGCAGACAGCCTATCCGTTTTTAAGAGTGCGCTTAAGACCTTCCTTTTTGATAAGGCTTATAGTTAGGGCTGATTAGATTCAGCCCCTAGTTTTACTGCTATAGACTTAGTTTGTCGGGGGACACCTTACTTCTTCCCTCTCTCTGTCTGTACCTGTGTACTCTTATGTTCCGAATATCCCAACTTCCCCCAAATTTATTTTTGGTGTCTATATCTACGCTGGGATCCTGAGTCGTGGCTGATCCTATTGCTGTGGTCCTGAGTCCTGGATCCTGTGTCCTGGATTTCTAGTCGTGGCTGAACCTGTGACTGTGGTCCTGCCTGACTCTCACCATACTACTTCTCTGATGGCTCCCACAGGATTGTTGACATCCTCCTGGATTCATCTTCTTATTATAGACACATGCTTTTCCAAACATTTGGACTACCGATGTTGTAAATGTATTATCTTTTCAATTTACACACGGCATCTATTGCACGTCTGTCCGTCCTGGGAGAGGGATCCCTCCTCTGTTGCTCTCCCTGAGGTTTCTCCCATTTTCCCCTTTAAACTGTGGGTTTTCTCTGGAAGTGTTTCCTTGTACGATGTGAGGGTCTAAGGACAGAGGGTGTCGTATTGTCATACTGATATTCTGTACAAACTGTGAAGTCCACTTGGACTAATGTAACATGTGTTATATTGGGCTATATAAATAAACATTGATTGATTGGTTGACTTGGTGATTCACTTTTTTCCTCTGATACAGTAATTGTAGAATACTTTTTGTTCATGGTTGTTTGCAGAGTTTACCTACAATCTCAGCCTGACTTCCCCACCCTGTTCTTTTCCTCTCTATGTATCCTGTTTATATGGCACTCACAGATGTAGAAATATTGCGGAAACTGCCTGACTCATTTCAAGACACAATACACACTTGATTTGAGAGCGAGTATAAAGGAAAGAAAACATTTTGTAAATAATGTTGCTCGAGATTATGTCTCCTTTTGCCAGCTTGGATCTCAAAGAGATTGCCAGGGTGTTACAGTATTTTTTATTTAAAGGTGTGTGTGACTTTATGCATGTTCAGTCATGTCTGGCAAATGTTAATGTTTTTTTGTGTGTGTGTCAGCATAGGTCGGAAACGGGTTGGACCACAGCGGCTGTGGAAGGAACAGGGAAGGAGTCCGGAGGAAAAGGCGTTACTCCTGCCTGTCAGCCATCAAATCCACTGCCCATACCACAGGGTACAATAAAACACTGCGAGAAAATTTCACACTTATGCACACACATAAACAGAGAGACCATGATTTCAAAAGGGAAAGCCGAACATCATAGGTGTTCTGACCTTGTCTTGTAAAATGTAGTGTTGCAGCAAAAGTGACAAGGAAAAATGTCAGGCTGATTTCACAGAGTGATGACTGTGGTTTTACCGTAATGAAACTTAGGAAAGGGATTCATACTGTTGGAGTAAAACTACTTATATGTGCAGGAATGGACTACCATGGTTCAAACACTAAAACAATTTTACTCTTTCACCTCAAATATGCTGATCACACCCTTTTCTCATTTCTAATTGAGCTGTGAGGTACGTGCAGGCTTTGATCTCCTCAAGGTTACACACCCTTTTTCAAGTTGTGCATGATGTTACAAACCAAAAGAACATTTAGCATTCATCCACAACAATGAAATAATAAATCAATGTACATTTAATTATATTTCACCTTTGAGGGAAATTGGTGTACTGTTCCTCAAAGTAAAACAAATAATTCTACTCAGCAAGGAGACAGTGTGGGAGAGCGCCAGACACAGCTGTGGTGGTGAAGCTGCAAGGGTCAAAGGCCACCAAATGAGCAAAGTGCGGTGAAATCTAATGTCTAATACTCCTGTACAGGCAAGTCAAGCTTTTTGTCTTTGTAAAGTCCACTTGTCTCAATATAAGTGAATAATTTCTCTATTTATCTGCAAGCTGTTCAAATTCAGGGGATTACATCCTCTCTGTTTCCTGTGTTATCTCTTGCAAACAATTACAGGAATTGTATGAACTCTTGTCTAGCTGACTGAATGAATGGAAAGTGAAAACAATAGGAATGCAAAACTGTGTCGAAGTTCAGGTACTCTTTCACATACACATCTATATGTCGACTCTATAGTAAATATACTTTACCGACATCCAAACTCTGACTGAAGTGTTGAGAAGTATGCTTTTACGTAAAGTTACAGGTATTGTTCTAAAATCTTATCTCCTGCATAAGTGGCTCTGTACTCTTGAATGATCTTTATCCCTTTCTCCACAGCACTGGGTCCCTCTCTAGAGACAGACCCCGAGAGACGGGACCAACAAGGGAGAAACATGGGGGTGAAAGGTCAGGGGTTGCGGATGCAGAAACAAGGGTCATTGAGGGAGTGGATGGGATGGTGACCTTTGACATCAGCCAAAGAGTTGCAGACTCCAAGTCTTTAAACACCAATCATGTTCGAATGACTCACTATATGTTTACATTTATTCTTTATTACATACTGATAGCTCACAGGCAGTCACTGAACATGAGGAGGGGCCTAGTTTGTCATGTGTAATGGTCTTTCCAATGCGCTCCAGCGTAGCATTTGAAGCCATAACAAGCTAAAATAAATAGCCATTTATTTTGTGTCAGACATTTAGATTTATTTTGGCAGGTAAAGCACATGTATCATTAATGATCACTCTGTAAGTGTCCCAGTAAGCTAAGCCAGTGAGCCAGCACAAACAATTGACCCTGGAAATGACACAGTTATAGAGAATACAGCAATTATTATTGTTATTAATTTAATCTTTGCATGTCCTGCTATGAAATGTCATTCCCATGTAATCACTGATATTTCAGTCAAGACTTGGGCTGGCCTACACTCCACTCCAAAAATAATAATGTACCTTGTTGTGTTCTCTGGTCAGGACACTTAAGTTATTATCACTGTGACATGACACTTACCATAGAAACAAAAGTAAGATTAACACAGACATAACGTATGCAATCAAGATAATACGTTTAAAACTGTGTGTAGGCTGCTCAACAGCCACTGTGTTATTTGCCTACAGTGGCTGGCTAGATGATTTGAGGTTGCAAGGTAGTAATAGCTAACCCAAGTCCCATTCCTACCCTGAGGCAGCTATTTTCTTAATTCTTGTTGTACTTGTCACAAGGAACACAACTGACAACCTAAACATCCGTCATAATGAAGTACATATATTGAGGACAGGTGTGACAGGAGAAGAATTGTAATGGTAGCGAACAAATTTGCTAAGTTAGCTCGTCAGCATTTCCAGACAAACTAATAGTCTATAAAGTGTTTATCAATTAAGCTACTGGAAAACAACATGTGAAATGTGCTATGAATTAAGAGGCTAACTGAATTTGCCTGCTCATAGATGTATAAAGTGAACAGACCTGTCCTCATATTGTTGTTGGACCAGCCGGATTCTGGGCGAGGCTTTCAAGGTGAAAGAAAAACTAAGACGGGAAGTGCATGAACATTTAGAAATTGGATCAGATTGGGGCCCGGACTCAAGTACACTTGAGCATGTCTGTTCCAGATAAGGGCCATTATTTTTCTGCAAAAAATTTGACAAAAACACAACCATACGAAGGATCTGGAGGATGTTGGCTGTTCCAGCAACTCTAAATGAGAACATAATATATCAAAAACAGCGTGGAAAGGAGAGATAACACATATTGACTCAATTATTAAGTCTTTGAAGTGTGGTAATTTTCGGGCCAACACATAACTTAAAAACACTTAGCTGAAGTACAATAGAAACTTGTGCTGTCATGTTTGCTACATTCTGGTTTAGTGACTTTCTAACTTTACATCAAGGGCTGGGTGTCTGCCCAAAAAACAGGAACTATTAACTAGTGTCCTACAGAGTGATATTGGCACATAAGGCAAACAGAGGATAGTTTTTCTTAAAAACGATTAGATACTATGTAGTGTTATAGTTGATATGATGTTGGTATATGAGTTTTAAATATTCATGATGAAGAACCGAAGCTGGCATTATCAGATTTGATCATTTATATAGAAATACTTCACAGTTATATCTAAAGTTTATTTTTGCTTTACTTGTGTGACTGTCATTAATTATGTAGCTAATTCTTAGTTCGTTAGTATTAAGGCCACCTGTTGTTGTTATTATTATGGTTAAATGATGGGACTAAAAATGATGTAGTGACATAACCTGCAATTCAAACATCCCGGCTTATAGGCAGTGGGGGCAGGCCTGTTTTTTTGGCATGGCTTTGGTTTGGAGCAAATCCCCTTTGTGTGATACACAATGCTGAAACCAACAAGCTCATAATTAGCACTGCTTGGCAAAGACATGCCCAGTGCACCTGGGGAAATGGGAGTGGAAGAAGGACAACTGGATGAATGGTTTTATGGGATTCTTATAAATGGGTATAACATGGCAATTTGCCTGATTCTTACCATCTCCCAATAAGTTTGTAGTCTTTTACATACGTACAGAGGACAACAAATATTCAGTGGCATGTCCGGTCACAAATGGTCATGGTCACCTATTTATGATCTACTCTGCCAGCAAAAGACAATACAGTAGACTTTATCATTGCTGTCAGCGTTAATAAGTAGCCTTAGCTTATCTGCTATTTTTATGGGCGCACTATGTTATTATGCCCTGTGGAGCACTGCGGCTGCACAATTTGTGGCCCTCCCCTGTTTATATACCCATATTAAGCACCTGGTGGGAAATAGGCTAAGAATTAACGTTGAGCCTCAAACATGTCATTACAATTCCTCTTATATGCCTCTCCTCTTTACATTTCACTTTGATCAGTAAAAAAAAAAAAAGTGGCAAAACACAGACAGGGGGAGAGGGGGGCCTCTATGATTCTCCACATGTTAGATCTGTGATGACCAAGTGGGAATACAAAGGATCCATTTCAACATGTTGAACTAGCTTTGGACTTTGGGATTCACCCAACAGCACTTCAAAGAATTGTCCATGTCAGTCAAGGTTCAAAGGGCTTTCATATGAAAGACCCACTCTGTGCCCAGACCCTGGACCCTGCAGCTCTCATGTGCCACATAGTGGCAGCCTTCTCTACTGGGATGCCCACATTGTCACTGAGTCCTATGGAAGTAATCAGGCGTATTCTGTTTATGCTTGAACACAGCACCAGGGAGAGCTGGGCATTATCACTGCCGTGTTTCATTTGCGACTCCTCTGCGGGTCACTGGCGATGACTGACATCAGGCTGAGATACACAGAATACACTGTGGGGTGTCCTGTGCGACAACAACCAAAACAACAAGACTTTCATCTCTATTTCTGTGTGAGTACATCGAGGCATGCTTTTACAAAGGAAACAGACTCAAATAACTTGCATGTATACACATACTTGTGGAATACAGCTGATTCTGATTTGACCATCAAGCGTGAAAATACAGAAAACACGCTTCATTCTTTGATTTACTACGAAAACCAAGCCAATTGTAACGACGAGACGCCGTTACTAGAGCTCACGTGGACATGTGGATATAATCATTGTACGGTGTGGGGTATATTGACGACAACTTCCCTGTTCCCCATGTATGTTGTAGCTGATTGTGTGCACCTGGTGCCCTGTGTTTCCTCCCCCCTCACCTTTGTCTAATTGCTCCCCCCCCACCTGTGTCTTGTTGTGCTAATTAGTGTATAGGTATTTAGGTTCTGTTTCCCTGTCTGTGTGGAGGCTGGTAGTGTGTGTGAGATCTTTGTGGCTGCAGGATGTGTTCACGGAGAACAGCAGGATTGAGGCTGTGAACTTTGTGCACATTATTTTAATAAATGCCCACGTCGGGTTATATTTTTGGACGTTCTGCCTCTGCCTCCTTGCTTGTTCGGGCCGCTCAACGGTCAGTCTCACACCAATAAACAAAGGATCAAATCAAATATTCTGTCTTGGAATTGGGCCAATGGAGGACAAAGATTTGAGCCAAAGTTTTTATTTTTAAAGACCTCCCTTTCTTCTTAACACTGTGTCCTTTCCTCCTCTGCCACCTCCTCCATACCTCTTGCTCAGGTCACAGTTGGAAGACCATTAAGAATGCACTGTAGTACAACCCCCATCATGCTGAATGAAGGGGGCGTTAAACAAGAGCCCTGCCATTATCATCCACATAAGTGTGTGTTTGTGTATATGGGTGTGTGCACCAGGGGGTTATCGTTGTGTTTGTTGTAGCTGTATGTACGCTGCAAAGCCCTTGGGTTAGTCAGAAATGAGTTATATCCATGCACTATTTGGTTGATGGTATAGTTAAGTGGTTCCTTCATTGGTCTCATTTCACCAACACACTTCCACTATTTACGGTCTCTGGGAACAACAGGTGTGACCAGTAACAACAGGATGACAGGGTTCAACACCTCTGCTAGCCACTGACTTCCTCTAACACCCCAGCTCCACATTCAACCACACCCAGAGCAACAAGAGATTAATTTCCCAGTGTGTCTGCCAGTTTACAGTACCCACGCACAGAAATTAGTGTGAATGCTCTGTGTTTGTGTGGACATGGGCTTGCACTCTGGTTGTAACCCCTGAATACCTTCACTGGGTTAATCCATGTAACTGTATAAGTGCTCATCTATTCAGACAATTGTAGTTAACCCCAAACAGTTGCTGATAACCCCTGAGCCTAACCTGTGACCTCTGACCTTAACCTCAGGGCTCTTCAAACAAGACATTGGCCTCTAGGGATTTAATGCACAAATATTTTTCTCTCTCTGTTTTGCTTTCTCCTTCCCTCTCCACTTCTCTTGTTCCCTAGTCTCTCTCTGGTTTCTGTTTAAGGCTGGCCTAAGATAATCCTTTGAGCCGGCTTCCTTCAGAGCCCATCCTGAGTTTTCATAACACGGAGCCAGAGGTGCACACGTGAGAAGTAAACAGAAATGCATAGATCTGTTTATCTAAGCTTCTCTGATTGACACTCTTGTGATTGTCCCCTTTTCCTATTTTTTGAAGGTATTTTTGGGCTAGAGTGAGAAAACAAGTCAACTATTGATAAAAATGGATTCCAATCGTTTGTTAAATGTTTCTCTATTCTTTCTCCTTAGGTTCATAACATAAAATGACCAAAATCAACAATGCTTTATAGCCTCGTTAAGCAAGCAAAAATAATTGCTTTATACATCGTGTTGTCATTTATTGCAGAAAGAATGTGTTTGTTCCAAAGTTAAAAGTGACAGAAATAGTTTTCTAACAAATACAAAAGGGAGCTTGAGAGAGAAGTTTAAACCCTGATCCTTTTTCATATGCACATAGTGGTTGTGAATGTTGGATCAGTGGTTTCGGAAAATATACGGAAAGGGTCAGACACAGTCATTTCTTAATACTTTTATTTCCATCAACAGCTGTAGTTGGTGGGTTACAAGATGATGGCCAGATAGGAAAAATAAAATAAATTTGATACACTAAATATGTTCATTTTCCTGACATTTTTACGCTTTTTCTCCATCTTTCTTGCAAAACCATCACAATAAAAAGATATGGGTTCGGAAAAATGTGGGCACCGGAATGGAAACTATCTACTGCCAAATAGCATTCAAGTAATTTGTAAGAACAAAAATGTTAAAGTGTTTTGAAAATGCATCCATAGCTATTGTCCCTTAAATCAGTCTTTGAGGTCTTGCCGTTTAAGGTTATGATTGTTTTTATTTTGGCCTTTGTGACCATTTATGTTTGCAGTACACTGCAGTCAGAATTATGCAAGGGATAAACAGGGGTGTGATTTGTTCAAAGTATGAGTTATGTGTGTTTTGGTGTGTTGTGCTTTGGTTGTCAAGGACAGAGAGACCAATATACTGACACCATGCTTTGACCTTTGATATATCATTATTAAAATCAGAACCCCTTAGATGCTGTGTATTTCCAAGTATTCGTGGCATAGTACATTTCCATGTGCATTGTTAATTTCCACCCATCACTCACTGCTATTGAAACTCTCTCTCAGCCTCTTTGTAAGTCCTTTAGATCCTGTTCAATCGTTTGAGTGGCTAATAAAGGCCCAAACAGAGTAATAGGAGGTAACAGTGGGTAATAGTACTAATTGGTTGTGATTGCAGGGCTTCTAAAGTGGAATATCCGTGTGAGTAAACAGAGGCCTGGTTCTTTTCTATCAGCTCAGCCAGAGTGCTCCCTCTTTCTCTCAGCACAGCCTAGCAACAGCATGTCCTTCCATTTTACTGAGTTTTGACCAAATAACTCAGCTGGCCGTCGCAACTCTGCATTGGTCACTCATCCATTTGTTCCTCTCCTTTCTGCCTCTGCCAAACATGCCAGCTCTCCATGTGTCGGGGAGAAGGAGAAAGGAGGGAAAGAGGGTTAGCACATGATTTCCAGAAAGTGGAATGAACCGCATGCTGTCTTCCCATTTATCGGACCCACATTAAGTAATTTCTCCCCTTTTCTGCCCCTCTGCATTAATGGCTTTGAGATCATCTGGTATTTTTTAATTGTGACAATAACTTCTATTGCCACTGACAATGTCTCTTTTATTCATGTTTGAAGTGACTGTGGGCCATCCTGTTAAAGAATGCTTAATTTTCTCTGCACTTTTAAAAGCCTAGTTTGAAAATGTTAGGAATTTGCCTCACAAGTGTGACAATCAACATTTGAAGTTAGATACCGATGAATATGTAAACAGCGCCGACAGCCAGTCAAGTTCTCTTAGCTTAGCATAAGGCCAGGAAACAGAGGAAAACAGTTTGCCTGGTTCTGTATACATGATCTTTTTAGATAATATGAACAAACATTGATGTATGAATCTATAGGGGACTATGTGCCAGTCAATCTCTTGGCCTGTTTCCAGTCTGATGGCTGTAATTTCACATTAAACGAACACACGTGAGAATGCTACTCCACTAACACTGCCAGCATGACGAAGCCTATTACCAAAATGTCAAAGTATTTGTCAAGCTATCGCCCAACTTACACGCCACTCATGCACCACTCGCGTCCACTATGACGTGTGCCCCACATTTCTAGTCCCTCCCAAACTGATCCAGCCTCCAAAGCGTCACCCACAACAGGCAACAGGGCCATGGGCTTGGGGCTTCTGGAGGCCCAAGGGTGCCTTGTTTTACCAACAGCTCCAATGCTGCAGCAAAAGACATGCAGCATTGTTATGCAACGGTTTGGATGAATGGATTCCAGCATAGGTCCAGTGAATGCCAGTGGAAGTGATGGGTAGAGAGTGGCAGTTAATCCCAGAAGGAGTCCCCTTGGGGCCTGGCCCTCATAGTTCCTCCGTGTTTTCCTTTCAGCCTTTAAATGTGTTGGTTGAATGTCTATCGGAGCCACAGAGGGAGCAGAAAGGAGTAGGCTGGGTTCTCTGGGTCTAGCAGCAGAGCAGGCTGGTTAATCTCTGCGGTCCCAACACAAGGGCCAGCCAAAACTCCAGGGGTCTCCCTCCCTCATTTTCCTACTTTGCTAACCTCTCAGCTGCTAATCTTCTCTTAACTTCCTCTCCTCTCGTCTCCTCTCCTCCCCTCTTCTTCTCCTTGCCTCCCAAAGGCGGCAAGTCAACAGTTCCACTGTCTCTCTGTGGGTGACATCATTGGTTGGCACAGTGAAGCAGGGGTAGAATAATTGGGTTTAGATAGTTGAAGTAACTGTGGGTGTGTGGTGATGAAGCACGTAGACATTACAATCCATACTCACAGGGAACACTGGAGAAATAATGCCGCTCATCTGAAGAGGGTATATGAAGGAGCAATTATTAAGTTGAAATGTGTTACCTCTTATGCCAAAAAATGTATAGTTGTGTGACAAAAAAAAATCATTAAAGCCCAAGAGACATAAAGAAATGAAGAATGTGTGGTTTGGAGTTGACTGAGATGGGGGAGGAAGAACAGGAGGCCCTGCTTTAATAACTCACTATAGACTCCATACATGACCAACCCAGCAAAGCCCATCCGTTCTCTGCCCTTCGTGCTATATACACAGCCTACTTAGAGAGAAGCCTTTGTTTGTACGATGCGCTTTGTCAACCTCTATTTAGTGGCTTCCTTAGAACCGACCTGGCCCTTTGAATATTAACTGTGTGATCACTCTTGCCACACAAGCAGCCGCTCGGGACCCCCTATCACCTCGCAGCCCAGCTCCCCTGCACTCCGCTCTGAGGCTTTGTGCCCAACCACAGTTTGGTACACAGACTCTTGTGGTCTCTCATCAGCCAGTTGGGCAGAAATGTAGTTTCCATTGCTGACATAATTTATGAAGCGTTTGATTCCTTTCACATATGAGGAGATTCTAAAGTAGGGATCAAATATAAGAGTCTTTCATTTCACAAAAAGGAGACAAAGAGATGCAAGAAAAGTATGGGAAGAAAAGGGCTGATTTGTCTATGTCGCTGTATGTCACTGTGTCATTGTGAGCCTCTAGTGGAGTGCGACTGTAGTTCTGGCTAGTGTAATGACCGTAGCAGCAGAGGCAGGAAGTTGACTGAGGGTGGGAGAGTCTGGGATAGTGTTTTGCAGGCCAATAATCCCCTTTATTGAGTCTCAGGAAATCCTAATTGGAGTCGGAAGTGGCTCTAGTGGCCAGATGTGTGAAGACAAACAAAGGCGACCCAACCCCCAAGGACAACTGACCACAAGCACCTCAGCTTCCCTGCCACCCTGCTGAGTTTAATTTAAGCACACACAGGGACAATACGCAAGGACAAATGACAGCACGCATCTCCTCAAGCTTCCCATCCATCCAAACCTGGGGAAATCAATGACACACATGAGTGTGCACAAGCATCCAGCGCTAAAAGTGTTATGGCAGTAGACAGCTTGGTAAACAAAGCAGAGTGTCAGCTGTGCTCTAAGGCGCTGTTTACACGGGAACGAAACTGGTTGTATCTGCTACTTTTCTCTTTCGTATAGCCTGTTCGTTCACACGAGGCCGTAACGGAACCCCGAAAACGTACCCCTCAAACGATAACGGGTCCCAAGGTGGATAGATCGGCGGGCGGAACGCTCTGGGGGGCCAAACGGCTCCGTGTGTACGCCCTATACGATAATTTCCAGATAGCGATGAAGCCATAGCCCCGCCTTTCCCCACCTCTGCTGCTCACTCAGTAGCTAACGTCAGTAGCTACTGCTACTGCTACAGCTGTTAGTGCAAAAATATACAGCTCCTCTACCACAACCATCAGCAACAAGTGGACGGAGAACTACATGAACTACATGTTGGTAAATCCACCGCGGAGAATAAACAGAAGGGCAACCAGGCAACCATGGCAACAATGGCAACCATGCTCGGGGGTCTTCTTCGCTACTTTTGGTGTATTTTGTTTCGGAAGTACAGCGCCACTTACAGGCCCGGCATATGTACTACACAGCGTCTCCAGCGGGTCGATCGGTATCGTGTGAAGGGACACGTTTATTGAGCCGTATTCGTGTGAACGGAAGACTTTTTTGATATCGAATTTGGTTCGTTTGCGTTCCGTGTAAATGGGGCCTAAAGAGGGTCTATGGAACCAAGGAGTCATGGTTTAGTCATGCCTCTCTCAATAAATAATAAAGCAGGGGTTGTAGTAAAAACTCATACAAAAGCACATGTGAAACATAAGCTAACAATAAATGGACAGGAAGCCTTAAGATAGAGGGAATAAAGAAAAAAAAATGCTTGCTGCTCTGACAAAGAGATAACAACCCGCAAACTTCCACAGAAAGCTTTTAATAGCGTGGGTTTTCTTTCTTCACAAATTTGATTCACAGCCCTTTCCTCTCTGTCTCCATAATCATTTCCCGATGTTCTTTCTGTGAACTACTGAAGTAACAATGTGCAGCAGTTGTGTGGAAGCATGTGTGTCTTTTAGTATCATGTGTGACACATGTATGTGGGGGGTAAATATACTCTAAGTGTTCATATAAGTAATGCGAGAGTTTGGAGAAAAGAGGCCAAGACGCTGAGAGTGTGTCTGTGTTGTCTGTCTCTAGCTGTCTCTCCTTATCAGGCTGGCGGTTTGACCAAAGCCAGAGATCCTTGTCAGGCTGTTCTGGATAACTGCACGTGATCTTAGTGCAGCTGGGAAACCAGGAGAGATCTGAGGAAGCTGGGTTTGATTAGGAATACCTCCCCAGACCTGCTGTCCCAGTCTGGGATCAGTCCCAGGTGTGTGTTTGCGTGCACAGTTTTTCAGGCACACATAAGGCACAGTATGTGTTTAATACCCCTGCGGAGCTGCAGTCACACTGACCTATTTACTCCACCATTGAAATGGCCAAGACCCAGCAGGGCGACCAGACTGGCAGAATAACACAAAGCCCCTGCACAGTTATATCAATACTAGCTTAGCTTGGAATAGTTTTACAGCCACTTTTACACGCTATATAAATTGGACTTCAGGGCAAAAAATCTATTGTATTGATTTCTTTCCATCCGGGTTAATTTTCTGCAGTGTAAAAAGCCAATTGAAGTAGGTCACTTTACAAAATTAGATCAGCCTAGCAAAAATAACTTTGTCAAACAAATGTCAATTGTTTGTGTTTTTGACGGTATGCGTTTCCAACTATTATTATGTGTGTAAGTTAGGGGAGGGGGGAGCTAAAAGCCTTCACTTTTACATAACCCCTCTTGGACTTCAAAGCAAGATTATGGACTAACACTTGATGGCTGCAACCACTCCACCAAACTGGGCTCTTAAAGACGTGTTTCTGGTGGAGTTTGATGTGTAAAACTTTATTTATCCATTGAGAGGAAAAGGCAGCAGGTTTCCTCAAGGCGTTTTCATTCATCCTTAATACGGATAACTATTTCTCACCATCATGTCTACGCAGCGCAATTTTACTTGAATGCATGGATCCTCCTTTACACTCACACAGGTTCACACACAAATCTTACACATGAGCACCCTGATGCACATTCATTCAGTAAAGAATATGCAGAGTGAAGCACAGGCTCAGAAGCTCACTGTTATGCCAAGGAGGAGACCGGCTGGGAGTGGGCCTGTAAACACATCGGTGTTTACAGGCCCACTATGTCGGTGAAACAAGTGAGGGATGCTAAGTTAACTCTTTAATATTCATTAATCAAAGTCCCAATGTCCGTGTATCATGAATGCTGGCATAACATGTGGAACTGTGCAGGGCTGTTCAGGGCCTTCATGGACTATAAAGCTGCCGTCTCTCTCCAGTGGCATTTCCTTGAATTCTGAGGAGTGCACTGTACTCTGAGAAGTGAGTGACTGAATAGAAAGTGAAGTTTCCTGAGAGAGGTTTATTCTGGCACAAGTTCACTATAACATGCCCTGCTGCACAGGCACAACAATAGCCAGATCTTTGGGGTCGTAACCCCCTAATTACTGCAGGTCCCGGAGGTGATGACGACTGCCTGTCAGCGTGGCCTGTGAAAGGGGCTACCTGAGCCGGACTCAGGAGCACCAGGTCACATGGGCCAGGAGCGCTCCAGCACCTTGGATGAAAGATCGTTGTTATGGGTCTACATCCCAGCACCTGGGCCATTTCAGCACCCGAGAGGGACTTCTGATCTCTTGGCTTTCACCTATGCCTTGTTCCTGGTTCAGGGAGGAGATGCGGACATCATTTCCCATGTCTGATAGCCATCTGCTCACTCTCTCAGGTTCTCAATAGCATACTCTTCTTAGCCTGATCAAGGCCTTCTGCACCAATTACACATCAGAGTCCTCCCCACTATGATGATTAGCCTGAAATAGAGACTTATCAGGTTGTCAGTGCAGGTCCTGACTGCAAGCTTTCATGTAAAATCGTATCTGGCCGAATATATTGTAAAGGCACTATAAAATGTACAAAGGAAATTAAAACAATTCCTCTGAAAGAGAAAATAAATATTACAATTTGAATGTTACGATGATTGTGTTTCCTCTAAAATAAATAAAATAATTGTAATCTTATAGTTATTTATTGCGTTACCTCTGAAAGAAAAACAAGACTTAAAATCTTAAGCTTATTGATTGAATAACTCCTTTTCAACATGTCAAACATATTAGACATTAAGTGCCATCACAACATCTTGAAAGTCAAAAAGTGGAATTAACATCGAGTGTACTCTCCCACCTGAAAACCCCTAAATCCGCCCATGGGAAAACTGGGAGGATATCAGTCAGCGGGTGCGCGCGTGTGCGCGTTCCCGATGGACTGTGGAAGTTTCCCTGCAAGTTGAGAAAGACAAGAGGACTGCAGCGAGTGGAGCGGCTCAAGTCACCGGGATAAAGGATATACGGGAAACAAAAACCTAGGATTGAAGCGTAAATGTATCAGTGTCCTGTAGGCTACGATTAAGAAAAAACGCGAGCTGTTGTTGGTGTGTGCGGGGTTACCTCGCGGAAGTGCAGCCGTTAACGGCAGGTAAGTGACATAACTTGATTGGATTTACCTTAAACTGAGGGATGAGATTTACTTACAATGATTTGACAATTTTTAATTGAGACATATTTGTAATGTGAGGTAAACCTAAAATGCGCGGGTACACAATACTGGGAAAACCGGTTTTGTAAGCATAAACCAAACGTCAACAAGAAAAAATGTCATTTAATTAAAAGTTATAAATTACGTTAATTTTGCATTTTTGTTTGATTGATATCTTGCTTTCTCCGGAACTATTTATCCGTAGTATTGGCTGTTAAGAAACACGATTTATCAAATGATTTCTCGCTTGTCAAGATAAAGATCTCATTAAATGATGGAGGGTGAGATCACCGGGGGGGGTTGCAGCGCGCGCTCGTGCGGCGTTCGTTGGAACTGCTCTACAATCACGCGCATCACTGAAAAGTTTCCCAAAAGTGATTTTGTGATTCATGTTAAAAGCGCGAGAGAAGACGAGAAGTCAGGATGTGATGATTAAAGACTTGCTTGTAGCAGACACTGAAACCTCTGAGTCATGCATCACTAATCCGCTTTTAAACTTGCTGGAGCAAGTGTGTGCAACCAGCTTTTCAGATGTTAACCTCCCATAAGGAGGAAAGGACATTAAAAGTGAACATTTTATTTTTGATGTTGCAGACCCTCTATTTCTCATGTTTGTGGTTAAACTGTGCATCTTACCTCGCCTGTGGTGTCGCCATGTTTCTAATTAGAAGGGAGAGGAGTGTGTGCATGCAGTGAGGTGAAACTGAACAGGATGGGACAAGCTGTTCAAAGAGGGGGAGAGCTCATCTTGCTCGGTTAGTACTTTCCCCAATAGTCCTTGAACTTGATGGTTGAACCAGGGGTTCCATTTTTAGTTGCAAACTACTTGTTAGATCAGTCAATTCACTGGAGTTATGCTAATGAAAGGAGAAGTGAGGCCAAGTGTCAGACAAGCTCATGAAGTCATCAGCCTCAGTTAAAGAAGCTGTTACAAAACTCTTAACAAAACTGATATCCTGTGGCTCTCAGTGTTCAATAATGTCTGTTTTGTTGTCCCAGGCTGGAACTATTGATGGACCTTAGAACTGGAGCTAACTGGAATTTGGAAAATACGTCACTGACTTTCTGAACAGAGGCTGCTCATCCGCTATAACCCCCCCTCCCAAACCCTCACAGCCTCTATGCTCATCAACCTGACTGTGGCTAGCAAGGAATCTCGTGCCTTTCATGGAACACAGCCTGCCTTTCCCGCCATTGCCCCTGACACTGTGGAAGTGACAGCCATGGAGTCACATCCGGTGCTGGTGACCCCTCAACCGCCTCCCCTGGCACCTCCACCTCCTCCTCCTCCTCCTCCACCACCACCTCTACCTGAATCCTCCTCGCCTTTCAGCCGGGAAGACAGTGCCCGTCGGAGTCGCCTGAGGAAACTGAACTGGGATCGTATCCCCAAAGAGAAGGTGGAGGGGAGGAAGAGTGTGTGGAACGGGGCGGCCCCGGGAGAGGACGAGATCCCCATAGACCTCCACTCTCTGGACGAGCTGTTTGGTCAGAAGGAGAGTAAGCCTCAGGACAGAACGAGCACCCTGAGGCGCCGGTCCACTCTGCTGCGCTGCAGATCGCCCCAGGACAGCACGGAGGAGGTGAGCTCAATAGGATGGCAGTGATATGTTTCAGCCATGTTGAAAGATAGTGAGATTATGGGCGGTTTTCTTACATTTATTTGTGTCCTTTGCCTCTTCAGATCTCCCTGCTTGACTCCAAACGCAGTATGAACATTGGAATATTTCTACGCCAGTTCAAGACGTAAGCTTCTTTATTCTAAACTAGAGCTGAAACCCAAAGTTTTAAAGCAAAAATGCCAACATGTGCTTCTCAAATGTGAAGGTTTGGCACTCTTCACTGTTTTGTATCATTGTAAATGTGAACATCTTTAGTTCTGGGCTCTTGATTAGACCAACTAAGACATTTGAAGATGTCATTTGCTGAAAAACATACATTTTTGTTCAACCTTTCTAATTGGATTGATACATTAAGACAATCACAAGAATAATTGATTGTTAAATGATTGTAAACACCAGCCCTAATCCTTACAACGTGCTGCACTTGAACAGTTTCAGCTTTTTATGTCTACATTTGCTGAGGGTCACATAAGTCAACGTTTTAGAGGCAGGAAACAAGTGTGTACAACAGCACCTTGGGGAGCAGTACTTCTCTTGAGCTGAAGTGGGTGGCCATACATCAATGATGAGTGTCAGTCAGTGTTTGTCAGAAGTGTCAAGTCTCCTCAGAGAGGATGTCTGCTGTCAGGGAGAGGACACGGGTATACTGCAGGGGACAGGTGCAGGGGAGGGTACAACTGAGCAGCAGGACCGTCTGTATAGGGTGGGGGGTAAGTGACTGGGTAAAGCCTGTGGAGTTAGTGTTGACACCTGCTGATGCCTTTAAAGAGTGTCTTATGTTAAAACTACGCCCTACAGCACGACACCACTAGTGGCTTGTCCTATTCACCATACCTCTAAAGCCTGTTCAACATGCCTGTCTGACTCAAACAAGGGATGACCTTCTGGAAATTAATATGGCTTTTACATTTTTCGTTAATACTTACATGCAATTTAATACCCAAAGTTTCCTTATTATATTTTGATGTTGAAACTCCTGACATTATACAACATTTACAGGTAAATACAATGACTTGGAGAAGAAGTGCTGAGTTGCTATATTGTCCCGCCTTGACGTGTGCGTAAATTAAACAGACTCAACTTCAGAGCGGCTCTTTTCTAGACCAGATCTGTCAAGACTTGTAGGGAAAGCCATTATTTGTAAAGAAGCTCTTGTGTACACAAACATTTGTCTTGTCGGGAGCTTATTTGCCTGCTGTTTTTGGCAGACAGAGCTACTGTTGAGTTGTGGGTGCAGTTTAAACAAAGTATGGTTTTGTATTTTCAGTGTCTGGGTATTCAGTGTGATACCTTTTTATCCTGGGACGGTTCTGTTTTATTTGCTGTTTCACTCAGAATTTTGCTTTCAATAGTTTTCAACTAGTTGGGACAGATTACGCACAATAATGTAAGGGCTCTTGTACAATAAATAATGTCTTCGTGTGTACACCTGTTGGTGTCAAAATAATTTCAAATGGAAGTGAATATTGAGCTATAAATTAGGAGAGAAAGCCAAACACAGTTTGCACATAATGGAGTATAGGCATGTGTGATGGGCTGAAAATGAGGGGGAGGGGGTAATGGAAAACCTCTGGACAGATGTGTCACTCAGTCAGAAAAAGTAAGTCAAAGGTCAATCAGTCTGTTAGTTCAGTTTCTAGCCACATCCCAAGGCCTTTCAAACGTTTTCCTGCATGTCTGCTTTTTATTTGCCCAGTGGATTTGGCACTTTGTGCCGCCAGTGTGGCGTCGACCAACCGTCTCTCCCCAATACTGACTGATAAGAACGGGATAAGCCACAACACTGTGTGGTCAAGGAAAAGCAAAGCGCTGATAGTGCTGGCAACATTCGTTTTCTGGGGAGGTGTCCTGAGAAAACCAAGAGTATCAATGATGTCATTCCAAAAAGATTTATTTTGTAATTTTTCCACAGGCCTGCGAAGGAGATAGTTGAGGATATTAGGCATGGTGTGGGGGATCGCTATGGAGCAGAGAAGCTTGCAGAGCTCTGCAAATTGCTGCCTGACAATGAGGAGGTAAAGTTCCTCTTTAGGCATACAAATGTAACAGTGACTCCCCTCCCCTCCCTCTTCTCTTACACATCATCTGGCTCTGGTTAGAATGATCAAAAGTTTGCCATTACACAATGTCGTATGATGTGGTCTGTTTCCGGAGAAGGATCGCGCTGAAAGATATTAGAATTGACTGTTAACGGCATGTTGGTTATTTCAATCGAAGCTGCCTCCCTGATTTGACTGCATCTGTTCTTTCTCTCTCAGGAGTCCCGCCTGAGGAGGTTCAGTGGGGAGCGGAGCTGGCTTGGAGAGACTGATCTTTTTCTGCTGCTCTTAGTGGAAGTTCCCAGGTACACCCCTTGTCCTAGATTGGATAAAATGACCACACATACCATCAATACTTTCCATCTTTTCTTTAGCATTAAAAACCAGTTTATTTATTTTTGTGACACTTATCCTGCTGACGTGCTTCACTTTGTGATGACGTTTGCTTGTTTAACTGATGATTGATAAGGAGTGCCTTTTTGTTTCCATCATCACTCACCCCTGTCCTTTCTTCCATCAATGCGTCCCCCTCCTTTCTCTTCCATTAGTTTTCGGCTGCGTCTGGATGCTATGATCCTGCAACAAGAGTTTGACCCTGCTGTGACCTCTCTGTGTGTGGCAGCCAGATGTCTGAGGGAGGCGGCCAGAGGTAAAGTTAACAGCAGGGAGTTGTGTACACCACCATAAAGACTCTTTAACAGTTCCTATTTAGGTCCCTTTTTCAAATACTCCTATTTAGATGAAAGTCAAGTTTTATACCCTGAGTGCAATTGTAATTAAGAATAGTTTCATAATTAAGGAGAAACCTGCTATCAGTGATATCTTTGCATAGAAGTTTAGTACACTTGTCTGCTTAAGTGTATTCCAAACAAAGTTGCTGACTACTTGTAAAGCCTTGACGTCAGTTGCATACACATTCATCCTCATTATTCCCCAACCTTGAGGCAAAATATTGAATCCCTGTCTTCTTGTCTAGAACTGCTGAGCTGTCCTGAATTACACTCCATCCTTCGTTTGGTGCTGAAGGCGGGGAACTACATGAACGCTGTGAGTGCTTCTTTATTTAGTTTATTTCCTTTTCTTTAGCCCGACAAAGAGGATCAGTTCTTTTATCTGTGTATAATACACCAGTCGCTGGGGTCTGGGTGTGTGTTCAGGGGCGTCACTCTGACTGCGCACCTGGTTTTTGTATCCTTGTTTGTTTTAAGTTGTCACATGTTGTGTGTGTTATTCTGACATTGTATGTGGCCTCTCAGGGTGGATATGCAGGGAACGCCGCTGGTTTCCGGATTTCATCGCTGCTCAAACTGGCCGACACCAAAGCTAACAAGCCGGGCATGAATCTGCTGCATTTTGTAGCAATGGTAAGAACAGTAAAAGGACATATTTTTATCAAAACGTAAACATTATTCTTTATATTGTGTGTAAGGGTATTTGTGAAATGGTGGACAGTAAGAATGTGTAAATATTAATTTTAGAACTTTTTACAAGAAAACAATCTTCTCTGACCCTAAAATGTATAGAGAACAGTAGCTTCTCAAGCCAGGCTGCTCCGCCAAGCATATGATTTTGTCAACATAGCAAATGACGTGTTGAATCTTTTGAAACAATAGCTGGATAATTATTTGTGTTTGTCTCTGCAGGAAGCTGTGAAAAAGGACCAGAGTTTACTGTCATTTCCTAGCCAAATAGGCCATGTTGGCTCCGCCTCCAGGTCAGTCTCTTCCCAAAACTCAGATCTTACAAGGACTGTCGCTGTCTATACAAGCTTACTAACAACCCGGGAGACTGATAAAACAAACATAATGAAAAATCAGTTTCATTCTAGTATCAGAACAAGGCACCCAGCTCTTAGCGATAGCTAGCTGCATTGAGAGAAAGTGGGTCATGACAACATTGATACTCAAACCCAATTTATAAGCTCTGCAGTAGAGTTTATCTCCATGGTGTTAAGGAATGAGCATCATTATTCTACTTTAAAAGTAAATATAACACGCATGCTGTTGCAATCATTTAAACATTTTAGTGTCTATTTTAAAGTATTCCTGGACACATTGGACCATTTGCCTTAATTTATAACCCATTTTGGGGTATTTTTTATCAATTTCTGCTATTGCATATTATTAGTTATTAAGCCTTTCCTACTATAAAATGCACACAGCTATCTCTATACAGGTCTTATAATAATAACTTTATATTTTATGCCATCTACTTCTCTGCAGGTTAAGTGAGGAGTCTGTGCTTGAGGAGTTAACTAAGTTAAAAAGCAGAGTGGTGGCCCTCAAGGCAAACATCCAGACTGAGGCGGAGATCCAGCTGCATACACAACATTTCCTAGAGGTATGAAATAATGACATCATCTTTTAAAAGATTTCTGATGGCTTGTTTCAGGCCATGAATGTGTAAACTTTGTGTGCAGGTAGCTGAGGAGCGTTTGAAGGAGGCCGAGGATGAGGTAGAGGGCATGAGGATGTCTAGTCAGGCTCTGGTGGAGTTCTTCTGTGAAGATGACAGCACTTTCAAACTGGAGGAGGCCTGCAGGGTCTTCAATTCGTTTTGCCTCCGCTTCCAAAGATCTGTCCAGGTTAGATATTTTTTAAAACATCTGATGATAAAACATATATATTCTCAAAAATAGTATTGATTTAACTCTAGTTGTCACTGAAAAATGAATTTTTCTTTTCATTTTCAATAGGAGAATTCCGAACGGGAGCTGAAGGAGCAGAAACGTTTGGATCGTCAACGTGAGATTGGGGAAAAGCGTCGCTCTGTGGCTGTTTGTACGGGGCTGGACCTGAGCCTCAGCCTCGCCAAAGAGCCTCAGAGTCAGGAGAACCAAGATGAGCTAGAGAAGCTGCTGGAGAAGAACTTGAGCTACAGCTGGAGTCGACGTAGCCTGAGAAGCTCTGAGTCCCGTAAACACTCCCATCACTTCCACAACGATAACCATCAACATAATATTGCCACACTCAAGGGCTTCCCTGAGCTGGGCAGCAGTCCTACGTCGACCAGTTATCACTCCAACAGTTCCTCTGACCACGAGACCACCACTGTGCTTTGTAGCTCCCCGGAGACGGACGGATTGTGTTCTCCAATTCACCAAGAACCTGTTCTGGGGAGAGGAAGCAGGTCCCAGCACAGCCGAGCAACAACCCGAAGCGTGGAAGCTGTTCAGGACTCGCACATTGCCATTTTTAGCCACTCTCAGCATGGACCTGGCTTCACAGTCAAGCAGCACGCGCCTGAAAGCATTTCTTATGTGCTGCAAGGCCAATCGAAGACAACAGTACTTGAAAAAGAAGCTGAGATTTCACATGAACATTTTGTTTCAATGACCACTGAATCTTCACCGACCTCCTGCTCAAACTCTGCTGCTATACCCGCTGATAAACCTGCCCCTTGTGTTAAATACCAGTCCCCCACTCATGGGCATAGGTTTGGCCTGCCAGCAACAGAGAATACTTGCCCAGTTCAGAATAAATCTAATGACTCTTTTGTTGAGTCTGTACAACACTCTCTTCTTCAAAATAGAATACTTTCTCACGGTGACAACAGGAGGAGGTCATTCAAGTACCAAAGAACTGAGAGCCAATCACAATCATCTGTAAATGCTCCAGAGAGGGTGCAGTCAAAACCACAGACGGGAGAGACACCAACTGTGACAACGAGTGCTGTGACACCTTTGCCTGAGGCAGATTTAACGAAAAACATTAACTCAGAAGTGGCATCAACACCTGTAGAGGAGAACTGGATTCCATCAGGTCTACCAGATTTCAACCAATCACAGGGAGAGGTGATCTCCAACTTGCCAAGTCCTGAGAGGGAGACGTCAAAGCCTTACTCCCGTGTTGGTGAAACACTGGAGTGCCACACACTGGTGAAAGGCCTCCGATCCTATGATGCCTTGTCACCCCCGACCTCCCCACTCCCACGACCCGCGCCGAGCCTGTGCTCCAAGTGGAGGAAAGAGAGGGAGGGCGACCTCCGAGCGGGGACAACTCCAGGGTCTCCTACATCAAAGGAGGAGGCTCGCACCGTGAAGATCCCCGTGCGTAGTGGAATAGGGGCCAAAAGAGGACTTGTGTCACGTGCAGGACCTTCCAATTACACAGGCATTCCCAGGGTGCGCTCCAAAACTGAGCCTTCAAATGGGGCCCCAACCCCTCCTAACACACCCACGCCCAGCCGGCTGTCCAGTCCTCGCAGCTTATCAATGCGCTCTTCTCCTATCACTCGGCCTGCCGCTGTTCAGACAGAAGTGAAACGCAGTAAAAGCACACAGGAGAGAACTATAAGTGAGACACAGACTCCAGGTAAGCCAACCTTAACCCGCAGGACTTCAGACAGATCTGTAACGGAGAAGGGCTCAGATAGCACGCAGCCAGCATTTGTCAGAGGAACCCCTCTCCGTATGTCAAAACGAGTCGCCTCAAACTCTGAGGCTCGGACGCCCTCCCAGCCTCACACTGCCCACAGCCCTTCCTCTGCCACGGCAAAGAACATACGCACAGCTGTCATATCTGCCGCCCGAAACAAAACCGCCAAGACGACGAGCACAAGCCCCTCCCCTGCGAGCCCTAAAGCCCCTGCAACTTCACGGATACCTGGACCCAAAATGCCCCGAGCTACAGCAGCCTCGCAACAGTGGAGGTGATGGGAGTGAATACACTATCCTGCCTTTATGGATGTCAGTCTGATATAAACAGTGTGATGTTATTCAAGTGGGCATTGTCAGCTTTCTGGTCTTAAGCATCTCTGAGTTTTCTATATTCAATTTGTATGAAATGTGTATGTAGATGAGAGGGAGCTGCACTGGTTGCTTTGGGGAACATTAATCTAATGTGCTTCACCTTATAGCAGAATAAATCCTACCTCTTATGTAACCTATTTGTGTCCTTTGCAGGCGATAGGACACCACAAGACCCCCTATCTTAAATCTATAGAAAAGCAGAAAAACACAGCCAAGTGACATCACTCTGTGCCTAGTTATTTTGAAAACTGTTAGAAACAAGTAGATTTGTCTTAAAGTTTTGAATACTGTGACCCCTTCTTTAAGTGATTGTTGTTGATTCCCACTTGGCTGTCTTACAGTGCAGCTGAACTCGGTACAATATTGAACTGTTTATCCTCTTGTTGAGGCCACATTGTTCTGATGCACTTTACAAACTAAAGAAGAGGCCATGGGGGGATGGTTACTGTAATGTTTGTCCTTTTTTTATTATGTATCAAAAGATTATATAACTTTATTGAATAGCATTTGTTGTTATTCACTGTATTATTTGGATTTATAAAAAACGAAACACGAATAAAGACTGTACTGAATAGTAGTTTCTAATCAATTGCAAAGGCACTCATCAGTTGAATTAAACCGTACTTGTGTTGTTGATATAATGTAACATCTGTTCCTTAGGTTTTGATTCAAATGAGAGCTTTCACTCAAGGTATACACTCCTTAACTTCTGCTCTTGCATCTTCTCATCGTCTTCTAGTCACACTTCTTCTCTCCCCCTCTCTTCTGAACTCCCACTTGCTGCATCTCTTGACACGGTCACCCCCATCTCTGTCAGTGGCTGTTGTCATGGAAATGCTACAGACGTCCCAGGGAATCTGCTGGCAGAATAGTGGGGTGCAAGGGTTGGGGTGGAGGGTGACTGTGGGTGTAGGGTCCCAGTGGGAATGCTCTCTTTATAGGGCTGCAGTGACGCCAGAACCTCTTGGGAAAGGCAATAAACCGGTGCCTCTTTGTTTTCTTGAGTGTCCGGTTGTCGGCCAGCGCTTGCCCCTTAACCTACCTCAGTGTATAGGGCTGACATCATCAACAGGTCTCCAGGGGTGCAGGACAGAGCAGTCTAAAGTGGTCTCTCTTTTAGCTACCTTCGTGTATTCTGCATTGATTTGAAAGCACGGGCTGAGTGAGAATAATGACTTGTCTGAAGGTGAATAAGTGATATATGGGCTTTTAGACCAGTGCTGACCAAAATAGAGGATATGGTCCAGGTCACAGGATTGTTTTACAGCCTTTGTAAGTGAGGTATGTAAGCTTAAACAGTGACCCACTGGTGAGAATGGGGCAAGTTCAAAAGAAAGGTTAAAGTCTTTAAGAATCAATACATTTAGACTCATTTAATATGTCAACAGACTGGTAAAGGTAAGGAGCAGTATCCCTCATTTGCAGTCAAATTGTAGGTCAAACTAATTGAAAATAAAGTTTTCTGACAATATCTTTGAAACCATTAGCAAAGGAAATAATTGCCATTTGTTGAAGGAAAAAATATCCTTTTTTTTATAAATCTGGCAGTTAGATTACTTTGAAGAGAGGCATGGATTTGTGGGTCACGTTTTTCAAAGTACATTTACTCAAGTGCTCTACTACAGTTTTGAAATACAATTGTTGAGTATTTCCATTTTTTAGCCACTCAGTTTATTACCAAGTAGGTTTACAAAGAATTTGCTTTGGTCTTAAGCATAGAGCAGAAACACATACATTTTTTTTTTTTTACAATTCTATATTATATATAGAATAGAAACAAAATCATAAATATATGTTATATATTTGCTGGTTAAGATTTTCTACATAAAATATAAAATCATAGAAAATATTAAGCACTGCTACAGCTATTTCAAACGTTTAACATTAACATGCTTCTACCCATTAATGTAACAGCAAATAGAAGGGGCCATTCTGTATCAGTCCTTTTTCTTTTGTTTCTAATTAGATCAGAATGTATAAAAAGCTATCCTGTTCTGACTCTATTTCCAGTCACCACTCACCACACTTGCAATTACAATCCGATTTTAAATTCGAGTTAGGTACTAAAAACAGTGCTGTTATGTAAAAGGGAAAATCACAAGAGAGCATAACGGCTCTACAACGCCATCTAGTGTCACGGAAACAACTGTCACCAGTAAAACTGCAACTATCAAACTGCATTGCTTCCTTACGTCATTTTTACGTAATGGACAGCTCCCCGGATGCGGCTGTGATTGACTATACCAGGCAAAAAGAGATCGAAAGCCAAGTGGCGGTAAGTCACAAAATCCTTTAAATTTCGCTGTTACAGAAACTTACTACGCCTCAGATATATATTAGAACAGAAAACAATTTTTAGAGAAACTTGTGGGAAGTTATCGGGCCAGGCGAAGACCTTTTGAAGAAGTAGCTTGCAAATAAACTTCCAACTTGTTTGCTAACTAGCTAGCTTGTTAGCGGCTAAATGTGCTAGTTCCTTAGCTTGATGCTAGCCACCGGGGGAACGCCTAGTATCATAGGCGAGCAGTGTAAAGTAATAAACACGTTAAATAAGCTCCTTACTGAGATAAACTCGTTGTCCCTTGTTCGAGGAGGGTAGTTAACTAATCTATGTAAACTTTCCAAACTTTGTTTATTAGCGGACGTCTGAAATGGTAGCTATCCCATGTTACGTTAATTACGTCGATGAGCTAACGTTCGCGGTGGTTAGCTCCTCTGCTAATAGTGTAAACTGTATTCCTGTAAAACTGCTGCCTTAAAGTTACTCCCCGGTCCTTTTACCCTTTGTCATTTCATGATTAATGATCACCCCTCTTGTCACTGCTATTAAAAAGCCTGTATTGGCCTCTCAAGTCATAAAGATTGTAATAAATAGTCACCCAGGTGCGCTTTTTCTGTTGTCAGGTGCTGCAGCCCCAGTGGTCGTAGGCAGGATGCAGACCATAAAGTGTGTGGTGGTGGGTGACGGGGCAGTCGGTAAAACCTGCCTGCTCATCTCTTATACCACCAATGCCTTCCCCGAAGAGTACATTCCAACCGTGTTTGACAACTACAGCGCTCAGATGAGCGTAGACGGCCGCACTGTCAGCCTCAACTTGTGGGACACAGCGGGCCAGGAGGAGTATGACCGCCTGCGCACACTCTCTTATCCCCAGACCAATGTTTTTATCATCTGCTTTTCAATTGGCAGCCCCTCTTCCCATGCCAATGTCAGGCACAAGTGGCACCCTGAGGTGTCCCACCACTGCCCTAACGTACCCATCATGCTGGTGGGCACCAAGAGGGATCTGAGGGGCGATGCCGAAACGGTGAAGAAGCTGAAGGAGCAGGGCCTGGCTCCTACCACCCAGCAGCAGGGAAACGCCCTGGCCAAGCAGATTGGGGCTGTTAAATACATGGAGTGTTCTGCTCTGCTGCAGGATGGTGTCAGGGAGGTGTTTGCTGAAGCTGTGAGGGCAGTGTTGTATCCAGTCACGAAAAAGAACCCGAAAAAGTGTGTGCTGTTGTAATAAATGGTTCCCAGATTTGGACTGTAGAGAGGGATGATGAAGATCCACAGGAGCAAAGGAAGGATGAGGAAATGAACGTCGTCACCTGTCTGCCTCCATACCACGCCTGGCAGTTTAGACTTTGTTTTCAACTCCTCTGTTATTCTTCTCTTCCTTATTCATCTCCTGGAGGGTTTCACTCCGTTGTCATCATCACCAAAGTGACTATGCCAGAATGGGGGCAACAGACCGAATCTCCTATTTTTCTTACAATTTTAACTTTTGATATTTACACTTTTCTCCAATTTTACATCTGTTCTAGATTTATAGCTTCTCTGCTTTGCCTTGTAAAATACTGATCAAGGTTGTTTCAAGCCATAACAACATCCAAACCAACCAACCAACCAAGCTACCCTGTTTGACTGGAGAGAAGAGATCTGCCTTTTGTTTTAGGTGGAGAAATAATGACTACCTCGTACTCTCACCTAGGTTGCATCTCACGAGTCTCAAGCAAAGTCGCCAACAAAATGCTTGCATATTTAGATGTAATGAGTAGAGGGTGAACACGTTTTAATTTCAAGCAGCTTGAGTCCAGAAATAGTGTGATGACTCCTGGACAATTGCCAGTACCCCTTGACCAATATGCACAGATTAGAGGTTAAATTCTGGAGCTGCAATTCCCTCTTGTGCTCAGTCTGGCATGTTAGAGCTGTTTTGGCAGGCTGCCCTTCCACCCTCTTGCACTGCTCTCTCACTGCCATGCATGGAAGAGTCAGTAGGCCTTTGAAGATAAGCTGTACCCGTTGAAAGCAGCCAACCATTTGCGCTCTTCAGTAATAGAGGAGCAGGTGTCATAAGGCCTCTGCCAAATTAACCCACATTGGTACAGGATTTTTCAACCTGGCATATCAGGGAGTCAGGTTGTAGTACAGCTTCTCTGTCTCCATCCCAACTCTTGAGCCTCACACGGAGTGCCATTAAAACATGCCTAAGAATTTCCTTTTTGACCGAGTGGGTCAAAGAGACTTTATTTTGTCTAATTATGTTGAATTTACTCTGTAAATGATTTTTTTTCTCAAGTGTTTTTAACCCACGAGTGCGGTTATGGCCAAAGTTGAATATATATTTTTTGTAATAGCTTATGTTTATTTGATCAGTATGATGTTGTGTGTAGTTAATACTCATATTTGATAAACCACATCTCCATAATGCTCCCTTTGTCCTTTACATTATAGCCTTACATTTAAGGTCAACAGACTTATGACCACTTCCTAATTAATTCAGTACAGCATATAATAACTGAATATGTTTTAACTGGCTTAGCTAGGCTTTATACACCAGCCTTTTTCACTATATTGTTTTGGTTGGTCAATAATGATTTCATCTGGGAAGAAGCAACACATTGTAGCTGCCTTGTTGATTCTTCTACCATTTACCAGAAGTTTATCCACAATACTTATGGAGCCTTTTATTTGGTCAGGTGCCTTATCCAAACCAAAGACCATAGTCTTGCTCCTTTTCAACCCAAAGCTTAAAGCTCCAGGGTGACGCAAGTGCCACACAACCTTTCAAATCCAGGTTGAACCACCTCTGGGTTTCATTTTTGTAATTTAAAAAAGCTTTCTGCCAGTAAACACATTCTTCCTGCAGCCCTCTTTGTAAGACACAGGTGCTAAACTGACATCTCGCTCTGCAAGTCTATGCATTTGTGAAACAGAGCTGGAGGCCCGCAGCTCTTACAGAATGTGGTTCACATCCCTGCATTGCGTACCGCAAGTGAGGGCAAGGCACAAGCACGACCTGCACATTCGGTTAGCAAGAGCTGCGTTGGTGGAACGTGCCTTGCCACATCTGAAGATTTTTATACATTTTATAATCTATTTTTTTAGTAATGACTGGTTGCTCCTTTGTGCTTTCAGCTGCCAGTAATAACAGCAACCCTTTTACTGAAGTTATTTTCCTTTTCTCACTCGAGCTGGGTGAATAATGAGTAAACCTTTATTGTGGCCTGTAAAGTCTAAATTAACAGAAGACGCGACACGAGCAGTAGATGTGTTTAACAACGGTGATGCGGTTTGAGATCTGCCAAAGGATGTTTGAGAATGTCCCAGATCTGTGTGTGGAGGGTTGAACGTAAGTGCACAATGTCAACCTGTCGATTGTGGTGAGCTTATTTCTTTGTCCTGATTTCACTCGGATGATGCTGTTGAAGTGGAACGTACACCTGTGGGCTCCCTTCTGTGAGCTGTATGCTACCGTGTGCGTGGTACTACGCTTTTACACTGGGAACTTGATTTGTAGAAATCTGTTTGTAATTGTTTTATATATAACAAAAGCATATTTGTATAAATGAACTAACAGTGAAATGATTTTTAAATTATGCCAAATAAAATGGTGGTTAAAACCAGAAAATACTTATTATTTCCCCTTATTGTTTTGTGACTTTACATAAGTGCTTCTTGTATTACACATTATTAGCACATTACTGCATAGCCCTATGGTAATAATGAAAGAGTGAAGTCATGCTGAGAGTCACACATTTTCTCACAGCTGCTTGTATTTTCAACTCAGGAAACCACACCACTTTCCTGTCACATACATTTTGTAACATACTTCATTTTCATGTAAATGTCATTTCAATTACCATGTCTGGACACTAGATGGACACAGCCCTCTTGCTCAGCTCCATAGAATCCAGAATGAGTGCCATTCTTCATGGCCTGTTTTTTCATTTCTATACTTTTGGAGTTAATGGTCTCTATACCCATCCAGTTTTCAGGGCCATCATTCAATTGAGCAGACACCCACGAGTTCAATCAGTTGCTGGAGCTTAAAAAGCTGACGTGCTCTCGCTCTGAAAAATTCCCTTGACCTTTATGGGCGGTGGCTCTTGACAATTGACAGATGTGTTGAACTCCTCCAAAGGCTCATTATAACGTCACTGCAGCAACATTTAGAGCCGTTTCCTTTGTGGTTTGTCTAAATGTTTTACAATCAAGGCGACGCTGAGTGATATTTTACAGCCTGTAAAAGTTGTCACTGCTTATGTCAGGGCTTGATATGTTACTCTACCAAGTATGAATTGCAGATGCTTTCAGGAGCCACAACTGAGAAGTGTGATGGTTAAGTGAGATAAGAAAGGACGAGTTACTGTCTGCTTTGGGCTTAACTCAGGCAGGCGGACGATGAGAGCTGGGTCGGTTGAGGTGATCCATTTGTAGGTCAGTGCACTGGAAACATTTCAGCTCTCCTTCCCTTTTGCTAATTAAAGGGCCTCATTCTTTGCGCAAGGATATTTGTAGGGGGCTTGATTAGATTTTGGATAATTTGGCCCAAATCAGAATTTTCCAGTTCTTCAAAACTGTCTGATTTGAGGTTGTAGTCATAGCAACAATGCCGAAAGCCCACCACAGTTAGTTTGATCACGATCAAGACTTTTTTAAGAGTCTTTAAGCAATGAAATTAGTCAAGAAACGTACTATTGAATGGCAGGTGGCATGTAACAATGGCATTTTGTTAAGAATGTGTAATTTGAATGCTAAGATATAAACATTCATTTGCAGGTTTTTAATTATGATATTAAACTTCAGTTAACCACGAAACACTAAACATGGAGGTTTGACCAAGGATATGTCATCTAATACAGAATGTTGTTTAGCTAAACTAGGCATTATAATAAATAATTCTGCTAAATTATTACATTGAGAACCTCACCAATCCAGCCTCATTATCACTCAAAGTCTGACAAAGTTAGCTCATAATTAATAACTGTGGTGAGCAGGATTAACAGTAGAGAAACATCATGAAATTGTGCAAATTAAAGGAATACACATAATTAGACTCAAGTCCATGAGTGTTATCCCCTTGTGCTTCCTAGGAGTCTTCCCTACACTCCAAACCTTTAACAAAATGCTGATTGTGCCTTTGAGTTTCTACTCTTATTTTTATTTCTTATTTTATATTAAAAGGACCACATTGTTCAAGATAACGTCATCCAGTACTCCACATTTTAATTCATCTGTTTGTGGCATCAAAACGAATGGGCGTTTTGTTTACGTTGTGCTTTGTCCGATGGAAATGTAGATGTTTTTTCCTCAAGTCACAAAGCAAACCTTTCTTTTGAACGTATTAGAAGGTGAGAATGTCTCTGTGCTCCATCTTTGCCTGGTTGACAGAAATGTAAACATGAGTCATCAACATGAAGAGAGTGGGAGTGCTGGCGTCCGCCGGGACCTTGATCTGAGCTCTGTCTATCGCTACTCAATCTCCCTTTATCTTTCCTCGCCCTCACTGTCCGTGTGATGATGTGCTGGGTGAAGCCGAAAGGCCAAGTAGCTCTCGGCACTACTCAGTCAAGTCAAGTGTGGAGATTCCTCTTCTTCTCCTTTTTTAAAGAAGGAAAGCAAAATAATCTAAGAGAAGGCCCGCAGCTGCACCGAGGTTGAGAAAGCTGCAGTTCTGCATTCAAATCAAACTGTTCCAGCAGCAGAGAGGGAACATGAGATTGTAAAACAGGGGGGGTGAAGGCCGTTAGCTGTGTTCGCAACAAAATAGGAGTCAGAGCGTGGGAGAAAGAGAAACTTACTGCTGAGACTGTAACGGAAAGAAATAATCATAGATAATAATTATGGAGAGAATGCTTTGGTCTTCAGAAGGAATGACAGTTTGGGAGAGATGGCAAAATGAATGGATAGGAAAAAGGACAAATGGGACTTGACCCTTCAGTCACAAGAACTAAGTATTTGGTTCAAATGCTCAGTTTGTAAGATTTGGAAGAATCTATTCGTAGAATTTAATTAAATTGATTGAGAATTGTTGGGTTTTCATAAGTTTAGGATGAGCCTAATATACCTGAACAAGGAGTGGGTCCTCTTCCACGGAGTCCGCAATGTTGCTCTGTGCGGTTGCTAAAGTAGCTCAGAACAGATAGAGATAACTCTGGCTCTAGATTGGGCCTTTCGAGTTTTATGTTATCTTACGGCCTAGATATCTGTCATATTTATAAAACTCTGTTCAGTCGCTGCTGTAAAGGCAAACAGCGACTAAACAGCATTACTTTTAAAGTTATATTTTCATAATGATGGCATCTGAGTGAGCGTTAGCATGGTTAAGCATTCTGCAGCTTGTTACCGCAACAGTGCTGCTAACTCCTAGAAACTGTCCTTACAATGGTGTAGTTTGAAAGTTTGGTCAATACACGACGTGTTTGTGAAACTCTTACTGGCTGTGTCTGGCAGCAACCTGTTCGTTTGGCCTAAAGACTTGAAACAGCTTTAAAACACCCAGATTCAAATTTCTTGTTTTACTCCTCATACTGTTTTTTATTCGGATTTAACAATGAAGACATGGCGTGTTATTGAGTGAGGTTTAGAGGCACTTCAAATACTTGTTTATTTTACACAGACAGACTGGTTGTTTCCAAACATGCTAAGATACCAAGCTGCTTGCTGGAAGCTCCACATTGAACACACAATGCCATAACACCAAGTATGAATCCTCTCATCTAAATCTCACCCAGAAATCAGATTAGCCTGTTCACTAAAATGTCAATACATTTCTTTCATTGAGCAGTTTATTTTATGTTAGCATCAGTATTGCCCACAGCTCTGGGGAGGGCGCTGAAATGAAGATCTGTATGCGCTGATTAACTATAATGAGAGTGTAAAGAGAGACACTAACAGACAGAAGAAAAGAGAGAAGAAAGGAACTCTGCTGAAGTACACATTTTGTAGGTGGAACACTGCTGCCTGCGAATCACTGAAGTGACAGCCTTGGGAACAGAAAGTCCTCGAGTGCCCTCTTCACATTCTTGCTGCTCTAACCCTTCTACTGAGAAAAAACAATGCAGAATGGAGCCAGGCTGATTAGATATTCCGTGTTATGAGCTATTGTTGATGCACAATCTGTCTAAATCCACACGCGGCTTTTCACACGCTGTCATTCACTGATGTCTGTATCACCACAGTGGGGAGAGGCCAGATGGCAAGGGGTGCCAGAGCAAGTCAACTCTGACACTTTTGAGAAGCACGCTCACACCACCGCAGGGTTGGAGTGACGAAGTGTGAAGAGAAAAAACAGGGGAGATTGTTGTGGAACAAGCTGTGGTTATCTTTAAGTGAAAGCAATCGATGATCTGAGTTTGAGTTTAACGGTTCTTCATTAAGATTGGATAGGACATATCACTGGTCACACACAGGGAACCTTCTGCCCTTACCAATTACCAGCTATAACTTTGGTGTTATGCTCCGTCTGAGCTGTCATAACTTTTAAACAACAAGACAGCGTGAAACCAAACACTATTAAGATCAAGCAAGCCTCTCGTCCTTTCGTCCTCTCTCTGTCTTTGTTTTGCTTTCCGGTGTGCGTCAGTGTCAGCTATCCCAAGGATCTGTCAGCAAGAGAGCAGAACCTTTTCACAAACTTGTCAATTCAACCGGCCAGCCTAAAGGTCGCTCAGCAATAGGCCGCCAACACAGAGCACTTGCCAACTCTGAGTACATCTGCAAACTCTCTGCCAGATGAGCAACCCAAATGGAGGGATGGAGCAATCAGACACGTTGCAGGTGTTAATGCCTCATCGTAACAACACATATTCCAGCCATTAAGAGAGAGAGAGATGGTGTTTCTGGGACTGTGGCCTCCATTTGTCACGGCAGAACATCCTGTGCTGCCGTGATTACCGCTCTCCTGCAGCGCCAGGCCTACTTTGAACTCACCTGTCTCTTCTTTGGAGAGCAGATTTCACCGTTCTGCTCACATCATAGATTGTGGGGTTTAACCAGGTGGAAAAAAGCTTTCATGGGAAGAAGGGAGCTATTTTTCTTCCTATCTGAGCTTGGGTTTTTCTGTGGTCACAGGCAATCTCTTTTCACTACAGATCTCTGCTCTTTGAAATGCACTTTGGTGTCTCTCATTGGCTCGGTTTCATTTGTAAGGGTTTTGTTGTTGTTAAAGAGGATCACGCTGTTATGCCACTATCAAGTGCTATAATCTGCAAAGGAAAGATCCTCACAGTCCAAGAGGTAATCCAATTGGCGCATTCACGCCTCATGTAGGGAAAAGGGGATTGGACTCTGTGTGTGTGTGTGTGTGTGTGTGTGTGTGTGTGTGTGTGTGTGTGTGTGTGTGTGTGTGTGTGTGTGTGTGTGTGTGTGAAATGTTTATGGATTACCTAGAGGTCAGCATCTAGACAGGGCACACGTCATTGCCATTGAGACTGTTGTCCTTGGCCCTTAATACATAAACCTACTCTGCATTTCGCCAAAAAGACACAATTAAATATGATCTGCTGGGATAAAAAAAATGACAAAACAATAACTGTTGACCCTTGGGGCGTAATATCTGGCGTCGGTCTCATTGTATTAAGAAACAGCAGTAAGTAACTGTGACTTTTATTAATGTCAGCTTAAGCTCTAATTAGGTAGCTTGTGCGGACTAATTCACATGAAAGAAAAACACTTCTTTCCCAGGGGCAGCATCATCTCTTAGAGTCAGCTCTGAGAACTTTTGAGTTCCTCCACTCCTTTATTCCGTCTCCTCTTGTCCTCATCTCTCTGTTGCTGTCTCAGATGGATACGCAGAGAAATGTGTGCTTTTACCGCTGGCTCTCTTTCTAGTGTTTGTCTCTTGTCCTGATTTTAACTTGGAAACCCAAAGGATCCAGACATGAATGGATGGGTATTTTTTATCCTCCTTAGTAAAGGCTTCAAGAAGTTTCAGGGATAAAAAAATGTATGTACCAAAAATGTGTACTGTACAGCTTAAAGGAATAAACATCAATTCAACTGGGCAAAATCCATCTGCTATTGAAGATCCTGTGATATCAGAATCAGAATCAGAAACGGGCTCATTACCATCGGTTCACACGTACGAGGAATTTGACTAGGTGTCGTGGTGCATACATAAGTAATAAAAAACACAAATGTAAAAAAAGAACATAGATAGCGAACTATATTAAGAACACTGTAATAACAAATATTTTAAGATAGCAATAAAATAAAGCAGTAATTTACATTGAAATAGAATGCAATAAATTATAGAATATAAAACATGTGCAGTAACTGCAATATTGTCAACATTGTGTGCATTAATGTAATGCATAGAGTCTATATAATGAAACCGATTCAAGGTTCCTTTATTGCCATTCAACAACACAGAGTTGTACACATTGATGTCCATTCATGATACCCAAGAAAAATCGAAACAGAACTATGTTAGTCTTCCCACGTAAATCACCCCATGCCAGTTTGTGATATTTTTAGTCCGGATGCTTTCTAATTATCCACTTTTAAAGTAGCAATACATTGGCATGGGAAGATTCAGACCACACTAACATACAAACAGCTTTGACTTGTAAAAGTGCCTCGTGTCAAACAATCAATCATATTTAACAATCACACACTGGCTGCAATCATTAGGTCTCACTCTGCCACAAGAGCATTAGCGAGGTCAGTTGTTAAAGCTCTCTGAGGTCAATTTCTGTCAATTTCCACCAAACCAAACTCACAAAAACAAAATTTTCTTTTGGGCTTTGTGAACTTTGTCACATGGTGTTATAATGTTTGGAAATTCACTGTATTTGATGCATTGTACAACAAATTGGGAACATTGTATTTAAATATTGCTTTTGTCCTTGTGTTTTATATTCTACTGATATTCATACCAAAGTATTTCAGTTTCAGTAGCAATTCTGACTCAAATCCTCCGTGTATTTGTTTTATTTGTAAGAAAAAAAACCATTTCATATTAATAATGTACAACATATTGAACATGTACAACAGAAATTCAAATCCATGTACATCATTTCATAAAATGAACATCTGTGGAAACAGTGACTGAAAATTCATCAACAGGAAATATCAAAGGCCCCAAATTCACAGCGTTATAATGTTTGCACAAAATTGCCTGAAAGTGTGTCTTCATGTTCTCTTTGTGTTGTGTTTGTGTGTGAAGCCATGTGCAGACAGTGCATGTTTGAGTGATCTAATAGCTGGTTTGCTTTTTTAACATCTGACATACTGAGACAGCTTCTTCTGTGACCATGGAAACGGGAAATTAGCTCGTTCGCAGGCTTTGGTAATTTTCAGACTGACACTTAGACACAATAATCCTGAAGAGCGTAACTGAGAGGGGAAGAGGGGAAAGGAGAACGGAGGAGAAAAAAAGAGAAGAGATGCTGACATTTTGGTGTACACATCCCACTTTCCCCCAGATACAAGTTTACCCTTGATGCTCTTCTTGGTTCAATCACAGCTCCATTCCTGATCAAGCTCTTCCTCCTCTCCTCTGAAGTCTAGCAGAGCTCTGGTTGGCTTGTGAGAGAGATGTCTCCTCCAGATGTTGTATCTGCAGATTAGCAGTGTGCGGTTAGGCTCTCTCGCTTGGGAAGCAAGCTGTGTGCAGTAATTGAAGCTCGCTCCCCTTGGGGCTCTGTGCTAATCGCTAATATAGTCTAGCTCCTCCTCACTACTGCCACCACCGCCCAGCAGAGAGTGTTTGACCCCCGCCTGCCTTCACTGTGTGATCCAATAATGAAGGTCAGGATTACTCCATACACTGAATCACACACAGCGTTCACTAGGACAGCAAGGGGCCTAACCAAATCTAGTGCAAACACAGGACATACTGTAGACTAATTACTGTATAGAATCATCATGCATTAAACATTTTCCCAGACACAGACGTGCTGTTGTGCATGGACACTTAAGGTCAGCCATACATTTCCCCTCACAGCGTTTCTTCGACGCCCACCAGGGTTTTATTTTGTATTCCCCAACAGTTTTAATTTCACAGCTGAAGAGAAGCGACACCACTGTGTATTTGGCACACAGCACATTGGTAAATTAACTATTTGTCCTGAATAAAACATCCAGTGAGAATCCCTAAAGTCCAGAGTACTGAGCTGAACCTAAGCCTCAGAAGGCAAAAGGAGGATCATTGAAGAAATCTATTAAGACTGTTTAAGTAGCTTTCATACCCTTTAAGACCCTGTGACCCCTGCTCCCAGTGATTTAAAGGCATTATCAGAGTGTATATGCGCATCCTTTTTTTACATATATATTTAATCGATATTCTATTGACGTTATTGTATTTCTGAAGGCATGCAGCAAAAGTCCCCAGCTGATTGGAACAAGGTTGTTGCCTTGACACTGACAGCCTCTGAGCTCGCCATGGTTATAACCTTCAATTTTTAATTAAAAGGTTATTTATTTATTTTATTTTCATATTAAAAATACATAATATGGCAACAACTAATACTACCAATACTGTGTCAGGACATCATGTTGTCACAGTGCATAACCAATCGAGTGGCTCTGTGAGACTGTCGCAAAAATAGTGCCAACACAGTGATGTTTGAGTATAATTTGAACATATGAATTGATTGTTGTTAGGCTCACATTTGCCTATTAAAGAGATGTTACAGTCAGTAGTGGTGGACCACAGGACTTGAGTTGGGCTGGAGTTATGAAAATGATGACTTCGGACTCGACTTGCTTGGCAGACACATGATGACCTCACTTGACTTAAAAGTCACCTATTATGCAAAATGCATTTTTTGATGTCTTTTGCTCCGTGCCCAAATCTCTAAAATCGGGGGTACAACGTCGCTGATCCAGATTTACGTCCGATATGACGTAATATCGGAAATGTGGACCCACGGCACTATCAGAAAGTTGCTATCAGAAACAATGCCCCACTGTTTTGGACACTTACATTAGCAAGCATCGCTAACACTCAGAGCTAAGCTGTACTGGAGAGAGTATGTGTAAAAAAGCAGGAAATAAAAAAAGGAACTCACCTCTGTAATAAATAAAATAAACCTTGTGGTAAACCGGCAGAAAAATAATTTGAGCTCCATACTGTTTCAGAAATAATCCTTGATGTGGTTTGGAACATGACGGCATTTAGTCACGGGAGCATTGAGCTAAATCTGCCTTGTAATTCTGAGCAGGCATTAGCTCCACCTCCTCTTTTTTTTTTTTGAAGCTCAGGACCCCGAATCAGCAGTTCTCTACAGGGCTGAAATAGAGGGATATGAGGGATGTCTAAAATGCATGATCTGATTGGTATTTTGAGCAAAACACATCATAGACATGTTTTTTATATTTTTTTATATAACTGAGACCCATAATATATGCCTAGAAATAGCAAGATAGGTGCACTTGAAGCCTTGGACTGTGACTGTGATTGTCTTTTCTGCTGAGGGAGGTTCCTAAACTGCATGAAATGACCTGGAACTAAAGAGGTAATCAAATTCTGTAGTTGGATAGTGGGAACATTGTATTTTCACAAGTCTTTATGAATTCTGTTCCCCAGCTTTCCTACAATTTATCACGTCTTCTATCAAGATCAAAGAAAAGTTAATAGGAAAATATTTGTTTTCACTTACATGGACAAATGCCAAAAAGGTGTAGCTTACAGCGCCAGATAAAAAATACATTCTAAATTCAGTTTGACCTTTAATTTTTTAACTGACTGAGAAACGGAAAGCTGCTTGCATTGCTAAAAACAAGAAAGCTAATTTCCTTATGTCCTACACTTGGTGAAAACAGTTTTTAACAAACAGGTTTAGAACTGAAATCATGCATTATGTATTATATCGTGCCTGGTGCTAGTTTTATGAGAAGGTTTCTTTCCTTGAAGAAGCACTGACACTGAGAAGCTTGTTTTTTAATGGGAATAATCTAGAGAAAGTATCCACACCTTCAAAAACAACCTTTCATTCCCACCTAAAATAGCCTGTAGTCTCTGATGAGGAAGTGTACGACAAGCTCCTGGCGTGTTGAGCAAAGTGTAGTTTCTTGGAGGGGAAACCTCGAAGGAGAAGCCATGATATTCAATAATGAATAGATCTTTTGCTCTTCCATACTTGTACTCTGTATATCAATGTACTTGTAGGCCTAAAGTGCATCTGTAGGTAATTGCTTAGTGTTTTTTTTTCCATGAGTGTGTTTCAATCAACCTGAAGGGCCCATCATATCCTGATCTCCATCAGACTTCCCGTCACTGACAGAGATGACTGTAATTATACGCTCAGTGTTGCTTCTCTCCCATACCAAAATAGATTTATGATTCACCAGCCCACGCAGTGTCCACACATGCACAGACACACTCACAAACAAACATGAGCACACTTCCCTAGTAATCAACTCTGATGGAACACAATTAATTTCCAATTCCACCAGCCATTGTTTTCAGGCAGTGGATTTAAAAAGAAATGAGGAGCTCTGGGGGGAATTGACTCATGAAAACCAATATTTAGACTGGTGACATTGTATCCTGGAGGTCAGGGATAACGAAGAGAGCTTAGGTCTGAATTGTCTTTGTGAGGGAACAACATTGACAATGAGGAAAAATGAAGAGTATAAGAAACGGCGAAAAATACCCTCGGTGGATTCTATAAGGATGTGAGTGATCTTTAGTATGCTGGAGGCTTCAGGTGTTGGGAGACACAGAAGATTCAAATCTTAAGCTTCCCGTCTGGCTCTCCATGACACACCAATGCATAGCCAGGTGATTTATTCTCCCTGCTGGTCTTCAATCAATAGCGAAAGTAGCAGGGGAGGGAGAAGGATCTTGGCTTCTTCCTGTTTCTAGCTTTAAATCAGACTTACTATGCAGGAGAGGAAGACAACCCCTTCATCCTTTATCTTGCTCGAAAGACAAGCCCAGTGAATGCCTCAAGGCAAACTGTGTGCTCTGTATTCCCCTGCATGTCTACCTCAGTGATGACCAGTGTCTTGCTAGCCTACAGTGGAGTTATGTGTGTTTCAGTATATAGTATGGCAACTGTGCTACGACGTTTAGATGGATTAGTTTGACAGTGAAGGACGGCAACATAGGAGAGGTTTTAAAGGCCCTGTTGAAGTCATGCCCATAAACCAGTTGGGTTGACCTTGATGGTCCTCTGTCAGTTGGACAGAGGTTTATTGTGTAACTTTACTGTCATGCTTCTTGAAGAAAATGAATCAAAAATGAGTGTCATAGTTGTAACTGCATGGCTCTTGGGGATGGCAGTGTTAGTTAGTCGGTCCACAGGTTAGTTACAGACTGGTATATCTCAACAGCTATTGGATGGATGCCATTCATTTTTAAATAGCCATTCATGGTAAATTATACAGCGTCTAGTGATTCCTTGAGCTTCTGTCTCCAGCACCGCCGTGAGGTTCACATGTGAGGTTTTGAGTGAAATGTAATGATAATTGTTCGGATGTTCCTGTTCAAATGTATCTAATGTGTTTCAACTACAGTCTAACACTGGCAAAACAAATGATATTTCAAATTTAGCCAAACTTTCAGATGAATGCTAAGTAGCAAGTGTTAGCATGCTAAAATAGCTAAAATTAAGAACATGGTTAACATTGCACATGCTTCATGTTAGCATGTACTGAAGAACAACTTCACAGAGACACTAGCATGACTGAAGACTATTCATTTTATCCAACTTGCAAATAGATATAGACATTTTAATATTGTGTATTCTGAAGCAGATGCCTAATTTGGAATAGTAGTGGTGAAACAAAAACTCTCGCAGCTTGCAGGCAGGGTGAAAGTGTTTGTGTTTCTGTACCCAACATTTTCAGAATGAGAATCAGAAACAGGTTTATTGTTTATTGGTAGGTTCACACATACGAGGAATTTGACTTGATGTCAAGGTGCATACATAAAATATAAAACAAAAACATCTCCATATAAAACAACATTTAATATAAAACAAAACCTCTTTAAGGACAATGTAATAAAATATAGTTAGATAGCAATAAAATAAAGCAGTAATTTACAGTGAAATAGAGAAATAGACTGCAGTGAATTATAGAATATGAAATATGGAATATGAAATATGTGCAGTATTTGAACATTGAGTGCATTAATGTAATGCATATAGATTCTACGTTGTGGCTGAGGTAAGTGCCTTATTTAAGAGGCCTGTAGCGGAGGGGAAGAAACTGTTCAGGTGGCGAGACCCCCGAGGGGTCCGCGTACCCCCATTTGAGAATCACTGGTCTATTCAACCATCCATTCAACAAGACTGACTTAACAAGACTTTCAAAGCTAACACTTTAGCTCTCCTTTTATATGTCTGTCTGCCTTAACCACTTTTGCTTTATCGTCCTCCTTCTACTCCCTTTGCCAGAGAGATGGATGGCCACAGATCAGGATGGAGGCGGCTGCCTCGGACGGCCTGATGGGGGAGCGTGAGTGAGCCATAACTCTTGTAAGAGGTGTTGGGACACAAACTAGGGTAAGTGGGACGTAAAGACGAGGAGGGGAATGGGGGAGATCAGCCCATCCCAGGTCAGCCTGTAGGTCAAAGCAGAGTGTAACGGGATGAGTAAGAGCATAAACACTGTGGTATTAGTGAGAACAGAGACCAGAATAGCTTGTTTATGATCTTCCTCGTAACGTCAGATTATGTGAGTGTGTATCTGTGTGTGTGGGGAGGTGGGCAACAGGCAGAGACCCCTCCCGGGCGAGCAGTTAAGGACGAAAGCGTTTGGTGTTATTGTAAAGATGTCAGAGTCTTCAGGACCTGCTGCGAGGAGAAGGCTAATGAGAGCGGTTTCAGTGTGGAGATGTTTGTTTGGGGGCACCAGGAAGTATCTAATTAATGCCATCCCGAGGCCCTGGTGAGGCCTGACCTTCTGTTCAAAGCCCAGAGCTGCCTGCCTGCGCTGCCATGAGCGAGACTTGAATTATTGATAAGACTGAGAGGAGAAGTAGAAGAAAACTGAAGGGACGGATCAGGATGCCTCTATAGCATGAACATGTGTGTGTGTGGGTTTGCATGTATGCAAGCAAATGAGCTGACAGGAAGTTTAACATAAAGGGAGGGTTAGAGGAGAATAAACCCAAGGGTGAGCGTCTCTCTGGCCTTCAGGGAGAGCAGCATCCTAAATGACATGCTTTCATCAAGGAGGGTTAAAGGTGGCGGAAGGGAAGAGGATGGGGAAGGAAAGCAACAGGAGCATGATGAGTGAGGTTAAAGGGTCAAACATGGGTTCTGAATGGAAGCAGGAAATGAATGAAAATGAAATAAAAGTAAGACAATTGTGGCGAAATGTAGTACTGTGCATGTCTGAAATGCTGCAGTGGGAGTCTCAGCACGAAGGAGAATGGAAGGAGGAAGTGCTGGGACTCCTAAATCAGGCTGCTGCTTTTCCCAAAAGCCCCACTGTTTTTCGTCACAGCTGGGGTTTGCTCGCAGGAAAAAGATAATGTAATAATAAAGCCCCGGGCTATGGTGGACGCTGCTGTCCCACTGGGCTGTCTGCAAGCAGGCACACTCCATCCCAGCCCTGACACACTTAAAGCCGCTGAGGATTGACTGGGGCACAAATGGCTTGCGGGCAAGGTGACCAACAAGACAGGGATTCAATCTGTGGGAAACAGGCTGTGTTTAAGGCTTCAGGTTTGACAATGGCTCACAATTGGAGACCAGTAATACATGGCCTGCGGGTCTTAAAAACAGCGCAGTCACAGAGAACAGGGATTGGATACGAGGCCCAGAGCAGGTTTAAAGTTGCAAACATTACAAAATCAATACACAGCTCATGATGAAGTTGATATAAAAAGGAATACATTCACATTTATTGGCTTTTATGTGAGAGATATGAAAAAATGATTTGCCAGACTATTGCCTAGTGTATACTATCGCAAGTTACCGGTCCCTGTCATCAAATAGTCTGGTACACAACCTACTATAAAAACTCATTGCATTTTGCACTTTCGTTTCCACTCAAAGCTCTTTACAAGACATGCCAACGCTCACACTCTCACATGAACTCGTATACACTGACACTCTGGAGTAATTGGGGATTCAATTGGGAACTTTTAGATTTTGAGTTGCCATGTGCCTCATGATAATCCATGCTGTCTAAGATTGTGTCAAACTAATCCATGTAAATCAAAAGTTAATATCCCAAAATGTCTTTAATTAATTAAACCTTACCCTAAGCACTATTTCACACATTAGAATTCATCATCTGGTCTCGAGGAGTCAGATTCAACAATAATTTGACAGTAATAAAGCCATTGCCTGAGTTACCTTGAAATCGCACAGATTGCATGAAAACCTTTCAAAGTACAAACCTCAACACGTCTGCATACATTTGAAAGACTAAGTAGCTATTGCTGATGTTACGGTTGCTGTTCCTGTCGGCTCATTAATCTGCCTGTGAGTGTTTTCAGCTGTCTGTGTAATATGTAAATAAGCTGCGCAGTAGCCCTGACGTCATTGGCTGCCCATCCTCTGGTCCGCCTCCGAAGATTGTGATTGGAGCATGCCGGGCCCGACGCGCTCCAATCGCAGCGCACAGCCGGCGCACACCTGATGCAGATGACTACAAAGCCTGAGTACAATTACCCACTCTTGAGCGCCCTGTTGAGCTGGACAGCGCCCTCTCNACTACTCACCTTCACCTGCATATATACCCGGTTTTTCCATCCAGTATTCACCAGTTCGTCGTTTCACCACGCTGTATCCGTCTCCCTACTCCTCTGCTTGCCACGTCCAGCCATCAACCCTCGTCTGTGTTCCTCCGTGCTTCCACGCACACTGGCTCAAGCCTGTCTACTCTCACCAACTCTGGATCCCCGGCTCTCCTCGCCGGTGTTTTCCCTGTGCTTCCAAGCACACAAGCTCCAACTCCGGGTAATCCTCTGCTCATCTCACCAGCGTACCTCCGCGCTTCACCGCACCTCCGCTGGTGATAAACCCTGGCCCTGGAGTAAGTGGACATCTTATCCCTCTTTTTGTCTCCTGAAGGCTTTTTTGGTTAATAAAACTTTTTTAACACATAAACTCTGTCTCTTCGTCCTGGTGTTCAGCATTGTGAGTTCAATCCTGTAAGCTCCCGGAGAGCGTAACATAAGGAGTTACAATAATCCAGCCTTGAACTAAAAAATGCACGGACTAGTTTCTCTGCATCGGTTTGAGGCAAGATATGCCAGATTTTTGCAATGTTACGTAGATGGAAGAAGGCAGTCCTTGAGATAGATTTTATGTGGGCGTTAAAAGATAAATCCTGATCAAATATAACACCAAGGTTCCTTACAGTGTCACTGGAGGCCAAATTAATGCCATCCATAGTTCATCTTTAATATCTTTAGATAGTTTGTTTCGTAGATTATTTGGGCCGAGTACAATAACTTTTGGCCGTGTTTAACATAAATCTTTTTAATGTCATCCACGTTTTTAAGTCCTTGAGGCAGTCTTGAATTTTATTTAGATGATTGGTTTCATCAGGCTTGATGGATAAATATAGTTGAGTATCATCCGCATAACAATGAACATTTACAGAGTGATTCCTTATAATATATATATTATAAACGGAAGCATAATGTGAACAAAATATAGGTCCAAGCACTGAGCCCTGTGGCACTCCATGGCTAACTTTGGTTTGCATGGAAGATTCATCGTTGACACACACAAACTGAGAGCGTTCATAGATAGGACCTAAACCAGCCTAAAGCAGTTCCCTTTATGCCAACTAAGTGCTCTAGTCTTTGCAATAGGATATCATGGTCTCTCCCAAGTGGGAGGAAAGGCAAATAAACGTACCCAAATGAGAAGAACACTCCAGACTAAACTGCTTAACCTATGAATATGGATGGACTCTGCAACTGGTGTTATTGAATGAGATTAAAGATTAAAAAAAAAAACAGCTCTGTGCTGCTACTGCTTATTATCGTTATGAAGCTTATCTCCTCAAAGTTGGGTTAATCCTTTATTGTGGCAAAGTGTGCAGTTACATAACTTGGAACGGCATCAATAAGAGAAAAGTTCTCACACACATATGAAGGCTAAGTTGTTTGTGACTTATGAAGAGTCAACTTGTGATGCGACAGGTGCAATCAGTAGAGTTCAAACACATAAGGCTTCCTCTTTAGCAGCTTATAGGAAGGCAGCAAGTGGAGACCTTTGGTTGTAGGGTGAACTGTGATGTATTGTGCCCTAATCCTTTCTGATTTCTGCTCTACGGCAGTGACCTTCTTTCCGAACAAAATGTTCCCCCCTCCATCGCTGACTCACAAGGTACGGCCTATTACACAACCAGTGGGAGGAAAGGGGCTACAACAGGGGAGTGGGGTTTGTGATGGATGATCAATTTTTCTGGATAAAAGGTTTTACAAAGTGGATGACTTCTGCGTCAGACACAACAAAAGTCCTATTTGCTCAAGGGAAGCCACAAGTCAATTATGCTGTAACTTTCACTGGTGAGGAAACTGTTGCAGAGTGGAACCACAAGAGGCATACACTGCCAGGTGAATCTTAAGAGAGAGGAGCATCATTCAGCCAAATGGTTGTTTATTTGGTGCTTCAAGCCCACAGAGCAATCAAACCTAAAATCACAGTGTTTATACTGTATGGGTAATGGTAATTATAGTTAAACCTCTGACAGCTTATTTTTGGTTTTCATGTAAGTTTCCACCTCCATGTAATCTTAAATAAACAAAGGGATAGGCCACAACAAGCGCTCTGTTGACAATGGGGAAAAGGAGAGAAGTCACAAAGGAGTAGTGAGCACGTTCCCACTGTTATTTTGTGGAAAACAAGGCCTGGTTGGTGCAACTTCATTTTGGATTAGAAGAAGCAATTAAAAAACAAAAGGTTATAAAACAAATAATGAATATCTAAAATAATGAGTTAATAAGACTATAAAAAAAACGGCTCCAGTGTTTTAACAGGCAAGTGAAAGTAAAGATCACACTCGTAAAATAAATTAAATCTGAAGAGAATAGCTGCAGGATAAAATGGTTACAGTGTGTACAACTTAGAGTAATAAAAGACATGAAAGACGAGTGATTTCAGAGTGTGAGTGATTATGTTAGTCTGTGTCTGATCTAAAGCTGCACACTCTTTAGGGTAGAAAACAACAACGATCAGCTTCCCAACTCACATCAACGAAGGCGAACAGGATAGTGCAGGACCTCAGCCAGTCAGGGAGAGTCTCCTCTAATCCTTCCCCACTCCAGACATCCCGTCTCTGAGATTGCACGCCACTTGATGCCCCCTCAGGTGGATCTAAATGAGATCTGGCAAAGCTGGGATCAGTGGAGTTTTCTTTCTGAGGAGACTTTTTACATGGGAGACTTATCCTAAACCCTTGGACAAGTCACATATATTCAAATGCCCTGCGATGTGTACAACATCCAGTGACATCATAAGGTGTAACATTTAAGTAGATATGGATAGAATTATTTTTTAAATCATTAAAACAATAAACAAATGTATCATCAGAGTGCCAAGAGGTTTAAGTCCGGACAGTAGGCTGAAGACTTCTTTGTTGAAGAGACGGAAATGAGCATGTTTAGCAGCTAGCCCCGGCCTGTCCTGTCTTGTAATACTGCTTGTTCCTGGAGAGGCGCCTGAGTCACTGTCACCTCAGATGATCAAGTGAAGCTGCCCCAAATTTGGCCTATTCTTGCCCAGTCAGTAATTGGCCCTATTTTATATATAACTAATGTCTGTACTTTAAAGGTCACCTATTATGCAAAATCCACTTTTTCATGTATTTTATACATAAACATGTGTCCCCTCTGTGTAAAGAGATTCTGAAAGTTTCAGGAGAAAAGATTAGCTCCTGATCCATTTATATAAAAACTTATCTGAAAATGAGCTGATCAGATTTTGGCCACTTTATGATGTCATAACGATTTTTTGGCTTGTCTAACCATTAGCCAATAGAGTGCCACAGTGACGCGTCCTAAAACCCAGAAGTAAGCTTCTTCCGGTTCCCTCGACAAAAAAGCAATGCAATTTCTCTATCGATCATAAATCTATCGATTAGATTTATGTTTCGAAAATTATAAAAGTAGGGTAGACATGTGGAGATTATCCAACTGAACAAAACGTGATCCGTCTCTTAAATGTGTGTCAACCACAGACCTTATTTCGAGCTATTTTCCAAAATCCTATCTAGAGATTGCATAGCTTTTTTGTCGAGGGATCCGGAAGAAGCTTACTTTCGGGTTTTAGGATGCGTCACTGTGACACTCTATAACCAACCAAGGTAAAACCCGCTCACCTTATCACCTGCATCTCCTCCTAGAGCACCATTGTGTTATTTGTAACCAAATATCTCTCAGAGGGGTGTGGGGAGTGGCTCCTTATTTTCATCTAAAGTAACAGACAGAGAATCCGCACTTTTGAAACAGGGCTGAAACAGAGGGGGTTATGGGATGCTACAATGCATGATCTGTTTGGTATTTCGAGCTAAACACTTCAGATACCTGTTTTGTGTATATCTGAGACCTATAATATATTGATGAAAAACAGTATAATACAATAGGGGACCTTTAAGATTGTATGCAATCAGTAGTAGAGTTGAAATACTGCCCCTCTATTCATTTGGATGATGCCATTATAATGTTGCCCTATTTAAACATTAGAAGACAAGTGCTGTGTTTGTCTAACAATGCACTTTTCTCCTGGAGTGCTCCTCCTGCAGCAGTAGTCTTGCAGAGAAATGCTGCATTAGCGTGGTGATAAAGCCAGAGGTGGTTTGCTGTCATAACTGGAAGAAATTCCCAGAGTTTGAATAAAGCCAGAATCAGAGTTGGAGTGGGTATCAGTCAGTCGGTGTAATTGATAGCAGAGACTGACAGCCGTTGTCATGAGAGGTGTCAGCAGGTCCTCCATACTGCCACTCTCCTCCTTGCAGAAAGAGAAGGAAGGAGGGCCACAGAAGAAGAGGAGCAGGCAGGCTGACATGAGAGAGGTCAGGGAGTCAGAGGGACGACAGATGATGAATGAAGAAATGTAGAGGAAACACCAGGCAGGCCTTGACACCTTTACTGCCCACACCAGTCCTGCCCTGTCCTGCTCTCTGACCCTGATGGATACAGCAACAGACAGGGTTCAACCTTACTCTGCGGCTTCAATAATGGTGAATAATGATGATGTGCCATTTGTGTTTTCCCCCCACCTGCACTCAAATATATCCCTGGTAGAGATTGGTGTGGAAGCAACTCGAAACATTAAGTATGTTTTCCACCTGGGCCGAATAACTTTTAACCAATAATCCCTAGGAGATCAGATAAGTATTTGCTTCAAACAAAAACAAACATTTTACGGCAGTGCATTTTTCTACATAGTTGTGTTGTTCAGACACAACTTCCAACCACAAAATGCGTAGCTATAAAACATCAGTCTGCACCTGACAAATGTGTTAAATAAAGGCCAAGAGCATGAATCAAACGGCTAGTACCTGATGATTAACCTGGCAGGCAGCTTGAAGTACAACATTTGCCTGCTTGTTTTCCATAAAGTGCAGTCACTCTTAGCACACTTTTAACTGTTTCAAAACTCAACAAAATAGGGACTGTATTAACCTAAATCACAATGATTTTAAAGCTTCACACATCTTAAAGGGACTCAGCATTGTCTCACTGTTAGTGTGTCAGCAGCAAAGATTATCCTGAGGAAATGTCTTTGTTATGTCTCTTTTTTCTGTCTGTTTTACAGAGGGGAGGATTAGAGTGTGTTGCTGCAGGCCATCTAGCAAAGCAATAAAGTGTTCCACTCATGCAGACACAATGCTTGTCTTCTTTTATGCCATTTGTGGGAGAAACTTCTGTGTAGCAATGCATTGGGAGTCACCGACTCATGAAGGAGACATGGGAAGAGCAGGAGCTTTGATGTCAAACACTGATGGTTTATTTGGAGGTTCGGCCGGAGGATTCACATCACAAGTCACAGCAGTCACGGTGTGACTGCACGGGAGAGTTGCCACGTCAATTCTGGAGCGCCTCTCTTTCATTAGCCCATTTAACTGGTTTCACAGAGAGTAATCAACATATTTGAGAAGATAGCCTAAACATTTGGGAACACTGAGTCTGACACTTATGGCCTCGAAGATTTCACACCTTGGAGTCCACAAACACCGAGAAGGAAGTGTCCCAGTGCACCCACAACAATAAACCATCTGTGACCTAGGGTTGCCCGGTCATAGAATGGGAACAACAACATTAAGGCTGAAGCAGCCTATCTCCTTAAAGGGGACAACAGACGTCAGGGTTGGTCATGCACATGACGTCATATCTAGGAGTCTAGGACAATTATTTCTCTAACACCATTGAGTTAATCTTCCTCTAGTGTATCACTTGCTATCCATCTTGTAAGTGCAGCTGTATATGTTTTTTTTGTTCTCCTATCATTGAGATTTGTGTGAAGACGAACACATTCAGGAAGCACACAGTCCATCTGCTGGCTGTTCCTTAACATTTAATTGCAGTTGTTTCCTCAAGGTTTCTTCAATTCCCCCCCCATAACTGTGGGGTTTCTTTTGGAAGTTTTTTCTTGTCCGATGTGAGGGTCAAAGGACAGAGGTTGTCATTTCATAATCTGAATAAGTCCACTGAGACAAATGAAAGTGTGTGATATTGGGATATATAAATAAACTTTGATTGATTGATTGATGCAAGTTGTAGAAATCCTAGCAGCTGCAGGGTTGCTTTTGACAATTAAAGCTTTTAAGATATGAATGAAATCAGTGCATTAGGTCTTGTCATGTAATCAGAAATTGAAATATAATGTCTTGCCATTATTTTCTATTTGATGTGTCTAATTCATTTTTAGCATCCCTGCTGGGCTGAAGCATCAATTCTGGAATATAGCACCTCTGGAAAGCACTAATGACACCACCATAAAATCAAGAGGACTCATTGATCAGTCATTCTGAAAGTGCAGATAGGTACTGAGATCCATGACGCCTGTTCCAGATGTGTGAGGGAGCAAGAGATGATTCCCTCATTACTGTGAAATGTGTTTCTCTGAGCTCATGCATTGTAAGAAATAAACAGCTCTCTGAGTCTGAGTCACTGAATGGAGCCAAACATGCAACTAATGAACAAATAACTCCCGCTGTATCCCAAGCAACCCTATTCAACTCTACAGTCGGGAAGCATCCATAAACACTGCAAACAATGTGGGTCATCAGCTTGCATTTGATCTTCTAAAATAAATGGGCGGAAATAATTCTGGGCCACTCATTTGGTAGCAGAATATTCTGGCCTGGCAATTGAATGGCCCAACATACTCCCAATATCTCCAGGCTATGCTGAGATTTTAATTACGGTTAAATTGACCTGAGAGTGAATGAAACTCTTGCCCTCAAATGCTTCCTAAAATAGATTGTGTGAAAGCAATGGCTGTTGCTGGAGAGCTGTCACCGATCCTTTAGGCAAAGAAGATGCGTTCACCATGACCGCCTTCCTAGTGACTGTAGCCTGCACAAAGATAAAGCATGTCAGATGCAATTGCCATGCACACAGGGCCCATGACATCATTCTGTGCACAAGTGACCGCTAAGTAGTGTGAAGAGCGAGGGCAAAGGAGAGTAAATTGTGGAAGAGTACACAAACCCTGCACCCTATGCATGCTTTAAGCACACAGAGCAAAGCTAACATGGGCGATGATGTCAACTACTTTCCCATAGTGGGACTATGGGAAAAACTGGGGTGCAGCAAGCAGTAGCCCCCTTTTCATCATACAGAGGGCAGAATGGCACGTTAATGACTATCACTTCACAGGGTAAAACTGACTTGGTAAACATGAATGAATTAGAATATAGAGATGCCGAACATAATAGCGGAATGAAATGATGGGCTGCATTGCCAATGATTTAGGTTTGATATTAATAATTGCAAAAAAAACTGTGACATTGGCCAAAATGTGTATTATCACACTCAAGAACTATGTAATAATTGAACACAAACTATTATAATAACAAATTATGTTAGGAATAGTATTGCCAAATACAAATATGAAATGATGGGAACTTCCGAAATACTAAAATAAAGGGCAAAATCATGGTCAAAGCCACTTTGTAGGGCTTTATAAATCCTTCTCTGAAAAAGGTTTACAGAGGTCGCCCTCTGTTGGTGATTATGAATCTTGCATACCTTCTGAACAGAAGCTCCCTTACAGTACTTCCACAAGTAAATGTATGCCAATCCTGGTTACCCTTTTTTCCCCAAGCTAAAGTTCCCATACACTCATGGCAAAAACAGACAAACCATATTGTGGCAAAAGAGTTTGGCATAAACATTGTTGACCGAGGTCAGTTTTAAGAAATATCACTGTTCTTAAATTCAATTTAGACAACAACAACAATTGAAATACTGTTTTTGTCCTTGGATACTGCAGCACAGTTTTAAACAAAAGGCACCACATTTATCACAACTTTGTTACCAGGAGAGCTTCTATGGAATTAAATTCTAGTTATTGAATTCGTCTGTTTTGCTTCTTAAAAATTGCATGTTTGTATTTGTGACTGCTCGGGTACAAATGCAAGGTAAAAATCATAGGATAATATGTTGTCGATTCAAATTCCATTACTTTAATGCATAGGCCTACAGTTTTGTGCTTTTTACAGGAAACTCAATTTAGCAATATTAATGCATTTCTATAGCAGGCTACAAGACTGCATTTTAGAGTATTTGACCAAATAATGAGTTAGTTATGATTATCCTGTATTATTCCTTAGATCTGTTACCCTATAGACTGCAGGCTTTGGCATGTTAGCCACATTTAGATTATATGCCATGTCGTAATCATGGAGAAAAATCAACCCATGAATCTTTAAAGTGCGGATGAGGATGATGATGCTTTTTCTGGAACATCTCATATCACTTGCACTCTGTCTCTCACTGCACCAATGTATTCTTCCGCGCTATATGATTTGTAATCGGTTTATTTTTCAGCCATCAAACGTATAACGCACGGTTCACAAACAATACCTTAAGCCCACATCCTATGAAATATTATTCTATTCATTCAAGGTTGAGATACATTTAGATGCCAATTTCCCAGTAATGGCGATGTTTGGATCTATTTTGTCTCAAAAACGAGTTCCACCCATAGCGCCATTTTATGTTCCATAGCAGCTTTGTTGTGAAGAGATGCCTGCTTGAGCCATAAAGCAACATCATTTTAATGCCCGTTACAAATATATATATTAGGTATTGTAGCGAGATTAGTTGATTGGTTATCACCAAGTTTAACTACTCTGTCCATGCAGGATCTTGACTGAACACCTGTAAGGAATATCAAAGATTAAGTTAGCTTTTTAGCTTGCCTGGCAACGTGTTAGCTTGTCGAAGCCGACAAAAGACGACTGCTCGTCGCACATTTTTACCTGAAACTGTAATCTACCAGTAGCCACGTTGACGACCACCGTGCAGGACACGAAGACCGAGGAGATGGCGACCTCAGTGGGAAACGTGGCCGACAGCACAGGTTGGTTGATTTTTAGTTAGCTCACGTTAATGTAGCAAGCTGTGAAAACGATATCTCGTGTTACAACGTTAGCTCCCATCGATCGAGCATGATCGATGGGATCATCGATGAGTATGCAGCTAACATTTAAAACAAATAATATAGGAATGTAATAGACTTTCACCATTACATACCTTTGCGCCACACTAGTGAACATTATAAAAATTGAAAATAAGGCCCAGTTCATGCCCTTTAATGACAAATAACTACTTCAGGGCCGTGCTCCTTGGTAAGGAATGCTAGCACAACGATAGCTAACTAGCATCAGGTTGTACCAAAGAAAACTCCCATAGTTGTGTTACGAGTGTCGATTTGACGACTACTTTCATGTGTATAAACGTTGCATAATTTTTGCTAACGATTCACAGGTGTATATATAACAATAACGTTGTCGTAAACTGTTTCGCACAACGGTGTTGCGGTGTGGCTAAGTTAGCTTAGAATGTTTGCTACCCCCCATGACAGCAAGCTGCTGTCGTATTTTGTTTCCTACTGAGTGACTGAATGAAAATGGTTACCATTGTTAATACGTAACCACCGTTGTTTTTTTTATCTGTACAAACTACATTAGCGGCATGACCACTGTTATAATGAGGGTCGTGCAGCTTCCTGCTGTAGTACTGGCTGTGCAGACATCACTGCTTGGCGCAAATGCCCAAGGTTAATGACTCCTTTTGCCTTTATAATAACCCTAAAGGTTACCAATACATTGTGTCTTGTATCTGCTTATGGTTCTTTACCACAAAACGCTGACTTGATTGTTGCATTATGACTGGATGCATTATGTAAAATAAACTATCCGTCCTTCTTGCATACAAGTATTATGACGTAATAGAAGGATGAGCCTGATCTAACGTTACTGCGATCTTTAATGCTCTGCCATTATAGCCTCAGATTGCAGGCGTGTGTTTCCACTGTACACCAGTTGGCATATCTGACCCATTAGACTCCTCCACCCTTCTGTACACTGAGAAACATACAGGATGTGGTTTAAGCCACACCCTGCACACATTTACCTCGAATGGCACTGTACTGTAGGTCCATCTGACAGTTCCACCTGGTATGGCACACTGCTTTTTGATAGACATTTAAGGAAGAAGATAAGCACAACACGTTTTAAAAATGCAAACCATATACTTGGGAATGAGGGAAAGATAAATGCATACATAATACAAAATATGTCCATATTTACAACCCCAGATTTCCGCTATTTTAGGGCCTTATGGAATTGAAACGTGACTTGACAGTTGTACAATCACGTTTCGATTTAATCTTATGAAACATTAAATCCATGGTGTTAATATCTTCTGAGTTTACGTCAGTGTATCATTCCCCTCCCTGTTTCTTTTTCCACCTCATTCACTTATTTTTTTTGTAGAAATTGTAATACGTTTTTCTTTTTTATGGGTGGAAGCCCTTTCTTTCTTATCAGTAAAATAAATTGGTTAGAGAAATAAGTGTACTAGTTTGAAGCGATTCACAAACTCAAATGTTTACACATTTAAACACGGTACAGTGTGTGTGAGGATGCATTTATGTTTTCTTAAATGGACACACATTCATATTGTCTTCTGCATAATATGCAAGCTATGCAGTTCTAGGACAACCTTACATATTTTCATATATATAATAAAACAGTTATACTGTAACTTACTTTATTAAAAAAAAATATATAATAACAACCCCAAGAATTGAAACCGGAATGTAAAATTCCCTATAATATGTCATAATTGCAAAACATGTTATCAGTACTACCTTTTAGTCCCCCTAAATGTTTTGCCATATTTTTCCTTTGACAGCATAAGCTTCAAATTCTTTATTTGTAGTTTTCATTTGTCCTATTTAATTTCCTCCATCATGTCTAACATGTTGTTTTCCCCCCTCCTTGGGATGTGTTGGTGCTCCAGAACCGACAAAACGTATTCTTTCCTTCCAAGGGTTGGCTGAGCTGGCGCACCGGGAGTATCAGTCAGGGGACTTTGAGGCAGCCGAGCGCCACTGCATGCAGCTCTGGAGACAGGAGCCTGATAACACAGGCGTGCTGCTGCTCCTGTCCTCCATCCACTTCCAATGCCGAAGACTCGACAGGTGAGGTGTGGGGGGGCTGACTCAACGCACACAGACCATGTGGCGGGAAGGTGGCCGAGAATAATGGCTCCTCTCACTTTCAGTGCACACAGCTCTCCTAGCGAGTCAAATGCTACAACTGAGCAGCCTTCTGGAAATGCTGTTGCTCTGTATCAAGCTCACTCTTTCCCCTCATGATTCTAACACTGTTTCGGTGGTGGCCCTACCCTTACTTTGCAGGTGCCACGGTGGAGGTTTCGGGTCTTGAGATTTACAGGTTTTAAATGTTTAATCAATTTGTCAAGCCTTTCAATTCGCACAACGCCAGCAGTATACTCCAAATTGATTTCAATGTTGTGGGCATACTACAGTGAAAAATGCACTAAAATGAATCGGAAGCAACTGAAGACAACTCTGAAATGAATACTTTACCAAAGGATAACATTTTGTTGAGTGGTCTTTCATTGTTTAATAAAATCTACATGCAACATTAGTTACTAATGCATGTAACTGCATCAAAGTGCAATAGGCACCACAGGGGTAGGCATTAAAGGTAAAATGCCACTGGCCCCACCATTGTAACCACTGGCCCGGAGCATTCGTCCAAAAAAAAATCCACTTATAATGAAGAAAACACATTAGTTGCAATATAGTAATGTATGCACTAACTACGTTACTACTTGTACTACAACATTTGAATCATCAGTTCTTCCTCATTTTCCTCAATTGTTCATATTTGGTTTATTAAAATAATGATATTGTGGTCATTGTTAAAAAAATTCTGCTATTATTATTATTATTATTATTATTATTAGTATAATGCACTTTCTGCCTTCCTGTCATCAGGAGTTAGAAATGTAATGGCTATGTAGTAGATTAGAACCTTCATTCTCCTAAACTGCTGGGACATTTCCCTAAAGCCAATACCTTTATATTGTCTACTCTTCACTTACTTGTCAGCATAGGTCGGCATTGATGTACAGAGCTGACAGAAGACCTTGTTTATATTGGCATCATATTGAGAGGTGCAGTGACGCGTCCTAAAATCAGGAAGTAAGCTGCTGGTTCCCTCGACAAAAAGCAATGGGATTTCTCCACAGGGTTTTGGAAAATAGCTGGAAATAAGGTCTGTGGAAAACAAACCTGTTTGATAAATGCACGTTTTGTTTAGCCGGATAATATCCACATGTCTACCCTACTTTTATTATTTTCGAATCATTAATCTAATCGATAGATTATAAAAGGGTTTTAGGACGCGTCACTGCACCTCTAGAAGCCAACTCCATCGATCAAGCTGGCTGAAACTTTCAAACAGCTGTTTGCTTTTCACCCAACAACGACAACCGACTCACGGAACGCTATGTTGTAGCGTTGATAAACAAAACAATTTAACTAAATTGCTAGTCAAAATACCTATACCACAGGAACATTTTTTTTAAAGCAATATTTTTAGTGGCCCGAGCGGGCAAGTGGAAAGTACGTTATGCTGGCCCGGGGTGTCTAAATAGTGCTTCCGGGCCAGCGGGCCATTTATAATGTTGAGTCCTGCACCACTTATCTTTATTTGGAGTATAATCCACACACAAATAAAGGATTCTCTGAATGGAAATTAAGGAAATGTGTGTCATGTACTAATGTTTTCAATATTTTAGGGATACTATTCTTGATGTGCTGTTAATTTATTTTCCGGATAGTTTGCCGGAAATCAAGTTTCTCCTTTCACCTCCTTCCACCTCGCTGCTGCCTCTGCACAAGGCATTGGGCCAACACTGCCAGCCACTGCCCTCAGGAATGTGACCGTTCTTCATCCATTTTTGCCCTACAGGTCTGCTCATTTCAGCACCTTGGCCATCAAACAGAATCCAATGTTGGCCGAGGCCTACTCCAACCTGGGGAACGTGTACAAGGAGCGTGGTCAGCTGCAGGAGGCCATAGAGCATTATCGCCATGCTCTCAGACTGAAACCAGATTTTATTGATGGATACATCAACTTGGCAGCAGCTTTGGTGGCCGCAGGGGACATGGAGGGAGCAGTGCAGGCTTATGTGTCCGCTCTACAGTACAACCCTGTAAGTGACAGGCCACTCGATGCAGTCATTAAAGGGTAACCTAACACTCTGCTGAAAAAGAGTCTGTTTCTTTTCTGACCACACCTATCACTGCTTAACATTGTTTGGTGTGGCTCGTAATGTCAATTCACAATAGAGTTGTCACAAAGTCCTGGAGCACATCTGTATTATACTGCAGCAAAGTGAAAAGTTAAACCACTTGAGGAAAGACAAGATTTTCACGGCGTGCTAAGTTGCTCTTTTTTTGACGAAACATGTATCTGCCGTTTTTGTAGCAGAAGATTTGAATGTTTTCTTCTTTTTTCAGGATCTTTATTGTGTGCGCAGTGACTTGGGCAACTTGCTTAAAGCCCTTGGGCGTTTGGAAGAGGCAAAGGTATGTTACAGCGCGTTGGCATTTGTACATAAGTGTTGTTTGTATTTTCTTTTTAAAAAAAAAGAAGGTCCCTTTTTTTAATATGGCCATAGATATTATTCCAGTTAACTTTTTTAAAGCCAAATCCAGTCCTTCCTCTTCACCCTCTGTCTAGTGAAGGACAGGACATGGTAGCATTGGCAGTAAGCTTCTCACACCTAACTTACTAAAAACCTCTAAAGGTATTAGACAGTTAGGAAAGACCTGTAAGAGGCAACCGTTTCTTTCTGTAGTTTTTACACACATTTTCTGTTGATGACTTTTTAGGCAGCTTCATCTACTTTTTTTATATTATATTATCACTTTTGTCCCTACCCTATATCACTCTTAGTCCTGATGTCTTATACTTTACCCCGACCTTTTACCAGAGGTCAGCCCCTCCCCTTTCAGGAAGAAAGGCTGGCATTTCTAAAGTATGAATAATTTGATCTATTTTGTCATTTTTTAACCTCAGCCCATGCATTTTCATATAGATTTTGGAGGGAAAATGCTGGCTCGGTCTTTGAAGAATATATGAACTGATGAGAAGCTAGTTTATCAATGCAATGCAAAAGATAAGATGGTTCCACCCTAACCACTACACTCCAATGTCAAGCTTTTTCTCAGTTTGCTGTCAGTAAAGTTACTGGCAGTGTGGGTTTTTCCCCCCAGTGTTACGCTTCCCCTCTGTCATATATAAGTCTTCTGCTTGTATAAAAGGGCTCCCAGGCTGGGTGGGATGTGGGGATATGGAGTTGTCTCAGTGGTTACAGGCCATCTTATTTCGTGCTAGAGGGGGGTTAAGGAGTGGGGAGGAGCATAAGGGAGTTACAAGCTCCCCTGCTCTGTCGCTCCACCCCCCCGCGCGCTTGCTAAGGATTGGTGGAGTGTGCGCGCTGAGAGTTGCCTTCCTGACCATTTAGCCATGCCCAGTCAGTGCTCAAGCACACATGCATTAATTCTCCTTTTTGACTATGAAAATAATGACAATTGTACTCATCTGGCTATCTCTTCTGATATCCACTGCTGTTGAATTGTGCGGGGCTCAAATCACAAGTGCCTTAAAATGGTTTAAGTGTTGTCAGGCAGACAGCTCAATATCTGCACTCCACCACCTGCGTCAGATGCTGGTTTAGAAAGACAGGAACGCGCAGCAACAGCGATGACTTCTTTATTTCAGAGCTTTGGAGGCTTCTAGATTCCAATAATTAAACTACAGACCTTTTCCCCCCATTGGCCAGGATTCAAGAAAGCAGGCCAGGACAAAGATTTGCAAATTTTTCATGAAAATGCAAAAAAACCGAGAGACGATGATTAATACTTCTTCCCTTTTGCTTCAAATATGTTATATTATTCCCAAATAAATGGGATCAGTTCATTTGGGCAAGATCAAGCCAGTAACTGCCCTCCTGTAGTTTAATGTACTAAATTGATGGACAGCTGGAAATCTGACCTGACCTAAATTGTACTGATAAACTGGACATATAAAAGCCTTTCTTCCCTCCCCGTTACCCCAAGCATTTTTTTTTGTTTTCTTTGAAATGAAACAGTCATTGCATGAATGAAATCAAAGTATAGGCTGTTTTAGGTTTGTTGTGATTTCGAAGAACCTGTTTTGTTTCTATATACAAAAAAAAAAATGTATTGTTTAAAGACTCTTACTAACGATCCTGTTTTCTGATTTTGTCTCTTTTGGTTTTTCCACAACTGATATTGTTATTTAGAAGGTTTCAGGTGGGTGACACTATTCCTGCGTAGGTGCCTGGCGGAAAGGAACACTAGGGCAGCCTCAGTCCTCCTCTTCTTCCAGCCAGCTGCGGCCACCACTCTGACAAAGTCCAAAAATATGGTAACGGGTTTGTAACTGACAACAAAAGAAAAAAACCACCTCACTTCATGCTCCTCTGTCTTGTGGCTTCCTTTGAAGAGCAAAAGAAAGATGTAGCAAAACAAATTACAGTAAGCATTTCTTACAATATGCTATACTAATTACCCAGCTCTGTATTACTTAAAAAGAAACTAGGCTGTGGAAGCAATAATCGTGAAAAACAAGTAAGAACCCTCTAACTCTTACATGTTGTTTATTTTTCCTATTTTGTTTTGTTTTTTCCTTCTTTATTTGGAGTTGCAGCGTTCTGATGATGCAGATAGTGCGCTGTGAGTCTGCAGTAGCGCAGGGGCCGCGCAGCGATATCCTCCAAGCCACAAAAAGGCGGAAAGCGCAAGCCTGCGACCCAAAACCCCCTACTCCCTTTGGCCTGTTGGTTGCGGACCTCTCCCCACTCCAAACCAGCCTCGCTCCCGAATGCCCCTAAATCTCAGACATTTCTGGCTTTAAAAAAACAAAACGTTTTTACTAATTCAATCAAAAATAACTTCAAATTGCTCCCCTGCTTCAGCCACTGGTTGACCCCCCCCCCCCCCCCCTGCCCCTTTCATTCTGAGATACTCTATGGGCGCTGAGTGTGTGCCAGTCTGGTCAGGTGTTCTGCAAGGGGTTGTTGGTCTGTAGCTGGTCATCAGCTAGTGCGGCAGCGAAATGACCATGCAATGTCATGCAAACGGCTTTATATGGTGCATTGTGGTGGCGGTGGCAATAGACACACACCACGCGCTCGCGTTTGTTGCGCTCGCATTACAGGAACCATCACTCGCACGAACTGTCCAGCATCCCAGGTTGTAAGATATCATGCCCACATGAAATATGCAACATGTATGCAGATCATTTTGATATTTATCGCTATGGGTTATAACTAATCAGCCTTGATTGTATTAGGGGGACAGCAAAATGATGTGGGGGGCTACTACATCTGCTTAGTATGTGGCCATAACTGAAGTATGCGGGCATACGTGTGGGTGTTGGTTGGATCCGCGCAGCGTAGGAAAAAGCAATGCAGCTTAGCGCGGCAGATTTCAGCGCAAGCGAGCCCATGCTGCAGACTCACTTTTTGCCATGATGGAGAATAGTCACTAATTTTGCTTTCTCTGCCCTTTTTGTTTTTTCTTACTTTTATTCTCAATCTTCTATTCGTTTTTATTTTACAATCCCTTGTCCTCCCCTCTACGCTCTATACCTCTTCCCTTCTACCTCTTCTCCTCCTGTCCTATGGTTTTTTCATTATTATTCCAATGAAGGCATGTTACCTGAAAGCTATTGAGACTCAGCCCAACTTTGCAGTGGCTTGGAGCAACCTGGGCTGTGTGTTCAATGCCCAAGGAGAGATATGGCTGGCCATACATCATTTTGAAAAGGTCAATATCATAACATTTTGTATCATTATTCAATCCTACCTTCTGTCTTTGTATATTTCTGTGTTGTCCCATGTTTCTAAGATTGCTTTTTATTTTAGGCAGTGACTCTGGACCCAAATTTCCTTGATGCGTACATCAATTTAGGAAATGTTTTGAAGGAAGCCCGCATCTTTGACAGGTGAGTCTAAAAATATAAATCTTAACATAGTAGATGGTATGATACCTAGGGATTTAACGATACCAAAAACTCACGGTACGATAATATCGCGATAACAAGTCCACGGTACGGTATTTATCGCGATATTGAATAATAAAATGTTTCTTTATTACATAATAAATCTGATTTTTACAGCATTTTTGTAGGATAGCAGTATTTTAAAGTGTCAAAAACAAAGTGACAGTAACAGACTGGAACAAGAAAACCAAACAAAGTAAGCATTTTCTTTATGCCACTGCATCTCACAAATAAACAAGGACATTTAATAATCAGACCCTGCAATAAAATAAATCAAGTTTCACTTTAGTTTTTCAAGTAACTCAACTCAAACTCACTAGTCACTCACTCAGCATCATCAGACAGGTTTTTAGGAGAATGTCCACATCTCCAGGTATTTATAAGCTGGGATGTTTGGGCATTTACAATATCCCCTGCTCTGGAAAAAACTCTCTCGCTTGGTACTGATGTTGCTGGGACACCAGTGGTCGCGTTAACCGAAAATATTATATTTAACAATGACGGAAAAATCTGAAAGCAGTCTGTCATTTTGACAGATTAGAACAAACTCGGAACAGCGCCAACGTTTCCCCAGAGCCAGGCTCTGGTGTTATGCCGTGTTATGCATGCCCTCCAAAAGGAAATTATATAGTTTCCAAACCGTACTTTGCCGTACAGATCAATACATGTCTGGGAGGTTTTGCTTTACGTTGTGCGCGTCCCGCGAGGTGCATGCACACACGGCATAACACCGCCCCCCCCACCCCCCGTTGACAGTTCATGAGCATGCTCTATCATGAACTGTTCAGACCCGACGGGTAATAAGGGATTATGACGGATATTTTACGATCCTGTCTGTCAAAATGACGGACAGCGAAAAAGTCTAACGCCAGGCTTATTGACATGGCGAGATATAAATATATGGTTGGTACTTGTCAATGTCTCTTGGTGTGTAAATGTAGCCCTGTAAATACGATGTCCTTTTGTGTTATCTGTTGTTTTATTTTCATGTTGTAACCTACTTGCTGCCATGTTGGACAGGTCTCTCTTGAAAAAGAGATCGATGATCTCAATTGGACCAGCTGGTTAAATAAAGGTTTATAAAAAAAAAAAATCTATTTAAAAAAATAATTTTTTCTTAAAAATCGCGGTAGATTTAGTCAGTCTCACGACGGTATTGGGAAGTTTATTTACTGCGATATTCGGTATATCGTTACATCCCTAATGATACCCTGTGTGGAACTTAAAATCATTGAAGAACTACGTCAGCTCAATTACCTCTTTGTCCGTGATCCTATGTTCAGCAAACAGTACTTGAGGCAGAGCTGCCATCATGTTGTTGTTGTTTTATACAGCAATACATTTAACAATGTGCTCCAATAATTCCAACGTTGTTTAAATGTGTGAACACCTATAAACAATTCAACTTTGTAAGAAGTTTTACAAGAAGTTATTAAAATACATTATAACTTCTAATTTTGGAATTTCTAATTGCAGCGAAAGAGTGATCTTTAGCTTAACTTGTATCTGCATATTGTGTTTCCAGAGCTGTGGCTGGTTACCTGAGAGCCCTGAGTCTCAGCCCCAACCATGCAGTAGTGCATGGTAACCTGGCCTGTGTCTACTACGAGCAAGGCCTCATTGACCTGGCTATTGACACTTACCGTCGTGCTATTGAACTTCAGCCCCACTTCCCCGATGCCTACTGCAATTTGGCAAATGCCCTAAAGGAGAAAGGCAATGTAAGAGAGCGCTTTGTGTTTCCACTGTCAACCCAATCTGAAATGTCGAGATTTCAAAAAGTTGTAATAAAGTGAAATGTGTTTAACTTTTTACAATGCCAATGTGTTTCCAGGTGTCTGAAGCAGAAGAGTGCTACAACACAGCCTTGCGTTTGTGTCCAACCCATGCAGACTCTCTTAACAACTTGGCCAATATCAAGCGTGAGCAGGGCAACATTGAGGATGCAGTTCAGCTCTATAGAAAAGCGCTAGAGGTAAGTTAATAGTTAACTCCTCTGGTGTGAAAGGTTCAACAAGACCTCTTGCCTTTTGGTAACCCTTTTTGCTTTTTCATCAGGTGTTCCCAGAGTTTGCAGCAGCTCACTCTAACCTTGCCAGTGTCCTGCAGCAGCAGGGCAAACTCCAGGAGGCCCTCATGCACTACAAGGAGGCCATCAGGTTTGTACATCTATAATTGTCTTTTCAAAAGTAAATGGTCCTAAATCAACATTAGACATGATGGAGTTGTTTATACAAGTGTTAAATGCAATTATTTGTTTGGTTTTAGGATCAGCCCCACATTTGCTGATGCCTACTCAAACATGGGCAATACACTGAAGGAGATGCAGGATGTCCAGGGAGCGCTGCAATGCTACACCCGGGCCATCCAGATCAACCCGGCCTTTGCTGATGCTCACAGTAACTTGGCCTCTATTCACAAGGTAGGAATGACTTTAACTTTAACGCGATGTAGAATTGTCACATCGCTTTAGGGCTTTACCCGCCTCTAGGTTGACCGAAAAGATCCATCAGCAATGTCATTTCAATCGTTTTCTCTCAATAATGCTAATGTTTTTGTTTGTACTTTTATGTTCCAACAGTTGGAATTAGTCTAAAACAGTGTACAAATGAATGGTTCAATGCTTGTTTCATTTATATATGCAGGATTATACTTTATTTATTATATCCTGTTAAGTGGTTAAAAATGAGTCTCTGGTTAGGGAAGGGAGAAATCATTATTACTGTCCTCATACAATATTCAATTAATATACTGTATTACCAGCCGTTGTGTATGTGGTATAATGGATTGCCGTTTTTGGTTTTGCAACTTTGTGCATTTTGATCTTATATTTATTTATTTATTTCTCCTGACTAGGATTCTGGAAACATCCCAGAGGCCATTTCATCTTACCGCACAGCGTTGAAACTGAAGCCGGACTTCCCTGATGCATACTGCAACTTGGCACATTGCCTGCAGGTTGGTATATGCCAACAGCTTCTTCAAATATATAAAACACAAGCCAATGTTGAATTAGAAGCTCATGTTCTAACTTCTCTTCCTCCTGTCACCCTCCCAGATTGTGTGTGACTGGACGGACTACGACGAGCGTATGAAGAAGCTCGTTAGCATCGTGGCCGACCAGCTGGATAAGAACCGCTTGCCATCAGTGCACCCCCACCACAGCATGCTTTACCCACTCTCTCACGGCTTCCGCAAGGCCATCGCTGAACGCCACGGAAACCTTTGCCTGGACAAGGTACACGCACTGATCAAAGCAAGTAAACTTTAATTCTTTTTTGGGGGGGGTGGGGGGGTTGGAAGGTGGCTGGTGATGGCAGTGGCTGTCTGCAGGGATATGGGGAAGGTAAGGGATGGATGGGCAAGTTACTGGATGTATTTGTAGAAAAAAGTGTGAAAGGTGTTAGTGAATGGGTGGCTTGCCGGGCTGGGGTTATTAAGTTGGTTCGATTTTGGATGAATATGTGGTTCCGTCTAAGTCCACCATTGCTACATTCGGTGCAGCTCAGTCAAACTAGAATTGGCTATCCTGCTGAGGGTGTATTCTTACACTATTGCTAATTCCACAGATCAACGCTCTGCACAAACCTGCTTTCGAGCATCCGAAGGATCTGAAGACCAGCGGCGGGCGTCTGCGTGTGGGATACGTCAGCTCTGACTTTGGCAACCACCCCACTTCCCATCTGATGCAGTCCATCCCTGGCATGCACAACCCTGATAAATTTGAGGTTGGTGAACCTTGTTTATTTCAAGAAATTACAAACCTGACTATTCAATTGCATATTCCAATGTAATGTCTTAAGAATCACCAGAGGCCCCACATTACAATATCATCAAGATACTTTAGAAACTGTACAATATTATTCCAGTTTTTAACATTTTGAGATATGGTGAGGATTGCAATAATATATATTTCAATTGACCTTGTTCTACAACTGCAAATTAGTCAGTTGTCAAAAGAAATGTTTCCTACTTTGAATAACCAACTTCCTGCCAATTCCTCTGATCTTATCAAGAAATTAACTCTGCACCATCTAATTGTTACCAAAAAAGTGGGAAAAAATTGTGCAATATCTATGATTTATAGTACAAGAGTTGGCTATACTATTCTCTAGGGATGCTCCGATCGCCAATTTTGGGGCCAATCGCCGGAATCAGTATCGGCCGATCGAGTGGGTGGGGCCTATGGGGATCTTCCATTTAAAGTGATGTTTAAAACTCAGTTAATGGGGTTCATTCACTGGCGCTTCCACAAACAACAACCAACATAATTATTACATTCAAATGAAGTACATTATTCAAGTTTACATTAACTTTGGATAATAACACGGGAGACATGAGCGGAAGTGCTCTCTTTTCCTCTCTCCCTCCCTCTCCTGACAGCCTGTCAGTATCGTCTCATGCAGCTCACTGATCCAGTAATGAACGAGTAACCCGACAGTGAAGAATAAATATATTTATAACTAGTTCAGCTTGTTCCAGAGGTAGATAAAATAGCTAAGTGCTATGTTGCTCCGCTCACCGGTCCGTCACAGCGGGCGGAGCTGCAGGATTTCTGCTTCACACACGTTGCATACCGCTATTTTATTGTCATTTTCGGACACCTTAAAATACTGCCAGACTGGTGAAGCCCTTATGGTGAGCTTGTTTTGCCGCGCACAGAGAAAAGTGTCATGTATTTTACGTCATGTGATCGGCTCTCCCGATCAGCCTTTATGGAGAGCACCGACCGATCGGCAGAGTGAATATCGGCCGATATCGATCGGCGGCCGATCGATCGGAGCATCCCTACTATTCTCTATTGGTTTATTTTCAATGTACAGACTTACCAACAGGGGTTACCAGGGTTGACCGATAGTTTATGTTGATGTTAACTTTCTTTTTTCATTTCCCCTCAAGGTGTTCTGCTATGGGCTCAGCCCCGATGACAGCACCAACTTCCGTGTGAAAGTGGTAGCAGAGGCTCATCATTTCACAGACCTCTCACAGGTAATTATATAATCTATAGAGGCCTCTTTTAACATGAACTATGTGATTTATTTATTTTATTTTCGCTCAAGAAATATTCTCATGTGATGACAAAGTCAAACCAATTTCCCTGAAACTGTTACCTCTTTCCTGCAGATTCCTTGCAATGGCAAGGCAGCTGATCGAATTCACCAGGATGGAGTCCACATTCTGGTCAACATGAACGGATACACCAAGGGAGCCCGAAATGAGCTGTTTGCCCTTCGCCCTGCCCCTATTCAGGTGAGCATAATATGATTTCTGATGACATGGAGTTGTATTTGAAGGTAAAAAACTGCATCTTCATCGTCATTTTATTCTGATCTCTTAAGACTATGTGGCTGGGTTATCCTGGAACCAGTGGGGCGCCCTTCATGGACTACATCATCTCTGACAAGGAGACGTCACCCTTGGAGGTGGCTGAGCAGTACTCTGAGAAACTGGCCTACATGCCACATACCTTCTTCATCGGGGACCACGCCAACATGTTCCCTCACCTCAAGGTTTGTCCATCCTTGCTCTTTTGCTTCTTACTTCAGTGTTCAATGTGTCAGGAAACACTCTAAAATATAATCAGGGTGCTTTTAACATCTGTTTTTATTTTTTCTACTCGCAGAAAAAGGCTGTGATAGATTTTAAATCTAATGGCCACATCTTTGACAACCGCATTGTTCTCAATGGTATTGATCTGAAGGCCTACTTGGACAGTCTGCCAGATGTGAAGGTGATAAAGGTGAGTGAAGAGAATTAACTGAAAAAAACAAGTTGTTTTTCTGTTAAAAAAAAAACATGCCAATATTAACCTTGTGGTGAAAAATGTCATTATTTAATGATTAACCATCAAGGATTTCAATTGAAACTGTTCTGCTGATGTTCTGCAGATGAAGTGTGACAACAACCAGGAACCTGCTGGGGAGATAAATGGACAGCTGTCCATGCCTGTCATCCCCATGAACACGGCAGCTGAAGCTATCATCAACATGATCAACCAAGGCCAGATCCAGGTCACAATCAATGGATTCACTGTCAGCAACGGCCTGGCCACCACACAGGTATGTCAAAACGCATCGGTGTTAATGTAAATCTTGAGGGGTATAGCATTGTTTTAAAACGATAAAAAAACATTGCAATGCAAGAGCAGCCACTTAATTAAGCGTCCTGCTTTCCAGATCTTTTCAACAGCTGAGGTTGTAGTCTCTGAGACTGTTTTGCTTAACCTGTCAAGCTAGAGAGGACCCTAATCCGGGTCCTGCGGGTAGTTTTTTTCACAAAACTGTGTCTCAGGGCTTCTTAATATTTTAAAAACCTATTAATGTGTCATACTCAGCTAACTGACAATACGAACCATATTTACCGAAACAAAACGCAAGTCTCACAAGAAGCGTCTAAATGAGCCCTGAGCGAAAAAATGCTAACGCACTTAGCACAGAACTCAAGGTAAAAATACCCTTATCCGATTAAAGCTGAGATTCCACAGATTCTACAGATATTAATTAGTATATTCACTGCGTGATCAGAACTTGTGACAGGGGAAGCAAACACAGACATCACAACACGTAGCTTTACGGAGCATTCACGGGAGATCGTCTCACCTTAGCTGTTATTCTGATCAAAAGTCGTGTTCAATGGCATTAAAACGATAAAAACGCTGCTGAAGGTTAATGTCACTTTGAAATTACTACTGATAATCCATCTTCATATTTATGTCAATAACGGATATTTCATATTCGTTGCTACGACAGTGTATGACAGCTTACGGTTTTGGGCATTCTGGCGCATCACTCATTCACCAATGGGTAATGTTTAGATGGATTTTAGGAACTTCCCATCGATTCTATTGGCTCTAACGGTTAAAAAGAGCTTTCAATCATCAAAATCGAACGAGGGGGCTGAGACTGCCAAGGCACACACCCAAATGACCCCAGAAGTGTTTTTTTTTCTTTTCTAAATCTCTCTAAAAAGGTCAAACTTCACTTGTTTTGCATCACTCTTGATACAGGGTACTTATTATGTTGTTTGGATTCCTAAAGCTTTTAGTCTCCGATCCCCTCATTCAAGGGTGGTTTTCACTTAAAGTAATTTATTTTGGAAGGACACTCAAATCTAATTTTTTTTTTTTTACTATGTATGTTCAATCTGGATTTACTTTCAAATAAAAACATCTATATTGATTAGGGATGCACCGAATATTCGGCCGCCGAAAATTATCGGCCGAAAAGGGCCTAGCACCGAAAAAATATCACCGAATGTC
>NW_011333040.1:20405816-20406650 GCF_000735185.1 Notothenia coriiceps
CTACCTTGAGTTCAATTTTCAAAAAATTGCATACTTTCTATGTAAAAGGTATGGTTCTTCTATTTTCAATCATAGTGTTGAAATGAATAAACTTTTACAAAATCATCCGTCTTTGAGCCTATCCCCCTGTGTGCCTTGGCATTGATTAGGGATGCACCGAATATTCGGCCGCCGAAAATTATCGGCCGAAAAGGGCCTAGCACCGAAAAAATATCACCGAATGTCAGAGAACAGGGTTACGTTGGTAAGCTAACGTGTTGTTGTGATGACGTAATCAAAACGCGGCGACAAGCACGGCGCGCGACCATGCTCGCGGCTGGCTCACAGCCAACATGTCTGCCGCTTGGAGATATTTAAAAATATCAGAGAAAGAGGCGCGGATTGCGATTTGTAAAACGTGTTCAGCTGACATTTCTCGAGGGGGTGTAACTGCAAAGACTTTCACCACTTCGGGATTACTCCACCACTTGAAATCAAAACACCCGGACAAATATGCGGAGTAAGATCAAATCACAAGCACTGACAGCGAGAGACTGTTCAGCGCTGCCTCTCATGTGCTTGATGAGAAGAGGAACAGACTTATGGCTGATAAAGCAGAGAAGCTACTGTTCATTAAAAAGAACCTCCCACTTTTCCTTAATAAGTAGACAAGGCTGGCTTATCATAAGTTTATCTAGTTCTACATGTCTACTCTATACCCACTTTCCTGAACAATTTTCATTGTGAGTCATAATTCACCATCTCAGGTTATCATTAGGGGGAAATGACAGCAGCACAGTGTTCAATATATTGTACTTTCGGTATCTAAATGATACAATGTTGTTTACATTGCTC
>NW_011333040.1:20406685-20423800 GCF_000735185.1 Notothenia coriiceps
CACACGCAACGCATCACTCGTTCTCCTGTGTAAGACTCACATTTAGCACGTGTTGCTTGTATTGCTGTCCAATTCAATACACCAGAATAGTTGTTAACTTTAAACAAACAACACGATTACTCACACTCTTACTGTAATTAGTGATTAAATCAACAATTAATGTAGGACACCTAGTTGGGCTTGCCACAATCACGCTACAGTTTCATTAAACAAATAATCAAATATGCTAACAGTTTATTTTGCCGAATAATTGTTTTTAGTTCCTTTAATACGGCAAGAAGCTATCATAAGCTAACAGATGTTTGTTTGTATTGCCTTAAGACTATCATAGTTAACGTTAGGTCAAGACACCGGAATTGTTATTAATGTTAAACAAATAAAACTTTAAAAGCACTTCCCATTACTCACACTCTGTGCTTTGTCGTTCATATTCATGTCTCCTGCTCGCTAGGTGGCAGTTTCACGAAAAACTAGGGTCCCAGGAGTGCGATCTCCGACGCTGCAGCTTCATGCTACTCGGAAAACCTGCTTATTAAAGGTTTTGCCTGTCCCTTTAACTAGGCTTTAAAGGTCCCATGTCATGGCCATTTCCACTGATCATAATTCCATTGTTGAGGTCTACTAGAATAGATTTATATTGTGCAATTTTCCAAAATCACATTGGTTTCTCATACAGCATCTCTGTAAACTACGTGTATTCACTGAATTTCACTCTCTGCCTTTAAGCGGCTCGTTGTAGCTCCAGTAGCTCCAGCCCTCACCCTCCCTGTGAGCACAGTGTGCTCTGATTGGTTGGGACATTTTGAATCGCGCTAAGCTCCGTGGAGGTGTGGTTTCCTTGTTTAGCGATACACAGCAAAACACAGCCAAACTCACCCTGAGCACACACAAAGTCACAGCCGAAGTAAAAACAATAAGTGTGGCTTGATATTGAGTAAGAAAAAGGTTGATAAACGCTGTGAGAATGGGTCTGCAGAGAGAATTTCGCCGCGATCCCAACTGTCTGTTATCAGCCTGCAGCCAGGGAGGAGAGATCAGCAGAGCTGCCTGCACTGAGTGTGTGTGTGAGGTAGTCCGTGGATTGGTCAATCTGGACCAATCAGCGGGGGCTTAACGTAACGGCTCCGCAGACGTAACGCAACGGCTCCACGGATTGGTCCATTTGGTTCCGGGTAACGCATGACATCATGAGTTACCCGGAAGAATCAATGGACAGTGACGTATCTCCAACGAGGCGTTTTGGGGACGCTGTTAGAGTTTTACTCGCTACAGGGTATACTTTGAGGGTTTTGACTCTGCAGACCGTTTACATACATAAAAGCCTTCATAACACACAAGGGGACGGGTAATAACCGGAAAAGCATGACATGGGACCTTTTAACTCTGTTTCCTATTGATCTGAGTATATTATAAAGAATAGTCAGTTAATTGAAGCATTATAACACAGGCCTTTGTCAGATGTTATATTACGCTGTTTTTTTTCTGCTTCGAATAGTTCTCTCTTTTTTCACCATACCTGTGTTTGCATCACTGGATATACTTGGTTATAGCAACTGCTTTAAAGTGTTCCTTTAAAGATCTTGAAGTGTTTAAGATCTGCTTTTAAACTCCTCACTCCTTGCAGATCCTGAAGCGTGTGAGCAACAGTGTGCTGTGGCTTCTTCGCTTCCCTGCTGTCGGCGAGCCCAACATCCAGCAGTACGCCCAGAACATGGGTCTGCCTGCCTCTCGCATCATCTTCTCTCCTGTGGCCCCCAAAGAGGAACATGTGAGAAGGGGCCAGCTGGCTGATGTGTGCCTGGACACTCCTCTGTGCAACGGTCACACCACAGGCATGGACGTTCTCTGGGCTGGAACGCCCATGGTCACCATGCCAGGTGAGGAATAGAGGGCACCAATGGCCTCAAACGACTGCAACCATTGGCTGTTAATTATAATTATTATTAATTATTATTAATATGTATTGAATAATTGAATATGAACCATTTTTTTTGTATATTTAGCTAGTAGTCCTGCAAAGATTTTTTGATATTTGCCAGCTATTAAATTGATTGCCCTGTGTTTTCAAAGAAGTCCTTTTTTAAGAAAAAAGTCAAACACTTGATTCCAGCTTATTAAATGTGAATATTTCCTGTTTTCCCAAAAAAGATTATGTAAATCATCTTGGCCTTTATGAAAAACGTATCAATGTTTTTTGCCATTTTCTGACATTTTATAGCTTTTACAGAAACAACTTGCAGAGGAATCGTGAACATTCCTTATAGTCAAATAACTGCTTATTGGAAAACACATTTTAAGTGCAGGCTGATTTTAATTGTAAACCTTCTTTGTGTAGGTGAGACCCTTGCCTCCCGTGTGGCTGCCTCACAGCTCAGCTGCCTGGGCTGCCCTGAGCTCATAGCCCACAGTCGCCAGGAGTATGAGGACATAGCAGTGAAACTCGGCTCTGACATGGAATAGTAAGTAGCAGTTCAATCTGTTCTTTAAAAAAAACACATTATTTTTAATAATCTGAAAACTGACAAGTAATCGTTTCCTCTTTCAGCTTGAAGATGGTCAGAGCTCGTGTCTGGAAGCAGCGGATCTGCAGCCCTCTTTTCAACACCAAGCAGTACACAATGGACCTGGAGAAGCTTTATCTGCAGATGTGGGAGCACCATAGCAATGGCAAAAAGCCAGAACCCCTGGTCAAAATCCATTCAGTAGAGACCAGTGAGAATGCCTAAACTGGAAGCATGCTGATTTATTTTTCCTTGTACCCTTACCATGTCCAGCCCTCCATGTTTTTAAAAAAATAACCATTGTCTGCACCCTTGTTTGGAATGGTCAGTGTCCACTCCTGCCCTCTCCCTCAATGATTGTCTCCATTGCTCTCATTCACTTTTAATGGGACTCTTCTTTGTAAAGGAGCCCAAAGATGTACACATTTTTTCCCCATCACATCCGTGGTTACATCACACATCTGCATTTCCTGAGCCAGATGCAGCCTGAGACTTTTAGGCACCTCTTCTGAGACTCTTGTCCTAAAACACAGTATATTTGATGAGCATGAGGATTGTGACTGCCCTGCTACCCCTCCAGTCCTTGGATCAGTGGATTTGTGTTGGATCAGTGGATTTGTGTTCTGTCCGTGTGAGTACAGGACTAACTGCAGCTTGTGGAGAGAAGCCGTCATTACTTGTTGATCTATTTATAAATGGATTAAGATTGTTGTGTTTTAAAAGGATAATGTTGCCCCATGGAAATTGTAACTCTGACTTAAGTTTCATCAGCTTCAACATGCAATTGTAAAACTTGGATTGCAACTGCTCTTCAGTTTGTATAAAGCTGTTATTAAATTACTGCATTGAATATATGTGCTAGTTTTTAAGGAATATGGTCTTGACAGACACTTTACCCCCCCCCCGGGGACACACACACACACACAAAATGCCAACTTTTATTAATTTAGTCAATCAAAGAATATGTTCAGTGGCTGTGCTGTTTGATGTCACAATATGTTTAAGAAGATTGAACAAAGATGGTCAAAGGCGCTTCAACTCATTGGAAAGGCCCTACATGTCAGTTTTTTTCAGAGTTGTTCACAAATTGATATTTTTTTTAACTCAAACCAGGAACGGCATAGGTAAGTATTTTCTAAGGGGTTTTTGTTTTTGTATTGTCCGTTACTGTATGCTGTCAATGATGCCGCGAGGTTCTAAATATAATACGAAAAATAAAGAGATGGCAAAACTCTGCACTGTCTGTTGTACTCGGTTGTATTTATTGGAATAAACAATGAAAAGTAAATAACCCTTTCCTATTACTGTGTCACAAGTGGCAGCATTCTTAAATTACAAATTCATTGACTTTTTGCCCTTTTCTTTGGTATATTTAAAGAAAAGTTGTCTAATATGCTCTGGTTATTAAACCTGTTCCTAAACAAGTGTTCTTCAAGGATTTAAAAAAAAATGTTTAACCATGTTGGGGGAATAGAAAAGGCTACAGATGGAGCATTATTTGATATATTTTTACTTATCTAGATCTAGCAAACCACAATACCAAAGATATGAGTAAAACACTAGTGTTCAAATTGTGCTCAGTTTTTAAATATTCAGAGCTCCTTGGGTTGTGTATTGTTCATTAAATGTTGAAGTACCTAATCGTTTATTGAGTTTACAGATTACAATAAACACTACAAATATTTTAGGAGTTTCTGGAATTTCTGTTTCAAGATATACCTTAGAATTAAATGGAAGTACTGCAAGTGTATAAACCGTGACCATATGTGGGACAAGTACCTCGTATTTGAAATAATAAATAAAACAAATCCTTTTCATATGATAAGCGATTGATGGTGGGTTGGGAGGCTGTGGCTCAGCGGTTAGTGTGCTGGACTTCGAATCGGGGTAGCAAGTTCGAGCCCCACTCTTTATATATACAGTCTATGGTCCCACTGCAGTCGGCATGTCGTTGTGTCCCTGGGCAAGACACTTCGCCCCAAATTGCTCCTGTGGGGATTGTCCACAGTACTGAATGTATGTAAGTCGCTTTAGATAAAAGCGTCTAACAAATGACATGTAATGTTGTGTACAGAATGTCACGTGCCATATGAAGCGCGCTCCGGTTGGTTGAACGGCTGCTGACTACTTCCGGTCTTTCGTGGCACACAATTTGAATTTGCCTTCGCTTAGCTTCATCTGCCAACTCTGCGTCTTATTTACAACAATAGCAGGAGCAGCGAATTCGGTAATCATACCTTATGTCAAATACATTTTGAATGACCATTATAATAAATGTTCTACTGAGGTTTAAGCTAACTTAGGGGAAACACGGAAATATTGCTCCACTTTCAGACATGTATCGTGAGTCCAAACAGTATGTTAGCTAGCACGTTGCTAACGGTCACTATTGTTTCTAGCAACAGTAAACGCATGTATGGAACCTCTTGTTAATGTCTTGCATTATTTAAAACAAGTAGCTGGTTCAATGAAAATCATGTATTATACCATCTCATATAGCCTATTGTGAGCATACAGGTTTTGCGTTAGGGCTGGACTTTAAATGTTAAATGTCGTGTTGGTTTGTGTACCTTTTTCACAGAGCAGAGGAAACGATGAATAATGAGACTCGCACATTGTTTGAGAGAGTTGCGAAAAAGATGGGCTGGGATGATGAGGGAGGACTGGACACAGCAGAAAAAAAGGTTTGTCTTTATCTTAAAATGTAACAAAAAGATCAGTAGACATAAAAACAAGTAATTTTAAGCAAAAATGCCATGTATTAGTTGTTTCCATATTCTTAAATGTATCTAATAATCAAGCGTTCATCATCAATTATAAAAATAATCAGCCCTATTTTGTGCATCTTAAGATAGATAGATATATAGGTACTTTATTGATCCAAATTTGGGAAATGTTTGGGTTGCAGCAGCATAAAAAACAAAGGCAATGTACATGAGAGAAATTAAGACACGAGAAAAATAAAAAGTCAAAACTATTTCTGAAATAGAAATGAAATGAAAAGCATTAAAAAGTTAAATGTGGAAATACAAATTTCCAGTAACAAATATAATGCAGGATATTATTGTGCAAGAAATTGATTATTCAATATTAAATTGAATATAAATGTATAATGTATAGTGGGAGTTTAATTCCAATTTACAAGAGAAGCTATGGAGCAGAGAGTTCTCTTTCGGCCAGAGGTGAATTGTTGTACAGTGTTAAATGGTAACGCCAGTCCGTCTGTCTTTGTTATTTCCAGCTGATAAGCTCAATTGGCAAGACTCGTCATCCTGCTACAAGCAGTTTTGGATCTCTGGCTCCAACAGCCTCTCCGGTCCAGCTGGCCCTCTGCAACAGTGAAGATGATCCAGAGAAGGAGAACCAGTACTCTAAGAGCAACGATTACAGGAACAAGTATTTGATCGAGTCCAGTGATGACGACTTCGACCAATGTGAGTGGGTTTAACTGTACACATTTGCATATCGATCATTTGTATGATTCTGTTTGCAAATACAATAATACGTTTATTTGACCTTTTTTGCCTTAGTTCTTGTGGAAAGAGCTACGCCACAAGCAAAACCTTCCTCGCTAAAAGTATGTAGTGCTGTAAAGAAAGACAGGTATGGAAATACTTGCACTGTCAACGTTTCATGAAGCAACAGCACTGTGTTGTTTCTTGTTTCAATCTCATATGTCTCATCAAAGTTTTGATCATTTTAGTTTCAGGTTCTAAATCATCTTTGTTGTTTTTAGTTCAATTGTCCTTGTAGTGAGCTCAGACGATGACGGCAGTTTCGAAACATGTAAGTGGTCTTGTCTGCTTCTGTAACCCTTGACAATAAGTGAAACACATTCTAACATCAATGTTATACCATATTTGTTTGTTACATTATTATATTGTCTGTTTAATTTTCCTCTCCTTTATCCCAATGTTGGATAATGAAGTTCTGCAAAGAGTGAAAACCCCAAAAGCCAAGCCAAAGACAATTGCAGAGAGTGGGAGTGAAGATAGGTGAGTGTTTCATGTATTTTTACTTAATAATGAATAGTTTTCTCTTAAATGCTTTGTCGGTGTCTGTAAACTTTGTTTTGAAAAATCTATTTTACTTTTTGTTTCTTTTTAAGCCTCAAAAACTTCATAGTGGATAACCTCTCATCAGATGATGACTTTATTCAGCCCAAATCATCTGTTAAAGGTAACTTTGAATGAACTTCTCACAACTGACTGTTATATATATTTTTTAAAAGCAATGCAAAATGTGATGTTTTTTTCCTCTGTTTTGCAGTGCCTAAGAAGAGCTATACTCCAGCAGTCCTCCACCCCCCGAGGAGGCCGCTGTCTCAGTGGGCCTCCCCAGTCTTTGTGAGTGACAGTGATGATGATGAGGAAAATATTGTGGTCAAGAGCACTTGGAAGAATCGTCACTCAAAACCTAAGCCCACACCAAAGGCTGACCAGAAAGAATCTCTGCGGTTTGATGAAGACGACAGTTCCCCATTCCTGCTTCCCCCTCCCATCCATTCTCCTTTTTTTCTTCTTCCCCACAAAACTCAAACATCACTGGCCTCTACGAAACGCACTCTCTCAGCCCCTCCCAAGATGGATGATTCGTCCAGTTCTGAAGAGGAGTTCATATCCTTACTGGAGAGACTGAAAAAGAAAAACAAGTTCCCTGGCACGTCCTTCTCACCAAGAAGAACTAATGGTACAGGTTGTATTCAGATTGTTGCATCTGAACAGTCTCTAGCTCTTGTTTTGATTGTAGTTTTGAGGCTGATATCAATTGTTTTGTTCTTAAATATAGAAAACAACAAAGAACCTCCTGTGCCAGCCCCTTCTGTAAAGGGATTCTCAACACCAGTCTCCAAACCATTAATGGAAACACCTCTGCAGACAAAGACATCAGGAAAACCCGCCATTTTGAAGCCCATGGTTAGTCAGACTGAGCCTAGACACGGACCCACCAGCAGGTACGTCTGTTGACCAGTTTGTATCTTGATTGTCACTCCCTTAATTTGTCTTTTAGTTAACCCTGTCCTTTCCTCTTCTAGGGTAGCACTGTGTAGGACCCCAGGGTGCTTCCTACAGACCTTATCAAACCCTGGCTCCAGCTATGGCCGCAATTTTAAGCAGAATAAGGAAGAACTCACCAGTAGACTTTACCTGCTGTACAATTCCAGTGTATTTGACACTAAGGTGATTAAGAATGTCATTGTTGTTGCATACTATTTAACATTGTTTAGGTTGCTTCTTTAACATGCGGTTGATATTGTCTTTACTTGTCTGGCTTGACTTCTAGCTCCCCGTCAATATGTCAGTGACTTGGAATAAGAAGTTGCGTAAAACTGCCGGTTACTGCATCACGGGGCAGGAGCGAGGTGGAGGGAACCGCTACGCCCGCATTGAACTGTCAGAAAAAGTCTGTGATTCTGCAGGTAATGCTTTAGTAAAACACTTTAAAGTAATCAATTGTGTCTTTGTCTTAATGTAAATACGTGAAAACATCTTCCATGCACAGTATCATTTTCATTTATGTTAGTTTGATCAAATCTCCCGACCACATTCTCACTTTCCACCCGTCTAGATCGCCTCAGGGACACGCTGATCCATGAGATGTGTCACGCTGCAACCTGGCTGATTAACGGTGTGAGGGACGGGCATGGAAACTTCTGGAAGCTGTATGCTCGCAAGTCCACAGTGGCCCACCCTGAGCTGCCCATGGTCACTCGCTGTCACAGTTATGACATCAAGTACAAGTTCCATTACCAGTGCACCCGCTGCAAGAATATGTACGTACAACCTATTTTCAGACTGATTGAAATCATTAAAGTCATGACGTTCTTTATTTTTTCACCTTGCATTTTCAACTGTTCTTATTTTATGATGATTCTTCACAGGATCGGACGTCACTCCAAGTCTCTGGACACTCAGAAGTTTGCGTGTGCCCTCTGCACGGGACAGCTCGTCTTACTGACGTCGGCCAAGCAGCGTCCTCCCACACCTTTTGCCAACTTCGTCAAAGAGAACTTTGGGACCGTGCGACAGGAGCTCACGGGACAAAGTCATGGCGAAGTGATGCGCAAACTTAGTGTTGACTTTGCTTCGACTAAACTCAGTCAGAGCTAAGACCTCACTGCTCGTTGTACTGTCATTACAGAATGAGCCTCACAACATCCGGAAGATGAAATACCTCAGTCAACTGAGTGAGCAGCTGTGACTATTTATATTGTGTTTTTTTCTCTCTCAATGTTCATGAAATCTTCTATTCATCACATTGGAAGGTATACCTCCTGTTATCACTGATATAAACTGAAGATCAGTTTCTTAAATAATTGCGTTTCTAGAGGACGGTGAAATCAATTTTTATTGCATTTTTTAAATAATTGACCAGTTTCATCTTTCTGTTTATTAATTTTATCAATAAAGTTGAAATGTGTTACCGTTCATGAAATGGCCAATTGACATCTTTCCGACATTTCATTTGAGTTCTTATAATTAATCAGCATGTAATAGATTTTAGAAGTTCCTTTTACAAACATACATTATTGAAATACCTATGTGTAGATCCCTGGTTTTATAGTGTTCATTACTAGCACATAGTCAATTTACTTCCTAAATAACATATCTTAAAGGGACCACTCCTGCAACTGTTATCCCGATAAGAAACCCTAGCTGTTGACACATCACTGTCCACAGGGAAGAGGTTTTAGGTATGGGGTCTGACACGCTGACATGGGGAAGCTGAGTAAATGGACAGCCCAGCACATGACATAAAGAAGTAATCTCAATCAACCATCAGAATGAAATTGACTTCTGACATGGTGCACCACGTTGGGTTAATAATACTCTAGAGAGGAGAGCATCTTTGGATCTGAGGTGACTATTAACATATCCTTTTCCCAAAGGTACAAGTGGCTTTTTGAGTTCCAGCTATTTGTGTTTTCTTTTTGGACTATCTGGAAGGCAGATCAGAGGGGCCTGTATTTCATGGATTTCCACTGCAATGTGACCTTACTAAAGGCACCGACACAGATTCATTCAAGACGGTCAGCATGTGTGTGAGCTGCACCTTGAACACCATACTCTGCGTTCCTTTACTCCTGGTCATCCCGCGCTCCCCATCTCTCCTCAGACAGGCTCGCTTCCTGCTCCTCACACACAGGTAGGTCAGTAGGTCACTACTGATTTACTTTGAACTGCACAACCTTACTCAAAATCTGTGATCCTTATAAGATGCCCTTTGAGATAAAAGATCACCCTTGTTACCATTTCAGCAGCTCCTCTGGACAATCAAAGCCGTTGTTCTGAGATCAAGAGAAAGTATGCAAGTGACCCACTGTCTGATCTTCTGAGCTGCTCACCAGTCATTGCTTATTGGTTTGTAAAACATTGATTTATATTTATTCGATTTATATTTGGTCTATAAAATGACTTGTGCTACAGAAGAGGTCACGTCTCCTTTTGATTGAACATCACCTGGAAAGGACGACTCTTTCTCCTTTGGATATAGGTTGCGGTCGAATAGTCTTTAAGGATAGAGAGGTTCCTTACTGAGTGAAATGAGCCAAGATAAAAGCCAATCCATTCCTCTAAATGGAGAAGCAGCATTCAGTTATTATGCTCCAAAAATCTGGAACAAACTCCCAGAAACCCGCTGCAACTCCGACTACTTTTGAATCCAGGCTGAAGACTTTTCTTTTTACCGCTGCTTTTAATTGAACTATTCACATCTTAAGCTGCACTGTAACTTTTATTCATGTATTTTTTCTTTTAGTATTTATTTTATCATCTTTGTTTTTTGACTGTTTTTAATTGCCATTCTCTTAATGTCTTTCATTTTTGGAAGGCACTTTGAATTGCCTTGTGTTGAAAGGTGCTATATAAATAAACTTGCCTTGCCTCTAAATGCTAAGAAAAGGTGCTTCAATATAAGCTCCTTTCACATCTTTCCTTGACCTCATGGTGTTTTTCATCAAGGTCAAGAAAAGTGGTTGGCATATTACATGCTTTATTTGTTTTAGGATTCAGCTGCAGCCATCACTCAGGTTTAAAATCTATTGATCTGTGTAAATATCACTTCTTGAGCTTTACCAAAGCCAGTCTCTCTTGAACACATCGAATGGTATCTTAAAATGTATTCTTTGTAGCGCTCAAAAAGCTCCAGCTGTGTTTGAGCTCCAGTGGAGTGACACAAAAAAGAAATTGCACTAAAAACATAGTGACATTCAAAGATTCAAACTGCTGAGGGCTTATTGTAGCTTTGGCATTTGTACTTCATAGTATTTACAGATTGTATCTCTTGTGTGGAGTTCCATAATTACTATCCATGACAATACAAGTTAATTATTCCAACTAAATTAAGGATCATTTTTGTGTATCGTGCATAGTAAAACAAGACCTGGAGCCCCCTTTAAAAGGGCTGTGATTGACGTATGTGACCTTAATTAATCTCTACTCTGCAGACAGCCTGCCTGCTGGCTCACCTCTTTTGAAAACTCCACACGTAACCCTGACATATTGAACTGCATCTACTTTATGTATTGCCTTTGCACAGGTGGACCTCTTCCTGAGCACTGCTCTGACTGAGGTCCTCTTTGTAGCTGTCTAGTAGCCCCTGCGCTCTGAATTCTGGATGTATGCTCAAAGGAAGAGAGCTGTTTATGGACTTTATCATCTGTGCTCAAAGTCAACAACCAAAATTAGATATAATAAACATTTTTACCTTACCCTCCAGTTAAGCACAGAAGCTTTTTCATTGCATCACGCTTTGTATTTACTGTTTAAAATAGTAAGGTTGGATAGTTTCTGCAGTGAGGTAGCAGCATCCCCCTGTAATCTGTTTAGTAACAGCAGTAGAATAAATAATGTGAGTTGAAAAATAAGAGGCTGTTCCAACACTGATAGCTACAATGATGCTATTAACAATGAGAAATAAATGACAGGATAAACTGCTTCAAGATATTTATTCGGTACCTTAAACACTTATATGCTGTATATCTACTCATTCACTATGAATCTTACAAAACATTCAAGAATACAGATTATTTGTATATATATATTAGAGTAGTTTGACATAACAGGGGGATAAATACTTAATTCTACAAGAAAAATACATACACAATCATATTTTAAAGATATTGGAATACTCCCCATTTTAGGAGGCACAGGCACAAATCCACAGGAAGTACTGAGGTGAGAGCACTCCCCAATCATCAGTGGTAACAAAACATGAAACAGTGGCGTTAAGAGAGTAAACCAAACATATACAGATGGATTAAACGTAATGCACACGCTGTATATTCAATTAAAGTATAGGAATGTACTGTGTTTGTCACTGTGTTGACGTAGGCACTGAGAAGTTCTTGACAATAAATACCTACATATTATCGTTTATATAATCACCGTATTTCTCATAAAATGCAGAGAGAGTATTCTCTTACTGTTTTCAACAAATATACTGTAGATTATCATGTAAACCACCCGTCTTTAACAACCTGCTTTCAGTGCAGCTGATGACAGCTAAACCTTTTGATAGTCTCCGTATAAGTGTAAGAGGAAATGTATGGCACGACATAATAGGAGAATGGAAATGTTATATATGAGCAGAATTGAATGTGAAAACATCACTGGTCCCTAATGTGATGCTCTACCTTCAGTACAGACAGGTCTTCTTCATGATGCGCAGGAACTCCTGCTGGTTCACTTCTCCATCTCCATCTCTGTCTGCTTCCTCTATCATTTCCTTCAGACACACAACATAAGAGAAGAATGATTAAAAGGAGACTAGAGGAATTTAAAACAAGCTATTTTGGTAGCATTCGAAGCAAATGTTGTGTTTACATATTGCCAAACTGCAGTCATGACCTTTGAGAGTGGAGTTGAGGGCTAATATGAATGTAATTTAGTTTTTTTCTACATGATGGTCTTTACCTGCAGCTCTTCATCTGTGAGGTTCTCTCCCAGCTCTTTGGCTACTCTCTTCAGATTCTTGAACGAGATCCTGCCCGTCTCGTCATCATCAAACAGACGGAACGCTTTCAGGATCTCCTCTTTGGAGTCCTTCTCAGCCTTAAATCAGAGAAGAAGGAGAGCAAGTTTAGTTCAAACTGCATTTCTGCAAGGGTGTGTACTGTAGTGGTCGGAGAACAGACAAAAATAAATACAATACGAGTATAGTCAAAAAGTGGCTGATAGGGGTGGAATAAAGACTGGGGCTCTACTGACTAACAGGTTAAGCATCTACAATTAAAAACTACAAACCAGTAACTCAATTTCAAACAAGAGAAAACAAAGTGAGTGCATATATGGTATATTTCATGATATAGATAAGTACCATTTTCTGTGTCATGACAAAGAGGAAGTCAGCGAAGGAGATTTTCCCTGTGCCGTCCTTATCCACGTCGCCAATCATCTTCTTGATCTCCTCTTTCTTTGGTTCAAACCCCAGAGCTCTCATTGCAACCTGTCACATTGAGAGAGGTGTGAGAGTGAAGCCCATAGAAAACGGTCTTCTTCCACCTGTTGTGTGACTGTTATCAGCGTTAGGGCTCTTTTACCTTGAGCTCCTTGACATCAATGTATCCGCATCCATCGGTGTCGAACAGCTCAAAGGCCTCTCTGATCTCCTGCTTCTGCTCCTCTGTCAGCTCTGGTTTGGGGGTGGTCTTCTTGCGAGGAGGGGGCACGGGACCCTGCAGGGATGGTCTCTTGGCAATGGTCGCCTGATGGGGACACAGGAGGGGAGAAAGAAGCAGAATAATTGTAATAATTGCAGACACAAGAGCCTATGATAACAATAGAATCAGAGAGGCTCCTGGATGAAAATGGGCATTTCCACATACACACAAATAAATCATATATCCATCACTGAGTCAAATGCAACACAATAGCAACGATTGTGGTTCTAATGAGGATGTTTTACTCACCATCAGCTGCAATGTATTTGTTTGTCAAAAAGGAAAATGCAGATCTTAGGCGATCTATGTTTTTATCTTGGCTATGAAGCCTCCCTATCATTTAGGGAGGAGGTGATGATAAAAACAGGTTAGCAGTACTTGACATCAGTTGCTCGCATTAAACGTTAAATCCCTCCGAATGACAAGGTAGTGTCTTGTTCTTAAAAATGTTCTATTTATTTCACAGGAACGGCTGTTAAAATGTGCAGAAAATACCATGGATGTATAATAAGAACAACACGCACAGGTTCCGTTGTTCAGGAGCTGTAGTCATGGAGCCAATGCGTTTAATTTGTGCACCCTTTATGCCAGCAGAGAGGAGATTACCTTCATGGCCAATGGGAAACTGATGCAGGATACCGAAAAGGCACGAATGGGAGTGAAAATCAAACGCATCAGTCGGGCGAAAATATGATTGGCTGCTGAAGATCACGGGGTGCAAGACACGATCAGAACATTCAGAGCTGTTGACTTCCTGGAGTTTCCATAGAAACATAAACGATGAAACTGCATGACATTTGGAAAATATCTGTTTTATATTAACATGCAAACAAAACACATTACATTTTGTATTATAGCCTATACATTCACCCTCTGTGTCAGCAGACCCCATGTCAGAGCTACCCATACAGAGAAAATGATAGATATAAAGAGACAAATTACATTATAGGGTGGGCTATTAATAACAAAATAAATGATGTATTTCTATATTTAATAATGTATACCTACTACCTCAATAACTATGTGCTCACTAGTTTTATATCAAAGTTGTTTCCTTTTTATATCTGTTTATTTTAGCATACTTTTTAAATTATCATTTGCTCAGTCAGTTTAGTGTATTTTCCTCATATTACACGTTTTTCGAAGCTGTATATGTTTCATTTGGACTATTGTTAGTAAAGGATACATCTGACAACAAATGATATTCTGCAAAGTATATGGACACTACTAGTTAAATCTGTATCTATGGGTTTTCCTTTATGCTTGTATTTTTATTATTAATGTACATAGAAAAACAGACAAAACGAAACTATTAACCAGTAGTAGAAAAAAACGTACTCAATGATTTTTATTATTATTGAACGTTTTTGAAGGACAATTTTGAACACTCCCTCACTTGGTGGTCACAAGGGGGGCGGGGTCTTTGAGCCAGAAGGCGGATATAGAACGAGTCTGTGGTCAATGGTTGGTTTAAATTGTGGCGTTCTTTGACGTATGTTGTAGACCATTGGTTATAATCAAACGTCACCTTCCTGCCGAGCTTTGGCTCGACCAATCACAGAGCACTTATCACTCAGCTCATTCAGATGGTTGGTCCGCGAGTTGAGTTGCAAGAAACTGCAGCTAAACAGTACCTTTGCATGTTTCAATGTTAAAAGTGTCCCATTTATGCCCTGTGTGTAATAATATTAGGAGCACCGTTTCGTTACCTAGTATTCCACCTGTAGGACAACGTTATACTTTCGCTCACCAATAGGTCACTTTTCACTCAGTATGACAACTCGTGTTCGACCGGTGAGTTCAAATGTTTTTCTTTTCACGGTGCACATTTGATTAAACTTTTTATGGTGATAGTGCTTTTTGTTGGCCTGACATGTCTCATTTATCGCTACCTGTGTGTCATGCAGAGTACCAAGCGGTGTGCAGTCATCGGGGGCTCGGGTTTCCTGGGCAGACACCTGGTAGAGAAGCTGTTGGATCGAGGCTACTCTGTTTCTGTGTTTGATATCCGTCAGAGCTACGAGCTGCCTGGGGTCGCCTTCCACCTAGGAGACCTGTGCGACAAGCAGGTGAGACCCAATACCCTCCTAGAGTCGGACTTAAATTACAACAATTTACACGAGCCATGCATGTATAAAGATAATTTCATGTGGATCTGATCTGACTAAACACAAAACCAAAAACCATGCTTGCAGGAATAGGTCTTAGCTTTGTTAAAATACACAAAATACACTTTTTCATGTCTTTTATACATACATGTGTCACTTCTGTGTAAAGAGATTCTGAAAGTTTCAGGAAAAAATACCCCCTCCCTTTTTGTCCTGATCCATATAAAAACCTGTCTGAAAATGAGCTGATCAGATTTTGGCCACTTTATGATGTCATAACGTTTTTTTGGCTTGTGTAACCATTAGCCAATAACCAACCAAGGTAACACCTGCCCACCTTATCACCTGAATCCCCTCCTAGAGCACCGTCAGTTTTAACCATGGTTTTAACCAAATATCTCTCAGATGCCCCTTAGGAACCGTTTTTTCTTTTCAGCCCCCGTTTTGTTCACACCTCCCAGAGCCCGACTGGTGCTGCCGCGGCTGCGTCATGACGTCACCGTTTACGTCGCTGATTTTCTCCCCAACGCTCACAACAACAACAATGGGGGACTGCGTCGGGTCGATGATCGTGTTGCTTTTAATCATACAAAGCCAGATTAAATTAAATAACTACTTCTCAACCCTTATACTTTTCTCCAGAGTGCCGTGGTTCATTGTATATTAATGTGTTTCAGCGGCATTTACCGACCGCTGCAGTGCTGCCCGCTGTTTGGCATCACAACGCCGTTATGAAAGTTTCTTTGGTATAAAATGGGTGATGTTAGCATAGCAACTGAAGCTAAACTGACTATATTGACAACTTGTTGCTATTCTATTGTGGCATAAGCCGTTTTCTAAAGGCACATTTTACCGGCTTATTTTTCATTATGATTCGACTTGTGATAGTCGGACATGACAACCTGTGCAGCCCATGTATTGATTCCATCGTGTTAAGTATTATTATTTGATGACGCCCTTAGTCTGTGTACTACGGTAGCAGTCGCACTGTTATTCTGTTCTTGTATCAAGAACAGAATAACAGTGCGACTGCTACCGTAGTACACAGACTAAGGGCGTCATCAAATAATAATACTTAACACGATGGAATCAATACATGGGCTGNTATTTGGCATTCAGTGACATGCTTTTTAAATGATATAACACAGAATATTAGTCAACATTAATATTCAGGGAAGAAAATAAGTCTACTTTTTTTGATGGGGGGCGGTAAGAGACCTGGATAATGGACAGGGGGGCGCTGGCCCAAAAAAGGTTGAGAACCCCTGCTTTAGATGAAAATAAGGAGCCACTCCCAATGCCCCTGTTGCCCCTTTCACACCAACGCGGTTCCAGGGCCGGTTCAGAGCTAGAGCCTGATAAGCACAGTTTTTTCATTTTCACACCGCAGCGGAGCCGGCTCTTTTCCCCGAAAACCGGTTCTTACCAAGCTCCAAAAGATTGTCGGTCTAGAAGCAAGAACCGCATATGTCACGCTTACGTCGGAGGCGGGGGCAGGGGCGGGATCAACCTAAGCAACAGTTTATGGCGAGTACCGCAAATAAAAGTTGTAACAAGCAGTAGCGCTGAGCAAACTGACTAGAACGCAACCACACACTTTATAAAGTCAGGCAAGACTAACCAGGCTTAGTGTGATTCTGTTTATTTGTACCTTACTTTGACCATCCGTTCGCTGTTATTGATCATTGTGGAGAGCAGGCANCGGCCCTGGAACCGCGTTGGTGTGAAAGGGGCAACAGGGGCATTGGGAGTGGCTCCTTATTTTCATCTAAAGTAACAGATCAGCGCACTTTTGAAACAGGGCTGAAACAGAGGGGTTTATCAGAAGCTGTTTGGTATTTGGAGC
>NW_011333040.1:20423845-20450777 GCF_000735185.1 Notothenia coriiceps
AGTTCTTGTAGCCCCCCGCGACCTTCGTATATAAAACTTCCCCCCGCAACTCCCACAAGAACCCCCCGCCAAAGTCGCCGTATTACAGAAAAACAGTACTTTTGTGCACCGGTGTCGCAGAAAAGGACATGTTTTCGTCGACAGTCGGTAGAAAAACAACGATATCCTTTGGGTGTTGAGACGAACGCTAACCAGTCAGGGACAGGTCGTCACCATAATGCCCATGCCCAAGCATTTAGCTTGCCAGGTCAGGCGAGCCTGTTAGGCAGACAAGGCGGGTTCTCGTGGGTCACACTCGCGAGTCTCGCGTCGCGAGACCCTGACACCTTGTCCCCTGCATGGATGTTTTTCAGTCGGCCCTCGCCTAGCCTTCAGCAACATACTAAAACCCTAGCCGCGCTGACAAATTATTTAGACACGGTGACAACAATTTCAAATACTATCAAAAAGCTATACTTGTTTAAGAGTGATTGTCAAGCTATCGATTCACCAGTCAAATACTTTTATTATGCAAACGATTTACAGACGATCCCGTTGTACCCTTCCTCGACCGATCCCGGTCCGACGAGGTGTGTTCTCCGAGACAAACAAGTTTTAATCGTTGCTTGAAGGCCAGGCGAGGCCCCGTGGGGGGCGGTACCGCCCCCGTTGAGAACCAGTGATCTAAAGTAACAGATCAGCGCACTTTTGAAACAGGGCTGAAACAGAGGGGTTTATCAGAAGCTGTTTGGTATTTGGAGCCAAACACTTCAGAGACATGTTTTTTATATAACTGAGAACTATAATATATTGATGAAAAACAGTATAATAGGGGACCTTTTAAGTCTTTGAACATTTTTCTTCAAGGTTTTAGAGACCTGTATTTTCAGCTGACCTGCAGTTTCCCAATGAACACTTGACACTTGCCCACTGCCTGAAAAGACTTAAAACAAATCTCTGACCTGAACCATTTGTCAGAAGCTATGAAATGTCCCTTTCTGCTCCAGGCTCTGCTGCCAGCTATGAAGGATGTGTCCCTGGTCTTCCACTGCGCCTCCCCAGCTCCTGCCAGTGATGACCGCGGGCTATTTGAGAGGGTCAACATTCAGGGCACACGCATCGTCATCCAGGCCTGCATCGAGGCCGGAGTACAGGTGAGGCAAAGGTGGAGGCAGCCAGGGGAGAAAAGGCTGGGCTTTTATCTTTTTTCATGCCTACGATGAATTTTTCCAAGAATGTAAGATGCCATTGAAGTCGTTTTTGTATTTTCAGAAACTGGTCCTGACGAGCAGTGCTAGTGTGGTGTTTGAAGGGACAGATATTAAGAATGGGAGAGAGGATCTGCCATACGCCAAGAAGCCCATCGACTATTACACAGAGACCAAGATTCAGCAGGAAAAGGTAGGAGAGTGTGTATTTTCACTGTGTGTGCTGTGTGCTCTGCATGTGTGACCATTAAAGAGGGTTTCATCCTTTCTATTCTATTTGGTGATGTTGTCTCAATACACACACCTTTATACACTTTAATTGTATTACCATCATACCACAACTGAATATCATCTTCAGCATTAGTAGGTCCATTTCTTCAGGAATTCCTCCTGGACGTTATCTGATCCATGTCCTTGACAATCCCTCACACTAATATGAGCTGCAACAATTAGCCAATAAAATATAATTACCAAATATTTTTGATTCATCGTGTTTTAAGTGAAAAATGCAGAAAGTAATGTTTTCAACCTCTCAATGTGTAGATTTCCTGCATTTCCCTGATTTATGTCATATAAAACTGTATAATTTTAGATTTGAAAGTTACAAAGTAAAATATGACCTTGGACTTTGAAAAAACGGAGATAGACTTCTGTCCATTTAAATCGATAACAAAAATAATATTGTTGAATATTTTCTACTTTCATGGTGTTTTAGCTTGTCCTTGAGGCTTGTGACAAAGAGAAAGGTCTCCTCACAGTTGCTATCCGGCCTCATGGCATCTTTGGCCCTCGGGACCCTCAGCTGGTTCCTATCCTCGTGGACGCAGCTCGCAGGGGCAAGATGAAGTTCATCATTGGGTAAGTCGTAGTGGTTCAATTATTGCTACCAATCCAACTAATTGAATCTACTAATAGAAAGGAAATAAAAGGCTCTTATTTCATAACTTATTACTGCAAGTAGTTATAAAAGAAAAATGTCCCTTTTAAGATTCATGTGTCAATAGTGCATTTCATAAATAAAAATGGTAGATAGACATTTCTCTCCAAAACCTGAACTCAAATTTAGGGTTTCAATTTGGCTTCCTCCAAATAAGTGTCAAAAATAAACTTACAATACTGACATGAAGTGTAGGTAACTACTAATGCGTCAACCACCCGAAGGCATAACTAGTACAACAAGCACGTGTTTCCCAAGGCTGTGGCTAGTTCTGCAAACATTTTGGTGATACACCTGTTCAATCATTATGTTCTCACAAAAATAGGATTCTGAAAATATATTTTCTCTTATATATACTTTTACATCAACTCTGTAGCGGTTCGAATAAAGTTGCTGAGGTGCCAGTCAGGTCAGGCCTCCCAATTGTTATAGTTAAGGTTGAGTCAAACCCAACAAAGGGTACATGTTACCGACGGGGAAACATACAGCACATACCCCTCTTAACCACTTCAATATTTCTGTATTTTTAACCTAGTAAATTAATACCTTTGAACAAAAAACACTTGACACATCACTTTAAATGCAGACAAATATCACTGTGAAATGTGAAATTAGTGTTATGAAAGTGGCTCAGAAGCTTAGACCGCAGTACCCGTGTGCTGAATGATTAAATGTTTGAACTCCTACATTATTATTTTTTACCATTATTGCTAATTATACTTCTGTATTCATTTTCCTTCTTTGTTTTATGCAGGGATGGGACAAATCTGGTGGATTTCACCTTTGTGGAAAACGTAGTTCATGGCCACATTCTGGCTGCTGAGCGCCTGAGGCCGGACTCTCCTATATGTGGAAAAGTGAGTGAGAATAGAATCCAACACAGAGCCAATTTAATTTAATCTACTAGAGATATTATGTCGGTAGTCCCACAACTCCCTTTTCAGGATAGAAATGTGTATATGCTTTTTATTTTTCATTTATTCTACTATTTCAACAATTTAGACAGTTTATACATCTAAATAAAAAAACTAGTAGAAGCGGGAGGGCAGAAAGCATAGCTTCCTGTTGCAGGATAAAGTAAATAAAAGACAATTCCGTAATTAAATACTCACACCGATAAACAAAATTCTATATATATATATATACACATATACATACATACACATACACGCATTTCCAGGGTGAACATAACATATGCATTATACATATTATACATATACATTACAACAAGTAAAACAAATGTACTAAGATAATTATGATAACAGTCATTATAATTGTTATAGTATTTATAATTATTATTATTATCATTCTTGTTATTATCATTATCCTATCGTCATATCAACTTTTTCTAAAGTCACAATGACCGGATAAACATAAAAAAAAATACTGAAACTGAATGTCAAGCTAAAAACATCTTGTATCCCCTGCTTCCCTTTCAGCCATACCACATCACCAATGACGAGCCCGTTAAATTCTGGGACTTCATGTCTGATGTGTTGGTGGGTTTGGGGTACGCTGCCCCCCGCTACCACCTCCCCTACGCTCTAGTGTACGGCCTGGCCCTGCTCCTCTGGCTGCTGGCTCTCATCCTGCGCCCTCTGGTCTCCTTTAAACCCACCTTCACCCCCATGAGAGTGGCTCTGGCTGGAACCCACCACTACTACAACTGTGAGCGCGCCAAGCAGGACCTGGGCTACAAACCGGTGGTCAGTCTGAAGGACGGGATAGCCCGCACCGTGCAGAGCTACCCTCACCTCAGACAGGGGGCTTGATGGAAGAATGAAGACTGTTGAGACATGTAAGGCTGTACAGTTACACTCGCTGACAACACAGTGATCACGTAACCCTGACTGGACAATTTAGAATAAGAGAAGAAACCTCACTATGTGTGCCTTTAGGAAATCTATGTACTTTTCACCAGCAGATGGTAGCAAACAGTTCTATGTTTGGTCAACACACTGCAGTCTAGCAATGTTTGTAAGCACTGAGTAAACAGTAAAACCCCTGTATATGACAACATCAATCTACTGATCTTTCACTGTGAAGACATTACCATTCATATTTTGGCATAAGCATTGCGATTATCGATGTTAATGTTATGTGAAGACATTTTTATGCCAGAAATGTAACAATAATATAATAAAATAATGATAATAATGCAAGTAAACCCTTTCAAGAGGAATTCACTTTCAAATCTTAATAATTGTCCGACATTGGAATTGGACCGTGAAGAAAATGCACTAAAATATCCAATGTAAATAAAATAATCAGGCTTCTAAAAAATTACACGCAATATATTGCCATTCTGGGTTTCTCAAAAGTAAGGATGTGTAGAAACAAAAGGTGCAACATAACATATTTGTGAGTAACAACAACGTCAACCCTCTCTCGGTTCTTAAACCCAAGATATTCTCACACCTGAGCTGCAGATGATAAATCTAAAATGTTAAATGATCAGGGGCAAAATATACTCATCTTGACAGTTTCAACGTCAAAGCACTTAAGATATTCATTGCTATCAGGATGTTAAGAGCATTCCATGGAATATAACAAAGTGTATCTCGAGCCGGTTTCTCAAACTCACCTACCCCACCTTTAATGTCAAATGTCTTGAGCCGTTAAAAAATGGTTCTCCTGATACTACTTGTCTGAAAATAATTGACAGCCTCCATTTCCTCTTCTTTTAATTAGCAGCATGCAGAGATGCTTTACAGTAACAAGCCTGTAGCTTGTAGCAACACGTTAACCCTCTCTTGTTTCTACAAAGAAACACCAAATGCACAATGCCACATGCTTCAAAGAAGAATGGAGGCTGTATTACATAGCTTCATATTACTAACCACAGTTTAGAGCAGAGGTTCCCAAATTGTTTTTTCTCGTAAAATCCTTGACCTGGTCGTCATTCTATAAGTACCCCCTCACATCTGTTATGATTCGCCTAAATGTTTTCTTATGTTAAACCCTCTGTAATCAGACTAAACCCAACTGCTCCTTAGATAAAAATCCTTTTTACAACTCATCCTTAATAGAAATGCAATTCAAACTTGACATTTACACTTATGTCAGTGAAAAAAATACTCACTTCTAGCAGTTTCAACGTCTGTTGTTAAGACTAGAGCTTTTAATGACACACTTGAGCTTGCTTGTCTTTCATAAGCTTTGATAGTTCTGGGGGCAGGACACCAGACTTATGGAAATAGATTTTAAAATAAATTGCAATCCCTAATCTTTCTACATACCACCTGCAATCCCCTCCAGTACCCCTAGGAGTCCCCGTATAGAGTTTATAAGTCTAAAACAATAAATACCCATATGCACATTTAAAGAGTTATTGGTGACGGCAATTGTTTCTCCTTCCCATACTGGCTCGGTAAAGATTGTTTCCTAATGTTATCCCGAAACCATTCATGGGGGATAGTTCAAAATGCATTTGAAAGTGCTGACATAGAAAAAATTTAATAAATCAATTGGTATCTTAAATTGGTAACTAAATGTGTGCAATATTCTATCTTTGTGTAGCTGGGCTTCAATCATAGCTTAGCATGGTAACACTGCCCCGAAACACTGACACTTTGGAAGTGGAAATAAAAACATCATGCTGCTGAGGTCTCATACTGGCTGAACTTAAGTATTTTTACACAGAACAAACACTCTCTCTTACTCTGGAATTGCATTAGAAATGGATCTCTTCATGGATATTATGGACTGGAGGAATGAGCAATAACTGTTATGTATTGGAATAATAGTTGGTGTCCACATACTTTTGACCATACTCGCTATTTCCATATATAACACTGTACCATTTCTTTAACGATGTATCATCTGTGCTATTAGACACTGTAAATCATCAGGATGGCATGTGTTTCTTCGAGTTACGGGGATTCATAAAATACTATTCAACAACTGTCATTGAATACAATAATGGGTTAGGCAATGAAAATGCATTGTAAGCTAGTTTCAATTCTCCCATTTCCATACTACATCTGTCATTCTGTCATGTTAATGAGAGCATTCTGTCATGTTAATGAGAGCAAAAGCATTTCTGTCATTCCGTGCCTTGGTGTGGTTTCAGAAAGGTTAGGGTTTAAGTTGAGATACTTTGCATTCTTCTTTCATTCCGAGCCAGCAGCACCTTAATGATTCACTGCTGCAGTCAGCGTCACCGGGCAAGGCCGTCAGACTGGTTTCTCGTTCAGTGGAGAGGGATCCAGTTAGATAATAGAATGAAGCGTTTACACTCGGCAGTGTGCTCAGCAGAGTGAAACTTCGCCTCTCAGACTTGCTAATTTCCTCCTCCTCCCGTTCTCTGATATGTTGCGAAATCTTTCACACCCTCCTCTGATTTGAAAAGACTTTGTAAATGTATACACAGTATGCGTGAGATAGCTGTTTGTACTGAAACCTGGTCGACTGATCTCATGTAGTGTTTTCACAGGGTGCATTGTAGTCACATGAAAAGTACTTTTTGTTTCAATTTGTCAAAGAAATTGTTGGAAAATTGCAGGACTTTTCTTACCTTTCACTTAGACAAATATAGACATACATCTTGCTTGTCATAGGCTTTCATCTGCCAACAATATGTAGGCTCATAGATAATGTTAACCTAAGCTCCATTTGCCTTTTACTACACTCTGATTAAGGTGTATATCTTCATGATTGTGGTTTAAAAAAATATATAAGTACAGAAACTAATGACAATACTCACTTTTTGATTTCAAATATACACGTTTAATTCAAAACATTACAAATTAGATTGGCTTTGGCTTGTAGTCTATTTTTTTAAATTATAATTATATATCTTTATTGTTGTGTGGGCCACTGTTTGTTCATTATCTCGGTTCACTTGTGTGCTCGTCATCTCATTTTAATGATGTTTGTGCTCCCTGGATTTTCCTATCCCCTGAGCATGAGTGGAGTGTTCCCACAGAAGATCTAGCCTTGAGTCTTTTCCCTTTCGTCTTCCATGTGCACCTTGTCGCCTTCTTTCCTTTGACGTGTTCCCTCGCAGAAATGATTGTCTGCCACCTGTGCGACAGGTATGTGCTTGCTGTCTCCAATGAAGTAATCGCAGATTTCAGAATATTGAGTTCTTAGCAACCTCTATTGCACACACCCACATGGATACACAAACACACAGGTAGGTCTCCACCCCACAGTTACCTTCCTTGACTGGCTGGTCTTGTTAATGCTCACGCCCGTACCTGTTTGTGAGACACCTGTCAGACAGAGAGAGACTGCTCACACTCGGAGGGACACACTGGTCACACACACTCGACTCGAGCTGAGTGGACGTTTCTCTGCTGGATATAAACTTAAAAAAAGGTAGGTACCCAGGCTTTTAGGTGTTTTATTTGCAACATGATTTAAAGTATATTCTGTTTTAGGAGCTTCAGATCAGCAGATGTAAGAACATAGATATCTAAAAGGAATCAATCATGCTTCATAAACTATTCAGTGTTACCTGGTGATTGACTGTGTTTGCCCTGCCATTTTTCTGGGTGTTTCCATGTCATGATTTCTTGTCTATCCTGCTCCTTCATTTTCTTAAGTGCTTTTGTTCAACATCAATCGTTTATGCCGCGTGGACAGACGTGCTAAAGCTAAATAAATATGCCTACTGAGTCACAAATTATGAAGACATTATGCTCCAGAGATATTGTGATGACGTGCTTTAGAAGGAGTGCATTCACAGCCCCATCAGTTTAACAGGTTGTATTTGCATTTTGAATTTGGCTCTTCAATTTTGCATAAGCTCCTACCCGCACCTATTTTAAGATAATGTACCCTTAGTAGTTTATCTCTTTGTCTTTAGCTTCAATAGGAAGTAGTTTTCCCTCTGAGCCGTTCACGTTTGTCTGTAAATAACTGAGAGGTGAACTCATTTGGATATGATTGAGAAGAATATTTATCCAATCACAAATCATTCAGTGCGAGTTATATTTTAAATCCAAACACAAAGGATCCTAATTTATATTTGTGTGTGAGCCCATTCATATTCAGGCAACATGAGTATTTTCTTTGCAAAGTGGTAGGACAGGATCACCAACATGTCTAAAGGATGAGACTCAGGAATGCTTTACTGAGTTATTGCTCTGGTAGGGAACATCGCGTGGGAACAACTTTTTGAAACTAGGCTGTCATAAACATTTACATTTCCTGCAACTTCTTTTATCATGATCTCTGCCCCAATATATTTTGTAGGTATCCTGTGAAGATAACAGAACAAAGACAAAAAGAGAAACCTCTAGAACAAGCATGTCAAAAGGTGAGTTTGCTGACTGATGTGACCTGAATGCAAGATGATGAGTTTCCTCCAATCAAAACAATGCATCCGAGGGCGTATCTCTGTGCCAGGTGGATGACTCTGTAAATTCTGATCTTCTGACATTTCCTTGAATAATGCAAAATACAAGGTGTTGATTATGTGGTGTGTGATGGCGCGTGAATTAATATCAGGCACACTATCAAGTATACATTAATTAAAATGTCATTATGATGCAGACCACAGTGTGTTTTACATGTTAGATTGTGTGAAGGTAATTGACATAGTCTATTTGTGTCCCCCAAGTGGACAAAGAATCTGTGTTTCAAACCACCAAAGTCCGCACCAAGCTGAAGGGAGATGGCAGCTGGATGCAGCGCCGCAATGAGGCTCAGGCTGAAGATGACAAGGCAAAACCATGGTGAGACACTTGTTGAAGAAGGTTTCTGTCAAATGATCCATTTATCAGTCACTGGAATAGACCAAAACCAAGTTCCTGTTTACCAAATACAGGTTAGCTGAAGTAAGGGCCAGCCGTGAAAACGGAGCACCGGTTGAGACCAGTCCAGTGTCGTCACCAACAACACCCACGCCACCACCCACAAAGCCTGATGCTGAAAGGTAAACACAGGTTTCTAATGTTATCTTCAGAGCACTCCCATACACATGATTGTGCTGATAATGACTCTCTGTTTTGAATTTAGAGCACCATCTTCAGGATACCTGATGAGGTAAGATAAGCACTTGCACATTCAGACAACCTGTTTTAAACTAGGATACCTACATTCAAAGGAGATGTGTCAAATGTATATGAATATCATTTTCTTTTATTAACTCACATTTCTGCTTGTCTTTCAGAGGCATTTTCACTAAACTAGACAAGACTCCTTCATCCTCAACAACAAACGGTGTTAGGTAAGAATTTCTCTCATTTGAACAAGCAAAGTTAATCTTGTGACTACAGTCCCACGATAATATATACATGTGTTTTTTCTAACAGTGGAACAACAACAACACAATTCACCAAAAAACCTTCAGAGAGCTACAAGAAAATGTGAGCGCACATAAATCAGATTCCCAGTTCACCGTTGGCAGCTGAGTGAGAATGTATTTTTATGAGGTGTGTTTCTGTTCCTCAGAGCCCCCTACACCGTGAGGCCCACTCTAGAAAGCCAGGAGGACCAACTTAGCACTGAGGAGCAGGAGAAACGGTAAGACTCTCTTCACGCAAAAAGAACACCATCCAATTTGAACCAGCATGTCCCGGAAGAGAGATTACATTAACATCATAATGACTCATTTCGCAGGACGGAGGCAGCCAGCAGCGTAGTGAGGCAATCTGCAGCCAGGCAACGCTCTTATGTGCTTTCTGCTGCTAAGAAATTTGAGTATGTATGGTTTATGACACTCTCCTACTAATCTTAAAACTCAACCTGTTTCTGGAACTCCTACATTTCAAAGGAAGTTTTAAAAGCTTATACATTGTGCCTTTCACCTGCATTGATTATACATGTTGAGCATTTACGGAGGTTTTTATCGAAACTGTGTGTTGAAAAACCTCAGGTCTTCAGATACGGCGCCTGACATCTCATTGGTCAACAGCAGTCCATCATTTGTGGCTAGAAGGTAAAGGCTTCAAAAGCATGCACGTCCAGATGATTAATAAGGAAATGTAGAAGATGGAAAGAATAGAGTCTGCATACTAGGTAATGCACCCATGAACATAAATTAGATGAATTAACACTTCTGGTAATTTATTCATTAGAGACCATCTTGCTGGGATTACACAAGCCGCAGTGCAAAATCTCCAGGGGCATAAACTTCCCATTCCCCCTTCTCCGACCCCCCTTGCTTGGACCACACCTATTTTTGAATTCCTTTGTTTTGATTTGACTTCACAATTGTTTTATATTAGCAACATGTGTCCACAGACAAGCAGAAGATACAAACCTTGCAAAGTAGTGAAATCTGCTTCTTTGGTTGGACCACATGTCTTTATTGACACACACACACACACACACACACACACACACACACACACACACACACACACACACACACACACACACACACACACACACACACACACACACACACACACACACACACACACACACACACACACACACACACACACACACACACACACACACACAGAGACATTACCAGTGTAGCCGCTGTTATGTTCATGAGAGATGAGAGCACTATCTAGTGTGCGACTCTATTTCTTGTGTCTTTTAATAGGTAAATAAAAAAACAAACCTGTTCGTCTAGTGTGTGAGTCTGTTTGTCTGTTTCTATGTGTGCACACACCCCCCCCCACATGCATTCATGAGTGTGCTCACATGCTCCCAACTCTGCAGGGTACAGCTTACTGATGATGATGAGAGCGCGGTGTCTCCAGCACCTGCCAGCACTCCGGCCCCCTCCCCGGTTGCTCCTGCCACATCTGTTGCCCCAGCGCCTGAGATCAAACCATGGAAATTGTAAGTCTGTGTTTCTATTTCCAGTGCAACAAGTGCTTTTTCTGTTCCTTCAATTGATTCCATTACTTGTGTGGTTTACAGACGCGGCACCAGTGTGAAAACAGCTGTTGATGTTGCTGTTAATGAGCCCGTGGCACCAAAGGTGGAGGATGCCGCCCCAGAGCCTGTGAAGGATGACCCTCCTCTGGTTATAGTTAAAGGCCCATTTGAAGGCATGAAGCCAGGGTGTACCAAGGTGGACACTCCTCTCCCTATTCTCCTCCCACATTTAGTTCAAACTGTCTGTGCAGAGCCAGAACCTGAGAAGACAGATGTTTCTGGAAAAGTAAACATCCCTCTGGTTAAACTCACCCCAGCCTCACCAATCCAAATATCACCTGCTTCAGCCCCCCCTTCCCCGGCTTATACTGTCCCAGTGTCTGCTGCAACAGAGATCAAAGTGAAGACTGAACCAGAACCTGAACCTAGACATCGAACACCACCAGCTCTAAAGCCACGGTAACACTCCAACTTGCCAAAACCAGTGCTGCCACGTAGTGTAAAATATTATCAGTAGTGAGAAGTAAATAAGTATCTTAACTCAGCAGGTATACTTGTACTGTCGTAACTATCACATGCTTATTCAAACTCTGCTACATTTCAAAATTGGGTTCTTTTTTCTCCACTATAGATATTTTCACAGCTTTTACTACTTTTATTTCAAAATATCAACTAAATGTTGACCTAAATATAAATTATTTTCCACGTTATAAATAAAAATGACTCCTTTTGGCCACCTAAAACAGTATGAATAACCATAAATATTTTTTTGTGCATTAAGCTCTTAATATTTTAGCATTTTTTATCCTTAAAATAAAAACAATGTCTCACACTTGCTGTATTTTTCTTATGTAAAGTTCGGAAAAAGGGACATTTTCTTGTAATACAGTATTTCTACTCTAGTCATACTTTGCTATTTTTACTTCAGTGCAGGATCTTCATTCCTGCATAGCTTTAACATCAGTAAGAGCCTCAAACATCATTATGTTTGCCCAGATATTTTCTATAATAGAATGAATGAATATCATAATTCTTAAGCAAAGCCGTCATGTGATTTTCTTTGTGAATGTTTGTTCTCATTCTTTTTCCCGTGTGTGATTGAATGCTAAAGGAATGTCCTGTGTTTGTTTTCCATCTATTCTCACAGCTCCAGTGTTGACAAGCTCACAGCCTTGTACGACACTCTCATTTCTTTCGACACAAGTTCAACCAGGTAATGGATCATAGAAAAAGATGAAATCAGCAGAAACCAATGATAAAAAAATAAATATTGTCATGTTAGTACAGGCAGCCTCAACAACCATCTGATAATAAGAGTTTGTTTTCTCTCCAGCTCTAAGGATGATGAGCGAGTGCTGGCAGAGAAGGAACAAGGCCCAGGGGACAGTCCCACCGCAGAGGACGGGTAAAAAAAACAAAAACTTCCTCATTCATGTCATAGCAGGGTTGGCAAAAAAAAGAATAATGGCTAACTGCCACTGTGTTCACTCAAAGTAAATACAAAACAAATCACGTACCCGTTTTAGGTGCCTAAAACTACCTCACACAAGAGGGTATCTCAAATTAGACCTGTTTAATGTGGTGCTTAATAAATCTAATTAGGGATTGTGTGCAAGCGTGTCTCTCATATTAGTTTTCTCTTCTTGTCTGCAGTGATGATAAGGAGCCAGCTCCAGAGCTCAGCAACTGTATACACATGACAGACGATCTCCTGGTTCTCACTAATGGGTTTGTTAAAAAATTGGATTCTTAATGTTGTGCACTTCCTTGCATTAGAAATTCTCTGAATATTTCCCACAAGGTGGCACTGTTGGACTTTTAATAATCTCCTCCCCCTCCTTCTCCTCTACCTTAACTGGCCTCTTCTTGCTCTGAAATCTCCTCTGAATCATAAATCCCCCTTTGTTCATCACCTTCTCCACTTCCTCTTCCTCTCATCCTTCCTCCTCCACAGTCCAGAGGAGTCAGCAGAGCCGGTTCCCCCCAGCCCAGGACGCTGGAGTCAGGATCTGCTGAGCGGACTAGACAGGTGTGGAAAGAGAGCTCCTTTTCCTGCCAAGCCCCAAATAAACAAGTTATACAACAAAAATATCCTTTCATTAGCAGAAAACCAACAGCTCTCTTGTTTGTAGCAGCAAGTGGCATTACCTTAACTTACCTAGTACATAGAGTACAGTTTCCAGGGGGCTTGTGCGCTCAAGTAACAGTAGCATACTCTGTAAAACAAAAAAATGTTACTGAAGTAAAGTACAAAAGTATTTTCATCAAAATAAACTTAATGTGACAAAAGTAAAAATATTCATTATGCAATATTGGCAGTTTTAGAATCACATATATTAAATTATTGGATTACAATTATTCATGCATTAATGGGTTCATTACTTTATGTTGGTAACATTGGGGTTTGTTTTAATTACTTTATATGCTAAGTTCTGGGTAGCTTAATCTATAATGATGTATCATACATTATTAGCTGATTTACATTTGGTAATGCAAATCAGCTTGTCATTAGCTGTCAAAAATCTCAAAGAGCAAAAAGCACAACGTTTGGGTGCAAAATGAGATGGAGCAAAAGAAGTATAAAGAAGCATAAGGGGACTGTACGTCAAATATGTACTTTATCACAGTACTTGATTAAATGTACTTTCCACCTCTGTCTGTATCTGACTTTTGCGTTTCATTTCTTCAGTGAGTCGAACCCAGAGAAGACCAGTGGCTCCCTTGATCTGCTGGCTGATGATGTCATTCCAATCAACACAGTCGAACGCAGGTGAGAAAGAGACAGACTTGTGATGGCCTCTGCTCTGCATCCCTCCCTCATTGCAAACCATTCATTCTTATCACTGCAGATGAAGGGGCCAAGCATCCCAGCTCCATGAGGTGTAACTTTTTTTAATAAACCCCACCGGCCTGAAGTTTGATTCATAAATCATGGCTCCTCCACATCCAGCGTTCTATATTAACCCCCTGCTCTGTAAGATAGAAAACAAAGTAGCAGATTCCTGAAGCGACTGAGGAATACTTTGAAAGAGAAAGACACGTCTTATCTGTGTTGTGCGACTGGAAATAGAAGAGAATGTTCTGTACTGATTAGTATTGCGGCTTTGTTTTTGTCTCCGCCAGCCTAAGCATGCAGCGAGAGGAGGAGAAACAGACAGACGAGACACCAAAAGTAACACAAAGGTAGAGGGAGATGACAGTCTGCTCTTAAACAATTATCTATCTTTTCAGAGCTGCTCCTGCTATGAGATGCATTATTTCCTGATATGTCTCGTAATGATTAAACTAACTCTGCCTGCATCTATGTTGTGTCTCTGCCCAGCAGCACCACAGAGACTGTCACTGTAACCACCAAAACTGTGATCATCTCCGACAAAAGGTAAGAAGACGCACAAAGAAAAAGCACGTCTGTTCTCTGCTATATTCAGATGCTTTTCATGCTTGTTAAATAGTTCAGTGGGTTTCAGGCTTTTCTAATGGACTGGCAATGTAAATAGTGTATGCGAAGAACCAAACTTACCTTTGCTTGCCCTCCTTTCCCTTCCCATCATGCCATTCATCCGTACCATCCTCCTTACTCTGTCTCGCCTCCATGCAGCCAAGAGGACAGTGCTAATCCATGGAGCTCACATTCTACCACCACAGTCACCGAATCAAGGTAGTGTATTGATTGAATGCAACAATATGTGTTTAAACATTTCTATTCCTTTGACAATTAAAACAAATGTTGATTTAAAGAGTGCATTTATTTGTAGAATCGATTCTTTCCCTGGTTAATAAGGCACATGAGTTGATACAAATAATTGATTCTTCTAAAAGCAGATTCATAATCTTTTTAGTTTGAGGTTATTTACAGAGAATATAATCAGGGTTAATATTAGGTGAAAAAACCCTGACATACTCTGATTACGCCATTCAACTACAGAATCTTTGTTACATTTGTCAAAGACATCCCGATTCTGACTTTGATTGAGTTTGGCCCTGGGCTCCTCTGTGTTTCTGTTTACCATTCAAACTGCATTAAATCTTTCCATTATGAGTCAATGTGATCAGAATTCCTCCGACACAAGATGGGCCATGCTTACAATTGAGAGTGAAATCAGTGTGAAATTGTTTTTCAGCTCGGCTGATCCGTTTGATCCATATCCGATAGGGACCACATTCTCTAACAGGTAATCATATTGGTTTGGAGCTGTGACTGTTTTCCAGCCAGCCTGATAGCATCTCGACATGCATAATGCAGCAGATTCTGATTATGAGCCACTTTTCTCTATTGCAGCTCATCTGACCTGCTCCAGCCTCTCTCTGATTTTTCCATCAACAGGTACTGGAATGATAATGCAAATATATTGAAACCGCTGTTTATAGCACTGAAACTATCACGTTACCACATATTATCATTGCAACTACAACGGCTTCACTTTATCGGTTATTGCAAAAATGATTCATCATCAGAAGCTAGCGTATCAGATAGTGACTCCAGATTATTCATACACTGATGTCGTATTATTTCTCATTTTCTTCCTTCAGTGTGTCTTTCACCTCAATGGAAAACAAAGATCCAAGTCCAGAGACTAGGTAAGTTAAACTAATCCAGAATGTTCTCTATGATCAAGCTCACTCTTAGGTCAAGTGGGGATACACCTAATAGTTATGTTCATTATCAACTTGTTTATACAATTATGATTCATCAAGTCAGAAAGTAGTATTCAACTTATGTATTCAAATTACTATTATTTAAAAAGACAGAATAATTGTTTGGTATTTTTGTTTGATAAATGAACACACTTACCTACCCATGATGCCAATCTTCCTTACCACCACCCTTCTTACAATTCATTGTTGCCTCCATGCAGCCAAGAGGAAAACGCAGATCCATGGAGCTCATCGACCACAGTCACCAATTCAAGGTAGTTTATTTACCACCATGTGCTTTAAGATGTCTGTGTTAAAGTGCATGCACTATGTTAAAAAATAATATCGGACACATACGTACTGAGGCTGCACCTTATTGATACACTATTGTTTGTATTCCTTCAGTGTGCTTCACAGTCCAATAGAGAACAATGATCAAAGTCCAAAAACCAAGTAAGTTGCACTCATCCAAAACAAACCAAGTGACTTTTTTCAAATAACTTATTTTTGTTACAATCATGTGCACCCGTAGTTTCTTATTGAAAGATTTTTTGGTATGTAACCCTTCATTAGAGAGCTGACAGTATAGCAGCTATACTCAAATAAAGAAAACTGTATTTCAGTGGGAATTTATTTCTGTGTTTACTTTGCACTTTAATTTAAATATGTTGCCAGTGTGCATTAAAAAAACATAAGACAGACAAATACAGGTTGTTTATTCACATTTAAATAAAAGTACCAGTATGAATTATTATTATATATTTGATTTATGGCCCCTGGCATTCTGTCATTTTGCAACATGGGGGGAAGGGGGCTCCCCAGCTGGGCTCCGGGGACATTGCGGTTCATAGTCAGTGCTTTAATCCCCCAGGGCACCCCATTTTTCTGAAATTCAGATTTATTTTTATCCTAATGTTTTCTGTGTCACTCTGTATTATATAATTGTGTGATTTAAAAAATATATACATTAATACAAAACAATTCTGGGCTCCCTTCATGAAATGTTAATGTTTTCTTTTAATGTTTTCTCCCCCTTTTTGTGTGTGCGTGTGTTTGACAGTAATGCGTTGGAATCCCTTGCAGAAAACGTCATCCCTATCAGCACTGACAGCACAAGGTATTAAACAGAGTTTAGTGCATAATTGTGTTATGAATGTATGAGTGAGACATTCAGGGGAAAGAAAGGCTGTGGACATGCAGAAATTATTCTCTCGAAGAGCACACATTACCGTATAATATGCTTCACCTGTCAAAACGTCTACATCGATTCTCTCTCTCTGCAGTCTGAGCTCTCATCGGTCATGGGCACGCACATGGGAAACCAACACACCTCAGCAGGCTAACACGGAAGAGAGGTGATGACACACTTTGATTTACTCTTACACTTCCACACAATGGGGTCCACTATGTTTCATTCATCTACATGCTCCCATCCATGTCCATTACGCGCTAAAAGCCTTTCAATGTATGTCCCCTCTCAGCCAAGAAGCTGTGCCAGGAGGCCAAACCGTAGATCAAGAGACGCTGGTCAAGTTTGAGAGAAAGTAAGTCATCCTTTTTATTAAAAGCCCCGTGTCTGCTCCTTTTATCCCCGTAACCTCTTTCCCTTTCACAACGGTGAAGTAAGTAGGCTCTTGCAGCATCTACGCATTGAGCCGGAAAACATTGTGCACTGGTGCTGATGAAAATAGGTCAGATATATATTTGTTTCATCCCGCCTCACAACTGCTGTAAACAGATCCCTCCTAGCCTTTTGTGTTGCTGTTGTTTTTTAACAATATAAAGAGTGTGAATGTGTCATCTTCTCATGCTACAATGCCTTTGTTTGTGCTCCAGGTCCAAAGAGAATGACTCCCCTTGGGACAGGTGGACCTCACCCACTATCTATACTACCACTACAGAAAGGGATGATGATGAAGAGGAGGAGGAGGAGGAGGAGGAGGAGGAGGGGGATGAGAGGTATAGGTTGGCTGGGCTCATTAAATGCATATTAAAGCACTTTACTTTCACAATTTCCGCAGGATGTCATTATAGCATCTTAAAATGCAGGGCCTGTCAACCATTTAATTGAAAGCAAGCTAAACAGAAGTAGAAACTTCCACAGCGGCTTAGTCTGAGAATAATCAACTCCTTCTCGACCTGTTATTTGACTTTATCACCGTCATTTTTTCTGCTGTTCTGCCAGACTTTTTTTTATAATGCAGGAAATGTCCTCTTGTTTTGCAGCCATACACAGACAGAGACGGTCACAACCACCATCACCACTATCAGGTTTGAAACGTTACCTCTTATGATAAAAAAACTATGGAGAAAAGCTTAATGTAGGTGATGATCACAGTTACAATGCATGGGGAGGAGGGCTCAGAATGAGGCAGTGCTGCAGCACAATAGAAAAGAAACCACACCTTGTCAATAAATCCACAGCCATCTGGAGCAGTGAGTCCGAAAGATCAGCCTCATTCACTTCAAAAGAAACATAATTCTTCACTGGATAGAGTCCATCTTATTGACTGCTACAGCCTACACTCAAAGTCTAATATAGTTTTCTTTACTTTCCAGGGAGACACACAGCGAACAGGAGACCGTTATGGATCGGTAAGTTTATGATCTTAATGTCAGACGCAGCATAATGCAAAAGTACTTTCTACAGAATGTTATTTTCTACTATTTGGTCTGTTGGTTTTCTCACATTTGCTAAGAAACTCTACTTCATCTGGAGCTTTCCGGCTTAAGCACTGGTGTGTTACTGCACCGAAATATTCTTATAGAATAAGTGTGGCATTTAAGGAAACGTTTTTAAAATCAAATCATCTTCTGTTACATCATCTAGTTTCAAATACCAGATCGGCTTCTTTCTCTGTGTTTGTGAAACAGATGTCTTTGTTAGAGGGTGAGAGATTTAGGCCAAACCCCGTGGGAACGCAGCTGTATGCTATCTTAATATTGCAGTACAGATCTAAAGTTACCTGCAACTCCCGCTGGTTAGACAGAATTCTGATTAAACTCATGACTATTACTGAAGTTAAATGACAAGATCTGCTCTCCCATTGTCTTTCAATTTGCCCTCATTTCCCTCCCTCTAATTATCAGTCTCCAGATGTCAGATTAATGATGTGTATTAGAGATGTCCTTTTGTCAAATCACAGCCCGTTTAACAGCCTGCCATTAACAAGCGATGGCAGGAAATGATTACCTCCTGAGTTACATTTGACAGATGTATAGTCCTCCTGTATGAGCCATCACACTGCCATCGCGAGTGAGTAAAAGATGAGGCTAATGCTGCTGCACTCTGTCTCCAGTTGTGAAACCTATTCCAAGACCGTAATGGAAGAAGACCTTCGCGTCCAAACACCGGAACCCGAGGCCAAAAAGTGAGTGTTTTTTACAAACTAGACATCTAAATTAAAGTGACAGCTAATATTTTAACTATGCATATTAACTCACCCTGTTCTTTATCTGCCTCTTCCCCAGGGGCATTGTGTACGTGAAGGAGTATGTCAACGCAACAGAGATGTCCATGCATAATGCCAGAGACAACACCGACACGTAGGACCAATACTTCATTTAAACAACCAAATTGTTACATCATTTAGCATGCAATAATATGGAGATGTTTGTTACGATTATCCTAGCCTAAATAATTAATGATATTGTGATGATATTTGTATTTTATGATGTGACATCCTATATTGTAATGCTGTTCTGATGATTTACTCATAGCTTTTTTTCTCCATAGTGGGTCAGATTATTACACATCAAGTTCCACCAGTTACTCTTACAGCAGCCCCCCCAGGTAATAACACTAATAAACATTTAAATAATACAAACTTAACGACCCACATTTACATTGAGACTGTTATTAAATTTGGTGATTATATTCAACTGAAACTGCATTTCTATTTTCAATTGACCTACTTTCCATATCTGCATTGCAACTGCCAATTTGTATACTTTCAATAATTGTATTGTTATTTCTTCTTTGAATTTAACTCAAGCTATTTCATCAGTAACAACTGCCAATTCTCAGCAGCGAGCACTCATAGGGGTTTTCTTTTTGTAGTTGCTCTTGTTTCTTTAGTTGGTAAGATCAGATTGTTTTGACATCAAGTTCTGTCAGTTTCTCTAAAGAAGCCCTTCCACTGACCCCTGGTAAAAACACAATTAACCTAAACCTGTTTTAAACCAGCTATAAGCCTAAGCCCTTCTCCCTCTGCCTTGTTATTTCCAGTTCTGAAGAAACTAGATATCTGTAAGCAGTAGGGCAGAAATTCCACCAAGCCTGCTCATTAGGAGGCTAAGCGGGGACATCAAAGGATTATTTACACTTATTAAGTTCCCTTGCAGGGTCACAGGTTATTTAACCAGCCAGAGCTGCAGCTGCTTGATTCAGTGGCCAAACTAACTAGTCTTAATTGCTGTGTCTCCCAAGTGGCTCGCTGTCATCTGCCTGCACCTTCTGTGGAGAAGTGGTGGGAAGTGATGGCAAGATCACCATCGATCACCTCAACATCAACTGCCACCCCCACTGCTTCAAGGTAGTTCATCTGTCTGCTCAGACACATTTTCAGTATTTATTGAATAAAATAAAAAGTTCTTCAAGGGAAGGACTTTAAGGAAGGTAGACTTTGTTCCCATTCAAAATATATTTGGTTAATTGTGTTAATTTGTTGAATGGCAAGATTATCTGTAGGAAATGGTAAATATGCCATTTATAGCTTGGCTCAGCGTAAATACTGGAATCTCTAATGGTTAAAAAAACAAAACAATCTCAGCTACAGTCTGACACAAAAACCCAGTAAAACAGCAATTTGTCGCTTTTAGACTGTTTTTGTACAGATTAGACAAATCAGATCCAACGTGTGTTTTAGAGATGCTAGTAGGCAGATATCATTTTTAAAACTTTGAACAAAACTATTTCCAGATGCAGTAATTTCCCATTCTCCAGTCTTTATGCTCAGCTATGCGAATCCGCTGCTAGCTGTAGCTTCGTATATGTGGCAGACATATCGGTCACAAGGATAACACCACTGCTCTTCACAGTATTTTCTCGTTATTGCATTTTCTTATAACATTCTCCTTATTTTTCAGTGCGGTGTGTGCAATAAGTATATGGGAGACCTTCTCGACAGCATGTTCCTGCATGGAGGGAAAGTCCACTGCGAGGCCTGCTACAGCAAAGCTTTGGACTGATTATAGAAGCTCTTCAGCAGCCTCTTATCCCCGTCCCTTCATGTCCATTTGCATATAAAGTGAGAACTGGTCTTTCACAAAGTTTTCACTGTGTTCGGTTTGAACTCAGAAAGGATGTGGTTCAGGATGATCAAAAAGACAGTTATAGCGAACTTAACTTTATGACTACTGAATGTTTTTTCTTACACTAGGTACAATTTCTAATTTCTCAAAGAAATTCATTCAAGCTTGTGTTTTCTTTTGTTCTGGTGGTGAAAGCTGTATCTGCCTCAGTAAACTATGAAGGATATGTCTGTACAACATGGTGTGCTCCATATAACTGTGAACAGACTAATACTGGCAAGTGGGGAACAATATTATTATTTTGCAACAGTAGAAAATGACTTTATTACAAAAATGTTTACTCCTTTTGCTCTTCTTAATACAAAATAGTGTATTCACATGTATGATGCTTTGTTAAAAAAATAAAATGATTTGTATTATCTTGGTATATATATGTGTTGCGAGAACGGCTGTGCTCCAAATTGCATACCAGAGCACTGCATACTCCCTGCTAATTACTAACTACTCCGTTTGCCATTACCAGCAGACTGTTCACAATGACAGAGGATGAAGCCTTTTGTATCACATTACCAGGTTAGGCTTCCATGAAATGAAAATCGTTTACCACAATTCTAATTCCACATTCGCTGTTCCAGTCAATTCAATATGTTCCAGTATTGTTTTTAGGAGAATAAACAAAACACTGAGTATCTTAGTGTTTGTTTTTGTCAGTACATTATAAACATAAGCTCCTCATTTTTCGAAAGCAATACTTTTCAAAGCAGTTAAATCTTGTATAGCTCATGTTGCATTCTCTATAATGTGTGCTTAGTGCATGCAAAATGCACATACTATGCAATTGGAGCACAATTTTACCTTAACGTCATACTTGGTATGAATGGTATGCAACTTCAAACACAGCCAGAATGCAGGCAGATGGACTGTCATGGATTCACAAGCAGTAACATGTTTAGAAAATGCATGATTAGAAAAGTATTGCACACAAACATTATCTTAGCATTATGTAACAGAAAACATGTACTACAATATATTATAGAGTACACAGAAATGCATTAGCTGATCCTGACCCAGTGGGGATTTTCCATATGGGAGTTAACCTTTACATGTGCCTTTCTTCACTCCTTAGTGAATATTTTTACTTGCATAGTCATTTAAAATAGTTTTGTACATTAATGTAACTTTAGCTCATAACCATCAGCTACCTGCTGAGGAAATACAAAGAAGCTAATGCACTTCATTGGCTACAGCCTTAATGTTCTCCACACAGTTAAGCAGAGCACCGTCCCCTGGCTCTGCCGCAGCCCAATGAAAATCTGCCTCCAGTTAATGTTAACAATGCAAGGCAGAGTACAGGCAATGATGGCACCTCAGTTCTAGCAATCAAACAACTTAAAAATATTGGCAAACAGAACTCTAAAATATTATTTTCCCATTACTGAACTAGGGACAAACTAAGGACAAACGACTCATGTCAGCTGAACACGATATCCAAATCTGTTACAGTAGCACCAAATGTCTAATAAGGATAAAGTGGTTTTGGCTCAGGTGAAAAAACATTAGTCATTTCTGGTTTATTCCCTTGTTTAAACAAAGGGGAGGCATAATATAGGACACCTCTGCAATTCTGGACGTGCTCCATCCTCTGTAAGGCCTGTGTCAGTGTTTTCCTCTGGCTCTGCTCACAGCCATGTTTTGGATGTGCTTCCACAGCAGCGAAGGGTCGGACTCGTTATGTCTTATCAGAGACTCCAGCCCCTCTGCTTGGTCCAGGCTCTGCCAGTAATCCTGAGGCCATATTTGCAACCATCTGCAGACAGATACAAAAGCAGATTAGGCTCATCAAAGAGGTTATTTTAATTAGACCGTTAAATTGGACTGATGTCTCTACCTTCGGGACATTGTTATACACATTAAAGTAGAGAAGGTAGAAGGATTTCACACCTGGCACAGAGAATAATGTAACACTAACTCACCCATCATCTTCAGGTAAGTCTGTGACATGTCCGTACCCCGGGCCGGGCAGGGGGCACCCCATGTGAGAGTTGTTTGCCATTTTAGGCTTCGGAGGTTGGTTCTTGTTGGGGGCTTTCCTATATGTGCGTTCTGCCGCCAGTCGTGCATTCTCCTGGTCACACACGTAACATTCAAATCCATTCAGGTAGTTGGGTTTACTCATGTCATTAACCCCCCACTCGCGAGTCTCCAGCGCCTCTAACAAACGAGTGTTAGTAATGCGGCTGGGCTTCTTGAATTCTAAATATCTTGCATATTCATCATCGTTCTCGTCAAGACGTTTGAGGAACTCAGCGAGACTTTTGGGAGAGGGGAAGTGATCTATGATGATGGCAGAGTGGTCGTTGGGCATCCAGTCGGCCACAGAGGAGGAGCCCCGGTAGACGGGCACGCAGCCCTGGTGCAGGGGCCGCCACAGCTTCTCCGTCATGTAGTCCGGACACAGGCCGTTCTCCAGCGCCAGGTGGAACTTGTAGCGGGCAACAAAATTCATAAAGCTGGATTCTTCCCCGGTCGCTGTGGCTGTGTCCTCGAGATTTTCAGGTAGAGGTTTGTTGTTCAGACATTTCCCGTAAGAGTCCACCTGCAGAGAGGTTAAATAATGAGTCAAAGGAGAGAGATGGGGCATTCAGGAAACGTTAGATTATAAATGAGACGTAGTCACACTTTTAATGGTCTAAGTTTTTCATGAAAGCCTGATTAGACGTTTCTAATTAAACTCCAACATTTTATCCCCTGATGGGATATCTCAAAACTTGCACTGAGGGCTATATTTACAAAGCCTTTACAAAAGCGTTTCTACAGTTTACTGCTTTAGCATTAATTATATTTGACCTCTTGACCTTTTCCGCACAAGTAAGTTCAAGTGGAAGCAAGAAAGATGCCAAGCTGCAGATTATTTTATTGCATGGGATCCAAGTGATATTTATTGTAAAGAATGAATATTAGGGTGGAAATTGGAGGAAATGACTGGAAATGGTGTTTACCCTCAACCAGAAATGTGTCCTGACATTGTTGTTGTTGTTATCTTTGACAGCAAAATGTCAGGGGATTAGTAAATATAACATCAACAAATTACATTTTACTACCATTCTGTTTTTTTTTTTATCTTAAAAAAGGACAAAAAACAAACTAAACTGTGTTATATCATGCTATAGTATGCAAACATATTATACTGTCATCTTACCACATCATATAGAATATATTATGTTGCTATATCATTACAGACACCAAAGGTCAAATACATATCTAGTATATATTTTATTGTTATGTTATGTTGTTACATTTACTAGACCTGCTGCTACTGATCAAAACATGTCACTTTAACCTCGTAAATGACTTTGAACCTTAGTCTTTTGTACTCCTTTACAAGTTGTATTAAGCTATTTTTGTTGTTATTTTATTTTACTGAACCTCTCTTGTGCTGCTTCAACACCTGATTTTCCCCTGAGGGTATCAACAAAGGCTTATCTTATCTTTGTGAAAATCATCTCTGTATCTGTGCTGTACCTGGATATACTTCATGAGCTCCTGGACATATCTGTTTCTGTCCGAGGGTACGTCGCAGTGGGACTGCATGTAGAGCACAGGAGCCAGCCCCCCCCTCCTCAGACGGTTCTTCTCCCCCAGGGGCACGGCCACAGGCTGCAGCAGGTAATCCAGAGAGGGCAGCCACTGCAGGGTCAGAGGATAATCCGACTCCCTGCGAAACGTGGCAGTGTAGTTGAACAGCCTGATTCCCGGTCCATGGGAGAGGAAGTAGTTATTCATGGGGGACTCTTCGTGGAACAGTGCCCAGGTCTGGTGGCGGAGACGAGGGAGTGGCGCCTCATATGCCCGGAAGTCTGTCCCATAAAAGATGATGGATGCAGTCCGCTTGTACATCTGGACCTTTCAAGATCAAACTCAAGATTACTGGCAGAGCAACTTCAGATGGTAAATTTTATTAATGTGAGCATGCATCATCTGTATGTCTAAGCCAGGAGTTTCCGTCAAATGCTCATTAATGAGGTTAAATATCTCTGGTACCTTGCGGTTGCTTGTGACCAGGCAGGAGGATGTGGCACAGTCGATGCGTTCAGAGTCACCAGGGAAATGTGGGAACAGTCCTCCACTCCACCAGAGGAGAATGGGCAGCTCCTTGTTGATGCGGCGGTCTCTGTTGCCAGGTCCTCTGTATGAAGAAATAGAGGAGAACTCCATCTCTGACAGAGCACTCTGGGGTTGAAAGGCTGCTCGGTCCACTGCATCCAAAGCCTCCAGGGGGAGTTGATCATCTGGAAAGGATGCAAAGGAGACCCAGACCCAACACAGGACACCAAACAGCCCCAGACAAGCACAGGGCACCATCCTGCCCCTACCCGTCATCTAAAAAAAAAGTCGAGAAGAACAGAAAATACATTTTAGAGACTTTTGCATTAGTCGGAAGTAGGTCACCATTAAAACTCAATGAACTTTCTTATTCAAACAAGTCGTGTTTTCTAAATCTTGCAAATAAAAATATGTTGGTTCTTATAGCCCAGATTAAAGTTAAAGGGATGCAAACTTTGTTGAACAAACATAAGCAGTTTACTTCAACATTTCCATCATACGTGTCAATGTTTCCCGAGCATGCACCAATATCCCAACATTTCCAGTTTCCTACCTTTAACACTGCAAAGAACGCATCAAGGTGCGTTTTAGTTGATTCTTCAAACGCAACACATACAGCTACTCTTTGAATACATTTGTTATAAAAAGCGGTGATTACAAAGTGCAGTCTGCTAACAACACACAGCCAACGGTACAGATGGAATAATAAAAACAGCCTCAGTCTTCTTCTACGCTGCTTCTTTTCTTCTTCTGTGGTTCGTAAACCACTCACGTCTGCACTCCGCCTCCTACAGCTCCGGAGAGTATGATGACAATGTTCAGGACTAATTCAAAGTTACATTTATTTGGTCGCAAAATATTGCAAAAACACCAGAACACAATGAGGAACCTTTAAGGTGTTTACATAAAATAAAAGTAACGTAAAGACATGATAGGCCACTTAATACAGAAACAAAAAATAAATTAGTCTCGTGTCAAAATAGCTTTGAAATTGAGTGTCATATACATTTGTATTACACATGTGACACATTTTATCATTGTAAAACGAATTAGTAAAGTGCGTGATTAGAAATATCATTACAAAATGGGATAGCATGGTATGACAAAGAAAATGTCATGAAAAAGTCGAAAAAAGTCATAAATAAGTCATTAAAAAAATGTCATAGTATAGCATGTCTTAAAAAAGCAATTTAACTTGTCACTGGATAATATTAACAAACGTATATTGAAAGAAGTATGATGAAAATGGCCTATAATGTAAAACTGAATGCTTTTTAATTATTCAATAAAAGGCAAGGCAAGGCCAAGGCAAGGCAAGTTTATTTATATAGCACCTTTCAACACAAGGCAATTCAAGGTGCTTTACAAAAATGAAAGACATTCAGACAAAGGCATTTAAAAACAGTCATTAAAAAGAAAAGATAATACAAGAAACATTACAAGCAAAAATACATGAATAAAAAGTACATGAATAAAAAAGTACATGAATAAAAAGTTACAGTGCAGTTTAAGATATGAATAATTCACACAGAAGTTCCACTTTACTGATGAACACGACAGCTCAGTTTCAATTAAAAGCAGCGGCAAAAAGAAAAGTCTTCAGTCTGGATTTAAAAGTAGTCAGAGTTGCAGCGGACCTGCAGGTTTCTGGGAGTTTGTTCCAGATATTTGGAGCATAATAACTGAACACTGCTTTACCATGTTTAGTTCTGACTCTGGGGACAGAAAGCTGACCAGTCCCTGAAGACCTGAGAGATCTGGATGGTTCATAATATAGCAGAAGATCAGAAATGTATTTTGGGCCTAAACCATTCAGTGCTCTTAATCAGCTGCAGCTTTCTAATAGATTTTTTAGTGAGACCTGTAAAGACACCATTATTTTAAAATCTATTATTTGACACACAGGAAGCCAGTGTAAGGACTTCAGAACAGGAGTGATGTGATCCACTTTCTTAGTGTTAGTGAGGACTCGAGCAGCGGCGTTCTTAATCAGCTGCAGCTTTCTAATAGATTTTTTAGTGAGACCTGT
>NW_011333040.1:20450842-20530513 GCF_000735185.1 Notothenia coriiceps
CTCTGTTGACTCAATAACTGCAGAGTTCCAAACCAGCTGTGGCATTAATATATATACTAATATCAGCACCAAAACTGTGGGAACTTCATGGGTTTTCATAGAAGTCTGGGTTTGCCGAATGCCAGGAGAACGTTACCTGCCCGACTGCATTGTGCCAACTGTAAAGTTTGGTGGAGGAGGGATAATGCTATGGGGTTATTTTTCTGGGGTTGGCCTAGGCCACTCCGGTCGAGCGGATTCTTATTGCTTTATCTTACCAAGTCATTTTGGACAATTCTAGGCTTCAAACCNAGTGAGACCTGTAAAGACACCATTACAGTAGTCGAGTCTACTGAAGATAAAAGCATGGACACATTTTTCCAAATCCTGCTGTGAATTAGTCTTTTAATCCTAGAATATATTCTTTGAGGTTGATAGTAGGCTGATTTAGTAACTGTTTTTAATGTTGAAACTCAGGTAGAGTCCCATGACTACACCTAGATTTCTGGCCTTTATCTGTTGTTTTGAACGTTGCAGCGCTGAAGCTTCAGCGCTAACTTTTATACGTTCTGCCTTGGCTCCAAAGACCATTACCCTCAAGTTTTTTTTTGGTTAATTGAAGAAAAGTTCTGACACAGTCCAGTCATTGATTTGTTCAATGCACTTACTCAGTGTTTCAACTAGAGAATAGTCTCCTGGTGAAATGGTTATGTACAGTAAATGTGTGTGTCATCCGCATAGCTATGTTAACTTATTTAGTTGTTTTTCATTATCTGAGCCAGTGTAGATGTTAAAGAGAAGAGGCCCCAAGATGGAGCCTTGAGGAACCCCACATGTCATATTTGTCAACTCAGATTTGTATTTACCTATAGAAACAAAGTTGTTTCTGTCCTTTAAGTGATTCAAACCAATTTAGAACTGTTTCCGAAAGTCCCACCCAGTTTTCTAGTCGGTATAGTAATATGTTGTGGTCAACAATTAAAAATAAAATAAAGAATTGATCTAATTGATGCTACATTCTGTTGGGCAGTTTATTATAATCAATCAGGGTGTATGTTGCATATATTAATCTGCAAAGTGACTAATAAGCAACAATCTGTCAAATAAATGTAACAGAGTTAAAGGCGGAGCTGGAAAAAGTACTCCTGCTACTAAAAATCCTGCATTCAAAATGTTACTTAATAAAAGTACAAAAGTATTGTCAGCTAAATGTAATTGTATGTAAAAGTACCAAGTAGGCTACTCATTGTGTAGATTGGTCTATTGATACCTTAAAGTTATCAAAGCTGGTAAAGGTGCAGCTAGTTTTAATGACTTTGTATACTGCAGGGTAGCTTGTGAATTTACTTTAGGTGTAACCAAAGTCTTATTTTAGTGTTGTTTATATTTCACATCATTAATCTAAATCTGTAAAGTAGGCCTAACTAAAAGTATTAAATAAATGTAGTGGCCTAAAAGTACACAATATACCGCAAAAAACCCGAGATATTCAATTCAACAAATCTCTCAAAATCTTACTTAGGTACAGCACTTGAGTGAATGAATCAGTTACTTCAAACCACTGGTAACACTGGTACTATATTTTCCTGAACTGTTGTGAAGCACAAGTACCATAGCAAACTAAGACTCAAGTGAGTAGTCCTATTTCCAATTCAAAATGTACTTCAAAACATGTGTGCGATGAATGTATAAAGACATGCATACACCTCACAGGCTACAGTGTACATCTCAAACTAATCTATAATAATACAAACATATATTTGCTTTTAATATTTATTTTATTTGTATTTTATTGAATTTTTAGTAACAAAACAATTTCCCAATTTGGGATAAATAAAGTAAATATCTATCGATGTAATCTCACAGCGACGCTGAACGGGCTTTAGGACCTCGCTCTGTCTGGGCGGTGTGCACGTGCAGCTTCCCAATGGGGGCGCGCATGTCACGACCGACAGTCAGTCAGATGTAGGGGAGGAGGGCAGACAGCGCAATATCAGCGATAGTGACAGGGTGAGTCAAAATACAGGATTTTTTATATTGAAATAAGACGAATACAATCAGAGGTAAATCATCTCAGTGCAACATTTGTTCTTTTGCTGCTTTTAAAGTAGTTTTGATTAGCATTTGCGCTGATGCTAGCGGTTAGCCTGAATGTCAACAAGCCTCCAGAGTAGCCGGCTAGCTTGTTAGTTGGCTGTCATGGTTTTCTAAGCCGCTACACGATTTAGCAGTGTTTTTTGCCTGTTGCATTGCATTGGAGGTTTTAGAAACCTGTTACCTCTTTCGGTTCCTAGTTCACTTCTGCTCTAGCACTTCATGCAGAGTCTCGCAGAGACTCTTGGAGATGCAGGTTAGCCAGCATTAAACATCTGACAACAAGCTGGTACATGTTGGGGCTCTGCGCAGGTGCAGAGGCTGTCCCCAGAGTCAGCTCATGATCCTGACTCGCCCCTGTTGTTGTGGCGTAGGAATGATTATTTACGTCATTAAAACTACTATCTTAATTATGGCACGTTAATCTTTAGGTCTTTACGCTATGGCTTGTGTAGGTTATCATGAGCCATGGAGTAAACCTTAAGGCTGTGGTCCTCCCCGAGCTTTAAACAGAGACCTTTGGAAGACATCTCGGTCCTTCACCCCTGTCACGGTGTCCCTGAAACTAGTAATCCATTACACATCTCTTTTTTTCAAACAAATGTTGCAAGAACAGCATGTTTTCCTAGTTATCTACACTGGATCATCTGTGAAGTAAAGTCCACAGACTTGTGTTCTGGTGTTTTCTAAAAATGTACTAGGTTTCAGTTCCTATAGTGATTTGCATTTCTCTTTAATTGTGTAGTAAGTATCAATGTTATGTTACTTCCTCTTTCTAGGTTAAATCAACCCTGGTCGGCCACCTGGTGTGGAGGCCTTGCTGGGTGAGAGGAAACATGATCAGCGGTAAGAGTCTGCTCCTGAAGGTGATCCTGCTGGGAGACGGTGGGGTGGGCAAGTCCTCCCTCATGAACCGTTATGTCACCGACCGCTTCGACTCCCAGTCCTTTCACACCATCGGCGTGGAGTTCCTGAACCGGGACTTGGAGGTTGACGGGCGCTTGGTCACTCTTCAGATCTGGGACACAGCAGGCCAGGAGCGATTCAAGTCCCTCCGCACCCCCTTCTACCGAGGTGCAGACTGCTGCTTGCTCACATTCGCTGTGAACGACCTGCAGAGCTTCCAGAACCTCGGCGGCTGGAAGAAAGAGTTCATGTACTACTCTGATGTGAAAGACCCTGAGCGCTTCCCTTTTGTGGTGCTCGGCAATAAGGTGGACATGGATCAGAGGGAGGTGGGGGGGGACGAAGCTCGGGCCTGGTGTGAGGAGAGCGGCTGCTGCCCGTACTTTGAGACGAGTGCTAAGGATGACACTAATGTCACAGCTGCGTTCGAGGCAGCTGTCAGAGAGGTGCTGGCTGCTGAGGACCAGATTGACCACGCACTACTGGGTAGTACTATCGATCTCCATGGCAACCGCAAAACATCTCGCGGGTCTTGCTGCTGATTGTTCATGTGTGAATCCACCTTGTCTTAATCTCTCTGGCTGAAACTCGCCTGTGGCAGTTTTGAGAGTCGGTCAGATATTGTTAATGGTACAACTGTAGGTACAGGATACTGAGAACAGTATCCCCAGGAGGATAATAGTGGATAGGGTACAGCTGCTCTGAGGAGCGCTGGTCAAGGATTCAGCTGTTGCTAGATTGTTGAATTATTGGTCCAACAAAGGTACAGGCAACCTTTAACAGGCACACTTATCTTTTGCACTCTCTTTTTCAGAGTCTGCTTTCAGTAGTGTTGTTGCACAAAAAGATTTTCAGCCAGCTTCAGTCGATGCAGGAGTTGTATCTAATAGTGTTTACAGAGCATTTATTTATCGCTGCTTAAAGCTTTAATTTGAATTATAACAATTAATAATACAGTGGACGAGACATTATATTAGTCCCCTTATAAAGAGCACACACACATTTTCCTGAGGGACTTTGAATGCAGTTTCACACTTTTGTTATTAAATCTTTCAGCGGAAGTAAAGAGCTAATGTACAAACAGTGTCTATGAGTGACAGTGTTCCTTATTCAGGCAGGTATTGTGCATCAGGGCTTCCAATATTAGTGTGATGACCATTATATGATTTGTGGTTCGAGGAACTTAAATAATTGCTGCTCTCTAACACAGAGGTCTTCGATGCGAAGGGAACTTTAAGCTTTAATTCTGCAGCTGTGACTGTAAGCATTTGGTACGAGCTTATGAACATCTGTCCATTATTTGTATTACCACACTGCACCAGACAGTGTCAGGTGTACAAGTTAGGCATTCATTTATTTCCCATGATTTGTGTACACGGGCCTGTTTACCACATAAGGATCAGTGTTTCTTATAAAATAATAATAATTTTGCTGCTGTTGTTGATAAACTGTTTATTTTTTCTGTGAGGCGCATTTTCGTCTTCGCACGCGTTTACTTTTTTGGTGGAATTCTGTTTGACCAAGGGCTGATATGAGTCTGTTTTCTGGATGTATAGAGGAATTTGTAATTATCAGAATAACAATACGTTTTACAGTTTTGGCAAGTTTGTAATCTTGTGCTGGCTTTTTTTAGTGGCATTTTTCTTGTAGTCTCTTTTTTTGTTGTTGGATTTATTACATACAAATTGTACTTCTGTCTGTCTGGGCATTCCAGGTCTCTGTTAAATGTGACAAAGCCTGAGCACAAGCCTTCTTACTAATGTGTGCAGTGTGCATTATCTCTCCCGTCCATTCGTACAGTATTGAGTGAAAATACAACTGAGTATTCTGACAACTTTACATTGTTTACTTGTTTTCAGCTAAATGGTACTTAACTTTAATGTTTTTCAAACAGGACAAATAATATGCTGATATTCAATGCTTCAAACTCATTCTTAAACTTAGTCTAAATGTATTCTCACCAATATTTTTGAGCGCTGCCTAATAGTATTTTATGCTGCGTCTACTGTTGCATAAACTAGATCAAATGTCTTCATCTGCTGAGTGCACAAAGCCATCACTGTTCTTATTATAGTGCTTGCTCTCATCTTTCTGTTACGTTGGAGGTATTGAGTTTTCTCTCACCTTGAGATTTGCCTTTCAAGTAAAAGAAAAAGCCTCATATTTCATTGGGTGAGTGTGCAGACTAATGGTTAAAATTACAAGAGCTTTATTGTAAAAATGAACAGAATTGGGTACGGTCATATTTACTTATTACATGGTTTAATGTACCTTGAATTAAAATGCTTTTCTTACTGTAAAGGTGTGTTGATCACTAGTAGTAGCAGTATGAGAGAAACCTTATGAACTGTGATCTTATGGTATTTTAACAAAATCAAACTGGTAGCATTCATACATTCAAAGCAAAAGTGATAGCTGTTAGCATATCATTCGTCAGTGTTAATGTTTCCTGGGTTGAACCGAATACTTTGTCTCTTAACTTTACCTTTCAGTTTTTATCCTGTTCACATATTGTAACCACAGTGTTTACCTGAAATCTAACTTACCTGAGAATCAGTGGGTCCTTAAAAGCTGGTAGCATAACCCGACAGTGTGTTGCTCTCATGATGCTGTCTTATCTCACTGCAAACGTCTTGTATTGTGTTTTTGTTTTTTTATGTCGCTGTACTATTTATGAATGTTAAACACATTTCTTTGGGCTGTCCAAATGAATGGCTTATGTAAATTGCATTCAAGGGCATTCATTTCATAATAATGTCCATAATGACACTGAACGTCTGTCTCACCCACTGCTCAATCCCATGAGTGTGAAAGTCAGACTATTCATCTCGATTATTTGTTCATCAACTTCCCGCTCTCCTCTTTTTGCACTACCAAGGAAAAGGCTGGCGTGCCGACATGCTGGCAAAACGGCAAATACTCTCCCATGCTTGGCTACAAATAAAACATGCAACATACCAAATGGGGACACTATCTTTGTGTGTGTGTGTGTGGTACTTTGTGCTCATGCCTTGAACATACATGAAAGTATGTGTCTTTAGAAATAGCTTTTACATTTGGAAACCAAAAGCTTCAAAGCATTTAAAAACTAAAATAGGCCACTCAAATGAATCAGCGTATCTCATCTCGGTCCACCTTTCAACAGCCAATTCAAATGAAGTAAAATGTTGCCTCATTGTTTCCACTTAAAAGTAGCATTGTTAAAATGAAGCCTTAGTATACAGTGGGGCAAAAAAGTATTTAGTCAGCCACCAATTGTGCAAGTTCTCCCACTTAAAAATATGAGAGAGGCCTGTAATTTTCATCCTACCTCAACTACGAGAGACAGAATGGGGGGAAAGAATCCAGGAAATCACATTGTAGGATTTTTAATGAATTAATTCCTCGGTAAAATAAGTATTTGGTCACCTACAAACAAACAAGATTTCTGGCTCTCACAGACCTGTAACTTCTTCTTTAAGAGCCTCCTCTGTCCTCCACTTGTTAACTGTATTAATGGCACCTGTTTGAACTCGTTATCAGTATAAAAGACACCTGTCCACAACCTTAAACAGCCACGCTCCAAACTCCACTATGGCCAAGACCAAAGAGCTGTCAAAGGACACCAGAAACAAAATTGTAGACCTGCATCAGGCTGGGAAGACTGAATCTGCAATAGGTAAGCAGCTTGGTGTGAATAAATCAACTGTGGGAGCAATTATTAGAAAATGGAAGACATACAAGACCACTGATAATCTCCCTCGATCTGGGGCTCCACGCAAGATCTCACCCCGTGGGGTCAAAATGATCACAAGAACGGTGAGCAAAAATCCCAGAACCACACGTCGGGGGGACCTGGCCAATGACCTGCAGAGAGCTGGGACCAAAGTAACAAAGACTACAATCAGTAACACACTACGCCGCCAGGGACTCAAATCCTGCAGTGCCAGACGTGTCCCCCTGCTTAAGCCAGTCCATGTCCAGGCCCGTCTGAAGTTTGCTAGAGAGCATTTAGATGATCCAGAAGAGGATCGGGAGAATGTCATATGGTCAGATGAAACACTAGACGTGTTTGGAGGAGAAAGAATGCTGAGTTGCATCCAAAGAACACCATACCTACTGTGAAACATGGGGGTGGAAGCATCATGCTTTGGGGCTGTTTTTCTGCAAAGGGACCAGGGCGACTGATCCGTGTAAAGGAAAGAATGAATGGGGCCATGTATCGTGAGATTTTGAGTGACAACCTCCTTCCACCAGCAAGGGCATTGAAGATGAAACGTGGCTGGGTCTTTCAGCATGACAATGATCCCAAACACACCGTCCGGGCAACGAAGGAGTGGCTTCGTAAGAAGCATTTCAAGGTCCTGGAGTGGCCTAGCCAGTCTCCAGATCTCAACCCCATAGAAAATCTTTGGAGGGAGTTGAAAGTCCGTGTTGCCCAGCGACAGCCCCAAAACATCACTGCTCTCGAGGAGATCTGCATGGAGGAATGGGCCAAAATACCAGCAACAGTGTGTGAAAACCTTGTGAAGACTTACAGAAAACGTTTGACCTCTGTCACTGCCAACAAAGGGTATATAACAAAGTATTGAGATGAACTTTTGTTATTGACCAAATACTTATTTTCCACCATAATTTGCAAATAAATTCTTTAAAAATCAGACAATGTGATTTTCTGGATTTTTTTCTTTCTCATTTTGTCCTCATAGTTGAGGTATACCTAGGATGAAAATGACAGGCCTCTCATCTTTTTAAGTGGGAGAACTTGCACAATTGGTGGCTGACTAAATACTTTTTTGCCCGTGAGTATCTCACGACTGGCCCTGTGTGCCTTGGCAGTCTCTAGTTTGTTATTGACCAAATACTTATTTTCCACCATAATTTGCAAATAAATTCTTTAAAAATCAGACAATGTGATTTTCTGGATTTTTTTCTTTCTCATTTTGTCTCATAGTTGAGGTATACCTAGGATGAAAATGACAGGCCTCTCATCTTTTTAAGTGGGAGAACTTGCACAATTGGTGGCTGACTAAATACTTTTTTGCCCCACTGCAAGTTCTAAAAACACAGCTCTGAAAATATAATCCCCACACCCTCCTTGTTTGTATTTTCTTTACACAAGACCTTGATTGTGATTGAAGGACCAAGTATGTGGGGGGGAACCCATGAGACGGTGAACAAAGTTTATTTCCTCTTCATTAAAAAGGATATCAAGCATGCACCGCATACTGTGAGATCAAAACAAAAAACTATCATGTCTGCCTTTCAAACTACATCTCTGTCTTTAAGGAAATTTACACTAAGTATAGAGTCTATAGACTTTGTCAAATAGAGAATGTTATAAGAATAAAGTATTGAACAGTCAAGGCTCCTAACTGCATTTGTACCATTTCACTACTTTAGATGTGAACACATAATTTAATTAAAACATTGAATTAATGAAGGGAATCAATTAACCAAATACTACCAAATTGGTCAACTTCACTTGAATATGTCATTATTTTATGAGCAGCTTAATTGTGATGGTCGTCATGAAAAGCTCCTGCAGCAACACCAGAGGCGCAGTCAGGAGATGTCAGATGTGTTTGCAGGGTACGGGGAGAACAGTGTCCCCCCCTCTGTCCCGCTGAAGCCTCCCGTACAGATCATAGCCTCTCCTCTCCTCTCCTCTCTCTCACCGTGCCTCAGCTTCCTGTGGTACACCTGGTTCACAGCCAAGTGCAGGGAGAAGTGCACCTGTGGACACAAGAGGAGAGAATACAAACACCTTACAAAACACCTTGGCCCCTAGATATGGCAGAAAGCCAAGGCTGGAGCGCTAGTTAAACACATACACTACACCAGACACTGCACTTTCACAGACTACAAACAAATCTTTTCAAAAGGCACTCTGCACATCATTTTCTTTTTATTATCAAATTTTACCAACACAAAAATAATCATCAAACAGCCAGCTGCCATTTGACAAATGCACCACTCACAGCTGGGTAAAGCTCACACCAAATAGAATAATCTTCTTATTATGCTGCAAAAGGTTTTGTTAGAAATACCCAAAGTGTAAAAGTGGTAGTAAAAACATCTAAAGTAAGTAAACAAGATGTGTTATACAATAACTACAACAACATTCCTAAAGCATAGGAGACAAAAAAAATCTTTATAAAAGTACCTCAGTCATGCAGTAAGAGCAGCGAGGGGATCACACCTCAACAATGTGCTTTAGGTCAAATAATACCAAGTCACTTGATAAATTATCACCAAGTGCTTTTGCAATCTAATCTCAAAACGATGAGAAACAATGTATGACCTTTCTAGATCAGAACCAAACAAGTATGTCCCTTTGTCCAAAAGGAACACTCCAAATAATCTAAAATTCCTTCACTTTGAATCCATCACTTCAATTATTTGGAGGGAGGTGGGGGTCATGCAGTGTGTGTGTGTGTGTGTGTGTGTGTGTGTGTGTGTGTCAGATGGGCTGCATTTAGGCTTCAGAGAGGTCTAACCCTCTCATTGTTTGCTGGACCCTCTCCCTTGACATGTAATATAACCCTTGGCAGAGAATCGGAGCGCAGATGGCCCCCACAACTGGCTCCTTATTGGTTGGCTTTCATAACGGCCATGACTTCATTGTTGAGGCTTTTCTCCAGCCCGTGAGAAAAGTCCTGAGGTCAGCGTGAGACTGCAAATGCATGCTTGTCTGCCACCATGGCAACCAGATGTGAAGGATAGTAGTCATGGTAACATAATCCCTATTCTGTGCAACAGCTGCATTCTCGCAGCACATGTGTCGCAAATTGGTGGTTATCCTTACACATGTTAATTTATTAGTGATGTGTTATTTCTATTTTGAGAGCAACTGGAAGCAGGAATTAATTCTATTCTCAGCAAGAAAAAAAAGAGCAATAATTTACAAATATTTTGGTAACATGGCATAGGACATACTGAAATAAGATGTACTGCATTAAGGCAGTAGAAAAACATACAAGCATAGAAAAAAAATTACATTATTCCCAACAAGAAAAGTAAAAATATAAAAACATTTCAAGAGTCCGTGACCACAGGTGGTTCTGTGCAGATGATGAGAAGGAGAGAATTGTTGCCGTCCCTTTACATCCCCATGTTGATATTGAGGTAGTGAAAGAGCTGGTGAGCCTAACACCGTGCACCCATGCCTTTTCTCCCCAGATACTGAAGAACCGCAAAGTTATAGGTGGTCGAGACAGTATAGGTTAGCTATGGAAGGAAAAGCAGAGACAGGAGGTGTCAGAATATGGAAGAGTGACAAATCCAGAACATCCAGAAACTAGACATAAGAAAATATATGATTAACTGCTAATGGCATTAATTTGATAGCAGATTCCATCCGTATAACGGCTTCTTTAATGGAGCATGCCGGTATAATGGGTGCTCCATTTGCTTGGCTGGAAAACCACCAGACATTACAGCACTATTATGATGTTTGTTTCAGCTGAGAAAGAGGAACAGAGAGCAATAGTACAAAAGTCATCACTCATGGAGGTCTGAGATGCCTCGCCGCCTACACTTTGAGCGTCACCGAGTCACATGAGTCATAACACTATTGTACCCTACTGCGGAAACGCAGACAAATGGGCCCCATCTGAGGAATAATCGCTCACCAGAGCCAAGAGAGTGATGCCAGCACCAGCGAAGGCAGCAATGTAGAGGTCATAGGTCATCTGGTACTGATCGGAGATAAGAGGGCTGCATTAGTGGTGATGACATACATCTTCATTTCTTGTCAAGCAAATTGTAGAACATGACTGCAGGGCTTTTATTATTCCCGGGTCCTTACTTCTCTGGTTTTGCAAACATTGGAGAGAGTCATACCACAAGCTTTCCCTGGCACTGCGTTCCATGGCAGTAGACCTGTTAAAAAAAACATTTATATATTTATTTGATCTTTCAAACACAAAATACTGTCAAAGGACAATGTTGGCATTTTCTACATTTGTTTTCCAATATTACTAAAACCTAAAGACCTAAAAACCAACAACACTACGTTTTTCATATTTGTTGAGGTATGCCTTGAGGCACTTAAAGATGGAAATCTTTGAAGTTAAAACTATTTTCATTACCAGCTAGGCAAACTCTTTTTGTACCATATGATACAAGGCATGTACTTGTTGGGCACTTTTTTTACACTATCAGGATTGTTTATGTGGGATGAAGTGAAAAAGTAAAGCGCCCATGAACATGGTTAGGAACATGTCATCCACTGAAACAGAGTGGGTCATTGTATGGCTAGTTATTAGACACAATAAGGAGGTCAATGTTGAGCTTTCCCCCACAACTCTAGAATGAAAGAACAATTATTGGCTGGATTGCGACAACATTTGTTCTGACGTCCATGGTGCACATGTGATGAATCCTCATTTGCTTTGATAATTTCCTAACTTATTCCTCTACTTCCACAATGAGAATAGCGATTTAGGATATTTGGGGAAATCTCAAATTTAGGATATTGCCAAAACATTTCAAAACATTCTCAACTTTAAAATGTAACAAATAAGTTGGTCCAAGTTTTGATCTGCAAACCTAATGCCATTCCCATCAGCCTCAGCTGTTCTTTGTGCTAATTATAAGCAAATGTTAGCATGCTAATAGATTGTGAACATGGTAAACATAATACCTGACAACGATAAGCATGTTAGCAATGTCATTGTGAGCATGTTAGCAATGTCCTTGTGAGCATGTTAGCCTGCTTAGCTTAGCATTTTGAACATGTGCTGATGGAATATTCACAGTCAGTTATTGAAAACAACTTTTTGGCATTGGTCTTTTCATGGGATTTATTAATGATAAACTTAGTCTGATAAGGCAGTCCAATAGGTTGCCATCATAGTTGTCCTGTTACCGTATTGCCTTGCATCAACACAGAGCTGGTTTATACTCGCTGGGGTCTCAGTCAGAACATCAATGGTGTGGCAGGTGGCATCCATATTGTAGAAGAAGTAGACAGGCAGGGCCGAGAAGGCGAACACCAGCAGCCACAGCACGGCTAGTACGTAAGTCATTACTATAAACTGTGCAAAGAAGAAGAAGTAGAATAAACATTAGGTTGCATCATCATAATAAACTGATGCACATAATCTTGGTGAGTGTTTTTATGAGCATTGACTCACTAAGTGACCATTTTTTTTGATTAGCTTTTCTTATTATCTTAGTCTGTGTTCTACTCCTCTTCTTCCAACCACTCAGCTTTTTTATCCCCACCCACTCAAACACACAATCTATGCTTATCTTTGCATGTCCCCAAAGGTTTTTAGCAGCCTTAAGATTTTCAGCTCAGCACCCACCAGGGAGTGATATGTGTATTAATCCCATCCAATCTCGCCAATCCCCTTTACTTGTCCCACTCTAGGCCCTCTCACCGAGGAGCTGAGGCAGCGGCCACACATAGTGCTCCTGAACTCTCCAAAGGTTTGCCTGGCAGCACTTGTGGTGTAGAAACCCTCCGCCAACAGCACGATGCAGTAGAGGAAGAAAAAGGAGGCCAAACCATAGATGAAATACTGGAAATATTGGATGCTGAAGAAAAAAGGAAAAAGAAAGATTGTTACAAGAAGCGTAACCTTCTAAATACATACAAAGAAATCCCATGACAAGGTTACACATGTCACTGTAATCATGTAAATGCATAGATTTGCCACTCACATGTAGGCGAGGGTGATGTAGTCCTGCATGTTACGAGCAAAGTACGTCTCGATGAGTCTTTCCGACTCGGTGAGTGCCTGGTGCCCACAACCGCAGAAGAGGGCAATGCCAGAGAAACATAGCAGTGTAGCGACCAGGGAGCAGTATGGCACCCCGCCCAAACAACGCATACAGCAATCATAGCAACCTGTCAAGACGCAGCACCATGAAATTCAATGCACATCATCAACGGATTCAATATGACACAGACTCTGTTTCTATTTTTGAGATATCCCTTTCTCAGTTTTTTCCTTCACACTACTAAAACATGGATCTTTTTTACATGATGATTTTATATTTATTAGTCAATAAATAGTGTTTAAATGTCTTCCACAGTTTCAGAGCCCAAACTGACATACTCAATATCCTTGTTTTTTCCGAGCTAGATACCCTAAGAGATGTTTGATAATAAATGCTATGAATTGATTATCAAAGTTGTTGACAATTCAATGTTTGGCGATGTACAAATCAATTATTCAATATGTGTTTCTGTTATGCTGGATGATTCACAGAACTTGCTGCCAACTGTTTCCATAGTGACTGGTTCTTTGGTAGAAAGTCGTTCCCATAAAAAAGGGGAGCACAATGAGTTGGAATTTCCAGAGAAGGATGAACCATATTAAAATAGTGTGAACACATGAAATTCCATAGAATCGAGTTTAAGGCAGAACATTTTGGGTTTGATGCCTCAAAAATTAGGTTTTATACCAACACAAATATCTCCACAATTAGAAAACAACAAGATTTGAGTGAGATTTAATTGAAATGCTGAATTCATGTTTCTTTGACACTGTTGACTGAGCAGCAGCTGTTAACACTTTCATTCCCTTGATAAAGCTGTGCACTCTCCCCTATAGTCATGTGATGTCGGAATGGATGCCAAAGGGCCAAGGGCATGGGGATGTATCTGCTCTGACCCCGGCTCGCACCCTGACTTCATTCACCACCCAGCATGGAGAGTGTGAGAAAAGGGGGAGGATGGAGAGGAGAGACAAAGTGAAAGAGAGAGAGAGGCTGCTTTTGTGACTGCAGAGACAACCGTCTTTGTCCTAAGGCATCATGGGGGTACAAGGGCCACCAATGTCATGCAAACAAAGGCCAGAGGCACCTCTTTGCTTGACACACACAGACACACAGGCACACACTCAGAGACTTCCTTCTGGGGGAGACAGAGGAACAAGAAAGTGATAGTGGGGAGCTGTCTGTGCTGGAAGAGGATGGAAAAAAAGCAAATCTATAAACAAACAATGCAACTGTGTGCATGTGTGCCATTACATGCTTGAAAGCGTGCATCCACACAGACATGCACAATGGAAGCAGACAGACTGTGGTTGGTACCATTACAGTAAACACAGATGGCAGGAGGGGCAAATAGATAGCTCTTTAATTGAACACTTCTATGTGCGGGTGTGTGTGAGGGAGAGAGAGAAACTGGGATCACTGTCATTCAGATGGCATCACTACTGTAGCGAGGAAGAGGGAGTTTTGATAGATAAACTGTGAGAAAACTAGCAAATAAAATGAATTTTTCAGTATTGTTATAGGGAAGGCAATTGTAGTATGCAAATTACACTTTCTACTACGTGCACAAAAAGCTGTGGTCATCATAATATCAAAAAGTAGCAGCATTCACATAAATCCAAACATTTCAGTCTAGCCAACATTGGCCCACATTCTTTGACACCTTGTACCAATTAACTAATTAATGACTTCACGAGGCAGAACAAAGAGCTGAAACAAAGCTGCACCCACTATGTCAATTGTGACTAAAATGAAAACACAGGCCTCGTTCTGGTTGAAAATGCAAAGCTGAGGCCAAGTTCAGCACTTTAAAAATTGAGAAAGATTGCGACCGAAAGCAAATGCGACAAGGCTCCTGTGAAAGTAGCCCTGCCATCTCAAGCATGACATAAATCTCTTGATATCAGTGCGGCATCAGCCGGTGAGTATCCGACCTCTAAACTGACAAAAAAAAGTAATGACTTCTGATGCCCTTTCACAGTCCCATTCATATCTGCGAGAAAATCACATGAAATAAAAAGCACATTTGATAATATGATGTAATGTGTCTGCTCAAAGTTAATACGTGGCCGGAGTTTCTTACCCATGTCTGGATGATGCGTTCGAGGACCTTTCGTCTACTGTTTGCTGCCTGCTCTGCAGCTGGTCCGCTGATGATATGCGCAACTGCTCTCCGGCCCCCGTATATCAACCTCAACTCGCTTTCTCTTCCAACAATGGACAGACCCACTGATGACTGCAAGGGCAATCTTAAAGAAACAATGTCTCTTTTCAATTAACTTCGTGGCGGAGAATAATGAGGAGGTCAAGGTTCTTACGCTTGCAGAAATGTTCTTAGTTCATTATTGACGCACATTTGCACGTACAGAAAGCAACTTCATATGCAAATACAGAAGAGAGAACGAAAGAAACAACTTTTGTGAGTCAGCCATCCCAACTCTAGGACAAACAGTCCTTGGTTCTCAACGGCCTTTTGTTTTAAAGCCAACTTCTAGAGCCTGATCAATACAACTTAATACAGCTAATGGATCAAGCATAGTCTTTAGGGAAGGATGACACTGTATGTCCATGACCAGTGAAGGTGGTCTGGCTAAAGTTTCACTTTCAAATATAAGCCTGTGGAAAGTCAGGTGATTCTCTCCAGACTAAGGAAAGTGTCATATTTAACTGAAGTGTCTTAGATTCAGTACTGAACATGCCAGATCCCAGCTAACAAAGCTGACATGCTTTATCATATCTCTTAAGTGGGTCTATTTATTGCTGGAATGTTCATTTTATAAAATAAAGATTTAAAGTGGCGTTCACAAACCATGAATATGTGGATTACTTGATTCAGATAGTGCCTATATAAACCGGGTTGAGGGGTAATTCTGAGCATCACTACAGTGAGATCCTTTGATAAGAAATACATCACTGCTATTTTAACTAGACTGGATTGTTATGTATGGGATCCTCCAACCCCTGATGGGTATCTCAGAAATAATTCACTGGCCATTTGTGTTGGTGCCAGCTGTTTTCTTTGCCCATGTCAGCTCATGAAACCCCATATCCCACTATTAAATGTTCAGCTTTAGTAAAAAAAGAAAAACTGGATTTGATTAAGATGAGATGTTCTGTGAGCGGAGCAGAGCAGCATGCAGCAGAGAAGCATCACTGATCTCAGGTGACCCGACTGTGACAGAGTGAGAGACTGTCCTCTGATTCATCTACACACCCTCTGGCAAAATACCAGAAATAAAGAGCAACATTTGGCTTTACCTGTGTCCAGCAGATGGCAGGCTTTCTCCTGCCAAAGCATTTGTGAGTGTGGCAGACACATGAGGAGTTTAATCCCACAATACAAATTATATTTTGAGAAAAGTCCGTTTTGTCAGAAAGCTAATCAAAACATGTTGCTCCAAAAATACACACTGGAAGGTAGCTAGATATTTAATTAAACAGGTCAAAAATGTCTCTGTTGAACCACAAAAGTGTTTTTTAAAATTTGGAATATTAATGGATTTCATGTTTCAATGGAATCTGTTATTCCTTATGTCATTACGGTTCTTTTATTTGTAGATTTATTTTGTAGCTCTTTTGTTTGTCTCTGTTAATGGAGTTGGTGTCACAGTACAACATTATCAAATCATTTAGTTTCAAGCCACTTGCTCAGAAATCCTCAGAGGAACACCACTCATGTTATACAAGCTTTGTTCTCCACTCTCCAGGTTGTTGTAAAGTGTGTTTTAAAACTCTGACCCACCTCTAACACAGGTATATCTTTAAATGATTGCTCAATAGTTTATGCTATAAAGACAAAGCAAATATGTTGTATTGTTAAAAGCTTGAACAATGAATCTGCCCTCTTTGTGTAATTGTATTTTAAACACATTTTAACCTGATCCTAGTTTTGATATCTCAATTATTCCCCTGCATACAAATGTAACCCATGAGAACAACTGCTTTCTATAGTATGATTTCTCTTGAAACATGTGTCATCAAAACGAAACTGTGGCGGTTTCTGTTTGGATTACAGCAGGTTTGTCTACTTTTCATTGGGTAAAATCCAGCACTGTGTTATGTCTGTCCCTCTGCCAACTCTCACCTGCACACAGCTGCGCCTCGCCTCCATTTCCTAATATGCAACATTTTATTAAAAAAATCGTTCTACATTAATATTTTCAAAGTAAATAAAAGATTGCTTCACAATTTTTTAAATTAAACTACAGATAACTTGGTTGTAAAATGCTAATATTTTTTTCATTATTATTATTATGATTATTTTGTCTTATGTCCTATATATAATGTGTTGCATTGTTGGAGGACCTCAGGACCTAAGAATTTCATTGCCATACACTGTAGCTACTGTGCATATGATAATAAAAACCCTTGAATCTTGAGTTTCTCTCAGGGCTGCTTCTTGAGAGACTTGCATTATCTCCACACCGGAGGAACAATAAACCCTTTTGTGTGTCAAAATACTTTAGACTTCCCACAACTCTGAAATCTGAGAAAGACCCAATCAACGTAGCAGACTATTATCTCAGTCTTGGTCTTCTCTCATGGAGTTATAGAGAATAATCCCTTTAGATGATCAATGTTTCACATTTTCATTAGTAATGCCTTGCAGTGGCATTTTAACGCTTTACACACAACCTGTGTGTCAAATTACAATTGTACATTGTTTCTCTGCTGGTAACTTCAAATACTTCACTTATCATACCATCTTTTTATATTTACTCACCAGGCAGGTTATCAGAAAATTGATCAACTTTATTTTCACAGATTTGTCCCAGTTTGAACACACATTGTATTAGAATAACTCAATATCAAAATGCAAGACGAGTTTGACAAATATTCAGAATGTATTTAAATTACAGGCTGATTTCATCCTTGACAAAGTGCGAGTGAGGATTAGACACATTGCTTGCTTTATTCTGTTAGTAATATTTGTCTTGAAGCCTGAGTGGAATCTCATTCTCCTCAATGTGCCCCCTATTTTTATGATGAAGTCTCCTCTGCTTCAGGTGTAAAACAACTGTCGCCACAAGCCAACATATGGACACCAGTATCATACCAAGGCCTACCAACAGTGTCAGCTGAGCAGATCTGATGTCCACTGCCTCACAGATTTGGGTCTTTTGGGGGGTTTGAACCAAGTCAGCTGTCCCTGACCAGGTGGGCTCCCGGTCCAAGTGGCAGGGGCCCACGCTCTCGTTGACCAACAGATTAACCCAGACAGTGGTATAAAGTGGAGCTGGCTTCCCCCCATCTCTGACCACAATGAACAGGTGATGCATTCCCAGGTCTTTCTGTAGGAGTTGCTGGGCTACAGTAATGTTTCCTGACATTGAATCTACTCGGAAGGGACTGGTTTTTTGCACTGGGTCTGGCATCACAACAGTGTAAGTAATCTCCGAATTGAGCCCTGAGTCTGCGTCAATGGCAAAGACCTTTGTTACAATGGTGCCTGTCACGGCTGTTTGAGAGACAGTCTGGCAGGAGGAGTTGCTGCTTGGAAGGACAACTTTTGGCTGGTTGTCATTGATATCCTCCACAAAGATAGTTACCCTGGCAGTGGAAGTCAAAGCGACTGGGTGCCCGTGATCGCTAGCCAGCAGGTAGAGTTCATAACGGTCGCGCGTCTCGTAATCTAAGTCGGTGGTGGTGTGCAGTGTCCCAAGGGTGTTATCCAAAACAAAAGGTCCACTGCTGCTCACAACATGCAACTCTGTGTTCCCATTCGCTCCTTCGTCTGGGTCTGTCACCCTAACCCTCCCCACCTGGGCAAACGGTTTTACATTCTCAGGCATGAAAAAGATAAAGTGAGGGGTTATAACAACGGGTGCATTGTCATTCTGATCCAGCACTTGAATGGATACTGTGGCCGCTGACTCTAATGGAGGAGAGCCGCTATCTTGTGCTAACACAGTGAGTGTGTGTGCATCCTGCTGCTCCCTGTCCAGAATGGCTGACACAGACAGCTGACCTGTATTGGGGTCAATGTTAAAGATGGAAGATGTGTGTTTGTCCAGACTGTAGGTCACCCTGCCGTTGTATCCACTGTCTGCGTCGGTTGCCAAGACCTTCAGCAGTGACATCCCTGGCTGGTTGTTTTCTTCCACCTCCAGCTTGTAGTGAGACTGGACAAAAATTGGAGCATTATCATTGACATCTGCCACCAACACACTGATCGCACGCCTGGAATGAGTGATCACAGATCCTTCAGCATGCACTACAACAAAAATATGATGTTCTCTTTTCATCTCATAGTCTAGGGCCTTTGATGTGGAAAGGAGATATTTGCCATTCTGTGGGCTCAGAGTGAAAGGTACCTCACCCTCAATGGCAATAGATGAGCCTTCAAATCTGCTGTCACCCTCAAGCTCTAAAACAGCTAAGACAGTGGGGGGTTGGTTCTCTGGTAACACCATAGTCTCGTTTTGATGCTTCACTATGAACCCGATCTTGATTGCCAGCTCTTGGTTGGCCTTGGGGAGCACGGATACAGTTACCTGAGTGTATGCTGGGGGGCAGTGGTGGCCGCTAGCTAACACTTTCAACAGCAGCTCCTCGAAGCTGTCACTCTGGAGGTCCTGTGTTAGTCTGATGGACCCAGTGAGGCTGTCAAGGCTTAAGAGATGCTTGGCCTGCTCTGAGACTTTGGGACTGAGGGAGTACACAATGGCAGCATTCGAGCCTGAATCTGGGTCTGTAGCCCTGACCTGAGCAACCAGCATGTTCTTCGGGGAGTCTCCGGGGATGCTGGCGCTGCGGGGGCTGTCGGGGCTAAAGCTTGGACAGTTGTCATTAACATCTGTCACTGTGACTATTAAAGTCGCTGTAGCACTTAAAGGGCCTTGGTCAGTGGCCACCAGCGTCATCTTATACATGTCCCGAGTCTCCCTATCCAGAGCTGTTTGCACAACCAGCATGATGACAAGCCCGTCTTCTATCGTTAAACTGAAAACTCCATCAGAATCTTCAAGCTGATACGACAGCTCACTGTTATACCCAGCATCCCTGTCCAGAGCCTGGTCATCCAATAAGAAACTGGTCCCTACAGACACGTCTTCAGACATCTTCAAGTGTATTTCACTGTTTTCAAAATGAGGCGCGTTGTCATTGATGTCCTCTATGATCACAGCGAACTGTATAAGGTCACCTGAGGGCCCCACGACAGCGTTGTGTAAAATAATGCATTCCTCAGTTTTTGTTTCCTCAGGGAAGAGGGCCTCGCGGTCCATCTTTTCCTCAGTGGTGTAGAAATCTCCAGTGTTTTTGTCCATCCGCAGATACTTCTGCGTCAGTAGCTGGTACGGAGGTGGAAAGTGTTCACTAAGTGACCCCACCAGGACACCTGGCCCCTGTTCCTCTGGGATGTAAAACCGGACAGAACCACATATTATCTGCTGCAGATGGACCACAACGAGCAGAATCTGACAGGAGAAGAAACAAACTGTGAGCAGTAATTATTTTAACCCTCCTGTTGTCTTCGGGTTAAATCTGACAGATTTACTACTTTCATCAATCATAACTTTTTTGTTTTACATTCGATTGCATTAAGGCTTTATGATATCCTTCACAGTAGACATTTGAACATATGAAATTGCTGATCACCACTTTCATTACATGTTGGATGATTTAGTCAACTTAGCCACCCATGGTGTTCGGGTGAAAAATGACTTAGTAACCATCCGGATCAGATACAACTCACACACACACGCATACACGCATACACACACACACACACACACACACACACACACACACACACACACACACACACACACACACACACACACACAAGTTTGTTCACATTCCAGTCATGACAGAGCTATTGTTTTACTTAAACAAAGGATGAGTGTAACAGTTTTTAATTAGTCAGTAAACTCATTTGACAAAACTCCAGTACCTCTCCATGTACTCACGACAACATCGAATAGGCCTACTACAGAAAAACATTGCAGATACACATAAGTAATTAGACACTATCAGTACGGATAATCCTCACATTGCTTTTGAGTCACTGACCTGCATTAGTCCAGCCCAGCTCATATTAATAGGAGTCCCATTGCCCATCTCAGCGTCTTTGGGTCTAGAAAAGCGCTATATAAATCCCATTTATTATTATTATTATTATCTCGCTCTCACATACCACCCAGGTTCTCCCAGCAGCAATGTGCTCTGAGGAAAGAGGAAGCAACCTTAACCTGTTCAGCTGAAGGTATAATGAATTACATGCCCCTCCTACAATATTTACCTGGTGTGTCGGAAGGACACCGGATAAGTCAGAGAAGGAACAGGTTTACCTGCCTTCTTTCATAATTATTCCTTTATGAAATAGTATAGCCATGGGCCTGGGGCATCAAATAACTGAGCTTGCACACCTGTTTATACAAGCAATTCTGTCATACCTTATCTTCTTTCATAGGTTTATCCTGTTCATTTAGAGATGTGCTTCAATGAAATTGAATTACAAACATGAAAATAAACGACTTTCTTCTTTAGGTGAACATCTGCAGTAAGAAATACATAATGTAGTACAAAGTACCTTTCAGAGAGTAATATCGTACATGTTGTTGAACTACATTTGTCTAAAAGCTTAAGTTATTTGTAGGTTTAGATTTATAAAAAAAATAGAAAACTTAAAACATGATGAATTTCCCACCAATATTTAAAGCAACCAGGATTAGCTGCAATATAAAATGCTACACACCAGAATACACATAATGTTACTCTTAAAGGGGCTATTATAGCGACCACTTTTGATGAATTAAGTATAAGCCTTAATTTCTGCGATTGAGTATTTTAAATCATGAAATAACTTTTACTTTGAGTGAAGGATAATGAATATTACAGTCGTCCAGACATTTATTGTGAAAGGCTTCCATCGATGTCACTATCAGCAAAATTATATAATAATCTTCTCCCTAGCTGCCCCTTTCCACCATGCGCTAACAAAACTGTACATGTTTTGTAAAGTGTACATGTTTTGCTTTAAAGTAACTGTAAATAAATAAATACAATTATAATATTTCAGACTTTTGTTTTACACACACATGCACATACTTCAACTTAAGTGCCACTTATTCAAGTCTGCCAGAGTCAGGGAATGGGTATGAATCATAGACTATAAAGGTATAGCCTGCATTTATCAAATCAAGACTATGTAAGTAAAATACATCCCGTTTTCTATACATTAATTTTATGTGATACGAGGTGACAGGACCCTTACAAAGTTCTTAGAGTGATCGTCATCGCCGTTTTTATTTTTCAATAAATAATTGTATGACTCCGAATGTATAAAACTTCCTTGTGCCAAAACACGATACATGTATTATCAACAGTATTCGAGTTCATGTTCTTTAAAGTCTAAATACATTTTTTTTTAAATCATGCAAACCGCAACCTGAGTTACACGCTTATTTCCGTGCGTCTCATTTGCGTATGGGGTTCCTTCTCAACTTTCCGCTTACTTTTTTTCCGGTTACAGTAAACCTCTGAGGTTCTTCTGCGACATGATTGGCTGGTGTCGCCCCGCTAGCTCAGCGTGTGTGTGTGTGTGTGTTAGGAGGGCTTTATAATACAACTACAGTCCTGCTGGTAAGCTTGAAACCATTGTGAACCCAGTCGCCCAGAAGCAGCAGCAGCATCAGCGTGGTTAGTTTCTCTGCTCCAACATGACCTCAGACATTAACACAGGTAAGTATATGAGCCATTAGTTTTAAATGATGACACAGTGATGGTGATCATAGGCCTGTAACTAACTGCTTTCACCTCTACAAATTACTTAATCCTGTTACATGAGAAATCAAAGTTACACTGAGTGAGAAGGCAGTTATGTAAATCAGATAGCCTGTTATGTTTTTGGACCATTTGCATATATTTACACATTTCAAAAGTTGTATTCTAATATACATTCATATTTAAATGTGTCCATCTGCTTATACTTTTCATTGTATATCTTTAAAACACTATTTTATATTGCATATGGGGACTGTTAAAGTGTTATCATATTCATAAAATTGTGGGTAAACTGAGTTGTGGTCATCCATTCTTTAATGACTAGGAATTTATTCAAGAATTGGCCAAAAGTGTTAAAAGTTATTATTTATGTATCACAGTAAGCAGACCAGGTGTTTTACAGGCTATTCAATGTTTTATATGCCTTATGGGCTGTTAATTTTATTTTCACTCGTCAAATGACCTGATAAAACCCACTGACATAAAGTTGTACTGCAGGTTTTGGCTTTTAGCTTTTATTATATTTCAGAGTCACCCAAAATATCTTTGTGTTGAAAGTTGTATCGCAAAGTCTAAGATATGTAGTTTTTTGTTAAAAAATGTTCCAAATATATACGCTTCAATCTCATTATTATAAGAACTTTTCTACTTTTATTTGAGCTTTCTTAAAAAACTAGCGATGTTAACATTTTCCTTCAGTAGAATAAAATGGTTTCTTTCCAATTTTTGTCACATTTTCCACAGACTTGGATCTGGAGCTGGATGGGTTGCTGCAGGAGTTCCAGGATGTGGTGGAGGAGCTGAAGGCCCCCTCTCTGAGCAAACCGCATCCTTACCAGCACGTCTTGCAGGAGGCCAAAAGTCGCACGGGGCTGGGAGACGACAGCGGAGTGGAGGACTCGGATTACAGTGAGTGACACGAAACCATCGCACTAGAACGATGTGGCAGTTAATAAGATAATGTTTGCTTATTGTACAAAGTGTGGATAAAGAAGGACATTATTTACTGCATCATTGTTGTGAGTGAGGTTATCCCCATGGGTGCCGGTTGAGCCCCTTTATCAGCCAAAACAACTGCAGCTTGACTCTTTTAATTTGCATGAAATTAGTATTACAAGGGGACACATCCTTGTACACTTCTATGAAAGGGGCTGTTTTGATCATGACAATAGCTGCGTACCAGAAGGAACTGCAATTATGAATAACACATCTTCTGTAATTGTCTGATTTTTGTTTTTGTTGCTGCTGTTGTGCATTTGTCGAGGGTTATGAGATAAAAGAAGTTTGTGTGTTCCTCTGCTCCCTTGCGTCATCATTATTGAAAGTATTTTTCCCCCCTAATGTTTTAAAAGCCGACAGTGAATACGCGTTTACCTTCATTTTGCTGCATCTTATTCCATTATCTGCTTTAAAATTGTTTGTTATTGTTTGATCATTTGCATGGGCTGGCCTTAGTGCTTGTCTCCTGTTTATTATTTCCGCTCACCCCCTTCTCGCCTGCCTCTCCCCCCAGGCAGCGAAGCTTCTTTGGGAAACAGTTTGAACACCAGCGAGGAGGAGCTTCGCACAGCAGGCATAATGCTGGCACCGAAAGGTACTAACTCCCATCAGCCCATCTCCATTCAGATAGCCCTCCTTCTTACAGTGATCACTATCACTTTTACTCTGATCACTATCGCATCCACACAAAAACCCTCTACTTCAGGCTAGGAGCTCTTTTGTTTTTACACGACAAAGCCCCCTGCCGCTGCGACTGTAACATCTCAGCCCCCCCACCCCCCCACTCTCCAAGCCTCCTGCAGGGGTTATTTGTGCTGTTGTGTAGCTAGGGGATTCACTTAGGTGTATACATGAATGAGAATTGTTGCAATCTGTGACATGTAGATGCAACTGTTACATCTATATGGACTAAAACAAGACATTGTCATTCACAAATGTCAGGGTTTATTCAGATAACCTCAAAGATATTTACATGATTTTACATAGATCCTGGTGGGATCCATCAAGGTGTCTGGGATTTACTTAAAAGCAGCATTATCTCAGTTCTAAGAAAAAAAGATGAGCTTTGGTTCATATGTAACTCTTAGATTAGTTTTCAGATTCTGGTCCAAGGGAAGATACCCCCCAACTGAGCCGCATTTCCCCACAGAAATGTTCCATTGCTTTACGTCAGTTACTACAATTCCTTTTCTTGCTGTCCTCTTTCTGCAGCCAAGCTGGGAGACACAAGGGAACTTGAGAGTTTTATCGACATGTTGGACCGAGAACTTGCAGGTGTGTATTTAAGAGAATTACTCCCCATATTACTTTACCCTTTCTTTATTCCGTTTGCCCTTTAGCTGACAAGCTGCAGGCGGCTGGGTGTAATAGGGGCAGAGACCCGGATTGGAGTGCATGATTTGTTGCACATTGACAGAGTGCGTAGTAGTAGCCACCATGTTTATACCCTGTACTACCCCCCCATCCTGTTTATCTTGGAGCACCTCTTGTGTGTAAATGCCATGCCTGGGGACTCAGGTGGACTATCTGCACGACCTTTAGTGATAATAGTGTACTTGACTACATGAACATCCTGCTATCAGCACTAAAGCAGTGCTGTTTCAGAGGCCTGTGAACACATGGCTTTGTGCACGTACACAAACACAAACCATAAAGAACAACATACATCCGCTGCTATCAGTGGTTTTGACGCTGAGAGAATTAATGTTACCAATGAATCCTAACTCCCCCTGTATCCTTACAAGTCTCAGCTATTAGTCAGTGCATGTTTGAATGTGTGTTAATATTCCTGTGTGGTGCCTTTTTATCTTATTCTGGCTTTTGTAGTTTATTTTTCTTCCCCTCTCTTTTGCAGAGATGTGAACTGAGAAAGAAAGAGAGACACGAAGATGGGGAGAAACAGGCCGTGGGCGACTTGGCTGGCTACCGCAGATCTACACCAGGGCAGATCTGAGGGAACAAATGCTTCACCAGGGGAAAAGGTTAACATCAGAAATTAGAAGGGCACTCCATTCCAAAATGCAAGATCCCCCCCAGACCTTTGGCGACGCCTCGTCAAGCTGGAAAGACGATGCCCCAACAGCTTCAGATCAGAGATATGCGACAAATTACTGAAACTAGACCAACCCTAAACCCTCTGGAGGTACGAGAAAACGCTCCCAGAGCATAGGAAGCATGCTATTGCAAAATGTACATTTCCAATAAGTACAATGGCCCTAAATCCTCAGTGTTATTTATTGTATAAGGAAGCTGGTCCAAATTACAGACGGAACTTTAGTTTTAAATGAATTAAAGTCCAAGAGGTCCAGATCTGTGTATAGGCCATCAAAAGTTATGTATATGCAGACATTTCCAGTGTATATTTCTTGTTAATATTCCTTTCTTTTTTAGATATATATAAATGGTTGTACAGATTTATATAAATAAAGTTACATTTTCATTGAATGCGTATAGATTTCCTTTTTCTTTTTTGTTTTACACATTATATGAAACTACATTTACTGTAAATGTTGTCCCATATTGAGTGCAGAGACAAAGTTGACCTTGCTAGCCACATCTGATCGTAAACACACACAACGTTGAAAGCTTTTCACTTTTCTGAAGAATACTTCTGACAGTAAATTGTATTCAGTGTTCCTACACTTCACTATCCCTGAAATTGACGGTTGGTACTGTCGCGCCACATGTCTCTGGGGCCCTTCACCCATTCTCCTTGGTTTGTACCTATGCTTCCTGTATGTCTGTTCTCATTATGCTTTGAGTTTCACTTCTGCCTCCAACTCAGGAAACCCACACATTTAGCTCAGACACAATGTGAAGCCAGCTTTAAGGAGGAAGTGCGTCAGTGGTGCTTGGAAGAAACAATGCTCACTTACACTTTGAGCTTTAATTTATTATGTCGGGGGGGCTTTGACTCTGCTGTAACTTAATACCACAAATCCAAGCTTTGAACTTCAGGAAGGAAATTGTTTTTCTTTGTTTGATTTCCCTGTGAAAGAGCGCCTTAACAGTTTCTTTGCTGTTATTTTTCCAACATGGTTGTGATTACAGTGCGCTGTCAAATCACTCCACAAGTCTCATCCACTCACAGGTGTCTCCTCCCTGTTGTCAAATCCACACTGCTTAGAGAAACCGCAGAGGCCAGGGTGAATGTTGTGGTTGTAAGATGTGATTTTTCACTTTTGACTTTTAAATTGAGTGGCGTCAGCTGCATAATCCTGCTGAAGTATGCAAAATTATTTTTATTACACTGCTAGAGAACTGCCAGATTTGAGTTGAGGATGAGGCTGAATGAGAAACAACAGTCAACAATCTTTGAAGTATTTTGCTGCACAGCTAGTTGTAATCACACTTTCAGAACGACGACAGCCAAGGAAAAGTTTTGCCCTCGTGGAAACAGAGATGTAATGGACCAGCAGTTTATTGAATCGTCATTGTTTTCTCCTAAAAAAGATCCAGACAGCATGTTGATACGACCCGTCACCTGAGCCAGCGGCCCTGGTGATATATTACAGTTGGACTGCTCGGTGGACCTGCTGTTTGACATCATGTCAGCCGTAGCAGCCAAAGGAAGGAAGGCTGGACATTTAAGATACTGTCCCTTGTCTGTTTATGTCTCATTAAAAGACACTTTGTTCAGAAAGTCCACTGTGTTGAACTGTGGCCAACTATATAACCCTCCTGCCCCGGATAAGAGTTGGCGCCGGTTTGTGGAGAGTGGGGTGTAGTAGTGAGAGCAAATTATCTTAAAATGTGACATTACTGTAAAGCGTAAAGGAAAAATGGGAATAGAAAGATACCAAAAGGGAAAATAAGATTGTTCAAAGAATGGGAAAATACACAGGGGTGGTATAGAGTAACCTTCTCCTCCTGTTTTGTCTGCTCCACTTTGAGAAAGGTGACGATGACTGATTGAGGCCACAGCTGTTCAGCATGGTAACAAAAAAAAGGTGTGTTTTGACATGATGGAACTTTCCTCTCAAAGGTAGGGCATATCCTGTTTTTCAGAGGATAAACGAAAGCAGTGGCAACAATGCAGGAAACGTGATGGTGTAGTAAAGAGGAAACTGAAAGGCTTTCGATTGGACTTCCTCTTTTGTATGTCTAACAATTTTCTAACTGTATTTCTCAGATCTGCAGTCTGGTAGCTGCCAAACCTGCTCTATTCTGAATTGTCCTTTCATTATACACAGCTAATTTTTCTGTATGATTTTCATTAGACTGTTCTTCAGTAGGATCTGATGCTATATTTCAGTTGGTCTTATGGGAATAACTCCCCATTGTTTAGCAAATTACTATGAGACCAGTATTTGATTGGCAGTGCATCAACGTAGGAGGGCAATATGTCGCCTTGTTTAGATAACAGAGCAAATGATGAATGCGCTCAGTTCATTAGCTGATACATTAAAATGAATTGATGTCATGATGAGTGAATAGGCTGGAGAGATGAAGACGTAATAAATATGGTGCACCTCTTTTGACCCTCACACCTATAGACCCAGGCATCTTGGTTATAAATGTCACATAAACTTAAAATCTGTGCACACAATGATGGTTTGCTTTAAACTAGTTAGCAAGCTAATGAAGATGTAATTGAGTATAGCAGAGAGGAGACACTTGTTATTATCAGACAATGAGTAAATGAGGCGGAGATATGGCCTGTGCAGTGAAGCTATAATGGCCGAGATGAGTGCAGCATGCAGAGCACGCAGTCTTCTGTCATCTGCCTGATGAGAGACCGAGCAACGCCTCTCCCCCGAGAGCCCCCCAACGGTCCAGGCTAACAACACTCTCCCAAGGAATTAACTGGCTCAACCGTCCAACACACACACACACACACACACACACACACACACACACACACACACACACACACACTCTAAGTAGTCCGATTCTGACTGGGTGTTACGTAACCCAAGCCAGTCCCTGAGCCAGTATCAAGGACTCGGATCACTGCTTTGTTACTCTTGCACAAATCTCACAAAAGGCAGAATGAGGACATTGAACCATAAAAGGACTTGATGGTGTGAAATAATATCTCTCATATTAAACCACTTCAAAGCCGTGATAGATATTCATATAGGCCATAAATACTGTAAAACATTTTCTTTTGTTATTTTGATATAATGTGATGACATAACAGGAATGTTTTAGAAAACTGACTACAACATTTCTTAGCAAAAGGAGTGGTCCCGTGAGCCATTTTTTATCGGTCCTCAGCAGATTGTAAAAGTATAATGGAATATGGCCCACAAATGAAACTTATATTACTCAGTAGTATTCATGTGTTAATATGTCCACTTTTCAAATAAATTCAGTCAATTCAAGTTTAAAACAATTTCTAACAAATCTAAGTTGATAAGAAAAAAGCCCAATGACCTATTTGTATAAGAAGCTTGAAATCTACCCTTCATATTTCCCCTTAAGCAAGCTGAGGCTTCTGTTTTAAGGAATGAGCTGCCAACAAAATAAATGAAACCCTATGGAGATCTGTGAGGCTGTTCTTAAAGCATATTCAAGTAACAACCATCATTTACCTACATTTGATTGATTTTGCTAATTTTCGTCAACAATAAGTCATAAAATGTCAAACAACAATGTGAGGGTGTGGCAAAGTGTTTTTTCTGTGAAATTTCTCAACAACTACTGGAGGGACTTCCAAGACATTTTGTACACAATTGTTGTGCTCTTCATATGTGAATGAATGAACTGGGAAATCTCCTGACTTTTTATTCATTCATTTTTATTTAATATCATTAAATATCACTGGACATCTTCAAATCCTCACTAAAAACGCACCTGTTCACCATGGCCTTCGGACCCTATTCCATGGTCCCCTGGCTTCCTTTATTTTATTTTATTTTTTCTTGTTTTGTTCGCTCCTCATTGTCTGTTTTGTTTTGTCTGTCCACCATGTACAGCGACCTTGGGTCCCGTGAAAGGTGCTTTATAAATTCCATTTATTATTATTATTATTATTAATATCGTTTTTTGTCTAATACTTTTTTCATGCCTCAAATTAATGACATTCCCATCAGTATTTCCTGTAGTGCTATTAAGAAAATGTTAACTAGCCTCTAAGTATAAGTTCACATTAGAACTATAGAGCTTTTGTTTATGACATGCAAAGTTTGAGTGATATTTGTTTACAAATTGAAGAGTTTACCTCAACGACGCAAAATCAGCATTTTTTCTGTGTTCGTAAACTTATCTTAATTAAGCATATTGACCTGTTGTAAACAAACGTTTAACATCATTACAAACATAAATAACTTCAAGTCCTCTGCAGGAAATTGAAATAGATCTACCAATACTCGACTCACTCAGGAGAAACAAAATCACTACTCCCTCATCTTAAAGTCATCAGTGCAATGGAACATTTTAAATGGCTTATTTGGATTTTTGTGGTTTCTCTCATATAAATCCAAGTCTCTACCTATTGTCATTTCCTGTTTTGGTCTCTGAATCTTCAGGCCTCATTGTATGGGACAGGAAACCAGTATAATGACTGTTAGAGGAATTCATTCCCAAAGAATGTGACACATGCAGCCTTCCATGGAGTTCAAATGAGCCGTTACGTCACTGCTGACTGGGGATTCTTTGACGCCACTTCACCCTTCCTCTTTCAACTCAGACAGGCAATTTACTTGAATTCATTTCTGAAACTCAAGCAAACAGCATAGAGTTTATCAAAGTACTCAAATATAGAAATCACTAGATTCTTGGATTGGGAAGAGCGTCTGTACTTTGAATGTTCCAATCTAAGTGCTAGTTATATATTGAACACTAGTGAGAATAGGGAGTAAAACAAGAGTGCTGTGAGGAGATGCAGATGTGTGAACGGAAGTGACAGTGAACATAATGTTTTGCCAATGCCATAGAGGGAAAACTGTGTTCTGTATTGAGATGTACCAAGCTGTTAGTCACACATGGAGGTCATATCTTAACAGCATGTTTCCGGTGTGTAAGTACTTCTAGGAGAGCAAATAGAAAAGCATACAAATGTTAAGATTTAAGAGTTACCTGTCTTACCTGTTACCAGACTGCCTTGCAATAGCAACTATATAACCATTCAATAAAATGTCCTGTTTTTAATCCTCCTGTTATCCTCAGATTTACTTTACACCCTTTATTCTAACCCAAAACTCAAGACAATGATCACATTCAATATTTTAACCAACATGTATGTCTCTGGTGCTTTAGGTATCTTAGTTGACTACCTAAATAACCATTTAAATAAAACATTACCCCAACCTTCCCCCCCACAGAGCGCTTTATACATCCAGAATTCCTATTATGTGACTGTCGAAAAATATTTAAATCAAAATAAAATAAAATATTAAATTAAGATCTTTTTGATGTTGTTAAAGGACCAATAACTAAAGCAGAGTGTAGTTTTGTTTTACAATGATTCATTTGCATGTAATAGCCACCTCAATATCGTCCTACACAATCAACACAAATATGTGTAAAATATTGACATTTTTATATGTTTTATATTACTAAAACAGCCTGGGGTCAAATTGACCCCAAGGAACACCGATGCGTACAAAGTGCGTACAGGACATTTAAAAAAGATCTTCATGTTAATTTTATGTTTACCCATTAGTCCTCACTAAATTAGGAAAAGTCATGAAATACTAAGCAAAAAATATAATGTGAACCATTTTTTTTAGATACGTTAAACATTGAATGGGGTCCCAAGGATAACAGGAGGGTTAAGAAGTGTTTTAAAAAAAAATGTTGTCCATAATACTTGTTTATAATTGACATCCTTAGGACAAAACTAAGAACCCATATTTATTTGAAAGCAGGGCGGTATACGTTAAAATGCATGGGTTTGCAGTTTGGACTATGTGTAAACACTGACGGCAAATGGACTTTGGGAAAGCATTTTGAGATACTGTAGAGTAAATTAGCAAAACTATTGCATCTTTAAAAATACATTTGTAAAAGTTTTATCAGGTCAGATATTTATTTAACTCTTTAACAATTAACAATATCTATGTCTATTTGGGTTATCAAAAACATGTATCACAAAAACATATTTTCACTTCAACAAAAATAAAGGAAGAATTCACTTCACAGGACTAACATTTAGGCATCACTGACGAAGGAATGTCTCAGCCTCGCGGGGCAAAAATAGGCTTAACTTCAAAGGATGATTCCAGTCGTTTCACTGGAAAGAAATGGTGCTGATGTTTTAGAATATAAACTCAGATACTGAAGTCAAACTCACAGTGTATTTGATCTGAAAGATCTGTGAAAAGCCCGGTAGCCTGGATTAGCACTTAAGATCAAATTGGTGCCACTGAAAGTCATTGTAATGTGATCTAAGTGATAAGTTACTTTGGGGAAGTCTACCGGGAGTCCTCTGTAGTCTGTGCTAGAGCAGCACAGGCCAGCGAGTTCATACACCAAAGGTCCACTGACGCAACCCCAGCCTGCCACCAGTAACCCACATCTGAGAAAGGCATTAGTGGACTGCCATCTGATGGTGAACTCCAGCTGATGCAACTGGGAGATAGCGGAGTGGGCCTGGCCTCAGCTGGTGAGGAAAGCCCTTTCAAAATAGTTCTAAATCTGCAAGATAATGCAATGAAAAATGGGAGCGGTTAGAGAGGGAATCAAACATCCTAGAAGCTATGAACCTTGCCATGCAACGTCCTCTTTAAACCCACCATCAGAAATGGGCATAGAAGCCGGTTACACAGGTTACACAGGTTTACAGACAGGAAACTAAAGAGATACACTTTGCAGCCTAAAATGTGCTGCTGATACTTCCCTCACACACACTGGGAACGTGCAGGCTTTAGTCTCAGCAGCCCCAGTGGTATCTCCAGGCCATCCGTCTTACAGAGGGCAGATCATTATGCAGTCGACAGGAAGCTTTAGGCCGGGGGCAGGTGGGACTGCTTGTACTACATGAACTATAGGCTGCTACTCTTCTTTACTGGACCTCCATAAACAACAAACCAGACCCTTTAAAAAAAAAAAATGTTTTAGTGTGGACTAATACATTATAGTTGTTCCATTCTTGCAATGCTGCCACAGTTTGTTGCACCCCTGCTGCATTTAAAAGTTTTACCAACAAATCCATATTAAAATAGCCAAAAACAGCAATGAATTTATCCCGCTAACAAGTGTTGTCTGTGCAGCCACAATTTATATTTTATGCCTCTGTGCCACAGAACTCCATCGCCCCTAAAAACCATAAAAAATACATAAAAAGCCACACTGTTTGGTGATACTATTGCTTTATTTTTACACAATTCTGCAGCAACATTTTTCTATGGACAGTAGCTCTGTGTTGGGCAGACGTCGCTGAGCGTGCCGGGGGCTCCTCGCTCTGCTAGTTTGACGAGCTGTGAGGAAAGGGCTACACTGTCTGTGTTCGTTGTAATTAAGGAATATGTCACCCAATGCACCAGTCTGGCTCTTTTCTCTGTCTTTTTAATTGTTTTTGGACAGCAATGAGTTCAACGGCACAGAGGCATACGCTATATCTGGCTGTGAATTCGGTACTTGTTAGCAGGATAAATTCATTGTTGGTTTAGGTCTGTTGGTGGGATCTTTTGATTGTAAAATAAGCGATGAAATATGCTGTCCTTATCCTTTAAAGTTGTGTATTTTTTGTATTTGGGAACAATAAGGCACTCAAATACAGCACATACAGAGAAGCTCTCTGGATAGTCATTTTGTAGGATGAAAAATATACAAAAACAACATTATCAGCACTAAACATCTTGGTCTCACGCCAACTGAAAATGGATGTCATGTTTTATATTCATGAGAACCACAATAAGATACAGAAAGAATAGATATTTTATTTTGATTACTCCAGTTTGCGAGATTATAAATAAATTCTATGGACATAAACATAGAAGTAACAGGGCATCTTTAGTAATCTGTACAATGACACTGAGATAACAGAGATTTCTCATGATGTATTTGGGCTCAAACACCATTTCTTTTTTTGTATCAGTCCTAGTTTCTAGTGAAAAATGTGTTACAGCATCTGGCTTTGATGCCACCGAAAAAAGGCTCCACTGCATTATGGTCCTTGTTGGGAAAACCTGAAAATATGCCAGTGATTTGTCTATACTCTGTGGCAACACAAGCCATTTGTTTTTAACATGGAAATAAAAGATTATCTGTGTTTTGATGGAAAGCAGAATGATTTCCCTTTAGAGAAAAACAGGCTATTTAGCTGCAAAAGTTCTGGTTCAGTTTTACTCTGCTTCCCAATAAGTAATGTTAATTAGTGTCCTAGTCAGCAGAGAAACATAGTAACTCAACAAAATTAGACCTTAAATGATTGGAAACAACACACACACACACACACACACACACACACACACACACACACACACACACACACACACACACACACACACACACACACACACACACACACACACACACACACACACCTCTCCGGGTGGCACATCCACTTCCTAGGCTGGGTTTGTCTTCCGTGCTGTCGAGGCAGTTACAAACCCCATCGGGGTATTCCAGCCGATCCTTGAATGATGTCACTTTCGAAAAACATTCAATGAACTGCAAACAAATCTCGACTGGTGGAAAAGAGTTTGCTCATAACTGTGCAATTTTTCTACTTCTTGTCAAAGGAAGTTTTGGCTAATTTACTAGTCCAGGATTTCTCATGGCTGAAGTGAAGGATTTTGACCCCGTTTTCTCTCACTGCACCACACCACTTTCCACGGTCTGCCCCTTTGGTCCGGCACCTAATTATGTGGCTCTTCACAGGACCATGTATCACAAACGGTGTCCCCAAGGCCACCAGGTCCACCCCTGCCAATACTCAGTGGCATCTGCTCTGCTTTAACGGCATATGGGAAAATAACATGGCAAAAAACAACTTGCCCTCCCATGACATTTCTTCCCTTTGATACCTCGCTCTCAACTTCTCAACTCAATTTTAGCCCTGTGCCACTGTATGTGTGTGTGTTGGAGCCAAATGGAAACTGACCTCCCACCACTGGAGACGGATCAGACTACTTTAAGTCATATCCTGTGTTAAAGGGCGGGTCATCCAAATAGCAAAAAACAAACAAACAATATTGGAAAAAGGCAAACAATTTTTGCCAGAAACATCTCATGGCTTTGCGGTGCAAACAGGCATTAGACTAATTTAAATATATATCATATCATTAACATAGCATAAACATTTAATTAATTTGGCAAACTGTTACTGGTTCACAGATTTAGGAGCAAAATTCATTTGGGGTCTTGTTTATGATTACGTGATAAATGTCAAATGTTCTCTTGTTTTGCTCCCCACAAACCCTTATGAGGGAATGATCTGACTCTTAGCTGCTACATGCTCAACTGTCTTATATTTAGTCTATCTGCTGTGTGGTGTTGGGCAGGTAGCATGCAGATTAGTTGGCTGTTTTTGCTGAACGGCTGTTGTGTCTTAAAAAGACAAGACGAGAGCAGTGAAAGGAACCAAAGGGTTGAAGTTAAGATGTGGGCCATTAACCAAAACAGTTTGCCAAAAGAAGCAAAAATGCTCTGTAGAACTAAGGGTAACTGCAGGGTCGGGAGATAGCTTTGTAAGAGTTTGTCATTTGAAACATATGAATATTAATAATAGCAGCTTTATGGAGTTTAACACCAATTGTATCTTTCCGTAAACAATGTCCACGACTGTTAAACGTTTTTATTAACTACTTTGTGCTGAAGAAATAGATTGCAATAACTAAATACATTTGAGTTTTAAAAATATCCTATTTAATCGTGTGAACACTGCAAATTAAATTACATCAGCTTTTATTATATGGAAGTGACTGCTTGAAGAGATTTCTTAAAACCTTGACATATCAAATTGTATGCATGGTTGGATGCCACCATAACAATGACAAAAAGCCATTTAAAGTGGTTTAGGTGAATCAAATCTTTAGGACATAATCCAATGAGAAAGGTTTGCATCCATTTTCAGTCAGGGGCATTTATAAAATGTTTGTTTTTCTCTCATTAAAATGCCGTTTGTTCATTCTTTGTGGGAAAACACCTGATAATACTGCTACGGAAACCAGTTGGACTGTTTGCAAAGCTTACTCCTCACATACGCACAGAGACATTAACAAATGCTTCTGTACGAATGAGACAGCTCCAGGTAGAAACCAACTGCCTGTTTCTCTCTAAGTGGCTGCTGCTCCGTTGAAGACGGTGGCTGATTAGGAGGTCAGACCCATATAAGTCAGGATGAGCAAAAACAGGATGACTCATATGGATCAGTCTCCAAGCAATTTCCCTCAAATAACCCCTTCTCTCTTTCTGCTCGTGGCAGGATCAGTGATGAGCTGACCAGACTGTGCTTCTCGCTCTGCTGCATCTCCAATCATTAAATACAAGGGGAAGTTGTAATGGAGTACTTCATAAAAATGTTGAGGTCTATGTGCATGAAGTATCCGAGAATTGTAACACAGATTTCTGGTCAGGTCACGGCAGGTTTACGGCAACTCACTCTAGCACAAGAGACAATCTGCGCTACGACAAGACACTTAATGAAAATTGTCAGTTTTACTTGGAGAATCAATAACTCCAGTTTTCCCGTGAATAACATATAATAGGATGCAATGTGAGCACATCAAGGTAATCTTTTCACAATCTCCCATTGCAGCAGCAGCACTGCTTTGCATGAATTACAGTAAAATCTGGAGTTATGCACGCGGGTAGGCCCCAAGCTGTTAGCCTGTTTTTCTCAAAGGTTTCTGCGAGAGAAAAAGAGAGAGGGAGGAGGAAGGGGGGAGAAAGAAGGAGGGAGGTAGAGAGGAAGTCCTGGGGGGAGACTTGCACTTGCTACAAGAATGTTTCTTTTCCAACTTATTCAAAATGGAAATAATACAAAGTCATAAAAGGGAGGGAAACAATTCTGATCAAGAGAGCAAAAAGTTTTGTGAAACTTTTATATTCTTCATTTTTTACAGTTTTAATTTGGCACATGGCACAATCAGCATGTATGCATCTGGTATACATAAATATTAAATATTGTATACATAAATATACATATAGAGCTCTTACAAAGACACCTAGGGACGTCTTGGCAGCAACAACAGTGCTTAGAATTTATTTGTTGGTGCAATCTGAACAGTGTTTTAATTTTTTTGTAAGTGGGATTGATATCTTCCTAAAAGCTCTATACATATATGTATGCCCATATTTATATATATATTCAAAGAAATACAAGTGTGCACTGATGTAGGTTTATTCAGTGCAAACAGGCCACTGTCTGCTTTTTAAGAGGAACTCTTACAAAGTCAATGGAATCATGTCAGTTAGTTCAGTTGAATCTTTAGCTATTTTTTTTCTCTTACACGTAAAATAATAGATTTATTTTGTAATCTTTAAGCAAAATTAGACATATATAACTTTGAAAATAACAAGTGCTATTTTGCAAAGACAGACACCCAGAGACGCAGCAGAAACACTACTGGTGCTGAACCAAAATCAACAACATAAGAAAATACTCAGCCCCCTCCCCCCAAAAAACCACATTATACAACCTACAAACCAAAAAACAGGTGCACGGACACACACACACACACACACACACACACACACACACACACACACACACACACTCTCAAAATACACTCTCACACACGCAGACTCAATCCCTCGCCGCTCTTGCTTTCGCAAGTTCCGACAATGTGTCTCTTCCTTTATCTCAGCCTCCTTCTACCACGCAAGGAACGAGAAATCATTTTCACATGCACACAAACACACCGGTGCTCTAAGCAGCATGTGTACGTGCACACTTTGTGGAGATAATATCAGATAGCTTAACAGATAAATTGGCTGTAAAAGATGCACTTTTTTCTTAACAAAACAATCACAGTAACATAGTATTTATCTCTGCCTTCTCATTTCCCGGCAGGAGCTGTCCCAGACAAATCATTTCTATACGAGATAAAAAAGATAACACCGTTTGTGTGGCTGTTGCATTGGTACACAACAGAAAGAAAATATGAGTTGCCCAAAAAGGGTTTAAAATCTCTACATCTGCATATCCTCTAGGCTCCCATCCCGGTATTCAGTCTCTCATCTTTGAGTCTCATCGGTTTGTAACACACTCCACTTGGAATAGTCTCAGGGAATAGAAATAATGACAAAAAAGAACAAGCTTTGTAAGGCATTGAAAAGTAAAATAAAACAAAGAAGCAATTAAAAACATTTTGCGAATATTGACGTAGAGGCCATTGTTCGAGATGTGTCTCCCGCAGGAGGAAGGTATGGGAAATAAAAAGCACTTCTCTTAGTTTTGTTATGTATAGAAGATCAGTGTTGATATCTCCTCAGTCTGCTTAAAAAGGCTTTTAAAATGATTATTTTAGAAAAAAACACTGCAGAAAGACCCCCCCTCCCCCAATCAGGAGAAGGAAAGCAGTTTGATTTTGGCAGCTCTGCACAACTTGACATCCCTAGAGAGCTCACAGCAACTCTCCTCGTAGTAAAAGTCTAGTTAAATCTCTTCACGTTTTAATCCGACTCATGCCCTTCCCCTCCCCCCTCCCTGTGATATTTATAAAACACAATCCTCTCCTCCAATCGTTCATCCTCCTGTTCCTCCTCAACCACCACCACCGCTGCCTCCTCTCCCCCCCCGCCTGCGCCGGCTGCCCCAGGCCTCCTTAAAGCTATACGCGGGTGGTTGAGTGGGAGTGCGGCAGGCCGGTGGAGTTGAAGCCGGTTGTGAAGGTGTTGTAGGGGTGCAGGTTGGGCATCCCCACCAGGGAATTGGGGATCATGGTGATGGTGTTGGGGGTCATGAGGGGAATGTCGTCCGGAGAGCGCCGCAGAGTGAGCGTGTAGTCGGGCAGCGAGGCCAAGCGCAATGCCCCCTCGTTGCTGTTCCCCGCCTCACACTCATGGTGCGTCTGGTTCATCTGCAGCGACATGATCTCCTCCTCGGGCGCATGGTGGCCAATGTCGTTGGAGGTGGTCTGGCGTTGTGGGCTGGGCTGCCCGTGGCCGGAGTCCTGCCGGCGCTTGTCCTTGCGGTAGTAGAGGGCCGCGAAAGCCAGCACATTGAGGAACAGCAGCGACGCTCCCACAGCGATAGTGACACTGAGCTCTGTGGAGTAATCCCGAGGGTTCTCCACCACCAGCGGCCCCGTCTCCTCGTCGTCGTTCCAAGAGTCTTTGTCCTCATTGTTGTAGGCCGGGGACATGGGGGGCCGCTTGGTGTTGTGTTGTCCGTTGGGCCTCCTGGTGGACAAGGAGTTCTGCGTGGTATCTGGTGGCGGCACTTTGGTGGTGGTGGAGGTGTAGTGGAACATGTCGTGCAGGTTGTACAGGTGGGGCACTAGGTGTTTCCAGAAGGCCACTTTAGTGGCGCGGTAGTGGTCCCGCACACGTGGCTTCAGGCCGATATGCAGATACAGCTGGTCCTGGGGGTTGTACTTGGACCAGGCCACCTCTTCAAAGCGGTTGGCCTTGGTGTGGATGAACTTGGTGTCTTGAGGAACCGGCTTGTTAGGATCCCTACGGAAAGAGAAGAGACATACATGAGAAGTGAGGAGTGTTAAATGAAATTCTGACATGAGCATTTAATTATTCATGCACGTACATTCATGTGGGAGTAGGAGGCACATAAAAATACTGAAGAGACAACACAACGGTACCAGTCACAGCCTATATTTTGGCGTGAAAGGGGTCCAGCCACCACTGGAGAATTTATTGATCTCGTTCGGCGTAACCCACAACAGAGAAAACACAAACCCACAACAGCAACTAACAGGCTGCAGTTAATAATTTATCAAGGTGTGTGTGTTGTGGTAAAGTTCCTGTAGCTGCATCAACAGATACTGATTTATCTTTAATCAAATTTAATTTCCCAATACACCATTACATTTGTAATTGTACCACAAGTTCTGGCGGCCCCTGTTCTCTTCCGGCCACCTGTATTTGGGTATAATGTGGCTGCCCCCCCCCCATCCTCGAACCCCACATGCTGTTCTTAATTCATTTCTGATGCATCCCACCAAGAAAAAACCAAGGCAGAGGCTTTTAAAGTAAACACATAGGAATAAGTCAGCAGGCTTTAGGGTTCGCGTCAGGAGGCATCTTGTTGTTGATAATCCAATGCTGGTGGAGCCCCTCTGCTAATTGCTAAGGGAAGGCAGCACAGTGTGCATCGGCATCCAGCGTACTGACGTAGAGTGGACCATATTAATCAAGACACTAAGAGGAAACTGCAGAGGTGCGTGTGTGCTTGGAAACATGGATGTGAGTGTGTGTGTGAGAGTTGTAGTGAGAGACAAAAAGGATGTGTGAGAATGTGAGACTGAGAAAATTTTCTGGTTGCAGTACCTTTTTTAATCTACAGGGTTCAGTGTTCCACTTTTCAGTTTTGTGACACGTTGCCTCAACACCGGACAGCCAACCATTTCAATTACAGTGAAGCTATTGATTTATTGAAATAATTAACATATAGCAATCTCCCACAATCACACTAAACTCCATGTAGCTTTGTTACCATACAATGTCAGGAGTGGGAGTGCTGCAGCACATTGCTTTCACTTTTGGTGCTGAGGAAATGCCTTTCAGTGAAAGAACCTGAAGAATGGTGCTGCGGCCTTGAAAACACAATAATTAATGTTAGAGTTGAGGAATTTGAAAACTGTGTTGTCGCAAGGATCTTGGCAACATCTTCTGTAAATGTCATGAAGTATCCCTTTGTGGGTATGATTGCCATGTCACTGGCAAGCAAAGTTCAAATTTCATTTGGGATTTTGGGATATGTGCGCCTATAGTGGTTTTTTGGCACAGGCTGAAAAACCTCCAAACATGGCCAAGAGAATTAAAAGCCATGCCAGAAGAATTCACCCTCCATCCTCTCTCCCGTTCGTTTCCCTGCTGTCAATTTTTCTTTTTCAGGTCAGTGCTTCTGGGAGAGATGAGAGAGAGGGAGAGGCAGCAAGCAAGAGAGGGAGGGAGAGAGGTAAAGCAAATTGAGATGGCTGCAGCTGAATATCTGGACCTGGGCCGGTGTCAGCAGAGCAGCCCGTAAATAACCTCTTTTATTAGGCCCGTAATGATCCCCAATGAATATTGACAGCCAGACTATGATGACTTTGTAGCTGAATATCAGTAATTAAGTTTCAAAGGAGTGGGTGGTGGAGGTAAGGTCATATTGATCTGCCTGTGTGCAACATGCCAGAGAACAGGACGTCAATGGAGCAGCCTGAGACATGGCTGTCTGCAGCTGGCGTGCTTCATGAATTTTCACAGCAGTGTTGTGCATGCTGTCACACAAACACACACACACAAGTGCAAGTAAGCAGCATTTTATTTCCCTCTCTTTCTCACACACATACACATACACAACAACAATGATAGAGGTCGGAGCAATCTCAGTTAATGGGAATTCTGGTCATTTCCATAACACTGCAATGCTCTCTTTTCAGGAGGGTCAATTTGCTGAATTGTTACGGAAAAAATATTGAAAAAGGTACTTGGATAGATCTCAAAAAACAATCAGTGTAAGCAGGGAGCAAAGGAGCGGTGGTGCGGTGGTGTGGAGGAGTTAGAAAAGCTCTTTGGTGGCTGGCTGTCTGGTTCAGTGCAAGTGAAGATGAATAATTTAAGGAACACAAAGAAATCAATGTGGCATCTTTAGTTAATTTGATTTGCCGCATTAGAGAACAACTGGCTGCCTTATCTAATTACACACACATATGCTTGGGTAATTGTTGCAAAGTCAATAGTAAACAGCCTGCATTCCTTTGAACAATTTTCTAGCACCGCTGCTCAACTTTGGGCTGCATACTGGCTTTGAAGTCCTGCCCTGAACTGCAGAGTCGGAGGCAGTGATCTCTGCTGCTCGATGTGGTGAGGGCTACTAAGTTACCCCGTTTTATATGAAACAAGGCTTAATGGTCCCTCTGTGTGACACACCATAGTCCTTAAACTTTTAAATTAGTCGTTAGTGCTGTGCTGCTTTCAATCTGCACATATTAAAATTGTTCTGAAATCATTGCTGACATGTTCAGCAGGTGAGGGAAATTATAGCACCTGTACAATATAACCTGATCCAATAGGTCTGTAATGCATACTGCCTGAGTCAAGCTAATAATATACTTTTTCAGTGGAAATCTTACAGACATCTTACAAGCAGTTATGGGAAAGCTTCTTAGAAAGCATGGCTTTGAAAGCTACCAATTACTTCACCTTAAGAGAGGTTGAACTACAGCTAAGCCTTCACAGGGAGAAATTGTGTTTGATATTTTGAAGCAACTTAAAAAAAGTTCAATCTACTTTAAAATAATGTTTTTGCAATTCTAACAAGAAAAGTTTGTACATTTTTAGACAGTATTGACAGACTTAACACTGGTCTGAAAAATATTTTACTTGTCAGAGCAGGATCTCTTGTTTATGATATACTGTTAAAGTTCTTAACCAACAGCGTAGACTCCCCTGTGAAAAAGGGACTGGTCCAAGGGGTTCAATTACATTCAAAAAAATAGGTTAGATAAAAAACAGTAAATATGTTTATGGCTTACATTTGTAGTTTCCGTAGTAACAAAGCATAACATTTCTTATTCTGTCTTCCCATTGTAGGCATCTGAGGACATGCTTATAGGGAATATATAATTCAGCACAAAACAACTACAAAGCACACAGTATTTCTCTGCAACAGCCACAATATGACACAGAAAAAATTATAAGCTTCCCAAGATATTATTGTGTTTGTAGATAATAAATAAAGACGGTTTGATGTTCTACCTAAACTGTGCAGTGTCTCTACACTGAGCCGCATACGCGTGTGAACAGAGACATTCTGTTTTGACTCTGTGCTTTTAAAACTAATGACTATGACGTCAGCCGAGACCATCCACAGCCTAATACTCAGAAAAACAGACAAAGCTAAATTAAATTAAAAACTGCTGGAAAAGGAATCGTAGACGATAAGATATCAAAAGTCTACCAATCTTGATGGATCGATTCCTTTTAGATGTCACCGCGCAGCAAATAATTTTAATTGAGATAAAAGAAAGATAAAAGAAATTAAAACACTTATTGAACCTTATCAAAAACCTCAAAGGCTGAAATGAGGTGTGCTGGTTGTTCAAGTACAAACAAAAGGATTGCTTTGCCTGTTCATTTAATGTATCTGAATACGCAAAAATTACATCAGGCACCCGAACCTCATGGTCATCACGTCATTCCAAATATGTAACAGTCTGGCGATAAAACTCTTGACACTTCCCAAGCTCGCCGTATGTGGTCAGCTCTTTAGCTGGCGCCTTGTTGTGACTTGTAGGAATGAGTCCTGGCATAATGTAATGTTTGTGGTCCTGTTGGGCTCTCCCCTGCATTAGCTGATAGCCTGCCTCCTGTCAGACCTCCCACTTAATCCGGATGGTCATTGGAGCTATGGCTGGACTCCCAGGCTGAGGAGAGGGATTATTACACCCATAAAAGCAGGCGTTTTAATGGCCTTTCAGATTTCCTCTGATGTGTTCATATGGCTGCAGTACTATAAACCATCGCCTTCATGTTCTCCTCAGCTCCCCCGCTCACCTCCCCCCTCATAATGACCTGCTGACCCCCGCTAACCTTGGCCTGCCATGCGTGTTTAAGTACTCCCGTGTGTTTGTATCTGTGATTGACTGGGAGTTTGTCATTCATTTCCTGTCCGTCAACTGGTGTACGTGTGTGTGTATGTGAGTGTGCGTGTGTGTATTTGTGATGCATCATGGTGCGATGACCTGTGGGGCCACACAAGCGCAGCACTTGAATTCAAGACATGTCAAGACATTTCACCGAGCAGTAGATATGCTGTGTAGTGATGATGACGAGCCTCTCCAGGCGGATATAAGAAAAAAAGGCATCTGTGAGTGTTAAGCTGCTCTACTGTAGGATGCTGCAGCACCTGGATTACACACGACTCCCAGATCTACGTACCTGCACGAGTGGCAGAAAGGGGACCTAAGCTCATTACCTATTCCAAGCCCTATCTGCATGCTCTGATGTAAAAGGTAGATAAGGGGGAAGAATGAATATCATTTCTTCCTTTTTTCCGTTTCCCATGTACCTCCTTTCCCTTTTCATCCTGGTGTAATTTGAAGCGCTTGAATGATCATAGACCTAGCCATCACCAAATCTGAAAAGACACGTTTAGGTGCCCTAAGGCAGAAGACAAGAATCTATTTTCCCCCCACTCAGGGTCCCTGAATCCAGAGCGGAGTATAGCTTCTCAATATAAAACAAGGAGCACGCATTAATTCAGCGGCACAGATGCTCTTTTTGCTAAGCTGCTAAAATATGCAAAGTTGAAGCCTGTTTTTGTTTTTTTCATTTAGTTATTGTTGTGTATCAAATTCATCCCCTGAAGTTGTTTATCTACTTACCAGGTAACAAAGTAAGCAGCTAATTTTTATTTACAAAAGAAGGGTTCTGACACCTTTCCCTTCATCCTGTATACATTTTTCATAAAAACACTCATGTAATGCTCTTTAGTAGCATTTGGCTCGGCTCGAGGTAGGGGGTAGCTTCAGAACTGAGCGGGCAAATTATCAGGCTGTGCTCTTTTACCCTTCATGTGGTTGCATGCTGGGGCAGGGGGCTGAGTGATGCGCGGTTCATATTTTATGGCAGCCTCCAGTTCAGCAGGCTAAGTGATGCAGGGCGAGGCGCTCTGACTTTGGGGCGTGCAGAAGCGTTGGAGGACAAAGCTCTCGCACCACTCCTTAATATGGACGCTATTGATTTGTCTGATTAAATGAGTGGCAGCAAACCAAACACCTCCCTCTCCTGCATCACCTGCCTAACATTACCTCTGTAACCAATTAGCAGCATCCGACCACTTCTATTGTATGTTTAGTACGTAACAAAACAGTATTTATCCCTATTTAATCAGACACCCACTTACTTACGGATACACATGCAGATCTACTTTCCTTTTCTCCTCCTCCCTCGCTGCCCTCCTCTCATTACATTCAGCACACAGATCACCGATCAATGGGATCCAGGCCCCTTAACAAGCCACACCACTTCCTTACCTTCTCTAATGCAAATCAGGGTATTGGCTACAAATCTCCTATCAAGTGAGTGCCTTTTTAATGGAGTAGCTAGGTGGCTGTTCGGGATTGTGCGGTTTCACAATGCCTGGCATTCACCGCTTCCTGGTACAGGTTGAGTCGGTTCTTACCAAGGAGTCTGAAGAGAACGGGGGATTATCCGGACGAAGGACAAGAGGAGGGGGATCAGAGATGAGTGATGTAACTACTAGACAGCTGGGTTAAAAAAAGAAATACTGAAGGAGTGCGTGAATGAGGTCAGACGGGGAAAAACAGTTGATGTATTTGCATTGTTAACCCTACGGGAGGGTTGTTCGATTGACAAGTGGGAGAAGAACAAAGAAAAAGAAATCAAATAGCAGGGTTGTAAATCAAAGCCCTGGCTGCTTAACGGCACTACAGACACACTGTAGTTACTGCTATCTACATTTGTTTGGTCGACAGCCGTTGTCACTAAAGACAAAGCAATCAATACTGCATTTTTTTGCTCATGTTGTGAACATAAAACACGAGTAGACTTTCTTTTTTTTTTTAAATGAGGGAGAGGGGTATGGAGGAGAATGAAGAAAAACATTTCAACACATGACAGCGCTCTGCTCTTTAACTACCTAGTAAGGCCCTGCGCAGCATGTGGCACACAAAACAGTGGAAATAAGCACCAGCCAGATAGGAAAAAAATAAGCTGTGGGAAGATGGCCCAACATATTTATGGCACTAATGATATGTGATGATTGATCTTTTCTAAGTCTTTTCATCATTCTCTCTATTTCTGAAGTGTTCTGCCAGTTTTTTTGTGTGTAGCCGGGCAGCTGTGCTTGCATTTGTGTTTGTGAGGGAGAAGTATGTGGAGTTGTTTCAAAAGTTTTGGAGAAACTGTTTAGAAGAAGTTGTTGTGGCTGTAAAGCGCAGGCAATTTTTGCCTGTCAATAGTAAAACAAATGTTGCAGCCAGAAATATAACTCTGAGCTGAGTAAAGCCCTGGTTTGTGAAACATCCCTAACTCTCAGGAAAGAACAGCCCATAGTGTAAACACACACTCACAGTCCCGCACACACTAAGAATATTTGACAGCATGCACTGACACTGATGGAGGTAAATAAAAAAAAGCGCATGGGCAGGGATTTGCCCTGAAAAGATGACACATGAGAGCCAGGGAAAGGAAGAGCTTTGAGGCGAAAAGCTGCTATGATACACACTGTTGACATGCAGCCCAAGTGTCTCAACATCGTGTCACACATGTTGCTACAGCCGATTTAGAGAGGGGGCAGGATATTCAATCTGGGTCAGTTCATTACGAACATCTGGAAGGGAAGCTTTACAGATATAGGGAAGATGGTTGTTGGACGGAAAATGGAATTCAGCTGTGCCTTAATTAAAAGGATGTCCTCTGGAGCCAGATTGGGTTGGGTGGTGTTGGACGATAGATCTATATCCCCTGGTGAGGTCTAAATGAGGAGGATGATCTTAAGAATCTTTGAGAAAAGTCTCAGATCCTCATCCCCTCCCCCCCCCCGATTTGTTGGTGGTAGAATCCTTTTCTTGGCCGGGGATAAAATTACCCTTTGGAGCGGCACACTGAGTTTTGTATTATCCTGGCATCTAATCCCGGGCTCTTCACCATCTGAGTGCCTAATTGTGGTCTGCATGTAATCCCCCAGTCTGGAGTTACGCCAAGGCGACACACCACAGGGCAGATAGACCCATAACATGAAAAACAGTATAGTCAGTTTACTTTCCCATTATTTAGCACGTAGACTCAATAAATCAGTGGCACTGCAATCAACAAAACTGACATGGGGTCAGGAGTAAAAGTGCGATTTGTTTTTCGGCTTCTGCTGCTCCCCAGGTTGAAGGCCAGATCAGGGTTACGAAAGGCTTCCCGCTGGTGTGTTAAGTGGTTCTGGGTAAGATGGGTAGGCTGTCATCATCCATTAAAGTTAATTTCTCTGAGGTAGCAAGATCCAAGCTCAGAGTGATTCAGCACCGTGCATTGCAACATGGCGGCCTCAAACGTTTTTCATTAAAATGAATCACGCGCTCTCGTCCTTTAACTGCAGATAATATTCTTGAAAGGGCGCATGAGAAATTCCATCTGTATCTTCACATTGCAGCTTTGTATGTGTTGACACAAGATGGCTGTCAGGCAGAGGAGACAGCTGTTTAGGCCGAACATTGCTGATGGACCTCAGTGCTTCCCTGGAGGAGCCGACATCAGTCCATCTGCACTATTCTGCCATTAGGAGTTCAAGGATCTAGCAGAGCCGGCGGCACGGCCTATCAGCTAGATGTAAATGCCACCTGATTGGACAGCAGATGATGTAGAGAGAGATACAAAATGGGATCAATACCTCTCTGGGAACGAGGATTGTGAAATAACATTTCAGTCGTTTGAAATGATTACAAGTAGTCGTACAAAATAGCCAGGTTTTGTGACGGGTGGGGGGGAAATTGAGCATTGTGNACACACACACACACACACACACACACACACACACACACACACACACACACACACACACACACACACAATATACAGAAAGGCAGGCAGCCATGCACACAAACTCAACCCAAACACGCAGCCAGGCACAAATAGCGCTGCACACATTCTGGAGGACCATTTAATCTTCCTCAGATTCAATATGTCTCAGGTTTTCAGAGTAGCACCCAGGAAGTCCAGGCAAGTAACACCTCTGAAAAAAAATTCTGTGTTCAAAAATGCCTTTTCTGTCCCATACAATCCAGTATAAAGCTTCTTCTATCCTGCAGCTTATTTTCTGGAGCACAGAAGGGCTTTTAATAGGACTGAGATGTGATTTATCTGTGTGACCTTCGGTTTATAACACATCTCTAATCGTGGGATCTCTGGTTTTTAATTCTAATTTGCAAGTACTGATGTTAAAACTCGTTTAAAATACCTACTATAATATGTGTGAATAGTTTTTAGTTTCTACTATTATTAGACTCAAGATTTAAAACAACACCTGTCTGATCTAAATTGGGATAAGAGATACTGGTCTTAAATTGGTAGTGGTACTCCATATCTCTCAGATGTATAATACTGTAATGATCACGCAGCATTCAGTGCTGCTGTCAGTATTTAAAATGGCATTCAATCATGCAATGTTTTTTCAATTAGCCTACCGTTTAATTATTTTTTTCCCAACAGCCATCTGCTTATGATGATGTTCTTTTGCGACTACATTATCGTTGTTTATATTCTGAGGACTGTACAGCAGAGAGATTGACATTCTCTGAAGATTGGGCTAAATCAAGAGAAAGTAAATACAGCTAATCCCACCTATACAAAGTGATGTGTGTAACAGGCATAACATTGGCGACCTAATGGTATCTAAAGGCCATACATTTAAGGTGTTTGACTTTCTGATCAATGCAGCCAGTCCACCACCCTCTCATTAGCAGCAGGCTGACCTCAAGTCAAGGTAACACTCAATATCGGAGGAGACAACTACACGGTAATTACTTTATTAGTCTTTAAACAAAACATGATCTAAGTATCTTCTAGAGTGATCAAAATCAAACAAATCTCCTCGCTCCTAATGTGTTTTTCTATTTGAAATCTGTGTGCAGATATTGAATCAATGCTTTTGGGGAGTAGATGGTAATTCATTTTTCCTCTACCAACCACCTGTGCGGTAGACAAGCAGCCAACAATGTCATTTCATCTTTCTCCCAATGGGCAATTCCCTCTATACCATGATCATGGAAAACATAAATAAAGGTAACCATTGGGCCAAGTATAACATTATAATTCCATTAAAATTAAGAAGGATTATCCAAAATAGTACCGATAGGAATCGATACCAATAAGCAGTATCTGTATGGATAAACCTCTAACAATTGGGATAGCTTATTCAAAAACTTTACTCACCCAGTCTTGGCAAAGTTGGTCCAGTAAGTCATGACCACAGCACTGAGCATGACATCGTTCTTTGAGAAGTTACAGGGGAAAAGGTCAGTGGGACCAATCATAGGAATTCCAAAAACATATGGCACCTCGTCCCCATGGGCTGCGTCTGACCAGGCTGGCTTCATCAGGCTCTGGCAGTGGTGGTAAAAGGCGTAGAAGTAAGTGGGAGACCCGTAGCGAGCGTGGAGGTCTGCCGTCACCACCGATGGCTCCACCCATTGGTGGTCGGTAAACAGAGCCACCAGCGTCTTGCGCCTTGTCTCTGGATTGTCTCTGTCTGCCCAATCCGTGTACATGAATTTAATGGTCTCCCTCAACGTGTCCTTGCCCTCTGGGTACCCATACAGACTATCCACAAAGTCTGACACAGAGAAGTCAAAGTCATTTCCAGACACGCCGTCCTCTGAATCCACCACGTTCTCCACAAAGCGCAGCCCCTCGCCCTGGTTGACCCCCAGCATGATGTCGTAGTTAAGAAACTCGCCCTGCTCCATCAGGATCTCGGGGTCATCTGGAATAACATCCCCATCGATTACAGGTCCAAAGGCCACGTGGTATCTTGCTGGTTGTATGTCCTGCTCCACCAGCTCCCTGGAGGTCTTCTTCCTCAGACAGTCCACCATGTCCAAGGTGTCCAGGACATTACAGCCCACCTTCTCCGACAGGAGACGTGTGTACTTGACCGGCTGGTAGTTCACTGCCCAGCTGGAGAGGGCTGAGCCGCTCTGAATGATGGCTCGGTGGAACAGACCTGCAAGGACACAGAGAGAAGAGACAGGCTCATGTTTAGTGTGTCACTATCACCGACGATAATTCCGTTATGTGCTATACGACATGTATAGTTGTTAATTGTGTTGCTGCCATTATCAAAAGGGGGCTGTCAGCGGCACAGTTGATAAGAATAACAAAGGCCAGACAGAACAAGTCCTTGTTGCCACACAGAACAATAATGGAATCATGAGTGTGATAATGAATGTGCAGATGGCCTGGTCTCTCAGACAGCTCGCAGACAGAGGAGGGAATCAGTTCTCTGCCTGTCATCTTCTCCTCTTCCATCTCTATATATGCACTCTCGATATTAATGCCTGTATGTTTGTCAGGAGCAGATGCTGCCACTATGGCTCAATAGGTTTTGTTGCAAATAGAGGATGGACTTCACCAAACATTAGTAGTTGTACATGTATGAAATGCAGTAAGAGTCAGATTGCAGCTTTCTTGAATATTATAAACCCTGCACACAGCTAATGCGTTTCAAGGGGATTTTAATAGGATGACCCTAAAACACTTATTTACACACTTCAGAAGATTCAAAATGTTTTATTGTCATATGCACATAAGCTATAGTGTAGAAATGGCAATGAAATTATTCTGACCCGAGCTCCTCCAACGATGAAAAATATATAATAAAATACAGAAATATAAGTGTGCAAGAAGTCTATATACATGTCAATAGAATATGATATATACAAGAACAGAATATGACATTAAATATCGTACATTAAGACGCAATTAAAAATGGTTTATTACGGTGATAACTATTTAGATATATAAGTAGATTGCAAGATCACAAACAGATGATCGAGGCACTTAACAGAGCCCAGGTGTTTAGCAGTACACACACACACACACACACACACACACACACACACACACACACACACACACACACACACACACACACACACACACACACACACACACACACACACACACACACACCATTAGTTATGCCGTGTGCATGTTAAAAGTCATTTTTTACCTGAAAGGTCTCTAAATTCTAGTTAGTGGGCGGGTTGCTATAAATACAACTAGACTCCTACTCCCTACATTCAACTGGCAATACAATGCAACATGGTGGCACACAATGTAAGAAGCTGAACAGAACTGTTTCCTGCCTACAATGTACCGAAAATGAAAAAAGTTGCACAAAGAGTCAACACACCATCTATTATGTGAAGTTTCTTGTTTGTGCGTGGGTGGGCTTTAAAAGGGGTGGAGGGGGTTTGGAGATAAAGATGAACAAATCTTCAGTCTCATGGGGTTCTCTGACAAATGTAAGTACATTTGAGTCCCAGTGCAATGTGAAGGAAATGTACAATGACTTTTCACCACAAGGAACAGATCCCAAATATCAAACGTAATTAGCCCAACAATAATTGAACTGCGTTTCCTTTTTGAAAAATGTCTGGAGGTGGAATGATATACTCTCTTTCAAAAGGAGTCCTTATAGTCTTGACAGCCCCACTCCTCTGTCCTTCTGATGGGGTTTTCAAAATCACTAGTGCTGAATTACGCGTCTGAAAAAGGAAGTCAGAGACACAGCTCGTACCACTTCACCATGCTGCTTTATTGCACATGGTCGTTTTACTGCCAGAGTCATGGAACACCGCTGAACTCGTGATATTAAAAGCCACAGCATATGAAATGATCTAGAAATATCACGTATTCAAAAAAAAGAATCATTAGAACACTCCATGTTGAGGCCACAAAGACTAGCAGAGAAATATACAGGCACGCAGACGCAGTTTGAGCTATTTCAGCATCAGTGTGGGTGGCTGCGTTGAAGTCTTTGTGTTTATGAGGTAAACAGCAGACTTAAGTGCCAGATATATCACTTTGGTAGTCTTAATCAGAGGTGGCGGGGGGCTTATTTCTTCTTGGCGAAGATGAAGCGTTTATTTACAGAGCTATTTACATTTATTTGTTCGCAAGTAGTAAGTAGAATTAATGTGTCTGGGTGAGTGAACTGTGAAATGTTTCTGTGGTGAGTGCGTTTACTAGTATAAGCCACAGTTTGTGTATTTGATCAATGAGTTTGGGTCTGCTTGCGGCAGCTGTTGGCAGCAGAGATTTCCCCGCACGTCTCAAAATACGTTTTTCGATTTAAATGTTTGTTTGTTTCGGTTCCTGCCTAACTCTGCGTGGATGAGCCCCTCAGCTTTATGTGGTCTTGCCAGGACGCTGCCCCGCTGTCCTATGGTTGTGTGCCTCTGCAGGACGCTGGCCTGTGCCGGTTCCCAGGGAGCAGGAGCAGATGTTGAGGGTTTCACCCACTTGAAAGCATTAGAGGGGCAGCCGCAAGATGAAAGATGGCCGCTCAGAGGCAAAGAGGGGGGGCTGGGGCTTAATCCTGCCATCCCTCCCCTATCCTCCTCCTCTCCCCTCCCTTCCCCTCCCCTTGCTCTTTAGTGGTATTGCCTCTCTTCACATCTCGACTCAGATTGCGCTGTGCAAACAGAGCCAGTCATGGTGCAGGGAGTCTGTCCTGAATCCCAATGCCGAACCCGACAGCATTGCCGAACACTTTCTAAATGCCTTTGATCAGAAAGTTGCCGTAGGAAAACGTTTTCCAGCAGGGCAGCTCTTGTGATTGCCAAAGTGATTTTGACAGACATACGTATATCAAATCCGTTTGCCGTAATTGAGGAGAGCGGCTTGAAAGCAACTAGCCTGGGTCCCGTGTGCATCTGAACCCACAGATGGCCCGCTGCTGAGGAGGATGCTGCCAGGTTGACATGACCAGATTTATCTCCTGCTTTGGTTGATGAAAGGGAGGAAGAGTGATTGAGGCCTTACTATTGTTTATATATACAGTCTATGGGAGAAACACATAAATCCAGCGCACATGAGCTGCCAACGGGTCGATAAATATGCATTAGCGTTGTGTGTTATGAACCCCACTGTGTTAGGAAGCTCACTGGGGAAGGTCAGAGAAAGAGGAGAGCACACTACACACACAACACACTCAATCCCCCACTGTGGGAATCCACTAATTATCCACACTGGGAAGTGTACGTGTGTGTCTGCGGGTGTACACGTGCGTGCACGTGTATTTATGCTGACTTTGATTGATAAGACACAGAGATGATGAATATGTCAACAGACGACAGGGATCATCATAAAGGGGGTTAACCATTTGTGACATTGTTTTGTCTTCAGTATCTAAACTGACATCTACATAGGGAGCGATTCCCTGCTCAACACAGCGGAAACATTCAACAGAAAGGGCATGACGCAACACCTCCAAAATGTGTAGTGTCAAATTCATATCATGCATGTTTTTATTCTGTAAGAGCAACAGATAGCCCTATCATTATCTGCCTGTGTTTGACATGTGAGAACCCGACACCCAAACTGTGAGCAGATCCATCAAACCATAGCGCTGCTGGCAGATTGAGGTCACGCTGAATTATGGCTGGAGCTCCGAGGTAATCACTCATTGGGTCCCTGCTAAAATGCTGTCGGGTCGCTCTGCAGACGCCTCTGCTCTGCGGTTTGCCGACCTCGACCGCGCTGCCCCCTCACTAGACACCCGTTAGATGGTCAAGAGGTTCAGGCCCGGGATTGGCTGAGATGCTTGCAGGGATAATTCACCGCTGATAGGAAACTAAAAAGAATCTTGACCTTGGGGGTATGATGACCACCACAGACACTGGACTCAAACACACACACAGTTTAGGCCATGTTTTGACAAGAGAAATGTGGATTTGGTGATATTAACAAGCCAATGCCAAGGAGAGAGAGCAACATGAATCGGCTGTGCTCTGGATCCCTGCTAATGTATTACGTGTCAACTATGGACATGTGTGAGTGTTCAGTTTGTGTTAATGGACAAGGATGTTCTGTTGGTGTTGATGCCAGTAAGCGCCATAAATGACTGTACTTTGTAATCTGGAACAGCTGGCAAAAATCTCTGAAGCACCAGCGCTGAGTTGTATCTCTCCCTGAGATAAATGGGACTGTGAAATGTATCCTGCAAAAACCACTACAACCTCAACAATGTCATGTTAATGTTAAAAAACTCAAACTTAAAGACGTTCATCAGATGACCTTGAAAGTTGGTATTGGCCAAGTTTCCTTTAATAGGTCAGAGATTCATTTGTTAACACCACTTCACATGACTGAAGAGCTAATAGGGGGAAACAAGTATGTAAAGCAGCTATATCATAACAACATTTTTATCAGGAACATAAAAGGAAACGAGAGAAACCACTTGGTCACAGGGATTCATCTTTTTTATCCCACACCTCATACAATATCTTGTACATGCTTCTTCCTTTCCTTTCAATCTTTTCCGTCTGCTCTGCATTTCTGTCTCCCTCCATCTCACTCTCCCTGTCTCTTTTTCGGAGGGACCACGCTGAGTCCCTCCCTGCTGATTATTAGACATAAGCCTGCATTCAGCAGAGCCTGAATCCTCTGAGCCATCTTACCTCCACCATCACTTTACTGTAAGCAAATCTCCACAGACCTGAGGACTATGCAGAGCTTCCTCTGTTGCAAACATTTCTCTCCGTACACAGTCAAACTAGGCTAGCAGTTGGACACACTCAGTAAATGTTGCTCTGCCTCCCTCACTGCATTTCATTCTTCTTCTTCACTCTTCTTTTCTTTCCCTGCAGTGTTTTCCCCCTATTGCTTAGCTCTGATTTCCTTTCATGAATACAGAATGTTGTTGTTTTTTCAAATGATGAATGTATATGCATCCCTCTGATCCTACATAAAAATATTTAGCCAATTGGGAGATGAGCACTAATAACTGTTGCCTATTTGTATATCTTTGGTCACTTGCAGTCTCATAACACAGGGTTAAAGCTGCTGTCTCCATGGCTACAGCCTACAGTACCACAGGCTGCATCCACTTGAACACAAGTGCCTCTGGCCTGATCATGCATTAGTCCATGGATAATTTCACATTGGTCTGGCAGCCCTGAAACAACACCTACATTGTTTTTCTGTTCCATTAAAATGGTCACCCAACATCGAACTTGACGACTTCACACAGCACTGATAGAATGAGGAAAAGGGCAACGGGCTGCTTTCTGAGACAGTGGTGTCATTGAATACACTTCCTGGATTCCCTCGGGCTGCTGGGATACACTGCAAGTTAAAGCAAAGGAGAATCCAGGCAGTGTGTGTGCAATAATATCAGCAAGGCTGGTATTTGCCTTACATGTATGCTTCAATATTACAAATTAAAACATGACATAAAACATCCCAAAACAGACTTACGTCTTATGATTCATTGCATGCATGATTTGTTGTCTTTCTATTATGTGGCTGCGACTTTTACTGTTACCTGACTTCATAAGTTTTCTTTAAACCTGATTTACTCTGGGCTGATTTCATAACAGATGATCCAGCTGGATAGCGGCCAAAGAAAATGCATCTTTCTCCCAGAAACTGACTGTTTTGTTTTGCATTGCGCAGAACACAGAAACAAACTGTTGCCTATTTCACAGACTTGAAGTTGGTCTTACATCCCGGGATGTTGTAGCAACATTCAAGTGAAGAGGGCTTTGAAACAGAAGGACCGCCATGCTCATGTTTCATCATCTACATATAGAGTCAGTGTCTGAGGGGCCAGTGTTTTCATCCATCAGTGTGGGACACGCTTCATGCCAGCCCTATATAATGCTGTTTGAAGCTGCTGGTCTTCTGCTCCAGCCTCTGCAGAGAGTGCCTGCCTGCCTGCCTGCAGGCTGTGGCTTAGGCCAGATAAAGAGTTTGATCCACAGGGTTGGATGGAGGGAAAGAGGGAGGGAATGGGAAATCAGAACAGAGAAGAGATAGAAAAGAGGAAAAAAAGACAGATGGGATGGAAGGGGAAGACAGAGGAAATATGAAGGTATGAGTGACGGAGAGGAGAGAAATGGGAAATAGCAGGAGGCCGAAGGGGAAGGTAGGAGAGGAGAGGAAATAAAAGAAGGAAAGGAGGGAAGGATTAAAATGACCCCATTGACAGGCTGTGCCCAGGTTTCAGGATCGATGTGCATCTGAGCCCAGCGAGTGCGATATCTCCTACTAATCACGATGTGACATCCACTGGTCAATACCACACACTCCAGGCCTCATCATCGGCCCCCCTCTGCCCCTCAGCACACAGGGCCACTGCTCCTTCTTGAACTCATCAATCTGCCTGCTAATCACAGGCATGCACACCGCACCTGAGTCGAACTCTATATGTGGAATTATTCACTGAATTAATTTCAGCACAGAAATTGGCATGGGTGAGGAAATATCAATCGACCTGAGTATCGCAATTGTATCTTTTGTGATACTGTATCGATTGTGAAAAACAATTTTGATTTTTAATTAATAGATTACATGCAAAGATTTCTGTCTGACAGGGGCTCGGAAAAAGCAGTGCTATGATGTTGGATGTTAAAAGGACTGTGATGAATACAAATCTCAGACTCTACTGTTATGATTGCATAAAAAGGAACAATATTTTCCAGATTTATGCATATGAATCATTTTACAGTATTGCAATATATTGCAATACATCGTGTGGTACCTGATTTTGTCGCAACACAGCCCTAATAACTACATCTAAAAGATACGATTAAACATTTAAATACTTAATTTGTACTTCTTGAATTGTACGAAATGACAAATTATATATGATTAGCGCTGCTTTTTATTTGAAAATTTGACATGATCCAGTTGAATGTGCCCTTTCAGGAACAATCATAAATTGACATTAACCCACTCACTTATTAGCGGTTGGAGACACAAAGCGTCTAATGACACTTAAATAAACGTTAGGGCAGCTTTTAAGTACTTTGCTGTAGTTGCCTGTAAAGTGTTTGATGGACAATTACAGTGTAGGCTGTCTTTTCTTTAGCTGACATTTGGTTTGTTCAGTAATGCAAAATCTACAAATGGAGACATTATTATCAAAGTACATTTTTTCAATTATAGCAAAGCAAGGAGGACATCACAGGGCAGCAATATTCTCTTTGCTGCATACTTTTTTCCTTTGTCAGTTCCCTGTATTCTTTGGGAACTCATCTTTGCAGTCTCATGACTACACAGGCATCCACACATACAAACTGAATTGATTCCTGTCCTCCTCACATCTTCCCCGCCAAACAGAGAGAAACAGAGAGCCTGCACTGTGATTTTTTTCCCATTTGCACTCATGCATGTGTCACTAATGCTGCAGCCTCTGAAAAGCAGAGAATGCTATCTCCGTGTCCTTCTACTGCTAGCTCTCTTAGTGCTGTGGCATTCGAGGCGGTATTCGGCGAGCTCACACCACACTGCAGCAGTGCATAGATTGGCCCGATAGCTGTGTACGCAACAACAACACACACTGTCAGCAAGCCTTTACTAGGAGTCGATGTGGAAATGGGAAGAATAATGAGTTATTACGGGTTATCTGTGTGTATCTCCATGTCATGACTGTGTAAGCGGCTTGCTAATCTCATTAGATGGGACAAGTTGTTAAAGATGTTTTCTGATTTCCTCTCTCTTCTCCTACTGCGTCCACAAATAGATTTCAGATCAGTGTGCTGAGAGGAAATAATTAGCGCCTTTAGCTCCCAGAGATACTGGATTTCATAGGAGAATTGTGCATGTGGCTGCTGTCTAGTAACAGTGCAAACATCTGACTCCTGTTGTTTCTAAAAATATGCTCCATGTTTTACACCCAAATCTGCATTGTATAGCAGCCCCCAAAGCTTAGTTCCTTTTTATATATGCAGCCAGTATGCGCTCACTTCAACAAAGCAAGGCTCCACAAGTACAAATCAGATGTAAAGTATGTCTTGCATGGGAGGGTCAGAGATATAAGTCACACACAAATATGACAATCCAGCCATGAAATGTGGAAGGATGTGAAGCTTCTATTCTTGGCGACATCTTGCCTTTGACAGCCAGATGGGATGGCTGAAAATCATTTTTGGGCAAAGCAAAGCCACGGAGAGGGCGCAGTTGCATTTGTGACAGACAAATTATCGCGAGGGGTGTACACCCTCCAGGGGGGAATCAGAGGGATTCAGAGCAAAAGGGAAAGAAAGAGTGACAGAGAGGGGAGAGAAAGGGAGAGAGACCTCGGACTAAGTGCCTAATTCTTGCAGAAACAAATGTGCTGTGAGCTGTTAGGGTACGGGAGGTGACACTGGGATGGATACGCACATCCCAAACTAAAAGCAGATGGTGGGTGGGAGCTTACTGCTTAGCCTGGCTCTTTTCACACTCTTCAAATGCAGAAGATCACTAGCTTACAAGCCTTTTGAGTCTGGTTCACAATAGGATATGTCCCCAATTACATCTGATTGTTCATGCACAAGCACAGCCTATATGTGTTGGCTAACATGCTTCTGTTAAATATCAACGGTTTCTCCAGGGGAGTCCAAGCCTACTATAGAAACACAAAACATACCTACAGGCTACATGTAATAAATATCTACTATAAAACACCCACGTAAGTGTTACCAGCGTGCATGCACATGCACAAACTAACACACACTCATAATTCAGGAAGCTCATTAGGCATCACACACATAGCACCTCACAGGGGGCAACGCTTTTTTTTCCCCGGACCAAGAACATAAGCAACTCTTTGAAACTAAACCGCCATTAATGAATCAGAACCGGAAGATACATTAGAAAGAGAATACTCCCCTGGAAGCGCTTTAATTCTTGCTCTCCATTTGTAATTACAGTGCTGTTCCTAATAGAGAGAGTCCTCCTGTTTCTGACGCCTTTAGGGTCAGTGGTCACACCAGCAGCAGCAGCGTCCGAGCTGATTAACTATTGTGCAAAGCATGAGCGTGCCAGGCTGGGCACATGCTCCCGCGGTGTAAACATATTCTTCTAGCTGTGCCTATGTCACTCTGTGCGTTGCCCTCTCACAGTGTCTGACACCACTGTTCCCGGCTTGGCCCATTGTGCCAGTAGCCCTGCAGCCAGCGGCCACACAGGCTTGCTCTAATTCAAGCCGGCACACCATGCATACAGCGGACAAAAATAGGATGGATGTGCGTCGCCTCGCCCTCATTCTTGGGAACACATTAAGGATTGAGAGCGAAACTCAGGCCCGGGACGGCAGGGCGCTCAGACTGTGACCTCAGCACCTGACTGTGGAATTACCTGCCCAGAGGAATGATGCTGTGTTTGTTCGTTTATTGAGTGTGTGCTTCTGTGGCCTGTATACTGTGCACTGAGAGAAACACAGGGGGGGGGGGCGGGTTATAGCAGCACTGTCACAACAGCCCATCCCTGGAGAGCACTATGTCTCCCTTCCCTGCCTCATGCTGTAAACTGTAACCTCCCATTGAGTCAATTACTGTGGCAGACTCTTTAGCCACCATGGCCACTTACTGTAAGTGGACGTCTGCACAATTGGGTTATGACATGTCCTACTGTATGCCCACTTGGTAGCACAGGTTCCCAGAAAGTCTACTACAACAAATCAAGTCAACTGGAAATCCCAACAATTAGGAGCCATTTGTGCAGCCGATCTGAACTCAGCATTCAGCCACTGAGCATCGATCTGCTGCAAAATGTATCTAAATCAATCAACTCTAATGTTTTATTTTGATTAGGAAATACACTGAGATGTTGACGTCAGTGATAGAGATTAAAAATGTGTTGACCAAAGTGTTCATCGGACTGAGATCCGTCATTTCTGCCTTCTCGGAGCAAAAGCGTGCTGGCTACACACTTTGTGCTGCAAACTAGAAAATGAATCTTACCAGGACAAACAGACAGACATATGGATGAAGTAAGCTGTCTACATCTATTCTTATTGTGTAACAGATAGAGAGGGAAGGGAGGGGAGAAATGGGGAGGTCATGAGAGGATAGGAGAGGAAGGGGAAAGAAATACAAAAAAAAGAGGAAAAAAGCAAGACTCAAAAATCCTCAGTGGGTGCTATTGTCCCTGGAGAGTATTCATGGCAGGGAAAGGCTCTCTGCATAAGAAAATGGCACTCTGCATGCTAACTGTGACTTTGCATTCATTGTGAGGAAACAAAGGCATCTCAATGCATTTGGTGACTCATGCAACCATTTTATCTCAAATATGCGCTGTTCTCCAGCTCAATACAAAGGCTGTGAAATGATTTTCTTATTCTGATGTTGTTTGAATTACATTTCTGAACACCAAGATAATTCTATAAAGAAATATATACCACATATTCATTACTCAAACTGAAGACTACTTCTTCCAAATTAGATTTGACAGATCGAATCAACGACAATTTCATTTCTATTAACAACGAGAAATCTATAAATGTTATTTGGTTTGTAAAAGTGCTGTCGGTAGTTTGATCCTGTATGACAGTGTAAGCCCTTGCAGTGGAGAAACAACAGTTTTCTGAGCTAGTTTATGGCTAAAAGGCTTTGATGGCTTTCGGGACAGTTTGCTCAAAGCATTTTCATTTAACTATATTTTGCGCAGCTCTGCCACCCCTCTATAGGGTCATATTGGCTTATGATGCTCTGCAACTGTGAGTAAATATAAGCCAGTGTATTAGATCTGGGGCCTGAGATGAAATCTAATTTCTGGGAGCTCAGAGAGAGAGATTGCTTGCCGATACGCATCCACATTTTCCAAGGCCACATCTGGCAGGCCCTATCAAATATACATGGACCTGAGGAAATCATGATATGGCTGCACTCCCATTATTTCCTCAAGACTACAACACATTATTGTGCTTTGTGGGGTGTTTCCTACCAACATTGACATTTACTTTGATATTTACCAACCATGTTCATATAAACATGCTGTGACACCTGTGTTTTTGTATTACTATTTGACAATGTCTTACTGCCAAAGTTACTGTCTGATCACATGAGGATATCAATTACGAAAAGTATATTGTAATGAAGGCAATAAAGCGTGTAGATGACTTGGCTGATATTGAGAAGTGACCGTTAATTTCAGTCATTGGGGTAGCCAGCAGATAACAGATTGATAGTGTCACAAAACGTAATGGACAAGTAATTAATATATATTGCACAGACTCCATTTGGGACACTAATGTATCATATTGAATTTCAGATTACACAAAAAATAACAGAGTGACAGTAAACATCTCAATATCTGGCACTGGGTCAACATAATTTCAGAGCAGCAGGCCTAACAAGGACTATATACATTCCCCTTTCACAGCAGCACTCCAGCCGTTTTCAATTTTGGCAGTACATAATGCAGTATATATTTTCTTTTACCTTCGGTCCTTTCTGTCATACTCTGAAAAGACCAAATTGGTAGTGGTGGACAGTTTCTTTATCACCTCAATACCCCAAACATTGTGTTGGCTGCTTACACAGAGGAGTGCTGGTGCAGGGAGTAAAACGGAGAGTGACAGGCGGAGGTCCCGGCGCAAGGGCAGAGAGCTGTGAGCCGAGTTCTGGTGAGGATCAGTGCCCCCCCCGCCCGGGCAGCCTCATTCACTATTCTACATGAGTGTGTACGCATACTGCCCATGCTATCTAGCGTCATTCTGTCTGCTTACATTGTGTGTCTCCCTGTGCGTTCAAACTCGCCTGCATTCAGGTGAACGTTCCTTGCTGCTTGTGTAGCTGTGCAAATGCATCGCCGAGGTAAGAAAAGCATTCAATAGTTGACTTTCCACCTCAGTGGTCACACTTCAGATCAGTCTTTTACATTCAAAGAAGGCAGTCGGTAGTGAAGGAGAAAAAATAAATGAAACAAATATATATATTACAGTCGTGTGAGAGAGCGCACAGGTTCCTTTCTTATGTTTTTGTCCTTTTTTCCATGGTAACATGCCTGTCAATGCAATCGGTTGGTTTCCATATCCTCCTCTATATTCGCTCTGTTGTGTCTCTTGCTGCCAGTGCCAGCAGGCATACAGCTGTAGCCACATGAAATTCCCTGGGGTGTGAGAGTATGTGGACTAACATGTACACATGGACATGTGAGTCTGTGTGTGTGTTTGCAGGGATGAGCCAAGCATGGGGGGAATATTTACACAGGCCAACCTTTAACGACAGTCAATCCCGCAGGCCTGGACCTGCTATAGCGGTGTGTGTGTGTGTGTGTGTTCAGAATGTGTATAGCGGTGTTTGTGCAGGATCGATTTGGGTCTGTGGAGATGAGTTATGCGTGTGTATGGGCGCGCGTGCGTATATGTGTGTGTGTGTGTGTGTGTGTGACAGAGTGTGCTTGTCTATCAGTAAGGCTGCATGCTGGCACGCTCCACTTTCTCAATGTCAACCCAACACACATTCAACAGCAACTAACGTCAGAACACTTGACACATATCTCACCCACAGACATTCTTTCCCAGCACACATTCAGAGTGGCATCGGTAAGCCTATTGCCATTACTATAGAATGTGTCATTGTCGGCTCCCATCACCTCATAAAGAAATGACACACAGGTCTTGGGCTTCATTTTTTAAGACAGTGCGTAGGATCTAAAAAGTTGACGTGCGCAAAAAGCTGAAAATGGTGTGCTTCAAAATATAATCATATTTGTTACAGTCAATGTTTTTTTTATAAATCCCAGTCCACCTGGTAATGTGCACACATTGATCGGTCTAATATCCCGCTGTCTACACGTCCACATTCAACCATAAAAAGGTTAATGCAAAGCACCTCATGAGTGTTGATGCATAGAAAGCAGCCTGCTGATCAATGGTTCTTTACAGTGAATCACGGCAAACAACCGAGAAAAAGGGCATTTTCTGACACAGAAGCACGACTCTAGGGATTCTGAAATCGGCTTATTAGTCATCATCACAAGCCAGGAAAACTTTGTGGTCCCCGAACACTCGTTCCCTCATCATTCTTCCATTCCTGTTGTCCTCTAGCAGTGGCAGAGTGTCCATCATGCAGCATTTTACCCCAGTATTTATATGTTTACAGCAATCACACTGATTACTTCACTACTTGCCAAAATGATTGCAACAATCAGTAATATCCCCCACCCTGGCATATCATTTAAACAATGGAAGTTTGATAGGGGAACACAGTTTTTTTTCTTTTGTTTATTTATTTATTGAATGTTTGCTATAGAATTAGGACTCTTAATAAGGATGTGGTATCATATGATAGCCGTTGTATTGCCAGACTTTGCTAATTCACACAATCCATATGTGCAGATGGTGAAGATGTGCCTGGTGATTGGAGATGGCAGAGCTTGTCTGGCAGCCACCGCTGTGCCTCAAGTAATTATCTATTCACAAAAACTATTTAAATTCTGTTATGCAGTTCTTTGTTATTTATTTTTTTGCTACTCGGATTTCTACAACCAGTGATGATAATGTAATCAGTTCACCTCCTGTAGTTAACGTGGGTCAGGTGTAAAGGACTCAGTTATTCTCAATATCATAGAAAACAATCTAGTCTTTTCCTGAATCCTGCCATCGTCCTAGCATTATATCTTCTGCGGTGTAAACTGTCCGATCCTCTGCTGAGACAGCGCTGATGAAATATTGAACAGATTTTTGATTTGAGTAAGCAAATATCTTTTACAATTTCTTATGGAATAGCTGTGGCTCACTCACAGACAACACCGCTAAGATAATGTGGGAGTAACGTGTGATAAAAAGAAATGAAATGTGTGAGAGGTATCATTATACTTAAACTCTCAAAATACATTTCTTAAATCAGCCTTTAATTAACAAAAACAATCTGCGTAACAAATTTCTCATCTACTTACACTAATCAGGGCAGGGTTCACATACAGGTGCACACATTATCTCATGTATGTTTCCAAATATTTGTTTATAGATCACAACTTTTTATTTTGGGGGTGATAAAGCCTCTTTAAGAGCACGTTTTGTGCTCTAAGTAAATGTTTAACACACATGATCTTTTTGTACTGACAGGGTTCTTTATTTGTGACCCGCTCTATCGAAATCAGTCGGAAGTCGCAACGGCTCATTTCAACTTTAACGGCCTTTTTCTCAAAATGATGACTCGGTGATAGTCATTATATAATGTGACATATTTTGCTTAATATTTAGAGTACAAAAACAATCCTGATATCATTAGAAAGCTAGGAATCTCCTCTTTCCAACAGTTGATACAACCCAAAATGTGTCTTCGGGTCAATGCGACTGATTTCGATGGAGCAGGTGAGGTTACATTTGTAATGACATTTTAACAGTTTATATAACCACTAGGTTTTTCAGAAGTAATGTGTTTTTATATTGTCATTGAACTCATTGTGATGTACATTGACAAAATCAACTGAAAAAAGGGAAGTTTTAGGAATAAAATAGGACAGGAACTTCTGATTTTGGCAAATCAAGCCAATTAAATATCTGACAAGTCGAGGCATTTCATCAAATTGATGCAAAGGTTTTATAAAATTCCAATTTGACAGAAACCATTCCTGCTTACTGATTTGCAACGCTGCCCATAATAGTAAAATAACAGTATAGGATCTCTGACAATTTGTCAAACAGTCTGTTTCCCAATCTAATTTAAAAGATTGATATTAATATATGTATCTTACCTAAAATAACGTATTTATAACAAACTGTCAAAAGGGAGCATTGTTTTATTATCCTGTAGTATTATTATTGAGAAAATACGTATTCTGTGTACACTTTTCCCCAGGGTATATTTCCACATGACGGCAGAATCTACAGTTGCTGTCATTTACTGTAAATAGCTTGGAGCATATCAGTTCTGCCTCACATTGTCTGCCCCCACGTGACGCTGTGCACACTGTCTGCCTGTCTTCCTGCATGGGGAATGTTAGGAAGTGGCCAGTGTTTATTCAATGAAGTACCTCCATGGTAACATGTTTTCTTGTTTGGATTTAAATCAAACATAGGCCACCCTTTTTTTTCGTGCCAGGGATGTGTTTTGGCTGTGACAGGGGAGTGCAGTTTTTGGCTCTGATCTTCAGCTGTTCCCATCAACACCATCAGATATTCACAGCGCCATCTCTGATGTCGCTGCATTCCCTCCTCCTCGCCAGCTTCATCAGTTTTGACACAGAGAAATAGACTGGTGCTTTTGGGTTACTGACAAATTACGGGAGCACAATCTACAGTGTATGAATAATTTAACACTGTGCCACTTCGGGGGGGAAAGGAAACCCACGCACCAAATTAACCACTTCTTTCTTTAGGGTTTGAAGCAGGAGGTATCATGCTTCTGTCCTCTGGGATTTTGTAATCTTGTATCTTTCACTATCTCTGCGATCGAGAACCATGTTTGGGTATCACAGACGCTGGTGGCTGTCTCAGAGGAGATCTCAGGTACCCATACACCCCCCCCCGGTCTTTCCCAAGAAGTCAGGGTGAGATGTCAAGGTGGGCTCGGTATGTAGTCTATCCAAACAGGGAGGGTTTATTCTGTACAGTGCTTTAAATGAGACCAGAGGGAGAGGAGGAGTAGTGAAAGCTGGTCGGGCTGTAGCACAATGGCGCTGTTTCCCATCCAGTCTCCCTCCCCTCTCCTAATGAGCATTCTATTAGCAGCAAGGGGACGGATTTAGGCAGTTAGGCATACGGAGAAGGCTGGCTAACAATGCAAGTTGTTAGCTAAACAGCTGTTCTCTCTCTGCTGCCACCTCCCATCCCCGGCTAATGAAGCCCTCACCGATGAGTAGGAGTCCCGGGACATGCCTGTGAACAGCCACAGACAGGGAATCTCAGTCACTCACAGGCCTAATAAAACATCTGTGTGGAGGACAGCTTCACCAATAGGACAGCCCAACCTCCAATTAGATAGTGGCTCTGAGGGAAACCCTAAGAATAACACATTGGGCGAGTGCAGACATTTTGATGAGCACTCTGGGCTGCGCTTTGCTGTATTTGGAAAGCAAACACTACATTGCATTGTTTTTTTCTCCAAGTGGAAACACAGCAGAAGCCCCGATGCCTTTCATAATGGATAATAACAGATCACTCGGGTGATTTTTGTGAAAAGTTTCATTGCTACATTTGAATTATCCTCTACAGTGTGAGTAGTTTACTCAGTGGTGGGCATTGATCAATATTAGTGGCTTGCCATATGGGTATGTCAACATCTGAAATATTGCATTGAGGATGCGCGCTCTCCAAACAGCCTTCACTTTAACAAGGATTCCAGGAGCGATGCCTATTTTTCATTAAATCAAAACTTGATACGGCATTATGTTTGTGAGCATAAAGCAGCATTTATTTTGGTTAAATGTCGAGTCTGTCAGAGACGTGAGTGTCTGACAATGGCCCAGGTCACCTTCAAATGATACATGCGTCAACGTTTAGGAATTTTGTTTTCTTTTTGTTGAGCACTTTAGCTGTCAAGGCTGATGCATGCTTTAACACTGTGACTGTCTGACACACCGTCTGGGGTTTTGTAATGCAAATAGCTCTGTTTAAATAAAAGCTACGAGCCTTTCAGCCCACAACTTTTCTTCAAAGTGTGTTTTCTGAAGCTTAAAAGTTCCTAAAATAAGACCAGCGTGATTCTGAGCATTTATATAATACACAGCTTTTCAACAAGGGACATTTGATAAATGATTTCATAAAAACACTTAATCACTTAGTTTTGGATTTATCGTTATGGATTTTTCTTTTTACGGAAGACTCCAAAAAGCCACTGCAGTTTAAGGCTGGATTACAAAGCTTTTAAAAAGGGATAAGATTGCACCTGAGCCGGAAAAACAGATAGCTTCTGGGCAAGAAGTAAGTCTCTGGCACGCAGCGTTCCAGAGTACATGGTAGCCTACAGTATATGAAATACTTCTGCTGAACCCCATAATATTGTAGGCTAAAAATGATATATTGGTGTCGATGTGTTATAGTGTAAAGCACATTGGTCGATAAGCATGGGAGACGGATTGAATAAATAAATGCATATTTAAAAAAATAGTAAAATAAAATACAAATGGTTCTGTTTGTTTATTCCCCATAACCTCTAGTAAAGCCATCACACAAATGCATTATTGATGTGCCTGTCAACAAAAACAATGAAATAACATTCTGGGGGACAGTTGTATCGTAAGGTAGGACCCTGGCAGTCCAAGCATTACATCTAGAGCCTTTCTGAACACGAGACTGCACCAGAGTTTCTCATTCTGAAAGCCTACATTTATATTATGCAGCAATTAGCCAGGTGTGCTTGGGTGTGAAAATATACAGAGTTTGGAGTACTCTGCAATTTCTTTTTTTGTTCATTCTTCACACGGCTACGTCTGCCACTGTGTTGAATACTAAACTCGTGAACGGCTTTGAGGAAAATCTTTCCTTTTAGTGTTTGCTTTAATCTGCATTTGTTAGCTCATGGATATTGTAAGAGTCGCACTGGGACTTTTGTTTTACTCCTACATTCCTGTTCTAACCTTTTATCTAACAGATAGGAGCTTCACTGGTTTTTGATCCACTTCACTGATGTGCTTTGTCAGCAAACTATTCCTCAGAACTTCCTGCAGCTGCTTCAAAATAAAAGCCTTCCGGCAGCGTCATTCATTTTGTAGGAACCTCTTTCTTGTTGCTTGATCGTTTGTATGCCTGTATGTATACTTTTCTATTTCTGAAATAATATGGCACCAACACATCTTAATGATCGCTGACCCAAGCCTGGAAACATTAAAAACCTGTAGTGTAGATGATTTACGTGTTAACCGCTTCTTAACTATATATTTTAATGATATATGTTATTTTTGTTATAGAAATTAGACAATTGAGGTTTAAAATTATTATTTAAATGAAAAAGTTATTATGAGGGAATTACTCTGGGGATCATCAACTGCTTATAAACTGACCTAACTTAACTCGCACTGCCCAAACATATTTTCTCTATCTCCCATATAATTATGGTAGTAGCAAATTACACACATATTTTCCAGTAAAAGCATTGCTGTTTCAAAGAGATGATGTATAATTTATTTGTTTAAGCTTAAGAAAATGGCCAGCATGTTCATACTTTTTAGTTTATAATGAAAACACACCAGGTCACGGAAAAAACTAAATATTCACAGAAAATATACAAGGACAATACATTATTCTCAAATGGTTGCTATGCTTTCTTTCCCCCAGATCAGATTCAGCAGTTAAAAGCATCAGAAACTTTTAAATCCTACACATGAAGGCTTTAAGGTGCCCTTGAAGGCTTTTTCAGTGTAGCAGCTGTAGCTAACCAGTCACTGGGCTAACATAATAATATGAAAATGTAATGCTGGAACAGTTTTTTCGATATTTATTTTTTGGTAGAAAATAGTGAGCTTTATATCTGACCTTAAAAACAGTACACAAATATCCAGAAGTAGCCCCAGAGGTGCACAGGTTCATTCTTTTTTCATGTTAAAATCCAACGCCTTTCTATGTCAGACAGATTCTCACCCCACTTTCAATTTGGAAAAGGTGTGAATGATTCACTGTCACACACGGTTGGATGATGTGTGGTGTTAGCTAGTTTTTTAAAAGCATAACGCTAGTGGAAACTCTGATCTGAGATGATACCTTTGTATTAACATGCATTTTTGAAGTGTCAAATTGCATTTGTGTATTTGCAGTCTTCAGCAACAGGTAACCTCCCTGTCCAGGTATTAACCAAAACAAGCTTTGTAACTTGACAACTTGAGAAATTGCCTTAAAATTGTGAAGTAGCCAATTTGCAATATTGTTTTGTGACGGTTGCATTTGCGAGTATCTCTCTTTTACCACTGCAAGGGATCTATAGAGTATGTTACCTCTCTAAGCTAAAAATCTATTACAGCCTTGCGGCCTGAAAGCTAAAGATTTACTCTTTTTGTCAGGTTGCACAATGTTGGCTCTTTATAGTGGAGGTTTCAGCTCGTCAGCATGTTTGCCGAAGTTCCTCTCATTGGGGATTTCATTGTGCTCAGACTATGCAAATTTCACAGTTAAGGCTAATGCATTTGCACTGCCCAGAATTGAACGTCTTGGTAGGCAGACTACAGCTTGTGACTGCGCGTGCACATGTTCACACACACAGTGGACAGTGAAAGTGTGCACTTAAAGCACATCAAGTCAGTGACCACGACTCAGGTGGCATACATGAATTCCATCCTTTATATCACATTGTTACAGTAAAGGCTCGCAGTAAGAACATCACACAAGCTTTTTCGTACAGCAAAGTAATTGGAATGATGTTTTTCCTATGCGACACTCCTTATCACAAATTCAAAAACAATTTTCTTTTCAAATCATTCTGTCTGTAAGCGCAGACTGTAGCAAGCAGGCTCTGTGTAAACTGAATGATATATTCCTGGAGGCCCATAATCATGCAGTAAATATTTTTCCTCTCTGTGTAGATTAAGCAGTTTTACCAGAATTAGTGTGCACAAAGCCATACCTTTCCTATTTCAAAAGTAATTCAGACGTTTCAGAAACTTCATATGACACAGTTTGAAACAGCAGTAATGTTCCCTTTCTGCTGCAGAAGATGTAAATAAATCACATGTTATCAAAACCCGTGTGGCTTCATAGCAGCTCCACAATATATTTTATATTCATGGAGAGACAACGAGTGCTTTTCTCTTAGCGGGGATAATCAGATGTATGGAAACTGAACGACTGACCCAGCTAGCTGCAGAGGTGAGCTGTCAGTAGCAACAAGCAAACACAGAGCGCTTGTGGTCATTGCTAAAGGGCAAAGTTCAGCTAATTACAGCATGGTTGTTCATCTGGCAGACAAACGGGGAAACAGTCTATTTAAAAACACATCTAGGCAGCCGTGTTGCCTAGTGCAGAATGCCCTAATAAATAAACACATACAATTCTGTGCAAAAAAAGAAACAAATACAAATGTGCAGTGAAGTAAACAAAAACCGAGAACAGACTGTACAAAGGAAAGATGGACCGACATAATGAAATGTGAAAACAGCGAAAGGGAAACTAGTGAGTGGTGGCAGGAATTGGGCCAATATGTGTGGAACAACAGGGAATAAAGGGAGGGTGAGAGATAGAGAAGGTGTGAGAGGAGGAGAGAGGTCAGTGGAGATGGGCGGAGGAGGAGGGGGAGAGATGAGCCCCCAGTGCTCAGCTGTCAGTGCTTCCTCTGCAGGTGGGGCAGGAGGAGTGCCAAGTCCCTCTCTCCCACTCACACAGACACCCATGCATCACTCTATAATGGATGCTTTACACTGGTGCCAGAGAGAGAAAGACTGAGGCAGAGAGAGGGAGACATGGTGAGAAGACGAAAGAGAGACATGGAGGAGGGTGGGTACTGGAAAGAGAAAGAAACTGCTATGAGGAACAGCAAAAAGGAGCCAAGGAAAATGCCTCAGAGATTAAGGCAGTGGAGTCGAGGTAGCAGACAGACAGAAAGACAAACAGAAACCTCCATCAAGTCATTAGACCAATCAAGAGAGGAAACAGACGAGACAGTCTGGGAGCAATATGATGCAGCTATTGGTTTAATTGATCCAAAGCCTAACAGGATCAAAGAACGGCGGGGAACAGCCCGGAGCAGCCAGCGTCCCCCCTCCGACATTCTGCTGTCACTGTTCATTAGGAGGTGTATGAATGCGCCCTTGACAATGATTTATCAAGAATGATTCATAGATGGCATCTACCTGAACTAATGACTTTCCGGCTTCTTCGCTGGGGATTGCGGGTCATCAACAGATGACATATTCTGTAGTCACCTCGTTCATCAGCTGCGATTAGATTCCAATAGCAATTTCAGCAATACATCACCAGATGGGCCTTATTGTATTGTCTTGGAGAATATTGCTGAGACAGCCCATGTGTGCCACATGTCGCTCAAGCTGCTGAAGCCCATTTGTACGGTTGTGGATCCGAGGCTATAGGTATGCAATGCTCTGAGCTATTACCTTGGTTGATGGAGGCATGGATTTACTAAAGTACTCAATTATCCCCTGCTTCTTTTTCTGACCTGCTGCTCGGCTCTTTAACACCTATAACTCCACGCTTTATAGGCTCAACTACCTGCTGCAAGCAGAGACAGACTGATGGCTGGACTACCTGAATGAACTGCGGGCCATTTGTCAATTCTTCATTCCTCGGCTCTCTTCTGGCTAGGGATAGGTAAAGCTACCTCACTCTGATGGACAGCCCTACTGGATATTATTTTCTAGAGTGTTACTTAAAAGTGGCTATCTGACCTCAGCAAAGCCATCTTTAACTCAATAACACCCCTCCCCCCCACATTACTTTGCAGGGCCTTCTCCTTTTTTCTTCAAAACTTTGGCTTCATTTTCTCTTTGCTATGCTGAGTAGTGAAGAGAATAAAACCTATTACCTGCCTGAATTAGGCCCTTTCCAATTTATTATGAATCCAAAAGGGTTCAACAACTTTTAGAAGCAAACCTCCATCTTTGTTTTGTAAAAGAATAAAGCCATTTATTTGGTTTTTCTCTGCTATACAAAGTCATACACACTGCCGTTCAAAGAGTGACTGAAAAATGCCACATAAGCCACTTGTTAAAACCGGTTTGCTTCTTCCACACAATGACGTCCACACTATATGGCAGACAACAAAGCCGAGTAGTCCGCGTAAATAAATACAAGCATTCTTGCTCCACAGAGACGGCATCCCCCTGGTTTAATTATCGCTCTTGTCAATCGAAGTGGAAGAATACGGCACCTGACAAGGAGCGTCCCCATTCTCTCATCTCGCATAGCCCTTTTTCACACCCTGAGATGCACAGACACCCTTCAGCAAACAGCCCAATCAAAGCTGGAGATGGAGGCATTCTGGTGCCCCAAACACCCAGGTAACTTTACAGTGTCGAGTTGCTGAATGCCTTTGACATCTCAGAAATAGGGTCTATTCAACTTCTGACAATTGTCCCTGGTTTTCTCAAGCACAAGGCATTTGCACAACAATGGCAGCTGACTCGTGTATGAATAACATCCCAGGGACGTGGTTATGCAGCTATCTTTCCCCCTTACTCCAATTCACATTCCAGCTCTTGCAAGGTGCCTTTATTTGACTACAGGAGAGGGATGGATGATACGGGATGCCCGAGCCCACAGAAATTAAGCGTGGATGGATCACACCTCCAGATCTGTATGGTGACAGCTCGGCACAGGGACATTAAAGAGTGCCCAGGCCTGTAGGCCATTCCACATGGAGAACCTCCCCTGGGTCTCGTTTCAGGAAGGAAACCCACACGTGTTATTTTCAAAGGTCATAGCCAGATGTAACATTACAGTTAAAGCAGTGATGTAGTGTAACGCTGACCGACTCTTCATCTATATGGCCTGCTGGCTTCCTTCCCCACTCGGTGAGACAGGGTAATTTGGAGCAGCATTTACATTAGTCTGAGATTACCTGTCGATATCTCAACATACAGCAATGAATGGCTTCACAAGTTTACAAAGCTCAACACATCTTCACAATTCCCAGCAGCCTTACTAAAAAAGTAGTTGTGTGGTTCCCTCAAAGGAAAACTACGAGCCTGCATGTACATGGAACATTATTGTCAGAGCAGAGGTTAGGTGCTCACGGTAAACACAGGCTTTGAATCCCACAACGGCAGCACTGTATCAGCAAGATTGACAGAGGCAGATTGATCCGTGCTCTAATAAACATAGTTGTCAGTCTTATTTCCTTCCTCTATAGGCCCTTGTGGTAAATACATGCCAGAGACAGCACTGTAGCCATTTTCACTGATTTGTGTGGTGAATTCACAAGAGGGTCCACACAACACCTTACAAAGAGGTCTGTTACTAACCCGCCTTGTAATGTTGTGCAGGTGAAGTCAATCAAAATGCGCTGAAACAACCAACATATTAAGAGATTTAACCCTTTAATACACAACATGGGTCAAAAGTGACCCGAGTGAGTTTTAATTGTAAATATCTTTGGAACAAATTACTTTAACAATTCAAAATCCCAGTTATTCCTCAATTAACTTGTTTATGATCATCACAACTTCTTACTTTCATTTTTCCTTTCTTCATTTTGGAATTCTAAGGGACAACATGGGTAAAAAATGACCCGTATTGACCTACAATGTTATTTCATGCATGGCTGAGTGTTTCTTAGCTATATTTTGGGAAATTAATTATTTTAGTATTCCAAGTATTCATTTAATATCTCTTTTTGATCACCACAATCATTATTTTCATTCTCCCTTTCTTAATTTAGGAACTAAAACAGTTTTTGTATTTCTGCACAAAAAATTACCCATGTATGCAAGTGTGATAAAAATGAAAGAAATACATACTATAATAATACTTTTGTTATAAATAGTCATTTTAGCAGTGATTTGGACCAAACATGTATTCACTATGGAATTTGATAGGAAGCTTTTATTTGTAAATAATTGCAGTTAGGAACATATTAACCGTGGACAACTTTTCACATGCTAAACTTGTCACAACTCAACAGGCTGCTTTTGCACGACTGATTCATGTAAGTCATAGATATTTGAGATATTTGATATCTCGTGAAAGATAACTGTACATAATATTTGAACATTACCTGACCTTGTCATCCATTACTAGTGAGGAAGAGAGTTCATGTCTACAGTATGTCAAATTACACAGGAGGAACTGGCCAAATGCTGCTAGTGTACGATATTATTATTATACATCACAATGGACAACTTCTTCACCAGTATCCCTCTGGCTGAGAAGCTCCTTGAGAAGAACCTGACCATTGTTGGGACTCTTCGCCAGAACAAGCCGGACATACCACCTGTCATGAAGCCATCCAAATTGAGGGAGAAGCATAGCTCAGAATCTGCATTTAGTGGCAACATGACCATGGTCAGCTATGTGGCTGAGGTGCATAGTGCATACAAGTGGCCAAAGCTCTGTTGACTCAATAACTGCAGAGTTCCAAACCAGCTGTGGCATTAATATATATACTAATATCAACACCAAAACTGTGGTGGAACTCTGCAGTTATTGAGTCAACAGAGCTTTGGCCACTTGTATGCACNATCTTGTTTGTTTGTAGGTGACCAAATACTTATTTCCCACCATAATTTGCAAATAAATTCTTTAAAAATCAGACAATGTGATTTTCTGGATTTTTTTTCTCATTTTGTCTCTCATAGTTGAGGTGTACCTGGGATGAAAATTACAGGCTTCTCTCATCTTTTTAAGTGGGAGAACTTGCACAATTGGTGGCTGACTAAATACTTTTTTGCCCCACTGTAGGCATAATGTGTCTTTGTAACGTAGATAAAAAGGGACATGATGTGCCAGTGAGAGCTTTTCGGTGGCATGCTAAATGACACACACGCTGTTCTCTTTTGTAAGCAATGTTGTTTATCTGCTGGCTACCTTAGTGCTACTTCATGATGATTAACTTCCCGTCTCGACCAAGTCTTTAATACTAAACCTGGACATGTGATAAACATCCCTCGTGTTATTGCTTAAGTTCATACATGAAGTGATTCTTTTTAGCTCCGTCCATGAGGTGCACCCTGAAGAGCCAAAAGGACACAGCATCATCTTTGACCTGGAGTAATTACACTCAGTCACGTATTCAACCAGCCGTTAAAAAAGCCGGCTGATTGTTTTGCATTTAATTGATAGTAGCAGTGGGTACATGACAGGTTATTAATATATTGAGGTGCTGTTGTATAGCATGCTGTTTTTTTTCCTGCTGTGTTTATGTGGATGTAATATTCCAAATGAGAAATCTTTACATTCAGCCACGCTCACAGCCTGCTTGTGAACACGTTCACAAGCCACAAACATGCTGCTTTTGACACGGACGGTTGCAAATGTAACACAGGGCTTTTACTCTACATTAAATGCAAGTGAATAACATTAAAGCAATCGCTCTTGCACGAGATAATGATTGGTCTTAGGCGATATTGTGGTCAAGAAGCTATTAGGTGGCTAACGCACGACCACCACACACATTAACATACACACACACATCTGAGAGTAGAATCTGTGTTCTCAGATTTCTGATATTCGACTGACGTGCATTTAAAAGAGGTCATTTGAACTCCTCTTCTCCAGTCCCTATTGCAGTGCCAGGGATTTGTGATGTCTTTTGCATTCTCCAATTTGCATTAAAGTGTTACTAATTGCCTTGATTTCCTCCGATGAATGATGACTGCTTTTGGATTGAATTTTTACCATAAATGCCTTTTTTATTCATACTCTATAATGTTACGCTTCATGTAGCATGTTATTATACTGCCAGTGAAACCATCTCCTCTGCCTCCCAGTAAATTGGATATTACCGGGTCTGTTTTTTCCCCTGAATGGAAATGTATGCCCCACTGATGGGATACAAAAAAAAAAAGGAAGTAAAATTTGAGGGATCCAAGGAAATTGAAACAGGAAGCCTTCTATCAGGCTAGGACTCTTGCTGCGAACGTTACCAATGGCAATCAGATTTCACACAGTCTCTCTCAGAGCACAGATTGTTGTAATTATATAAAGTTTAGGACTGGAGTGGGCTGCATGATGTGACAGGAAATCCGAGTGAAAAAATGTATTTTCGCACCTGCTTTCACAACCGCCGCTGTACCACCCCTCCCGTCCTCCTCCTCCTCTCCTATAGTCTTAACTGCTGAGGTAAAAGCATGTAGGATGTTCTTGTTGCCAAGACTACGAAATAAACAAAAAAGGAATCAAAGTGTCTGGGTCTGCATGGCGGTGTGAAAATTGATGTTAAAATCTATCATCAAGTGAATTACAGTACATACTGTGGCATGAGCACACCTGGTCTCAGATGGCCTCTAATAATGGAGTTGTGTGATCATCTCCTCTCCACGTTAGCAGACTGGTTTCTACTTTGCTCTCTAAATGAAAATTAAGTCAGGAAAAGAAGATTGTAAACAATGCGTCATAGTTCCAAATTCATTTCCTGATTTTGTTCTTCATTGCAGCGTCTAGATATAGAGACTGTGGTGTCTTATTGAATTCGGCATGTTTGAATTCAGAAGTAGCACGCGGTCGGATATGATGAACATAGAATATGACTCGCAAACATTTCCTTTCACCTGATGCTCAGATTCAGGATAACGAGGCCCAGGTATAAAAGAGAAAAAGTAAATAAGTGATGACACACTGTTGTTCTGGAGCTCCCTGGTATGTCAGTGTATTTAATGACAGTATTCCTGCCCTTACTGTACACAGTCTGTCATTACTGCCTACAGTGCATTGACTCTCCATCTAACAGAGACTTCCTTTTATGCCTGTTGGTGGCATAGTGACAACTTACTTCGGATGCTCCATGCTCTTCCTGAAGCCTATTTAATAAGCTGGATCCTCCTATATCATCCTAGCCCTACGGCCTCTCTCTTTGATTGCCTTCTCCTCTGGCCTGGCCTTGGTGGCGTCTCCATGTGGGCCTGCCGAGGGGTCCAGTCACAGGGTACATCCATCACCTCCCCCAACCCCCCCCGCTCCGGCCTGCGTGGATGCTGGCCTGGACGTCCTCTCGTGAGGGCTAGATCTTTTAGACCCCGGTCCCTGCCCTGCCTCTTCCATCTAATCTCCTCCTCACTGCTCCCATCTGTCTCCCTGCCTTCACAGACAGTAAAAGCATGCAAGGGACACACGCTTTCTCTCCATGTGCCAGTGTGTCGCTCTCCCTCTCTCCCTCTCTCCCTCTCTCCCTCTCTCCCTCTTTCCCTCTCTCCCTCTCTCTCTCTCTGGGTTTCTGCTCCCTAGTCTGCAGCATGTGTGGTACATTGCTATTAATAAGATGGCTGCCTTGTCTTCTATATGCCAAGCAATCTAGGCGCACATCTGAGACTTTGGAAGCAGAGTGGTCATTAAAAGCGCAGTCCCTCTCGGCAGGAGAGTGTTTTTGAGCAGCTTATTAAATGTAGCTCAACAGTTGTGTTCCCAAAGAGGGAAATCTATGTCCCCATCTTCTTTTTCACCAGCTTCAAACAGAAAGCGGCTGAAGAAGTTCAGGAGCAAGGACATTAGCCAGTCCCATGTATTATCTATCTGGCATCGCGCAGGCACTAATTGAACATGCAGATTTGGCTTTTTTCCCTATCTCCTAATAATCATTACGATATAAAAAGCGAGATAGCTTCTCTGCACATGAACAGAATACCAAGTAGCTTGTGACGCAGACCTCTGGGTTTGTACGGTTTGTACATATGTATCTTAGCGCAGTTGTTACATCTGTTTCTCCATTCACAACCTACTTAGAGAAAACATACTGTGTATCCACGCAAAAGTGTCTGCATCAGTGTGCACGCCGACCCCTCTCTTCAAGGAGCACACACAAGGGAAGGGCTAGTTGTCGAGCTGCTGAAGGTCATTTGGTTTCTTTTTTTCTCTTCTCTTCCTGTAAGCAATCAGGATAAAAGCTCCACTTCTGAGGAAGTGCTCCCCTTTTAATGGAACATCTTGGACATTAAAGAGAGCTAGTGTGGAGGATCCTTCATGCCAATGTCAGCTTTCATTTTTATTAAGACTTCTGGGTTATTGAGGACCATAAATGTGCATGTTAAATGCTTAGGTTTTATTACAGTAGTGCAATGAGTACCAAGGCTTTTTAATGCGAGACACCAGAGAGCAAACAGTGAAACCCCTTGAACCATGAGTATCGAGTGGGCAGCGTGACAGGTGCTCGGTTTTTAGCTAAGGGTAACACGTTTTGAATCCATTTAGTGGGAAGGATAGCACAGGAGGTGATTAAGTGAAGGAGTGCATTGTGGGATGTATAGAGATCGAGGATCAGAGAGATTGAAAAAATCAAATGGCGTGTCAGGTAATTCTTCTCAAATCTAATCTAAAATGTCAACTTTATTCATGGTGGCTTCTCGTAGTGAAATACTGCTGTGGATTTTGGACTAAAATTAATGATTCATGCAGTCTTGAAAGGGATGTGAGTTGGAAATCATATGAATTCATGTGTTTCAGTGTAGTCTCCTCCAGCTGATTGGATAAAAACTGGAACGTCTCTTAGAGGGACTTATGATTACAGTAAGGCACAAACTGCGGTTTCCTTTATGACCAAATTTGATAAAGTATGTGCAGTCAGTGAAACATCTGAAGGCAAAATGGCTGTCAAATAAAAGTTTTAACAAACTAAAAAGAACCATAATACCCCAGACATTTAGAGCGGCACTTTTTACTTAAATCGGATATTTAGCTTGTTATTATTCAGTGCTATTCATCCCTAATACATTTATCACAACAATTGCACTGGTCTGCAACCATCTGTTGTTGTCGGTGTTTCAATGATAAACTTCACCTAGAAACAGGTTTTGTTGTTTCTTTTAAAACACCTTTCTCCTCTCACCTTCTACGTATCTTCCTTTGAATGGTAAACAAGACAAACACTTAAGCACAAAAACAAATAGATAAAAGCAATGTAATAAAGAATTACGAATTTTGGAAATATTCATAGTGATCATAAGCATCAAAATGAGAATTTGTAAAATGTTAAATTGTTAGTTTGGACTGAATATTTCATATTATTGAAATTGACTGGCCCCCTCATTAAATACTAGCAATTGCTTTATCAATCCTAAATGTGCTTTACTATTACATAAACTGGCTTTAGGTGTTGATATAAATCAAATGTGTTAGAGCCGATTCAGATGCTGACATCTGAAGCCATGCTTTCAGGCTTCATTTATTTATATTTTTTTCTAATTTCCGTGTGTCACCTCTCAAACCTAGATTTTTTGGGAAGATAAAGTGTCATTAATTTTGTTGTTTTCATTTATTTAAGTCTATTTCAATTTTTAACTAATTCCCTTCCTCTATGGTTTAATTAATTATTAACTAAGTAACTATTTTCATAATGAAAAGATTATTTTAGTAGCTCCTTGAAGCAAAAGTCAACAAATATAATATAGTAAATCAAATATCTCTGTTTTTCTTTGGTTTTACAAAACTGGCAAAACATTGAGAGGTGAATGATCCTTTACTCTTTCAAATATTATATTCAACCCATTGATACAAAAGCTATGCAAACCCCTTCTAAGGGACAACATGGGTAAAAAAATGACCCGTATTGACCTACAATGTTATTTTGTGCATGGCTGAGTGTTTCTTAGCTATATTTTTGGAAATCAATTTATTTAATCATTTCATATTCTAAGTATTTATTTAATATCTTGTTTTTGATCACCAAACATCATTATTTTCATTCTACATTTCTTGATTTAGGAAATAAAACCGTTTTTGTACTTCTACATCAAGTTTGAATACATGGGTAAAAAATGACCCAATATGTTATAAATGATTAAAAAAAAACATACTATAATAATAATAATAACTATGTTATACAGTAAATAATAATTTTAGCAGTGATTTGTACCAAACAATACATGTGGCTGGGGGATTTGTGCATTTTAGTCTTTTTAGCCCACATCTTTCCATTGCTAATGTGCTTTTGGAGGTGGGGCGTTCCCTCCATGCGCCTCTTTATACACAGTATAGACAAAAGTATTGGGCCACCTACACATTACACCTACAGGAGCTTTTATGACATCCCATTCCAAATTCTCAGGCATTAATTTGAAGTTATTCCCACCTTTTGCAGCTATAACAGCTTCCACTCTTCTGGGAAGCCTATTTACAAGATTTTGGAGTCTGTCTGCGGGAATTTTTGCACGTTCATCCAGGAGAGCATTTGTGAGGTCAGACACTGATATTGGACGAGAGGGCCTGGCTCGCAACCTCCGTTCTTCCACACCAAACTCATCCAACCATTCCTTTATGGACCTTGCTTTGTGGGGCACAGTCATGCTGGAACAGAAAAGGGCCTTCCCCAAACTGTTTCCACAAGGTTCGAAGCCTAGAATTATCCAAAATGACTTGGTAAGATGAAGCATTAAGAATCCGCTTCACTGGAGTGGCCTAGGCCAACCCCAGAAAAACTACCCTATAGCATTATCCCTACTCCACCAAACTTTACAGTTGGCACAATGCAGTCAGGCAGGTAACGTTCTCCTGGCATTTGCCAAACCCAGACTTGTCTATCAAACTTCCAGATAGAGAAGCGTGATTGGTCACTCCACAGAACACGTTTCCACTGCTCCAGAGTCCAGTGGCGGCGTGCTTTACACCACTCCATCCAACGCTTGGCATTGTGCTTGGTGATGTAAGGCTTGATGCAGCTGTATGGCGGCAAATCTCTGTCATAAATCGCGAGGGCATATGAGATCCACGCGAGCACAAGTCAAGCAGCCGCGGACGTATACTATTTTCGCGAGCACTAAAACGGCACTCGCGTGAGAGCCATATTGAAGGAGCCAGCCCGTCAGTATCGGTGTTAGTCAAAATGAATCCCTTGGCGGTTCTAGTGTTAATTTACCGTTTTGTCTTCTCTTTGCTTAATCGATTTAAAACCAAGTCTAACGTAGCACTTAAAGTTAGCTTTCTAGCTAACACAACACATGCATGTAGCCTACCTTTCTCTGTGTTTTTTTTTGTAGTGACGAATGAAGTTGGATGTTGTGGTGGTCGTGTCACTGATCTTTATGCTGCAGACCCTGCATACCGCTGTTCTCTTCTTATTACCGTCATCGACAACATAATCCTTGAATCCAAACTTCCCTATTTTTGGAGTAAAGCTAGCCGCTGCCATGTTAACTGACACTCCTGCCTTCTAGTGGGTTGCCAGGTTTGCATGCATGGCGCTATAATCACCCAATCACGTTTTTCGAAAAAACTAAACGTAA
>NW_011333040.1:20530553-20532136 GCF_000735185.1 Notothenia coriiceps
GTGTGCCTTGCAGGCTGCAGGCGTCACCGTTGGAAGGACACACTGCTTCAGAGGATCCACACTGCATTTAAGGGAGCTTCGACCAGAAGGAGCTTGAAGAAGGAAGCCCATTCAGGCAGATGGGGTCTGGCCCAACAGAGAGAGCAGTTGCTGTCTACTCCTCAGTGGCTGCCTGATACTGATGTCTTTGTGAGGTCTGAGTCACATGAGGGACCAACAGAAATGGATGAACCAAAGTTCATAAGAGGCATCACTGTTACATCAAAAGGCAAGGACAAGCCTCAGAGATGTAAGAGGCTATGTGATTGGCAGAGACGGAAGCCCTGGGAAATTGATTCTGATTCACAAGTACTCCTTCATGACATTCCTTACAGGACAGACACACCCAGGACATTCATTCATTCTGGCTGCATCATGGTTTGAGTTGTTTTTATTGTATCCATGTCATTAGAGTATCTTTACCAGAAACATGAATTGATGTTCACTATTACACTTTGATTTTAAGAATTTGTTTAGGAATCACAGATGCCCATCAGAAATTCAGAGCTATTGAAATGTAGTTCACCTGAAGATGTTAGAGTTTTATTTTAGTCTGTACATTGGCACAGGCCAATCATTAAGATGTTGAAGCAGCACTGAACAATTAGGAGGTCTATAATTAATTTAGAAAACATTAATATTATAAATTATAAGCACACCATTTATAATTTAATGTTTTGAAACAACATACAGGTGGGTTAAACAGAAAGTGAAGATGGGTTGAGTGAGTGGAGAAAGTCAAAGTAATGTTGATAGCATATTTGAGTGAGTTATGCTCGTTTTCCTATTTATTGTGATAGGATTGAAGGAGGAGTAGGGAAGGACATCACGTGTTGAGGAACGTGTTTGAAGACAACCTGGTGAGTGTGTGAAGTTCCAGGAGTCCCTAAACGGATAGCAGTTGGCAATGACTGTAAAAGTCTTATGTCGTCAATGTAAAGTATCCAATCGTGACATAATTGAAAATTCATGGTAGTAAAGGAGTGTAAGGGGGAACTAATAATAATTAGCATTTTCAACCATAAATTTCAGATGAACGAGTTAGAAGACATCCTGATTAACTTTATAACTTGCAGGAAAGAGAACAAGACAATGTGAAAAGAATACAATGGATTTATAGGGTAGGGAGTGGTGTACGAATCAATCGTGGAATCTCAAACTTGAGGGATTGTAACAATTTCTATGTATGTTTCATTTCTTAAATGTATTATGATGAAATAGTTATAGTTGAAAACTTATCATTTGGGGGAATCCCAGTTTAACAGTACATTGCCTTCTTATTCTGCGTTTTGCAGAAGTTCGAAAAGATTTAGGAAAAATACCGTTACAATCATAATCACAGCTTGAACGAATTGCGAGTCTAAATTCTAACTCAAATAGCGGTAAATAAGTAAAGTACATCAGTAGATGTCTATGGTAAAGGATGAAAGTGTATGTTTGGTGTATGAGAAAGTAAACCTTGAAAGAGAATTGGGTGTAACATTGACTTGAACAGGAAAGAGGTTTAATCAAAAGGATTCAATTAAGCCTATGGAGTTTAAGTA
>NW_011333040.1:20532177-20532598 GCF_000735185.1 Notothenia coriiceps
ATTTAGATGATCCAGAAGAGGATTGGGAGAATGTCATATGGTCAGATGAAACCAAAATAGAACTTTTTGGTAAAAACTCCACTAGACGTGTTTGGAGGAGAAAGAATGCTGAGTTGCATCCAAAGAACACCATACCTACTGTGAAACATGGGGGGGGAAACATCATGCTTTGGGGCTGTTTTTCTGCAAAGGGACCAGGGCGACTGATCTGTGTAAAGGAAAGAATGAATGAGGCCATGTATCGTGAGATTTTGAGTGACAACCTCCTTCCATCAGCAAGGGCATTGAAGATGAAACGTGGCTGGGTCTTTCAGCATGAAAATGATCCCAAACACACCGCCCGGGCAACAAAGGAGTGGAGTGGCCTAGCCAGTCTCCAGATCTCAACCCCATAGAAAATCTTTGGAGGGAGTTGAAAGTC
>NW_011333040.1:20532663-20568992 GCF_000735185.1 Notothenia coriiceps
CTATGCCATTGCCTTAGCCTCAGATGTTCCCACATTACTCCTATTATTTTCACTATTCGGATAAAATAAAAAAACTAATATAAAAAAACAATTTGGTTGCTTGCTTGCAACTATTTTCCAAGCAAAGTAAGTTCACGTTTTTATCATGTGTAACGTTACTGTTTAAACGGCGGATAAAGCAGCTTCATCATGGCAACTTGACAACAGCTAAGCTAAGCTAGGCTACTACTTACAGCATCCAGGTGACTTTTCAGAGTTGTTGTGCCACCGTGGTAGGCCAGTTTCTTATCGCATATTTGGCACACTATTCTTCTTACCGTCGTCCAATTTAAAATGGTCCCACACAGCTGAAGTCTTCGGCATTTTGTGGGTGAAGCGAGGTGAAGGGTGCCGTTTGCGTTTGCGACTGTGAGTGAACGCGATGTCAGGAGCACAGGCTGAGATTGTATATATTTCCGCATTTTAACAGTGCAATTCAAAAGTATAAATATAGTATAAGAATATCGCAATTCGCCTTTATTAATAGCATACATTTAGAAGAAAAAATAATATTTTTAAAAATATATTTATTTATTTTTGGAAAAAAAATTAAAAAACGAATATCCGAATAGTTGGCCAACGAACGAATATTCGAATAGTCGAATATTCGGTTACAGCCCTACAAGCATGTAAAGAGACCAGCTAGTAATGATGGCTATAATTTAACTTTAAAATTCAACAGGTTAGGTTAGCTGCTAGTCACTCGATTGACAGAAAATAAACAATTGGTTGGCAACTGTTTTCTATAATTGATAAGTCCTTAAAGTGATTTGCATACAAACATTTCTCGTTCAGCCTCTTGAATGTGTGAATGTTCTGCCTTTCTCTGGTTGATATCTGTTTGGTTTGAACTGACAAAGAACTGGGACTTTAAGAAACTGCATATTTTCTGACATTTTACGTATCAAACAAAATAAGCAGCAGATCATTCGTTAATGAAATTGTAATTGTAGTTACAGTCCGAATAATGACTGCTCGGGCTAAGTGGATAATGTTCATTCTTTAGCTGTGACGCTCTATGTTTGGTTCCCTAGGGTGAGGGCTATCTAGATGAGGAATATTGACTCAAAGGACTCGTCAAAAAGAGAAGTCAGTCTTTGCCAGAGAGGAAAAAACTGAGTACCTAGAAAAGAAAAAACACGTGGGAAAGCCAAACCTCAATTCTGTGGGAAGCACTAACGTCAGGGTTTATTTACAAATGAATGTTTCGTCTTTTTCTGTTGCAGCCCAGCTCGAGCGCTTTGAGATCCCTCGAAAGATCTGCCTGAGCCCGGAGCCCTGGACTCCTGAGACGGGATTAGTGACTGACGCATTCAAGCTCAAACGCAAAGAGCTGAAAACACACTACCAGGACGACATCGAGAGGATGTACGGGGGCAAATAGAGACGAGGAAATAGAGACGAGGAGCGGCATTGTTCTCCGTCACAACACAGACCAACACTCGATCCAAATGAACGCACTGTAAGAGCCCCCGTGACCTGAACCGGTGTTAAAGGTCTCCTATTATACTGTTTCTCATCAATATATCACAGGTCTCAGATATATCCAGAGCCTGTCTCTGATTGGCTGAAACACCAAACAGATCATTGCAGCATTACCCATAATCCCTTCTGTTTCAGCCCTGTTTCCAAAGTGCTGATTCTCTGTCTGTTACTTAAGATCAGGGATCTCAAACTCAAGGCCCGTGACTTCATTTTATGTGACCCCGCAAGAGCTTGCAAAGAATATAATAATAATTATACGGGTAAATGCCACTTTACAAAAGCAGGTTGTCCATAAACTACATGTCCCACAATGCATCTCGTTTTGTGACATGCGCACTGAAAGAGACTTGCAATTATTTGCCCTGGACATCTGCTTTCAGATGTAGTTAATTAATAAGTTCTTATCCTATCCGATAATAATCCAATTCAGAGGCAATAATGTGATATACTACATTCTTTTATATATATTATATATTTATATAGTTACATATAGCCCCTCCCCACCCCCCTCTGAGAGAGATTTGGTTACAAAGAACTCAATGGTGCTCTACGAGGAGATTCAGGTGATAAGGGGGGGCGGGGTTACCATGGTTGCTGATTGGCTAATGGTTACACAAGACAACACATCGTTATGACATCAAGTGGACCCAAATCTGATCAGCTCATTTTCAGACTANTTGACCAAATACTTATTTTCCACCATAATTTGCAAATAGATTCTTTAAAAATCAGACAATGAGATTTTCTGGATTTTTTTTTCTCATTTTGTCTCTCATTGAGGTATACCTAGGATGAAAATGACAGGCCTCTCTCATCTTTTTAAGTGGGAGAACTTGCACAATTGGTGGCTGACTAAATACTTTTTTGCCCCACTGTACATGTTCATTCCTGACATAGATAGAGAGAGAGAGCAGACGAGGTAGAGTACATCAAGACCCACATGTGGTCTGAAATCTGCCGAGAAGTTTCAATTTCCGGATGGTAATGAATATCACAATCATTTAAATGCAAACATCTGCTTCTTTCGTCATGCTGTGCAGTACAGTAGAACACATTACTCAATAACTCTCGAGCTGCATCGCCAGTTTCTAATATTAAGCAGCCTACACACTAGCAGGCATGAGCTGTTGTATCCCCACCCCCCAATTCCTCCTACATCTCTGCCGTACTTTACCTTCAGAGTGGTGGGAGAGGGTGAGCAGGCTGACGCAGGAAGCTCCGATCCCAGAACCGAACACAGTGATGCGGTTGGAGTCTCCTCCGAAGAAGCCGATGTTCTCGCTGATCCACCTCAACGCCTGGATCTGGTCCAGGAGCCCGTAGTTCCCTTTAGCAGCCTGGTCACCAGTACTGAGGAAGCCTGTAACACATACAGATATTACATCATTAAAAAAGTCACCTCAATGCATACAGTGATTTGCCTTCAAACTAAATAACAATGAAAAAAGGTAGTCTGCAACTTTCATATTAAATATGCCACAGATATTCACCCTCCCTGTGCTCCTACAGCATAAAAGGTTATCTGCAGGGACTAACCCCTGCTCGATTTGGTCAGAAGAACCGTCACGCCGGGTGACAGCAGCGCTGAAATCATGACTTATTGGATGATTCGGCTATTGGTAAAATAGGAGTATGTGTGACCACATGTCATCTGCACCTTATGGGAAATCAATGGCATGTCTCCCCGGGTGAGCACCCATCATCGGATATATTGAGCAGTGCTGATGGAAACCACAGGAATCTATGAAAACTCCACAGAGGGGAGAGAAAAAGACGTGATAATAAGATTTACAATCATTTTGATGCTGCAAAACCCTCCATATGGATTGCAGTATCCTATCAGATACCACCTCCCTCTGATATGCTTCGGTGTTTCCACTCGGAACTACACATACTTTCAATCTAACCATTCACAAAAGGCAGCATCCGTGTGCTCTTTCCTCCCTTGTCTGTCTTATCAGCTATATGATGCCTTGAGTTGGACAGTGGGTCTCTTATGGGCGCATCAGAGCTCAAGTTAACACACCACCTTCTCCCAGCTGCTCTCCAGGGCCTAAACCCAGCTGAATGATGGGTAATGGAGAGTCGTGGGAGAAGATCAAAGGCAAGCAATCCATGAAGTTCCCTCGGTGGACTCAGTGTCCATCAAACCCCTGAAAATTCATGCGAGGTGACAGCTAGAAGATGTGCGTGGAAACCAAGACCCTATTTCCTCTCTTTAACACTTCACATGCAATAAATGTGTTGGTGGTAAATGCTTGCCAGCCTCCAGTGATGGTCTTTCAGCAACACAGCATTGTTTCTAACATCTATTTCATGGTCTATGCCTTCATATAATGATGAGCTCTGTGTTTAAGTCCTAAGGGGGGGAAAGGGAATAGTTTTGATATCAACCATGCAGAAATAAATAAATAAAAGTGTGTTTTTTGACTCTGGTCAGCAGCAGCGATGCTCACTTTAGATACACACTGATTAGAAAGCAACTGCTCCGGGCTCATGTATGAACAAAAAAGGATGGCATGTCCACCAATCCTGATTGTCTCTCTTTGTGTGAGTCTACAGAGGGCACAGGCCCCTGCCCCACCCCCGACAGCACACCCGCCTCGCACCGAGTGCCTGTTGGCAGTTACAAAGAGGGGAAAGGCCAGGCCTGATCATCGATAGGAGAGAGGCGGTGGCAGAGGAAGCAAAGCAGGAGACAAATGGATCAACAGATGGTCTCCTTCAGACGCATCCCTGAGGATGACAGAGCAGCAGGGCACACGCAGAGAGAGAGAGTGAAAGAGACAGGCAGAGGAACAGAGAGGCACGCAGACAGAGAGGGAGAGGAGGACTCCAATTGAAGAGCTTTTCCTTTCCCTCTCGCGGCTCCTCCTTGTGTTCCGTCATAACTAAAGGACAACAGCTTTTACAACCCTCTCCCGGGTGCCGTGGAGAGAGAGGAGACGTGACTCTCCCAGAATAACCCTCATTTGCAAGGGTTCACACTTCACCAAGTGTATGTCACATGGGTTAGGGAATGTCAGGAGAATGGCATGTAAAAGGGATTCTGTGCAACTGTTAGCCTAATTGAAAAAATATATAGCAAATGTTACCCATTTGGCAATGTAATATGAGGAATTACTAAATGACAAAATGTAAATGGATTTGGATCCCCAGCTGGGAGAATAAAGCGCTGCTCAATTCTCTATTATTTTTGTATTTTTTTTGTTTTGTTTAGCCGTGTTGATTCCCCTGCATCTATAAATGAAACTGGTCATTAAAATGTAGAGCTAGTGGAATCCAATATCTTAGACAACAAGACATGCTGCAGGCGCCATTTAAAAATACATCTAATATAGCTACTGGTTATGTTTTAATTGGAAAGGTGACAGAAAGTATTTTCTTTGGAAAGCAATTAAGATAGCAATGTAATTGTTTTTGTGCATGGTTATTTCTATTTTTTACATTTATAGCAGACCGCTGACTTTATGATTGTACTCCGGAGGTGTTTGGTCTGTTTTCATTTTGTGCATGACCTCGGGACTTTCAGTCTACTTTGCTAGAATGAGGTACAGGAGTTGGCTGTTTACATAATGCCACGGTACATACTATGCATTTGCCACTGGTTTGAGTTATCTTAATTTCTGAACATCCTTACTCACCAGGGAGAGGGTTATAGATTTCCAGATCAAGCAGATGATCTCTGTCTCATCAGCACTGCGTGGGCTCTGGCTGCACATGAACCGTGAGTGCAGAGCACTATCTGCTCACAGCTCACTCCTACACGGGACCTTGGGATTCTGGGATGTAGCTCAGTGCTTCTCAAGTATTTGGTCCGGTTGGCTATTTGCTTGACTGCACTACTCAACCCGACATTCAATTGAGATTATTACTATGGACAAGGTATCACTTTACCATAAGCATTTAATTATAAAGTATAATACTTTTTTATCCATCTTTGTTAGCTGCCTGAATTCAAAACCATATGTAAATTATCATTTAAATGATCTGACCAATTCACTGTAGCACACACAGTATACAAAATGAGTGTCACAGTCAAGTGGATTCTACAAACATAAAGTGATCAATAGATAGTAAATGGTCTGAGTTGAAAGTCAAGTTCATTCAAATCCATTTGTGTTAAGTTCATTTTCTCTGTGACATAACAAATAACGCCAGTTCTGTGAGAACCTCAACATCAAATGTAGGATGCATTGTTTTTGTATCAATAGCTAAGGCAAAGCCCAAGCATTACACCTTCAGGCTGAATACGAATGTTGAATATGATTTGCTGCTAAAATAGGATATCAAGCTCAAATGGTGGAGCAAAACCTTTTGTTTCTCCAAAGGAAAAGGGAAATCTAAGAATGGAAAGAAATGCCCTGAAGATAAACTACACTTGAGAAAATAAATCATATAACTGATCTTCATTTAACCTTCTTCAGTCATGTATGCCAAATCCAAAATGTATTTAGCAAGATCTGTTGAGAATACCGGTTATATAAGTTGCAAAAGGTCATGCCAGCAAATAACATCTGAAATTGACGCTGGAAACATGAAAGACATGAAAGTTAAATATTCATGGCAAACAAACTGAATGAACTAATACCATCGATTATGTGCGCACGTGATAGAACTGTAATTTGTCCTGATTGTTTTGTGATGTGTCTTTGTCTCATGTCTTAAAGCTGCTCTTCCTCGACAGTGATGCAGTGCACTCCTGCTGTATGAAGACGTGATACTTTCTCTTTGTGGCCGCACAGAGTCAAGAGATTCAGTCCTGATATCAGCTGTAGTGGCAGCAGAGACCTCGGTCCGGTCGCAGCCAGGTCAGGTTGCACCTGTCACCTTGCATCGTCCTTGCGGGACACAACATTATGTGTGTATTGTTGCTCCCCCTACGAGGGACCAAGCTGCCCTTGTCACCCTAACATGAGCAGAAGGGTCAGTTAATGTATACGGCATGGCAGCGCTCCCTCTCTGCAGCGTTTGTGCTTTAGCCAACACACAGCAGCAGCAACACACAGCAGCAGCAGAGACCTGGAGATCTGCACACCTTTCTACTTCCACACATGTTCACACACACGCCACAATCATTGCATCAGCGGATACATTTCTTTTCCAAAGATAAACCCCCAAAACTGTGCAGAGCGGGATGCCACATAATGCATTTTCTGGCTTGATCATGTTTTATCAATAATCATGCGCCACTATCTCAGTCTAAACGGAGCGCCTCCGTCTCCTGCAGAGCCCCGGCAGTGATTTCCTTTAGCCGTGCTTCTCAGCATTGATATTGCTCTATTGATTATGATTTAAATGTCTGTTTCCTATACGGTGGGCTATAACTCACAGTGTAGCGGAAAGAGGTGATGATAATGATCGCTCCGACCCCAGACATCTCTCTTAGCCTGGTCTCCCGGATAATGGAATGTGTGTAAAGTAATGGCAGAGGGTGAGAAGAGGGCAAGGAAGGGTGAGGGGGAGGCCAAAAGCTTGTTATTGAGCTGAAGAGAGCGCTTACATAGGGACAGATGGAGGGAACGGATAGGGAAAAGCAGAGGAAAAGAGGGAATAACAGCGGTGACGTAACTGAGGGAAAGTTTTTTTGGATTTTTGCTGGATTCATTCTTGCTTCTGCGTTGCCTTCTCCCTGTTTCTTTCTTCCTCTCATCCTCTCGCTCTTTGGGGGTGCCCGTTAACAAGGCCGTCTGTGTCTAAACTCTCCTTTGGTTCTCCCTCCCATCTCCCTCTTGCCCTCTCTCTCCCATCGTTTCTCCCCCCTTCTCTTCTCTGGGGAAATAAAAGCCCACACAGTTGCAGCCTTGACAGCCTCCCCTAAGAATCCCCCACTACAAAAGAGCTCCAACTTCCCCCCAGCCAGGCCTGGGCTGAATGGGAGCCTCTTGGGTGTGGATGCGAAGCAGAGGAGGGAAGGGGGCCACCCTCCACACAGCCACATAAAGGGCCTGTGTATTGAGTTCATGATGAGCAAAGGACATACCCAGTGGACCATCCTCCGCGCAGGGAACCATTCCCACAAGATTTTTCATTCTCTTTTTCTTGGTGAACATTTCAGCACTCCAACAAGACTTAAAAAAAAAACTTGGGTGAAGGGAAGGGGGCGTGGGTCTGAACGGAGGTGATTGCCACTTGGATCAGTGTACAGCTCCTGTTTACAGCTCGCTGCCCAATGGCATGGCTGCAGCGCAGTCTGGTTTGAGGGTAGGAGAGCGAGAGAGATAGGGAAACAGAGAGCAAGAGAAGGGGCAGGCAAGCACAAGAAAGCCTCTTTATGGTAGCCTGAACAACGGAGGCCATTTACCCAACACCACATGCTTGCTTCCGGTGGAAGAGAAAATAAAGAACCCAATACTTTTTGATTGTCACCCCTACAAGTTACTAGTTCCGTATGAATTCATTGTAGCGTAATAGAGGAATCAAACTGGAGAACAATTATGAAAAAGCGCCTGATTCTTGCTCATCGCCAATCAATAATTTAAGAAAATATCAGAGTGCTTTAAATAGCAAGAAAGTCCTCCGATGTTTTAAGGCCCTGCCCCTCGACACTGGGCGAGTTCAAACTGAATGATAACATGCTCGCTAAGCTGCGCGCTGTAAATGTGAAGAGGCCGATGACTAACAGAAACCTAAATGGCTCAGCATGAATATTTATCTCCGTTGCACAAAAGGACACACATAGATGCGGCGTGTTAAGCATGAACCAACACGGAGACTACACTATACTATACACCTGAGAAATGTTGCTGGTCTGATGATGCTGAAGATCATCTTGTATACTGCAGTGTACAGACCGAGCCAGTCAAATGGAAAATGTGGTTCGTGTGCAACAAAGTGCTGGGTAAAAATACAAACAACAACATGTCAAGAGGAAAGCTCTGCGCCGCACAAACACGAAAGCTCATCTGACACATATCTGAGCCCCTAAAACCCAGATCTCCTGCAGACAGACAAGGGCCTGTTAAAGCAGACAGGGAGGACAAACAGATACTGTAAGTCGGCGCTGGTGGTGCCTGGGCAGCTGTCGGTCGTCCTGCATGTGACTTGGGGGCAGCTTAATCTGATTGTGTGATGTGTCCCGGTGGTCAGGCAACACTATTCAAGGGCTCTCGTGAACAGCAGCCCTGGCAGCAACTACAAATGAGCAGTTTGCATATGTATGACCCCTGGCACCTGCATGCCACTCAATCAATCGCACATCGGCTGTAGCGGCTGTCGGCTTTTTTTCTTATCTCCGCCTTGCTGCCCTCCCACCCTCCCTCCACCAACTCTCCCTCTGCTCCAGCTCCATGTCATGTTTCCCGTCTTCCTCGGCTCTCAGTGTGTCTCTCTCTGTTCTCCTTCCCTGCCTCCATCTTTATTCCCGCTACTTATCACCTTCTCTCTTTCTCTCCACATCCCTCCATCCAGTGAGTAGCACAGACAGAGGATTCTCAAAGACAGCGAAATGCTTTTACATTAAGGGAAAGCTTTGCATCGCACAGCTGGTGCGGAGGCGGGCATGCATGCTCCCACAGAGGGAGGGGGAGGCGCTGGGGCTGGAGATTCACAACTGTGAGGTTAAGCAGCGCTTTGGTTCCACTCGGAGGAACATGCATCCTGGGGACATGTTTCATAAACAATAATATACAATTTGCCTTTAACTAAGTCCAAAATTAATAAGAAAATGCCTTCTTACTTTATACTCTCTTTGTTGGAGCAAAACAACACTATATGCAAAGTGCTCTGTCTTTTTGGCCTGTGGCTGCACAAGTTCAAAGGCATGGTGTGAAACATGACAGTGAGCCCGGGTGATGTCATTTGAGAGCTTGGTGAGAAAGTTTAGCAACACACAGCTCTGGGAGGATGGAGCAGTTGTGCAGTGATGCGCCGCGATACCACAGAGGAGATCAGAGGCCGGCTTATCAAAGCACATCAGTGGAGCAGGGTAGTGCAGAAAGGTCATCATTCAGAGGATCTTCAAAGGCCCTCTCCTCAGGTTAGAGTAGCTCTGATAGCTGCCCATAATGAGTTTAGTTTTGGTTGACCCTTACCCACCAGAATCCCAGGCAGCCAACTCTAAAGGTTTTGTTCCTGCTACCGTAAATCCTTTTTTCTTATATTTGTTCATTTGTAAAAACCCTGCCAATTTTAATTGTAAATCAACGACAGCAATTTAAATGAACATCTGTTTTCCTGAGGTTTAGCACTCTGGTGAAACGTGAGTGATGTTTTATTTGTCTTTGGAAGAGTATAATATTGTTGGCTACAAAAAGAGGTGCGGCTGCCAGTGGGGTTGTGTTCTGTTTTAGAACTGACTCCAAATTTAACAAGAAGCAAGGATTTGTAAGGAAACCTGCTTTTTGATTATGCTTATCACAGACTGAATGCAAAGTTTGGACCTGCTCTACTTGTAAGTGTTTGTGCCATTCCAAAATAAGCAATCAAAAAGTGTTAACGATGGATCTGCTGGTATTCAATATCTTTCTTATTGATACTATATCTAATGAAAAGAGGAAAATGGGCAATATATTGGTCTTACTAAAGTATTGTCTGTGTAGTCTAATATATCTTTTTTCCATATGACCATTGTTGTCAGAATAATATTAGAACCCATTACTCAGCCACAGTGTGTCAATGGAGGACATGTTCCTTTAATATGATGAAATCTGACACTGTTGTTCATTTCAAATCAATCTTGCATAAACTGTCCTGCTGCTATACACACTAAATCTTAAGCAGAAAAAGTCCCTGAACATATACATATATACTTTCTACTTTACTGTGTAGCATTTTATCCATCTCTCCAAAACATATATGATTAGTCCATTATTAGACAGGCACAACAAATGGTGTCTGATCCCACCCACATACTCCACCCAGAATTCCAGCTCCTACCTTCTGGTAGAAGATTCAGGGTTCCCAAGAGCAGGCTGAACCACTATAAGCACTCATCCCTACCTATGTCTATTAAGCTTCTTAACATTCACATGTAATGAAATGTAGTCACATGTAATGAAAACTTTTAAAATGTTGACCATGAGGGTTGTGCAATAGGTCGCCATTGTCAGTATGTGCGTCTGTGTATTGTGTTTGTTCAAACGGTGTATGAGTGATGATATGTGTATGTATTTGAATGTTTACTATGTTTGTATATGTACATGTATGCGGAACTGCAGGACGGAGTCCAGAACACATTTCCTTACGGGGACAATAAAGTATATCGTATCGTAACATTTACAAAAAAAACTGCAGTGCTAAAGATGAATTCAGCAATAAGGTTTTCTTTAAGAAAATTAAGTAACCTTAAAAACCTTCAAGACATTGTTGGCTCTGGTCTTTAATGTGACGGTTTCAAAAACATAAATGATCACCAGCCTTTGTTTAAAACTTCTTAAAAGAGACTAGTGATACCGCATGTTGTTATCATGGCATAGCTGAAAGAATTAGAGGATCTTTTGATTAGTTTATCAACAGAGACATATTAAGCAATTTGATAATCAAATAATCTTGTTAGTTTATATTTGTGTGCCAATTCCTCTTGTTGCAGCTTCTAATTTGGGAGGATTATCTTTTTGTCTTTGCCTTATCTAACATAAAGTTGATTCATATTATTTGGTTTGAATCTGATAGGTAGATGGTTTGCAAATTGGCATTTTCACAATATTTTCAAAAGTGATTAATCCAGAAAATAATCTGCAGATTAATCTTTGATTTAAATAATTATTAGAAGCAGCTTTGAATCATTATATGAAAATGATTGTGGGTCCATTAAACATAACTGCAGTATTTTCTAATGCATCATATAAGATTACAGTACATTCATGCTCCCATCTTATTCAGCTAGTACTGTGTAGTGTTATAATATAATATAAAGACATTAACAAATTGCCTGACTATTTAGGACACATGACTATTTATGGGAGCCCAAATATCAATAAAACTACATAAAGATGTTTTTTTGCATTCAAATTAGAAAAGCATAAGAACTAAGAGTAATTTGAACGAATATTAAAATAAACAACTGGAATGGGTAAGAACAACCAGGATCGATAACAAGTATATGTCCCCCAGAGCAAGGACAGTATCTTTTTGGAACAATTAGGAAGCTTATGTGTGGCTGGCTGTGCCCTGGGCTCCAGCGACGTGTGTATGAGAGGGTAACTGGAGGTGCCATGGCACTGAGTGTGGGTTAGTGCGCAGCCACAGTTAGCATAAGTGAAGAGAGAGGGCATCCAACAGTGTGTGTGTGTGAGTGTGTGTGTGTGTGTATTTGTTTGTTTGTGGGTTTGCATGTGTGCAGCAGCAGCAGCTGTAGTGTGCGAGTGCTGGGAGGGGGGAGTGTATGCAGTGCTGGGAGGGGGGAGTGTATTCGGTGCAGGGAGGGAGGTATGGATATTAATCACCAGGAGGAGCATGGTTCTGTGGCGCCGGGCGGAGATGGATGGGGTGTGAGTGCAGTGATGTCACCCTGACAAATGGAGCGGCCATGTTGGCTGAGACTCGCACATCGCCTCTCATTTCAATTAGTTCCTCACACAGCAAACCACCTAACCCACAATCTGCAGGTTACACACACACAAACACATACACTTTGGCCACAAACACCCCCCCCCTCGGTGCCCCAACCCATAGCACAGCGCTCTAACAAGATGCACTGATCTGTAAGAGTACAGTGGAGCTCCTTTAATTAATCTAACTCAATTATGACAGCACTTTTGCTTTCAATCCCAGCAGTCACTCATTACCATTCATATTATCAGCCAAGCGCACTGACTAGGTCTACGGCCAGCACACTAGCCAGTGGGAGCTAGCAGAGGCTCTGGGTGTGTTTACGAAATAAAGATTGGGCACTGCCCATGTGCTTTCCCACAATATCAATTTGATGAAGTGCCGAAACGATGCAAGCAATATGAGCAGTCACTTGGGCCAATGGTAATAGCATACATGTACTCTCTGATGTGGAAAGAGGTACAAGCGAGCAGCAGTGCTGACAAACTGAGTTCAGGTATAAAAGGTTCCACCTCCTCACCAGCTGTTTATAGCCCTGTTCTTAAAAGCCTGACACCATTAACAAATGGAGCCGGCGCTGATTTTGAAGTGTCTGTCACCGACACAACCAGCGTTAAGCCCAGTATTCAAATGTTTGAGGCAGTAAACCTTCAAACTCCTTCAAGTGAACTTTGATATTGAAGGACACTTTACTGTGGACTTTGCTCCAAGGCAAAACATTAAGTTGTGTATGTTTGTGTGTCAGGTTTCGAAGAGAGAGCAGCCCTTCATTATTTTGTTGGGTGGTAAACGAACATTTGTGAGTGGTTATGAAATATTCCGGTGTTAAAAGAAGAACAGAAATTAAATTAACAATGGTGTCATTTATGTACAAAAGTATTCATAAATAATATAAATATTTTTCGTTTTTAACTTTTGAGCAGTTTTGTTATTATTACCTACAGTGATAGAACATGCTTACTTCTATCTTTATTTCTTGAAAGTGCCTTTTATGTATTTTGTTAAGGAGAGTATTTTAAAGGTGATTAGATAGGAGTACATTTTTTTATTTATGTATACTGAAAATTCAAACGTTGCCATTTGCCATACATTATAGGCCCTTTGAAAAGACAACCCATCTCCTTCATGTTTCTTTTGTAAAATAGTGAGTAGCAAAAACACTGATGGTTGCTGGGTGATATGTATGTTTATATTGTCCAATGTTTGACCATTTGGCGAGATGATGTCACGGTGTTTGCTTCATAACTACTAACTAGGGTGCACTAGGGCCCATTACAACAGTGTGCACTGAAGCTCATTATAGCTATCTTACCCCTCTGCTGTTCATGTTAAACTACCTCTCAAACACCATCTTACCTACTCGCTTTCTGCTTCCTCCCTCTTATATCTCCATCTGATCTCTGCCTCTCTCTGCTGCGACCCCACTCTTCTTCACACCAGGAGGATCTTGCAAAAGGATCACTTTGGAATAAGCTAGGGCAGACTGGGCCATGTGAGACTGAAATGAGCTACGTAGTGCACAGTGGAGCGCTAAGTTGGGGATTTGATCAGAGCCTCCTGGGGCTCCAGCTCCATTTCCAGCTTAACATCAGTGGTGGGTATCTCTTCATCTGCCCGTGAAGGCATCAGGAGGTCAATACCAACCCTATACAGAGGAGGGAGGAACGTCATTGTGCCACAGACCTAATTAGACCCCTATACATCTGCATTTATCACATTAAAGATTCCTCACCCCATGTGTAGGAGCTCCAATTGCAGCTGTTCCAAAAGACAATTGTGTGTCAGTCCTTGTAAACTGAGCCCATTTTCCCATCACGCAATGAAAAGAAGATAACTAGAATGCAACCGACTTTAAGTAAAAGCAATCAATGTGGCGTCTTGTGGTTTGTTAACAATGCTCAGCAAAACCGAACATATTTGGCAAGTCGATAATGGCGGTTCAATGTCTTCCTGTCTCATAGAAACTGAAACCATCAGGTTTGTAAATATGCAGAATGTATTACCTTCTACCTTGAGAGGATGCTTGGCTTGCTTGGTTTCACATATTCCTTTGTTGATGAAACATGCCTGTTCCCTCACCCCGTGAAGAGTGGGAAATGAAAAATGGATGAAAAGCTTTTGAAATAGGGTGTATGATTACCATAACACTTCTACAATAGAGGGAGAGTGCCTGTCATGTATTGTTGCATGGAACACAAGGGGCATGCACTATACAAAAGACACTTGTACCCATGTCCTACAAAAGAGGACAATATTTGCTTCATTTTCTTCCCTTTCAATTGATATTGAAGTCTTGTTTCCAATGAGGGTGTCCACGATGGAAAAGCTGAAGTTCTTCCTTTTTTCATTTCACTCTGCCGTTCTTCCTTTTAATCAAGCGGCACTAAAGAACTAGATTCCAGCAACAACAAAAAGGTTAGATCTCGCTTTCTGCTTCATCTCGGCCTCCTGCGATCCCCAGGGACGTCTTTCTGTGCTCGTCTGCGCTGCTTGGCGAGGGGAGATTGTGCCAGGGCTCTGTTTGTTTGGCTCTCTTCCCCCTCCTCATCGTGCTGAAATCTGCCTGACAGTTCGGCAGCATGGCTCAGGCCCCACAGGAGCTACCGTCAGATGAAATGTCACCGTGGCTTTGTTCCACGCGCCCTATAGGCGGCCGGATGCACTGTACACCTGAGAGCCCGCAGGCCAAAGCACACAGCGAGAGAACAGCGTCCAGTCTTGTTAATGTTGCTTCATGTGCGACATTTTGTTGACTGCTTGCGTTTTATTCTCATAACAAAATCAGCTTTGATTGACAATGAGATTAGAGGTGTTAACCTTGGAGCTATAAGATTAAACCACAATTCATCAAATCATATATGGTTTATCGACAGCACTAATTCAACGGTGCCCTTTGCTGCAGGGAGATGTGAGTGGATAATATTACGCTATGCTCACCATCTCCTAACAAAACAGCTTCTGAGACTTAAACGCTCCACATCCACGGTCAAAGCGTGTCCCATTTCTCTTGGAACGGCAGCAGCACCGAGCCTCAGATGACTCTGCTCAATGGTTCCCGAACGACGCTCGAGTGAAAAAGCCGACTGGTCCTCTCCCAGCCGAGCACTAGGGCAGTTGCCACTGTCAGGTCGTGTTAGCTCACCCCTCTCTGGTTCACGTTTCCGAGAGCACAAACACTCTCATCCCAAAGGAGCTCATCGGCGCTCCTTCACCCCGCCTCAATAAATTAATAAAGCAAGGAGCAGCTCTCGCAGGTAATTTGATTAAATACGACATCCCTGCTTTAAAGAGTGCGCTGACGAAGCAAAACTAGGATGGGACATTGTCGAAAGATATTGTCACTGTACTCGTACATGACCCCCGCCCCGGTCGCTACGCTCTCCTCCCGTTGGATCAGCTGAGCATCAACACACACACCATTTTCCAAGGACACGTCTGAGTGGTACAGATGCAAAAATGCTATGCTATATGCTCCAGATTACTTGGCGTGTCAGTCACTTAACTTGATGATATCCCCATAAGATCTCTTCCCTTAATTGAGTTTATTTTGCTTCATTTGATGGCAGACGTTCATGAGTTCATGTGTTTGAACCGCGGCTGCGTGCCGCATAAGCCTGTGGGCTTATCTAGGGCACTTGCTCACACTTTTCAAAACAGACATAGTGTAAACAACAGCATGAGCTCAGACATTTGTTATACACCAAGGACGCAAATAAGTGTAACCAATTTCTGACAAATGTGCTCAGGGAATTGTATTAGCATATTAGAAGAAAAGCTTCCAAACGCTAAATTCTCACATTTAAACTAACATGGTTACACGGTAATTGCAATATTATTATCAAAGCAACTGAATCAATGAGATAATTTATTTCATTTAAATAAAGTGTATGTTCCATTTTCCTGGTGAACACTTCCTCTCTCTTTCTGTGTGTAGTGTCACCCCCCCTGTCTCCTCCTCTCCCCTCAGGCTTGCGAGGGCTGACTCGAGCTGGGAAGGATGTATCGAGCTACGACGTATGAATGGAATGACAAGCCTTCTCAGTCAGAGGGGAAACCACTCATTATACAGATTGCTTTGTAGCGTTTCTGGGTAGTCAAGGCACAATGTCACCTCTCCTCAGTCTGGCCACGGCCTGAACAAGCACTGCAGCTCATCTCCCAGCCCCCGCTAGCCATCTCCGAGCTGACACACTTTGTTGTTAACTCCGTGTCCATCAGAGTCAGTTTGCCTAGAATGTTACGAGGGTGGATTACTGACCCAACAACAATGCCAGTAATGTGAAGGAAACAGACATGTTCTAATGGAAGGAAGGACTGTGAATCTTATTAGCAGGACATCTTGTTTCAGTCAGTGCTTCAGTAGCCCCTCTGGCTCCATGATAGCATCAGCAGCAAACAGCTAGCAGGTGCACAGCAGGAATAAAGCCAATTGTCATGATCAAATCATCCCCCATTCTGCCACCCTACATCTATTCTTTCACTTCAGTCTCCACTAACTGGCTGTGCTATGGTTAATGCTTTATTATGTCTATAAATGCTCTCTTTGGCGCTATCAAGACATATGCTGATGACAACGCCTTTCCTTTTGTAGGTTAACTACGCTCCCGTGTTGGGAGACAGGTGGTTAACTGCTCTTCCTGTCAGTGAGTGGTGGCTCACTGTCACTAACATCTCTACCTTTTGGCTGAACATGCAGCAATGGTGGCAGGTTTGTTCCATACCGAGCTACTGAGAAGAGCCTTATCTCTTTCAGCCTGAGAGTCCACCTTTCTGTCCTCAGGATGGCGTAGGGAAACAGCCTTGAGTGGCAGGCTCCAGCTCTAATTAAACCTGCAGAAGCATTAGTCCCGCTTGTGAGCAGTGTGAGACTTTTCATAATTACCCGTGCAATTCATTCATTATTTAACTTAACGAGGTGGCTCAGTGGCCACACATAGAGTGGAAAGGAGGGCTAATTTGAGGAAAATACCACAAAGATATTGAATACCTGCAACTTTTGCCCCCGCCACCTGTAAAGCTTCTGTATGATGTTGGATCAGGAATGAATCACTCAATATTTGCTCTTATTAGGTTTGAATTTATATGCTGGTGATGTCAGCAAACACAGAAAAGCACTCATATTGCAATGTCTATTAGTTTCAAATGAGATGTAAGTATGACCTTTCTAAGCCCCTTAATTCAGCTAAATTGGCTCCAGAGGAGGCTAATTTAGCCCTTTGCAACATGGGGGGAAATGGGCATTATATTAGAGCAGTCGTGCCACCAGCTAATGGCACTGGACCTTGACTTGTTTGCACAGAAAAATGTGTTAGCTTTAGATCTCGGCAAAAGGGTGAGTTCCCCTGTCCTTAAAGGACTTTAAGTCCTATTTCCAACTCCAAACTATTTATTCTTACCCAATTGCTGGTATTACCATTTTGACCACTGTGGTATTGTTAGTAAATGTAAATGGGGGTTTACATTAAAATGCAAATGCAGCACATAAAAGCATGCAGTCAGCATTTTATAATCCTGCATGAAAAATGTTACCTTAGTGAGGCCATGCATTTAGATGCCAGAGCTGGGATACCAAATCATACCGGGCTGTGCTTAGAACCCTGCTGGCTCTGGCTGGGAGGATAATTGATACACAATTCATGTCTAAAATGATGGGGGCGGATGATCAAGTTAGACTGCTGTGATACAACCCTGCAAAATTATTGAGTCAGGAGATAATCTGTTTGGATGCAGCCCTTATACCACTTATGATAATTCATATCGTTTCATGTTCACACTCATATATAACAGCTGGCACAGTGTAACTCATCCACCGTGTGCCCTTTTAATATTTTAGGAACAAAAATATAAAAGGTGAAACATCCAACATATATTAGCGTTGTCCGGGGGGGAAAACCTCATAAATCGAGCTCCAAGAAAGTCGAAGAATTACACGGTTCCTGTGTGAGTCAGAAACAACAGGGACACGCATCTTAAAATCTGAATTAAGCTTACAATGTTTGACACGTTAACAGTTTAACTAATATGATCTGTGTCATTACATTTCTGCCACTCAGGAATCCATATCCCTTTTAATCCCTGTCAAGCATTGTTAACTTGTTTACTGCTATATTAAGCACTAGATATGCTGCCTCAGAGTGAGGACTATGGCCCGTGGCAATTTGCTTCCAATGAAAGCATTAGACTCACAGCGGTGTTACAGCAACAATGAATTAAATTACACATGTGTTCTTGAGCAGTATGGACCCTGTATTTTAGATTTCATTAAATATTTATAGAATACTGAGGTCTATTTTGGTGGCAATATTACTCACATTGGTACATGCTGTGCTGTGCATATGTGAAATGATGGCTATGTTTACATTAGGCTTAGCTTCCTAGTAGCCGGGTTCATGCATTATTGTTTTGTCCCTGCTGTGTTGGCAGCACAGATTTAAGGACTGCTGAGATGTGGAGAATAAGATTAGAATATACAGTCTAAAGTAAAAGCCTGGAAATCTACATGATTGTGGCGAGTGTAAACCTGTTTAAACAAAGCAGCATGCATGGTGTTTTCAGCACCAAATTACATCACCCATCAGACAAAAGCCAAAGTGAAACAACTTCCTCTGCTTTCACTCTCAGGGTAACATTGAATAGCATTACCAGTCGTGTAACTGTGCTCCAGTGACCCAGAAACAGATATTTCTAATTGTTCTAGATGGCCTCTGGGGCTTCCTTCACACAGCTATGACATCTTTACGATCGGACCACAGCACACGGCCCACCAGGACCCAAAGGAGAGCCCGGCTGAGAACCATCCCCTCAGGCCTGGCAGCTCTCACCTGACATGGCAATGCCAACCTCTTATATGTTAGCAAATCATGCTTTAAGTGCGTAAACCCATACAAAAGCATTGTACACATGCAAACCTCACATACACACATTTGCACCCACGCACACTAAAGTGAAACACCCCCAGACAGCTCTATTTGTTCTCCCTGTCCCCTTGAAAGTACACCGAAGACCAAACGGAGGCGAGTTGGACTGCGTTTGCTTTTTCAACCTTTCTCCTTCCTGGACAATCTAATAACATCAAACCGCGGTGATGCAGCAAGGTCGGCCCCGGTCCAAGGTCACTCTCTGCTGGGTCCGCGGCTGAGGAGGTGTGCAGCGAGGAGGGGGGGGCGGGGGGAGAGCAGCAGGCACACTCAGAGGTAGAGGCAATCTGATCCCACATCTATGAGCCCTTCTGATTACAGTATAATACATGTATAATTGGGAGTGATAAGGTCTGTGCCATTTCAAATGTTGCAAGTGTGCTGTTGATAATTAGTGACCCTGGAGAACCGCTGCTTTTTTTTTTTTTTTAATCACAAGAGCAGCAAGTTTGGTGCTTGTGATGAGATCCATGCTGATGCAGACAAAATAAAAGCCTGAGCAATGAAGAATCACACTCTTATCAGCTACGATCTTATCAATGGGCAAGTATGATTTGAAAACGGAGCTGCGACTTCTTTTGCAATGCTGTTTGGGGCTTTAAAACAATAATCTCTATACTTTGGAAATGATCATCTACTAGACTAGATTCCTCTCTATCTGTTTTCTGGGGGACATGTCAGGGGCTAATTGTTAAGAATTGAGTTATTGAGCTGTATGCCCTTCTCAAGCCCTGAAGGACTAACACCAATACAAATAGCTTCCAAACACTATTGGAATTCCAGTGGGGTGCCCCTGACTTAGCCCAGCCATAATATTGTTCTAATAATTGGAGCTCACAGGCCATCAAATATCATGCCGGTTTGTTCAATTGATTGAGACAGAGCTCAAAGAGGGGGGAAAAAAACGCCTTTGCAATTTTTCCATTCGTAATCTAAATAGCATTCCTCCGCTCTGTTACTAATGATGAGAAATTCTGCGGGGCGAAAGCGTTCTGTAATTTGTCCTTTGGCCAACTTTTATGTAATATGGTATGCAGGGCAGATAAGGCTTTGACAGGACTACAAACAAGTACACATGGAAACAGTATGCACAACTAAGCTGTATCATTTGGCTCCAAGCACAAAGTTTATATTCCTACCTCCAAAGCTGCAAATGGAAATGCCTTGGTGATAGCCACACCAAAACACTATAATTGGATGTGTAACATTATCAGGTCATTTGGAAGGATTCATGTTGATAGTGTCGTGCTCAAATTGAATAGTTGACAGAGCAGAAGTGGGGTGTCAACCGCCTGCTTGCCACATTCAGCGGCCGTCGCTGCAGCAATGAGACGATGAGAGCTATATCTCAGCCCATCAGTAAAGGCAGCGGATTACTTTTTGTTGGAGTCTGCTGACTTTGCACGCAGCAGAATGAGGGTGAGTGAAGGCAAGTGCCAGAGTCGCATGATAATGAAAATAGTTGTGATAAAGATGTAATGGATGTGGGATCGGGGTAGAAAACGTTCATGAATAATATCATTGGGAACGTGTGTGACGCGGATTGACGTGGTTTGATAACACACATTCAAACTGCACTTTAAAATACATCCCTGCCAACTCATTTTTGCACACGCTCTCCTTATCATCCACGTACAGGAAGGAAGCAGCAATGTGTGCTATCAAGCAGTTGTCGTTCAGAAGTGTTTGAACATGTTTTAAAGCATTTCGAGTGCAAACTGAGTTTAATTAGAATAACTGCTGATTAACACGGCCGCAGATAAAGAAGAGTGTCCAAAGAATATCAACCGAGCCTCAGCCACAGTGTGTGGCGCCTCTTATGTGGCTGGGCTTTAAACATCAAAGACAAACAAATGAACAAATGCTGTTGTATGAGAGGAGCTGTGACTAAAGTGAAGAGATGAGACTAATCAATAATATGAACACATGTGCAGATGATGCTTCAGTTTGTTTGCATTTCTGTATTCTTTGCAAATATTGCGCTGAAGCAAATGCATGTGGGTGTGTTCAGTAGTAATGTGTGCATCGTGTCAGATAAATGAGGTACGCATTTGTGTTTCTGCATGGATGAGAGTTGTTGTAACTGTTCCGAGAACATGCCATTTTTATATTTCTTACTGTCCACTGCTTGGAAATTCTTTGTTGGTTTCTCTCAGCAGCAGCTAAGTGCTATAATTGCTGAGTGTAAATGTGCTAAGTAGCTCTGCAGCCCTTGTCCATGCTCCCTGGTATACAATATACCCAAAGGGAAGCGTGAATAATAAAGACTTCAAATGACAAGCACGCAGCAGGGTTAATGATAAAGGTCAGCTTGCCAGCATGCAGCCAGTGAGCGTAAAGGACAAGTGGCATGGGGTCACAACTCACATGGGCTCCTGGCCAATATAAGGGAGCAGGAACCCACAATCCTCCACGACGTGATGAGAGCTGCTACTCGGCGGCGGGCGTTCCCCGAGCGGCTGCCACGTGCTGCATACTCCACTGACGCTTTTATTAGCCCGCTACATTGTGTTAGCGATTACAGAAACTAATACAGTTTGATATGGGAAACACAGCAAGGCTTCTATCAGTGTAAACATAACAGGAACAAATGAGACCCTGGAACATAAGGGAGGAGGGCGGGGGGGGGNGGGGGGTTATTGCTACAATATGCTAGAGAGGTTGTAGATTGTTAGTATTACACTCATATCGCTGGAAAGAAGCAGCTATTGGAAAATATCAGCCAAAGAGACAGTGAGGGCGCTCCAGAGGCCCAGCATCCGTTTGACAGGCAGCTCCACAGAGAGAATGTCAGCCAACACCTGAAGCCATGCAACTCCAACAAGACATTCAGGATTTATCAACACATTTCTGCCGCTATTATTCATGAAAAACTGGCATTCGGCAGTACCTGACGCTCACATCAGTTCTGCATGATATTTACAAGAATCCCTTGAACTTATTTTGCCTGCGAGGAACAAAGCCTCTCCCTGTTCTAAGGACTAATCTCAATTAAGCCCTGCTGTTGATTAGGAGCCTTTTCCACAGTTCTGGAAAATCAATACAGGATGCACACTGTGGAAAAAAAGTTCAATTCAACAGCATTAGGTATAGAGGAAATTATAATTGTGTATACCGGTACTCTTTATTTTCATGAAATTGAATAACACTTTTACATTTTTTACTTTTTGCTTACTATCTTAAATTGAATTTAAATGATTTATAATAAAATGCTTCTGTTTTTACAATTTCATACAACTGCAACTTGTATAATATATTTATATATATATATATGTATATAACTCTTGAAAACCATTAAATCCTCTGACAAACACACACATTACGCTTAAAAAGAAGAACTGTCTGATGTGTGCAGAATCAAAGTGTTCATCTACACTTGCATGCATGCACGTTAACCATGTGCATGCAGAAAGCTTCCTTCATTCAACTGGATGCCTTTTGCACGTCAGGACGGCCTTTATATTTGTCTTACATATTTTCTTCTGGTTTATCTACAGGCACGTCAGACTTGCTCTGTTAATATGTCCTTTTCAAACGAATCTGCACTACTTCCCTTCATCTGTGAGTCAAGCTGTACTTGAATGTTCACCATCCGGCTGCTGTTAGGGGATACCTTTCCTTTGCTTTTGTTAATGTTTAAAAACAGAAGAATCAAAACAAATCAATCTTAGACAATACGCTGACGAGGCATTTTAAATTCTGGACACGAAGCACCCAAGGCAGGTCAGCCTGTCAGGATGACATTCATGTTTCAAGGATGTTCTACTTGTTCTGAGATTGGACAATGGTGCAATGAACTTTAAATCATTAAACAATCATATAAATATAACAGTTGGACTCTCAGTCAGGATTATTCTGAATTTGACACATCTCAAACTACATCACACATTGACCCCTGACCTATTTCAAGGCATCATATGCACTTAGATATTCCATTTGTCTCTTTCTTCTCAATATATGTTTCATCATTTACACAAACGTGTAGCCACCACTAAGTTAAATCATTGAAAGTCATGACCGCTGTCCAGGGTGCTGAATCTGGGGCTGTGATGTGAAGGACTCCCAAATAATTGATTATTTTGCTTTGACTGATCAGTGTTTTCATTTGCTTTCACTGCCAAGCTTGTATAGATATTTATATTTCCAGATTGTGGATGCTGTGTCTTTTAAACTTCAAGACCAAGCTCCCTGGACTTTAGTAAGTCCTGCCTCATTAAGAGAGGATTTGTTTAGTTATTTCACTATCTTTTGTCTGTGGCCACTTCAGTGAATTTCCCCTTCCCATTCTGGCAGAAGATGTTATTGTTTTATATTTGCTTGAGCAAGGACTAAAAGAAAGGTTTGTTTGGAGTCAGGAATAATGCATATGGTGTGTGTCTACACTCGGGTCCAGTTAAGCAGCAGTGAACAAACACATGGTGGTATTGACTGAACCCTCAAGTTGCACATTGTATTCTACCGAAAACCATTCTGACTTTGTATGTTACATTTTAAAAAGTGAAATAAATGAGAAAAAATCATGAGAAAACACATTCGGTATTTTTGGCATTTGCAGTATTTTTTACATGGCCATCTTGAATTTCATTTTATCTTCCAACTTCCCGGACTATCTGCCATTCCCTTTCACACATTAGCCTATGACCATGGGCAGATTTCTAAAGGAGCCACTCCTAAAATATACATTGGTATTTCATTCAAAATGTTGCACAATCTGTCCTTGACCTTAACCATCCAGTGTGGCTCTGTCATACAAATAAGGGTAACATGTCCAATGCACGTAACACAATGCTCACATGGATACTACTGATACATCATCTATTTTTGGCATTGATGTATGATGCCTACAGACAGGCAGAGGATACAGACATCGCTCACCTACTCCAAATGCCTGCTTAAGTTACATAAGCAGAAGCCATTCAGGCAAAGGCAGTGCCTGCACAATTCCTTGTACACTGGCTTACTACAACAAAGCCCTTCCAGTGTGTTGTAATTCTCTACATTTCCCTCCAGATTATCTCCCCGTTCGTGGGGTTGAAAATGATGGATGGGTAGAGGAGATGGTGGGAAAATCCCACTTGGATCAATTGTATAACAATCAAGGCTCCTAAATAGTGTAGGAGATGAAGTTGGACTAAGTTTGGACAGCAGCCACGGCTCAGTTCACCACCGTTTGCAAGGATATATTGCACCTCTGTTTCCCACCGCAGAGAAAATGATTGTGTTTTTCTTCTTGGCGCTTGAGAGGATTTGCCCTTACACACGTTTGATGGACCTCCTTGAGGTTATGACACATTCAAAAACACATATAGCCCTATAAAAGACTCTCTCAAAGGAAATATGCAGCTATCTTAATGTGTAATATAACCTCATTTGGATGTTTGCCTACCTATGTTCTTACTATGGTGCTTCTGTGGATAGTTTGTTTTCGTACCACACTGGATGTCTGGCTCTGAATTCTGCCACATTAGCAGTACCTTTATCATCCGGCATCTTTCACAAAGCTACAAAGCAACAAGCAGTCACGATTCTCTCTGAATGGGCAGTCCTTCTCACCTCTGTCCTATTCTAATAATACCAAACTCCTACTCGAGAGGTGTGATTAAAAGCATTGTGAACAGACCTCGTTCACACAGTCCCTCCCAGCCTTCCTCCCTCTGATTGGTGCAGTTCCACCCACAGCACAAGTGCATCACACGCTGTTATTTTGCTCCCCTCCCCAGCTGGGCTGCCCACTTTAATCCATTATCCCAAAATGTCCACCTACCTTTGCTTAGCAATCTCCTTCACTATCACCTCAAGTGGCACTCTTTGCTGACCACGCCCCCCCGGGGTCCCCACTAATCCGACCTTGTTCTCCTCCCCATTCTTTCCTCCTCCTCCTCCTTTCACCTTGTCAATTCAACACCCTGATCCTCACCCTCTCCTGCCTCCCTCCTCTGTTAGCCTCCCTGCAGCAGTGTATTGTGGTGGCAGCTGAAGAGAGCGCCTCCCACATATGCGAGGACTGCTGACCTTGGCGGTTAAGCTTGGCCACTGCGATGATTAATGCCTCTACAAGACAAGAAGCAAGTACTTCTACCTGCCTGGCCAACATATATCTTCTTACACACATCATTCCTGTCTCAGGGCACACCTGATGGTGGACAAATCTAACCCCACCGTCCTTCCTCTTACTGTACCCGATTTCTAATTCTCCCCCTTAATACCCTTCACAATGCTGCTGAGAAAAAAAAAGTGGGAGTTTTATATTCTCACACTTCTTTTTTTCCTCTCTGAATGATCAAACCCGCCGCAATGGGCTCATCTTGAAGGTGTACATGCTGGCTTCCGTTCGATAAGGCTGTTACCTGTACGTTCTTTGCCCCGAGGAAGAAGAAGCGCCTGTGTGTTTTTCGGTTGTGAAGTTAAAAATCCCTCAAGGACAAATGCACAAAGAAGAAAAGCAGTTGCTGCCATTAGGAGCCCCATACTCCCTCCTAGAGCAGAGTGTAAAGCAAAACAAAGCATTCAAGCAATGAATCTCCGCAGATAGATCTTTCCATAAACAAGAAGCCCAATACGAGTTGGGAATAGAATTAAGTTATAAAAGTCTCAGAAATACACAATATTCACCTTCGGGTGTACAATAGATCTCGCTGGTGCCATCTTTTGACAGTGGTATTTGTTCAAAGAGTTCCTACAATGATATGTATTGTTTTCATTTAATTGATTCTCCGTCCTGGAGTCGATATCTCAGTGGAGAAACAAAACAGTCATTTGCAGTTCCCATTACCCAGACTGCAATAATTCTTCTGTAGCATTTTGTGCCCCTGAAAGTACCTTAGCTTGATAGTGTGAATGGTTTTGTGCTATTTAATGTTACAATCTGACCCTTCACTGTTGGATTAAGTGTGTAGAACTTGTTCAGATAGGTTTAGAAATGTTAGTTTTGGTATTTAAGTAGTTTAGTAATATCCAGAGGGGAAGATAATTCATCAATTACAACATCTACAAATTCCATGTACAGTAGCTCATATGTTATGCAATGACACAATAAAGATTGAAAGAACGTTCAATTAATATTCTTAAGAAAGCAAGGTCATTTTGAAATGACGTGGCAATAAACCGGTCCAAACACGACCAAGTTAAGCAGGTCACACAAAAGCCCCTGTTGGTGTGAATATATTTGGGGATTTACTGGGATGGCTATTAAAAGAGAATTTGGCTCTCAAAGCAAAGGCAAAGGCCAGCTAGGGATTCACACACAACTCTGAAACGTCTATTTGTGCACGTTAATAGCCTCTGCCACGTGAACCAAAGGTGAAAGAATAGCTTAATGGCTGCATTGGCAACACCTGCCACTGTGCATGCATTGCATCACAAATTGCGGGTACTTTTTTTTAGTCTCACACTAAAATACACTCAATTATAGACCACCTGAAATAATGAAAAAAGTGTGTCAAACTTGGAAACTGCAGCTCTACCCCTGAGTCAGTATCAGGTCATGTGCTGGGGTGAAAGAAATACAAAGTAATCTCTTGCTGTAGAGTACAAAACAGCTGCTGAGTAAATATGATGTCCTTCTTTGAGGATGCATTCAAATCTCCATACACAAAACCCTAATTCTTCGTGCCACCAGTAAGAATAATGTTTACTAATGTTAAGGATGCAAATGAAAGCTTCACAGGAATCTTCCATCACTGATAGTAAAGGTCAAACATCCATCAGAAAAGCATCTCGACTACAAACACTGACACAAGGTTGACATTTTCCTTCAGTGAACCTTTCCATCTGTGCATTTCATATTGCCGTCTCCGGGTGAAGTGTTCCACTTTTACATGAGCCGCAGCAGAGGACCCCTTGACCAGATGAAAGCAATTGTCGGGTTAGCTCTTTGATGTTTTTGTAATGCATATTTACTGTTTTGGTGGAAGTGCTGCGATCATCTAAAGATGTTTTCATCTCAGGGCACCAAAGCTTGTTTTGCATAGTGGAAATCACTACTGTACCGTAGAAATTGATTTCTTAATGTCACAGTTTTCTGAAATGTCATGCTTATGAAGTATAATGAGCTTTGTTCCCTTTTCCATTTGTTGTAAGATGAAAAAGAAGGACACATTCTCATTAAAAGTAAATCAGCAATATGGGTTCAAGTGAGGGGAGGATTTGTTGTTCAGCCAGCGTGGAACATCTTTACACAACGCTGATGTTCCTGAGCAGGTGGTAACACTTACAGAAACAATAACTCAATAGTACTTGAATGTATTTTTACTTCAGCTCTTTTAAAGTGGATATGCTTCCTCACAATGGAAAATGGAACAAGTAATTAAGCTTTTGTCTTTCAGCAAGGTAGAGCTGACCGTGTCAAAGTTTGAATTGAGTGAAATGAAATCAGCCCAATAACTTGATTAGAAGTGATCAAAAGGTACAAAAATAAGTTATCTTAAAGTGGACCTATCATGCTATATTTGAAACATATATTGTAGGGCCATACCTATATAAAACATGTCTGTGAAGTTTTTTTTTCAAAATACCAAACAGATCACCCATTGTAGCCATGCCTCATACTGCTTACCCTCTTTTGAAGCCCTGTTAGAGAAACGCGGATCTTGGGTCCTTAGCTTGAAAAAAAAGAAAGAAGAGGAGGCGGAGCTAATGCCTGATCAGAATTAAGAGTTCAATTCGGTTGTGATAAAACGCCATCCTGTTTAAACCACGTCAAAGATTATTTCTGAAACCGAATGGAGCTCAAATGCTTTTTCTCTTGCAGGTTTATCACAAGGTGAGTTCTTTTTTTATTTCCTGCTTTTTTAAAACACACATGCTCTCCAGTACAGGTTAGCTCTGATTGTTAGCAAGGCTTGCTAATGTAAACAAAGACGAGATTACGTCCAAAACACGTCAGGCATTGTTTCTGATAGCAACTTTCTGGCGGTCCGCCGGCGTCAGTTCAGATGGAATCTGTATCCGCTCGTTGTACACCCGTTTTTAAAAGATGTGGGTACGGAGGAAAAGAGAGAGAGTTTTATTTTCTGATGCTGCGTGAGTTCCCCGACGCACCGGGGACACATATGTATGTATAAAAGACATCACAAAGTGCATTTTGCATGAGAGGTCCCCTTTAAAGACTGCTTTTATTCTCCTGTCTCAGTATGTCCATATTTCGCTTTAAAATGTTGTAACACACACTCTTCTTGCAGATGAATCCAGCAACAGCCAACAAATGAATTATTCACAGCTGAGCAAAGACAATCAGGAGGTAATTGTTTTTAGGGGGAAAAAAACCCTAAGATATCTAAATATTCAGTTGAATCTGTATTTTAAGCTGATCCCCTACAAAGGGACGTTGTACCTTTAAAAATAACATCTTGTTTTGTGGAGACTATCTTAGTCAGGTCAGTGCCTACTACGATTCAACGCATGTTCTGTGTCTGCTTCACATACTGTACATGCCACAGTGGGTTTTGCCAGTTAGTTGTTTTTAAATTGGGCTCATGGCACTAGGAAATGTTTGATTTGCATTAGCAATAACTTAAAACGCCTCTGATAAGACTGCAGGGGAGTTAACAAACAACAGGCCTGATAGCAATAAAACATGTCATCATTAACGCTGCATTAAACGTGGCTGGGTAATCTTAATGGCGAACCCCTCCATTCAAAATATAAACCACTATATACTGTAGAGAGAGGTAAATATGGAACCTAAATACATCAACGGGCTATTTTTGACTACCACAATTAGTAGCATAAAAAAGATTCTAAGAAAATGTCTGTCAGGATTTAAGAAATACTGCATGAGGTCAACATTACAAGGAAACCCAGGTGGATGTTTCCAACACTGAGCGACAGCAAAATTAGTCTAGATTAGTTTCGCCTCCCTCAACAATCGGTGAAATTCATTCAACCAAGGAAAGTCTCCAGAATTTGAAATGACACCGCCTGGATGTGGTGCAGATTGTGCTGTGAGCAAATTAAAGCACAGCGCCACAGCAGTTACTGAGGACTTACTTCAAGACTGGAATCCTTATTTTGAAGTGCTTTTTAAGAAACAACATATTCCAAAACGATTTTATTAAAAAAGTTAATAACGCAGATCCTATCAATGCTTGAGCAGTTCTATATTTAAAGATCATGCTACATGAAGATTCAATGTCCTGCTGTGTAAGTGCTGTTTGCACCATTACTATCTAAAGGGATACTAGTGCCCCTCAGTGCTACTCCCCTTCGATTTTAATCAATACTTTTCAAGAGTTTTAAGCTAGACAGCAAACATCGTCTTAGGGGACGGTGTAAATCTGAGTGCCGGGGCCCCAATCTCGGCCCTGTCTTGCAGAGCCAGACGTTTGTTGCAGTGAGTTTGGCAAGAGCGGCTTAAGAGTTAATTCCCTGGCAGTGATTTGTAGGAGAGCAGCATCAACAAGCTGCTGCAGACTGGAGCATGAAAACCATTACTTCAATCCCTCACTCCCTGACATTAATAGGATGAATAAATGTTTTTGTTCTCTGCTTAATTTGGATGAATTCATCCAAATGGCAATGAAAACAAGTAAATATCCATCTCAGCTCTCCTCCTGATAGTAGAACACAAAGAGAACTAACTCTGCCTTCGCTTTTTCTTCCACCTACTGCTTGAGTATTCCTCCGTATGGCGCCAAGCTCATATATCAGATGATAACCGTAATGGCTGAGACTGGGAACATTTTGTGAGGGAGGCTCTTGTCTTTATTTTATGTCGATTCACCCTCGCCACGCAGGAGGTTGTCATGCCAAATTTAATTCTGTAGTAACTTACTGAGCGATTTTTGGGCTCCCAGACATCAAATGTGACAAAGGAGACGCACCCAGACAGATTATTTCCCGCATAGGATCATGGGAAAAGAAGCTGTGCACAAATTCAATAAAATCATGGAAGCAGGGGCCGAGTATTCTGAATCAATGCAGAATACACGGCAACAACAGAGTCCCCTTTTTTATCCTAGACACTCAATGTGTTTTGGACAATAAGAGGTGACATTCACAAAAAGATAAGACAGCATTTTGGGCAGATAACGCTGCACAGATAAAACACAACACATCTTGTAATTCTTAACGCACCCTTTAAAGGGTGTAATGCACACCTAGCTGTGCGGCCAAGGAAATTTCTGTGCTTCTTGGCTATTTGCACATATTAAATAAGTTAATATGTAAACAGTTGGTGCAAAATCAGCACTAATATCTGAACACAGTTACAGTGAAATGATTGAATATTCTCAGGCTGGCTGGTGACTGAAGCCCATTGATAAAGGGTTTATTTTTCTGTTACGTTTACATTCTGTGTATGGACCTGTAGCTGGTACTCTAAAAATATCATTTTTATTTGTCTCTCTGCCCTTGTTATGTTTACTGTGTTATAGGCACAAAGGCCACATTTACACTTTGCCATTGATAATTGGGATCAGACGAAAAAGGGCAAATGGCACTCAGCCGCTAAACTTTAAGGCTGTGTTGGTGTTGTAATATCATTAGTGTAATGTATTTTGTGAATCGGACCTTGAGACAAGGTAAATAACATTTTCAAGTAATGCGCAGTTCATCAGCAGCCGCAATAAAATCTTTGTGAAGTCGCCTCTAAGTGTAAAGACATTCAAGATGCATCCAAGAGGAACTGGTTTTATTCTTAATGTGTTTGTCTAAACAACTCTATGTGCATTACCTCTCCTTCCTGACCGGAAAAGGGGCCGCCCTGATAGGCCTGAAGCCCGTGAAAACAACAGCAGATTGCAGATGTGTAGTCTCGACAATGGAGATGGATATATGTGGATCAGTGTAAATGAAAGTGTAAATCACATCTGGAGTCAATCTGGATGTGAGACACTTGAAAGGACACGTGTAAATGATGGCAATGGTTTTAAAGCTCAGATAGGAAGTATCCTGATGACATAGTATTACTACTAACCAACAATAAGCAGACTACAGTGTCTGGGTCAGGAGGCCACGAGCACACTGTGCGCTGCTCAGCTCTCAGTGGAGTTGCTCGGCTCTCAGTGGAGTTGCTCGGCTCTCAGTGGAGCTGCTCGGCTCTCACTGGAGCTCAGTAGTAATTCTCCAGTAAGTGAAAAACAACTATACAAACGTGTGTGATAGGCTATATTTTGCTCTGCAATATTGTTCACACATTTCCTCTGCTCCCTAAATCCCTGGCTGTATTACCAACAGTCACTATCTTTAGTTCAGGAGAGGGACATAAGCAAGAAAGGCAGAGTCACTTACAACTCGCAGGAGAACTCTGGCACCTGAACTAATCAATGCGGCAGCACCTGCGCTGCTTTCATGTACACTCCTACAGTGAGGTTGAGGTTATTCTGATTGGATCTAAAACTATTCTTTTGAAGGCCTGAATAACTTGGTGGATTGAGGTGGCAGTCCATAGCTGTGACGCCGGCCCCGCCACAAAATGGCTGCGATCAGAGCGATATGAGAGATAGACATCAAAGGTCACAAATAAACCCTGTGTAAGGTGACAACTCTCCAAAAGTACATACTGCACTTGACCATTCTATTTTTTTTTAGAAAGGGAAGGCATCTCACCTTGAGTTTTGGCAAGAGAGACAGCCTTTGTTAATTTTAAATGCATTTGGAAACTAGTAATTAAGTCCCCCCCCCCCAATGGACTGGGAAATTGACATGCTCTGGAGAGCCACTGAGTAATTATATTTGTAAAGAGCAGTGATACAAGATACTCCCCTCTGACTGGGACTCATTACACATCATTAGAGAGGCGCGGTAACTGCGCAAATGAATGCGCATTACAGACCACACACACACATTCACACAACTTACACACACACAATACCTGTCTCACACACACACACATGCAGATCAATGAACACACACTGTTTCTCTTGGTAAACAAACTCTGCTCTTCACGCTGACCCGACTGTGGAAAGTCCTGCGCGGACAGCGTACAACTCTATTCTGCATATCTCTTCTGGTGTTACTCATACTGCGGTGGGTCAATAAGTAATTAAAGATTAAATCTGAAATGAATTCTCATTCATCTAAATAGTGAAAGGTTCAGATATGAAAGTTTCCAAATGGGGCCCCAGGAGGATTGTGGGCCACCCTTTGAAGCAATAATTACCATTACAGCAGCGTAGGGCGTAAAGCTGCAGGGGGATGATAGAACACAGCTAGAAACTTAGTGGACTCCTTTAATTGGAACTGGAGTGGCAGCGACTACAACTCTCCGCCATGTTACCTCTTCTTCATCCAGTATTTCTCCTCTCTCTCTGCTTCTTTTTTCTCTCTGCGAGTGTTTGTGTTTCACTGTAGAATCTTAAGACACCATGCATATATTATATAACCACAATGGAACATAGACTAAATCCACTGCGGCCCGTCTTTCGGAAAACACCAAACAAATGCTACATCTATATTTCATGACGCACTGAGCGCCATCTTTCAATATCTTTGCTCCGTTGAAAAGCTGGAAGAAAAAGTCTTGCTGCAAAAATGGTAGAAGGGGAATGAAATGAATGCAATAGATACATAAAACATTAATCGCTGACATTTACCAAGGTTTTGGCGCTGTCCAATTTGTTAAAAATGTTTTTCATACTTCACATTAAAAATCCCCTCAGCACCAACAGTTTGGACCTATTGTTTCTGTGAGATGAGTTACTATTCAGATTGTCGTGTGTATTTCAAAGGTGTTTACTGCATTATTAATGCCATATTCAGATTGCCCAGGGACAGAGGGAGAGCTATATTAGTGTCAGAAAGCGTAGTTTGTTGCCTTGTCTGCTTTCACTTTAAACTCATTATCTTGTCTAATTCTCTCTGCCGCCATTATTCCCTCATCCCTTTAAGCAGCCTAATTAAAAGAGCTTTCATTTGTTCATTAATAATCATTTATTTATTTATTTACTCTGCGTCGCTACAAGAAACTGCCAGAGTGGAATCTAAATGACTAGTTTCTTCTTCTTCTATAAAATGGAAGAAGTCCTGCTGCACAGTACTTGAGTTGATGCCATAGTAAGATCTGGAGTATTTGCTCTCCTCTATCTGTCGTAAGTCCTGATGTTTCACTGCAAGCTTTCAACTGTGTGTGCAGTGGCTAATGTACAGTGTCCAATACAAACCGCTTATCTACTCCCCTTAATGCTGTCTGGACTAGATTAGTGCTGAAACTCTTAGCGGCACCAGTATTCAATAAAACACTGCAAACACAAATAAAATGAAGACATGTAATTATGATTCCTCATGTTCTGAGTATTCACTCTTTATGACTGAAAATCTTCAGACAGATTAGTGTTGATTGGCCCATCACGGTCTTATTTCTCTCTGGCCTTGGTTTTATTTGGTTTATGTGAGTGCGTCTGTAATAACAGTTTAAAGCCGTACTATGGGGAGATTATCAGACCATGCTTCAGCGATGGACATTATCGCTCAACTACATGCATCACTTCTTCTCTGCTCATCTCTCCGAATGGCTGCTGGGGAACTCACCAAGAGAGCTGCTTTGTGAACTGTACGTATGTGTGTGTCTGTGCATGTTTTCGAGTGTGTGCGTGTTTGTGCTAATCCACATCTGAATGTATGTGTCCAAAGATTGTTTTTTGCTTGGTCCTACTGCTCAATGTGTGCTATTAGCATGTGTGTGAGCAAGCACATGCTCCGAGTTCTCGCATGTGGCGTTTGAGGGTGTGTGTGCATGCATGTAGAATGACATTTAGCGAAATGTGGCAGCGAGAAAAGAAACATCTGACTCATAATTGAAGTGCCATGAAAGAAATATGATCATGAATCTGTGTTGGGCTTACGTGTTCAGCGTTAAACTAGCGGCAGCAGCTCGAGGCAGCGAGTGCTCCCGACTACCTTACCACCCAGAAGGCTGATTACAACGCTCAAAATGATACTCCACAAAAAATGACAGAGAAAAACACAGCGCATTCAAGGCGAGCATTCCTGATGACAAAATCGATAGGCCGTAGCGCTCTCATCTCCATCAAAATGAGAGTCTCAAGATGAATGAGTGATTCAACCACACCAGTCATTTCAATGTCCTGGAGGATAAGGAGGCAGCAGTCCTCAGTCACTTTCTGCCTCTTTGTGACACGTGGAGCTCTCTCAACAGCAAAGCGAGGCAGAACGCTCCTTTAAGGGTAAAGCTGGTCATGTTGATGTTGTTGCCATGAAAGTACCAACATAAGAAAATGAATTGATTCTGTCAGCAGTCAAAGCCTGATATGTTAGTGTCCCTTATATGTTTTCCTTTTGACTCTATTTGTGCCACTTTGCCAGAGTTTGTATATTTCTCAGCTTTAGAAGTTTAAAAAATAGTAATTTTGAACTCTTTAAACATTTTTATGAGAATACATTTCGGAGGCCTGAACAAGTAAAAAAAACTCAATGTACAACAATTTAAAAAAAATAGTTAAGAAAGACTGGGAGCATCCACATTTAGCATATTCTTTCTCTCCTTTTTTAATTTTCTTGTTTATCATCCTGTGAACATTGAGATTCCTGAAGCGACCTATACATCCCAGTCTGGGACTATTGATGTTGTTATATATTCAGATTCACTTAATTACAAATAGCATATTTATAGTAATAATGACTTCTTACATGGTCTAGTACAGTTGTTCCCAACCTGGGGGGTGCGCCAAAGATCGCTGGGGGGGCGGCAGGCCTCAGATGATTTGAGGCCAAATATCATATTTACACTTTTTTTTTTTTTTTTTTACATATAATTGTAAGGCAATACATGATTGTCACTAAAAGCTCTACATTACAATAAAAAAAAAAAAAATAATTGATTAATTCATTTGAATAAAAATTCAAGTTAGTAGCTATTAAAGGCATGAAAAGACAGAAATGTATAATTCTTTCTTTAATATAAATGTTTCTTCTGCGCGTAAAGTGTCCAAACCAGGCTTTGCTGGATAAGCGCATTTTTAAAACATAGTCATTGTCCATGCCGGTTTCAGTTGGTTTATTTGACACAGTTGCTCTGATCAGATCGGTCTCCTCCATTTTGTAAAACTACAAAATGGAGGAGACCGATCTGATCAGAGCAACTGTGTCAAATAAACCAACTGAAACCGGCATGGACAATGACTATGTTTTAAAAATGCGCTTATCCANCCAAATATGCGATAAGAAACTGGCCTACCACGGTGGCACAACAACTCTGAAAAGTCACCTGGATGCTGTAAGTAGTAGCCTAGCTTAGCTTAGCTGTTGTCAAGTTGCCGTGATGAAGCTGCTTTATCCGCCATTCAAACAGTAACGTTACACATGATAAAAACGTGCACTTACTTTGCTTGGAAAATAGTTGCAAGCAAGCAACCGAATTGTTTTTTTTTATTTTATCCGAATAGTGAAAATAATAGGAGTAATGTGGGAACATCTGGGGCTAGGGCAATGGCATAAAGTTGAGTAGCTCAGCCTAATAATAACCATACTTGTCAACCCTCCCGATTTTCGCGGGAGACTCCCGATTTCATTGCCCTCTCCCGGTTTCCTCCCGGGGTCATATTTCTCCCGCATTTCTCCCGATTTCTGACAAAATCAGATTTACACACGACTGTTTCCACTCGGACTTTAATACAGCTACACCATTGTTTGGTTTCCATGGTAACACGTCTCTTTAGTAGCACGCGCAACTCAAAGTCTGAGAGGATGAGGCAGATATTCACAGAAAACAGAACAAGAATCGACAACTACTCTCTGCTCACTCCTTTCCTGTAAAATACAGGTCCAGCCCACACATATGCTCCATCAAGGACGGTGCTACAGGCCGCAAGTCAGTGCACTTACAACTACAATAAGCAGGTTAATGTTAATCTAACAGCTCCGGCGATCCACTAGCACCCCCCTTCCCCCCCCCGCCCCAATTTTGCATTTTGAAATGCTCCCGATGTCTGAGGTCTAAAGGTTGGCAAGTATGATAATAACTTGTGTGCATCCCCACGCATCCCAGCCATCAACATCCTCACCAATACAGCAGACCCTACAGTTACCCTACAGAGGACACATTTAGTTTTAATGTATGCGTACTGAGACAATAAATAAAGATAAATCGAATAGTATGCTCTTTCTGCGCTTCTGCTTAACATGCGGTGTTGTCAGGTGTCTCAGATTCGAGTTATGAAACCTTTTTTGAAAAAAAATGTTATAAAAAAAAAATACAAATCTTCCGCACCGAATATTCGCTGCTGATATGACCAAATATCCGGAGCCCGAAAAAATGGTTATTCGGGGACAGCCCTACTGTACATGTATTCATTTAGCAAGAAAACGTCCAATGGTAATAGGTACAACACAAGCCACAGTAGATCAAAGGAGGAAATACAAGATATGTCTAGAATATTTTTAGTTTAAATACATCTCAGAAATACTGTTGCTTGTTGTGCTGTAAGTTGCAGGATGGTTTAA
>NW_011333040.1:20569010-20582072 GCF_000735185.1 Notothenia coriiceps
GGTTGACAAGTATGGTTATTATTAGGCTGAGCTACTCAACTTTATGCCGTTGCCCTAGCCCCAGATGTTCCATCATTACTCCTATTATTTTGCTTGCAACTATTTTCCAAGCAAAGTAAGAGCACGTTTTTATCATGTGTAACGTTACTGTTTAAACGGCGGATAAAGCAGCTTCATCATGGCAACTTGACAACAGCTAAGCTAAGCTAGGCTACTACTTACAGCATCCAGGTGACTTTTCAGAGTTGTTGTGCCACCGTGGTAGGCCAGTTTCTTATCGCATATTTGGCACATATTCTTCTTACCGTCGTCCAATTTAAAAAGGTCCCACACAGCTGAAGTCTTCGGCATTTTGTGGGTGAAACGAGGTGAAGCGAGGTGAAGCGAGGTGAAGCGTGCCGTTTGCGTTCGTGACTGTGAGTGAACGCGATGTCAGGAGCAAAGGCTGAGATTGTATATTTTTCCGCATTTTAACAGTGCAATTCAAAAGTATAAATATAGTATAAGAATATGGCAATTCGCATTTATTAATAGCATACATTTAGAAAAAAACGAATATCCGAATAATGAAATTGAAACCCGAATAGTTGGCCAACGAACGAATAGTGGAATATTCGGGTACAGCCCTAATGTACAGTTATATATTGATGTACACATGACGCCCCACCAGCCTTTACATTCAGTAGTTGAACACGGCCAATGCCATCAGGAGTCATTTGGGGTTGAGTGTCTTGCCCAAAGATACATGTTTGCAGACCTGTTGACTGGAAGGACTGGGACTAAACCCACAAACCTCCGATTGGACGCTGACCGCTCTACCTCAGAGCCACAGCCACTCCAGCACAGCTAAGCATGAGCTGCAGAAAGTCCTGCAAACTCTAGTTTCTATCTTCGGATTTCAGACTCCACCTTGTGAGTTTGATTTGGCTGGTTTGCTGCAGACAGCGGTGGAGCTCTGGCTGTGGTGACCATGAGTCACAGACGGGACATTTGCTCAATCTGAAACTGGTTTTACTGCAGTTTGCTGCTTGTTGTGACTCTTTGATTATTGCCCTTTTTATTTTCTGTATTTCTCTTTTAAGTATATTATGTTGCGTTGTTCGAGGAGCCTGGTGCCAAAAAGGATGCTGCAGCCGTTGTGCATACGAGAAAAACATTTGGATCTTAATTCATTTAAGGTTACAAGCTTGATTCTGACAGTCCCATATTACCCCCTTTTCTTTTAACCGTTCTACCATTTTAATAATAAAATGCTTCACAGTACATTGTCCAGACAGTCCTTTGACTCTCACACAGGAACATATTGTGGTTTTATTTAATCAAGATCTGGATTTCCTCTGGTCTGGCTTCACAAAGTCTGGAAAGGACAATCGTTGTGTTTTCTAAGCAGACGATGCAGACAGGCCGGTGGTATTCAGGGTTTGTTGTGGGGTCAACGCAGCGATGGTGTGTTTGTGAGGGGCTCAGGGGGAAAGGGTTGATGCACTCAAATCTGATGAATGATTTATTGATCTGATCTGTGCACAGAGTTGTATTGCTGCATGCACATCCCCAGAGAGTAGTAGAGATGTGAAATAACAAACATCCTTTGCTCAACAGTCCGTTTGAGGTCATGAAGCCCCCACTAAAAATGCCTGACCTAAAAATGGCAAACACAAACTCCCATTGCCCTTTTGTTTCTGTGGATGCTGCAGGTTTGACTCCACGATGAGAAAACAAGGAAGCTGCCCAGCAAGCATTCAGCTTTGTTCCGCAAACTCAAAACAGCTGGAGAGCGCATTCTCGTTCAAACAAACAAATGCAAAAAGAGCTTTTTATTTTTAGTCATCCAGGATCAGTGGACGGTGGTCAGGCCTTCACAGGCTCAGCCCAAACAACAGGGACGGCGGTTTTTAGCAATGTCACACTGGTTTTATTACTTGCTATGAGATTCAAACTGGCAACCTTATGGCTTTCTCTAACCTGTGTCCAGAGGTGGGAGAAGTACTCAGATATGGTACTTGAGTAAAAGTAGATGTACTCAGACCTTGTACTTGAGTAAAAGTAGAAGTACTCAGATCTTGTACTTGAGTAGTAGATGTACTCAGACCTTGTACTTGAGTAAAAGTAGAAGTACTCAGATCTTGTACTTGAGTAAAAGTAGAAGTACTCAGACCTTGTACTTGAGTAAAACTAGAAGTACTCAGATCTTGTACTTGAGTAAAAGTAGAAATCATTCATCCAGATCTGTGAAGTAACTAAAGGGATTAAATACATGTAGAGGAGGAAAAGAAATCCTGAACTGAGGTAGAAGTACTCAGATCTTGTTCTTGAGTAAAAGTAGAAGTACTCAGACCTTGTACTTGAGTAAAAGTAGAAGTACTCAGATCTTGTACTTGAGTAAAAGTAGAAGTACTCAGATCTTGTACTTGAGTAAAAGTAGAAGTACTCAGATCTTGTACTTGAGTAAAAGTAGAAGTACTCAGATCTTGTACTTGAGTAAAAGTAGAAGTACTCAGATCTTGTTCTTGAGTAAAAGTAGAAGTACTCAGACCTTGTACTTGAGTTAAAGTAGAAGTACTCAGATCTTGTACTTGAGTAAAAGTAGAAGTACCAGAGTGTAGGAATACTCAGTTACAGTAAAAGTCCTGCATTCAAAATGTTCCTCAAGTAAAAGTAGAAAAGTATTCTCATCAAAATATAGTGAAAGTAGCGACAGTAAAAGTAGTCATTGTGCAGATTGGTCCATTTCAGAATAATATATATGATATGTTTTATAATGATTGATCATGAAAGTGTTCTCAAAGCTGGTAAAGGTGCAGCTAGTTTGAATGACTTTGTATACTGCAGGGTAGCTGGTGGATTTACTCCAGGTGGAACTAAAGTCTGATTCAACACTTGATTAGATTTCACATCATTCATCCAGATCTGTGAAGTAACTAAAGGTATTAAATACATGTAGTGGAGGAAAAGTACACCATGTACCTCTGAACTGTAGTGGAGTAGAAGTACACAGGAGCATAACATGGAAATACTCAAGTAAAGTACAAGTATCTCTCAAGTATAGTACTTAAAGTAAATGTACTTAGTTACTTCCCACCTCTGCCTTTGTCACATCTTTGCCTTGGAGGAATTGATATGAGAATAATCCAAAATGGCCGTCACGTGGATAAACACCTAAGAGAAGCAGGAAGCGGTCGAGAAAAACAGGACAGGAAAAGCAAGTTAGAATTTCTCCTCTTCAAAGCTGTTTGTTTTCAAAGGGCTTCTCCAAATCTCTTTTGAACGTGTTCATCTTTCTTGCTTGCACAGGATAAGCGTGTTTATGTTCTAGTTGGCGGGTTGAAATGTCCTCTGTGTTGTTTCATGTGGAAATGGGAACCCAAAAGCATCTCTCCAGTTGTCAGTAGCCGGGCCAGGTGCTGGGACAACGAGCCAACTCAAAGAAAATAACGACTTTATTTGGTTTAAGAGAAAGTGAATGTGTGAGAAGTCGCAGTGTGCCGAGTCTTGGGTCCACCAACATCGTTTCTGCTCTCTTGGACAAATATGTTTAATAATGTTGAACTCAAAGGGTGGGTCAGAAACGCAGTGTGGTGGTCGCTTTCAGAAGATTTGAGTTATAGAAACACGACAAATATGTTTTAAAAAGTTGAACCTAAACGTGTAGGTCAGAAGTATCATCCTCGATTTTTTTCTTTTTCCAATAAAATAAACGTATTTTTGCTTCTTTCCTGTTTCCAGCAGACTAGTTTGCCTTTTCATAAGATCAGATAAGAAGTACTTTATTGATCCCTATTCGGGAAATGTTTGCTTTGCAGCAGCATAACAGACAAGGCATTGCACATAAGAGACAATTAAAAGAGTTGAAATTAACAATTCTAAAATGTAAACATCTCAAAATGGAAATGATACATGTTGAAATACCAATTTACAGTAAACAAAATATAAATAAAGCAGGATATTATTTACATTAAGTGCAAATTAATTTTATGTTCAACGTCACAAATGTGCCTGAAAGCCGGGTTTGTAACCAGTGAAAAATGTTAAGAGTAGGGCTGAACGATTAATCAATTTTAAATCGAAATCGCGATTTGAAATGATGCGATTATCAAATCGCAAAGCCTGCGATTTTTTTTCAAAATATTTTTTTTTCACATTGTTTTTCAATTTGTTTTTTCACATTCTTTTTTTTTTTTCTTGTGTGTCAGTCATCCACACCAATCAGAAGTGCTGTGCTCCACATGTACCAGCCATTGTTAACCAATCAGAAGTGGCCCATGATAGAAGGTGATAGACAGATTGTGACAGATTTTTGAAAGTGCCTGCCCTTTCCAAATGGCTTCCAATGGAGCTTTAGATGGTGAAACAAACCATCTGAGTCAAGTTAGTAATGCTCCATCACATGTTTCTATTACAGGGTGAATCTTAAACTGAAGCTTGACTTTAAAGCAACCCAACGGAAGTTTCATGTAAGTTTAGTTCTTTCACTCATAGCTCGGGCTGCGGGGGTGCTAGAGACGGGAGTACGTTGATACGACCTTCCTAGCCGGAGTTATGGCCGCATTTTACAATAAACCTACGTTGGGTCGCTTAAAAACAAATATGGCAATTCGAATCGCAATATCTGTCAGAAAAATCGCAATTTGATTTTTCCCCAAAATCGTGCAGCCCTAGTTAAGAGCGTAACATCTTTTTATACTTCTTACTTATTGAGTCTCTCTTAACTTGAAGTTAAGTTGGTGGCCGTTTGAACAGCTGAAGGATCAAGAAACCTGGTTTTGATTCGTTTTTGTGTCAAGTTTTAATGTAGTGTGTTTTACGATAATCAGCAGGTCCAATTCCTTGATTTTATTTCTCATATATTCGCTTAAAGCACCAGAAAGGGGGCGATAATTAGCACGTTCACCAGTGTCATGTTTCCGGAGGCGATAAATACTCTTGACCTGGGAATGAAAGCTGATTGTAACCTCTCCCACTTGAGACAAAAGCCAGATGTTGGTGGGTGTTTTTTGTCCAATGGGAAAGGTGCTACTTAAAGTCATGCACATGTGTTCTGTAACAGCATGGACTTGTTAACCAGTTTTTGACGTATCTTGGTCTTGCATGTCCTTTAAAGGAGCCTCAATGAAACCTTGAAAATGAACATGCAAGTAGCAGACGAGTGTTTTCAATCTTAAAGAAGACTAAATGCTGCCCTGTCCTCCACTGAACAGCGAATACATGTTGTGTTGTTCTGTAGGCTGACAGTAAGTAGAGCATGTTAACAATCCCTCAGAAACAGCTATAAACACAAACACCTGTTTCCTCCATCACAACCAAACTCTCCCGACTCCATCGAATATTCAGGGGGAGTCGGCACATTCCAGCGTTTCCAACATGTCTGACCTTAAACACACATTTGGCTTTCTGTGTTTTCTCCTCATGGACTCATTCATTGCACATTGTTAGAGTGTTTCAGCGTGTAATTACACAAAGTGGTTGGCTTAGCACTTCCCTACTCCATATTCATGTGTGTATTCACACGCTCAAATCCTCCCGTTATAATTCCAGTCTTCTCAGGGGAACAATCAGCGGGAAAGTTGCATTTAGGTCCGTTCAGATGTAAAAGATGTTCTGCTCACGTGACATACTGGAACCAGAAGTAGAACATGGACCGATTTCATGTCAGACATGTCAGAAGGGATTAACCCATTTCAACGACTTTGAATAGTGAATGCACGGCTGAGTCATAAACATTATCCTCGTTATAAATCCAGGGTGTCATCGGCGTAGAGTTTAATCCTGGGGAGTTACGAGAACCACATAATGAGAGCTGACGAATACTTAACGAGACACGCGGACTCATTATCAGGAGGTGCAAAAGGACAATGCTCGCTGTCATCAGGACCTCATCGCTCTGATGGATTAGAGTTTCAAGGCGTGTTTGTTGAGGGAACGGTAAAGGAGGGGTTTGTTTGCTCACCGGCCGTCGTGTCCTTGTTGTGAACGACAGATCCCTGCAGATCTCATCCTTATCACGTCTACACCTTGGTTTATTGCTTTATAGTTTTCATTGTATTATCAGTTTAGTTTGTTCTGGGTTAGACGCCATTGAATTTATGTCAACTTACTCTTGTTTTTTATGTATTTAAATAATGAATGAAGTGATCTCAAAACAGAGAAAATCTTAAGGCTGGAAGCAACAACAAATATCTCCATTTTTATATTTAAACTTTTGATTCGTCATTAAAAGACAATATCAATAATAATCGCCACATTTTTAGTGGTTAAATCCCTATTGTCGATTAAATTAATTAGAAAAGTTTGCATAATCGTAGGACTTATTGAAATGTAAACAATACAAAACACAACTTTAATGATTATTAATCTCTTGACATTATGACGTTGGGTTTTATAATGTTGCCTGTCCTCTGATGAAGACGTAGCTCTGCTCTAAATTCAGTTGTTTCTGATAATATTTAAAATATAAAGTCCTGACGTGTAGTGTTAAAACTAAAATGTTGTTGATTAAAGTTTTACAGGAGAAGGAAATTATAATGTCATTCAAGTTGTTTTAAACTGACGAGACAAATGCACACTCCCTGTACAGTATAGAGAGGTGAAGCCCCTCCCCTTCCGGTGGACCTCCATTGGACCTTATTTCGTAAAAAATAAGTTTTGAAGTCAATGGAGAGAGAAATTATCTTTCGATCCCGTTTGAATTGTGCCACGAATTACACATATGATGTTTGTCAATTTTTAAAAGATAATTTTGCAAGTCAAGAAAAAAGAAATGTGTGGTAAAACTGTGAAGTAACACTTTGTTTTGTGTGAAACCGCTCAATGAACTACATCTCCCGTCTCGCACCACACACCAAGATGGCCGTCACGTTGGCACATTTCACTTCTTTCTTTCAGAACGAGGCGGAAAGTATTAAAAGAGGTGAAAATCACTCCAACCTGGGCATGTTGAGAGCTGTACATACACACAAGGGGAGTTAGTCGGTTCCGTAAGAGCCGGCGTGCGGGACCGGGACTCTGGGATTTGTAGTCTTTCTAGTTGCGCATTTTTCATAGTCTTATATTTCAACAGTTTTACGACAAACTGTGACTTTTTTGACATGGAAATGATTTTTTAAGAATTGACAAACATCATATGTGTAATTCGTGGCACAATTCAAACGGGATCGAAAGATAATCTTTCTCTCTCCATTGACTTCAATACATCATTTTTCCGAAATAAGGTCCACGGGTCGGAAGTAGATGTGCGGAACTTCGCCTCTCTATGGTGAACGCAAGCATATTTTTTTACATAATGACAATAAAGACTTTCTATTCCATTCCTCTTTTCTATTCCCTTATAGTTGTCTTGTGAGATTATAGATTCTTTAGTTTCATTTAAAGTATTCTAGGCATTGGCGATATTCTTAAACCATGTTTTATGATTCCTTGAAATGCCTCTAAGGACACATGTGAAGTCAGTACTTTGTCTTGATGTTAACACTATTTGCAGTCCCATGGAGTCATAAACAACAATAACAACACTTCCTTTGTAAACAGTTTCCCGGGGGTTTTTCAGGTTATGTAACTTCACGGTCAAAGTCATCTGGTGCAGCAGCGACACCTCCCACACTGAGACAGATTTCATCACCAGATCCTCCAGAAAGACTGGATTCAGACGGGTTCAGACACATACAAGCACATGTGCAGATTGATGGAGGATTGAGCAATTAGATGCATTGGAAAAGGGCCTGGGTGTTCACTATGAGGCCTTAAGACATCTCTGCATTTGGGACAGACTTTGTTCCTGAAAGGTTGGTGTTTTCTAAGGAACTGACACATGATCGTTTTTGACAATTGAGGCTTTTATCTGAGCTTTTCCAGGGAGTTGTGTGTCGACACGTGGTTCAGAATCGGTGGAGAAAACGACCTGTTGGCCGGCGTCTGCCTGCAGATGAGAAAGTAAACGTTCCAGTAGTGATAATGAGGGTGTGGGACTGAGTGAAAACTGTGATTAGAGCCGTTACACATGGCCGGCATCAGCTGTCACACTCACAGCTAGTCCCATGTGCTTCTGTTTGGTTTTGAAGGTACACAGTGGGTGTTTCTCAATGTCGAGTAAAGATGCTCCAGAGCCACTATTTCAAGCATGCTACGTCATCGAGTGCCGCCGAAGGACTGTTCCAATGTCCAGCATACTTGGAATTCTACCGAGGCCGGCGTACTTCGTTTGGAGAACTTTTGAGGCTGGACATGTGTAGACTCCGCGGTCTTNAAATCCAATCATCGAGCCTAGGATGCTTGCTCGCGGTTTAGTTTATGAGCAGATGTATTTTGTTATGACAGACATTCCTTCACAATTTTAATTTTAACTTACAATTAAAGTAATTTCGTGAGGCCTTCTAACATGTTTTTAAATATAACTCCGGTTGTAGATGAAGAGTTTAGTAAAAATGTTAACATGAACCCAAGTTTGCCTGGCAACGCAATTCCGCACAACGTACGTCCCGTTAATTCCACACATACAGGGCATGATTAACATCGATTTAAGTACATTAATCGTATCCTTTGTTCTGCTAAAAGAGGTGTCGAACCAGCTGGGGCAACAATAAAATCGGCGTAATCGAAGTGTGACTATTAAAAATAAATCATTTATTATATTATTTACGACAATGACAACCACCGTCGGAGTAGGCATTTGCTTGGCATTTCGGGTATTTGGGCCATGTTAACAATACCGTGGTAAGCTCTCATGTTGTGAAGGGACGAAATGCGTGAACAGTCTTCACCCCTCTCCCCAGCCATGGTAAATCGTCCACAATGTTCACGTCTTGCCGTGATACCGGGTTGCGATAACGCTTATGTTACCCTGTATGGTATGTTTGTAGGGCCAGCTGAGTTTTCTCCTAAACTCTAGTTGACAGGAGGAACGAGAATAACAGCAAAATGAAAAGACTTGTTGCAAAAAGTACTTTTTCTTGATTCTGTTTTTAATAAGCTTGTTCCAACAGGTTCCATGATCAGTAGAGCAGCTCAAAACCACGTTGGACCTGTGAAGAGGCTGAAGACTCCATGTCTAAGAATATAACCAATCTGAAGAATGGGTTTGAGAATTTGATTTGACGCAGCTTTGGCCCTGATGAAGGCCACAACGAGAAGATAGCGGGCAGAGATTCATCTCCTTAGATTCCGCTGGACATCAGCAAGTATGCTGTCCAAACAGGATGGCGTTTTTGTGAAGGATATGTATAAAAATAAAAATAGCTATTGATCAGCCTGTGCAAGAAACAATATTATCCGATAAGTGAAATAAATGACATGTTCAATGTTCAAAATGATGCCAGCAGTAAACACATCTTGACTCTTGTCTCTGCATCTTGTGGTGTTTACGGGACTTGAAGCGTGACCATGGCAATCACATATTATGATGTGTTCACATGTTGGGCCATGCGGCATTTGTACATTTCTTAAAAACTGGCACTCAGTAAGTTACACAGCTAAATACATGTAATAGTGAAAGTAGAAGCATCTTAAGTGAAAACTCTCCTCCAGAGCAAATCATTGAGACAAGTCCAACGTGTCTGTGTGTATACCCCTCCAGTGAGGCGCCCCTTCAATGAGGCTGGTTTAGTTACACTTTAAATTCACCACAGCCTGATCAACAAACTTGGATCAGCAGGGTGTTAACCTAACCTCAAGACAGAAGTATGCAAAGGGAATAGCCATGTGTGTTTTGCAGGAAAGTATGTAATGCATTCCTCTTTTTGTTTTGAAATCTACTTTGTTACTGTTATAATGGCTGGCAGTGGAGTTGGAGAAAGGGAAATTGTGAGCTCCCTGACTGTTTTCAGTGAGAATCAAAACAGCTTCGCATCAATCAAACCCGTTGCACAGCTCCCAGTATGATGCCTTACCCCTCACATGTTTCTGCTGACTCTCCCTCATCAGGGTGGGAAGCTTCTTTGTTTACAGCAGGTTCATCGTCACATGACTGTCACACCAAGGAAACAGAGATTTAATGAGTTTGGCTGTCCTATTCAGAGGCGGACTGGCCATCGGGACGATCGGTACTGAAGTGTGCGCGGTGCCGGATAAGTCATAGCACCCCCCGCGACAATTTAGCTAGTGGTAATTACTTGCGGTAGCCGAAGGGGCCCTGGTCGAGAGTCCGCGGGCCCCTGATTTTGTAAGTCCGCCGTCCGCCCCCGGCTGTCGATTAATTGTAAAGGGTAAAAAGACATTCATGAAGGGAATGCAATGCATTGAATAAGAAGAAATTAGCATCATTGAAGGAATTATTTATTATATTGTTGTACAATTTTCCTTTTCCATCATGTATATTCTCTGTAGGATTGTCAGCATGTCTATTTTACAGATGTACGTGAAGAAAGGCTGGAATAAAACTCATAGACACCATTTCTGATAAAACTGGCTGGGTTATTTCAAATCAGCAAAGAGATGCTGAAGGGGCAACATTACAAGCACTAAAACTTAACTGTAAAAGCCTGTTATTCCCTTTAGGTTGATCAAAAATTGAAAATTTCAATTACCATAAATGTTAATTGTCCATCTATACAGTACGGAGAAATGCTCGCATGACGATGCATCAAATCAAAGATGCTACGCTGGCAGTAAAAAGCAACCAAACCCATATATCAAAAATAATGCATGCAAAAGACCCCCCAAAATCAGTTATTCAAGTTAAACGGATGAATTAATAGTGCTATTACAAATGATGTTTGACTATAAATTAGATTGTTGATAAAGGAGAATTGGACAGCTTTGATTTGTTAGTGTTGTTGGTTTCATCCCATTTCAGAAAAGAACCAAACAAAATGATTAGCATTTGTTAAAAACGTCAAGATTCTAGCAAAAAAAACATTGATGAAAATGCCATAGAGGCGAGAGTCCCGCTCCCTCTCCGGGTGGAAGCTCATGGGACCTTATTTCGGAAAAAGTAAATCGTATTGAAGTGATTGAATGTCAAATGGGGAGAGAAAAGTTATCTTTCGATCCCGTTTGAATTGTGCCACGAATTACACATATGTTTGTCAATTTAAAAGATAATTTTGCAAGTAAAACAAAAAGAAATGTGTGGTAAAACTGTGAAGTAACACTTTCTTTGTGTGAAACCGCTCAATGAACTACATCTCCCGTCTCGCACCACACACCAAGACGGCCGTCACGTTGGCACATTTCACTTCTTTCTTTCAGAATGAGGCGGAAAGTATTAAAAGAGGTGAAAATCACTCCAAGTCTGGGCATGATGAGAGCTGTACACACACACAAGGGGAGTTAGTCGGTTCCTAAGAGCCAGCATGCGGGCGGGATTCTGAGATTTGTAGTCTTTCTAGTTGCATATTTTTCATAGTCTTATATTTCAACAGTTTTACGACAAACTGTGACTTTTTTGACATGGAAATTATTTTTTAGGATTGACAAACATCATATGTGTAATTTGTGGCACAATTCAAACGGGATCGAAAGATACGTTTTCTCTCCATTGACTTCAATACATACTTTTTCCAAAATAAAGTCCCATGGGTCGGAAGTAGATGGGCGGGACTTCGCCTCTCTATAGCTTAAAACCCTCAATGCCTGAACGGTAGACACAGGTCCGCACTGCAAGTTTAACAAACGGTGTTAAAAATGTCCATTTTAAATCACAAGAGCCACCATTTTGGCGATAGCTAGTGTTATATGTAGCTAATGGCAGCTAGCTACATAGGTAGATAGATAGCAAACTAGTTTTTAAAGTAGGTGGCAAACTTTCATACAATGACATAAGGTGAATAACCTTAATAAATGAATTACGAGACATACTGTCCAAAAAACAAAATCAGAGGTGTAAGGTTATGCAATATCTGTGAGTATATAAAGAGCTTTTATTGGATGATTGTTGTTTTCCTAGCTATTATACACCCCAAATCCAAAGCTCCTGTCTCCATAGCTTCATGTGACACATAAATGGTTGCTCAGGTATTTCAGTCAGGACCAAAGTGTTAAACCGATCATATTACCATCTAAAGACTGGCGTGCAACAAGGTTAAAAACATCAGAATGCTTCAATGAGGAACTGCAACAAGGCTGATGCTTAAAATATAGAGAAATTGAACTTATAAGCAGACTTTAAAGGCACAAAGAAAGTGCGATTCTCATGAACAAAAGGCACAGATTGGCGTAGAGGTTTGAGCAGATTCTCAGTTTCCTCGCTGCCTCGCTGAGCGTCTCTGTTTGCTCACGAAAGCAATCAGCGCGTTATGAATAATAATGACCTTTTTCTGAGGGAAGGCTGCATGCCGAGCGACTCGAGGTCACAGCTTAGCCAGCGGTGCCGTGTTTGGACAAGGAGCGTTTACCACACACATGCATACATATGAGGGATGTGCTAACTTAAGCTTTGCATGCACTATTCCTCCTGCAGTCCTGATCAAAACGCTGCACAACATAAAAGAAGGGCGTCTTTTAACACATTACTCAGACAATGGGCTGAGAAATGAGTGTGATCTGCATTGCAGTGTGGACCAACACGAGGGTAATCTTTCAGACCAATACTAATCTTTCAGGAGAAGTAGTTTCAGTTTGCATCTGAAGATAAACGATACACAAAGCGCCAAAGATGCCTTTAAATGATGTCTCTACTTTAAAGAGTCCTCTCCTGCTGATGTTCAGGTGTATATCAGTATGTAGTGTCTCTACTTTAAAGAGTCCTCTCCTGCTGATGTTCAGGTGTATATCAGTATGTAGTGTCTCTACTTTAAAGAGTCCTCTCCTGCTGATGTTCAGGTGTATATCAGTATGTAGTGTCTCTACTTTAAAGAGTCCTCTCCTGCTGATGTTCAGGTGTATATCAGTATGTAGTGTCTCTACTTTAAAGAGTCCTCTCCTGCTGATGTTCAGGTGTATATCAGTATGTAGTGTCTCTACTTTAAAGAGTCCTCTCCTGCTGATGTTCAGGTGTATATCAGTATGTAGTGTCTCTACTTTAAAGAGTCCTCTCCTGCTGATGTTCAGGTGTATATCAAAAAGGTCTCTACTGTCACATTCTCCTGTGCTGCAGCACCTCTTTTCACCCTCCGTCTGAAACCAGAGCCCAGTCTG
>NW_011333040.1:20584625-20625268 GCF_000735185.1 Notothenia coriiceps
CACGATGCAGAAGACTAACTCAAAGTTAGCGACACTTTTTGCGGAGACTAAGAGCACATACAACTAAGTTTGTATGACTCGTGGTGTCTGAGCGATGAAAGACTTGCAATCCCTTGCAAGTCAAGAGGACGAAAAACTGTAGTGAGGTTTTGAGAAGCGACCGGGCATCACGCGACGTACAGTTATTCAAGGTCACAATATAAAGGGAACAGCTACGTCACCCTGGTGAAGGAAACCGAGACCAACTATGCAGGGGGATAACGTGTCACTTTCCGGCCAGAGACAGTTTCAGTAGGGGCCCTGACTGACAGTACTCTTCACCAATGTCTTAGGAGCATTGACATCCTATGAGCCAAAAATCACTGCTCTTGTTCAAAACAAAAAATGTCCCTTCTCCCATTGAGAAAGTCAGCGATGACAAATCACGAAATGAGGTGATAGTAAGCACCTAGTTTACTATAGTAGACGTGTAGTGTAGTATTCATTCATATGTTAGTTACCCGTATCCCTTGTTATGGGTTTGTGCACTGAAGGTTTTGACAGTTCTTTCTGTATTCATTTAAATGCACTTTGTAATGTGTCTGGGTCAAATGTGACCAAAACGTATGATTTTTTTGTTATTACTTGAAAATTGAAAAAATAGTATTGCTACAGTACGACCTCTTTGTGTTGCATTGGAGCTCTTTAGCTGTTTTCTTTGTATGTGAGGAAATGTATTAAGACTGCTGTTATTGTATTCAGTAAATGCGCTTTGTGATGTGCCTGGTTAAAAAAAAAAACCCTGAATATTTGACTTCTAAAGCAAACAAATTTAATGCTACAACTGCACTTTTTTCAGATTCTGCTAAATGAATGCTAATTTGTTGTTTTTTTGTGCACTTTTTGACATACCTTTGTTAGATGAACAATGAATAAAAATTGCATCTTTTTCATCGCAGTAATATGTGTTGGTTTAAAATGTGTCACTACCCGCTTTTTACAGGCCGCTGAATGTCTGGCCCAGCTGAATTTTGTAGTTATAAAATCTGGCCCAACTGAATGCGTGATTGAATAGCCCTGCTTTAAGTTGTATTACATTTAGCCGTCTGGTTGTATTGAACCTATTAAAAATAATTAAACTGCTAAACCAGTTGACAGTGTGTTATAGTACTTGACTGAGGAAGACTATTGCCAATGGTGAAGAGAACTACTGTAGATCCAAGTGTCCTTTGGCAAGATACTAAACCCAAATTGCTCCCAATGGCCTAGCCAACTGTGTATGAGTGTGTGAGAATGTTAGTGTTTTGTATGGATGTGTGTGTGAAAGCTGAACTCAGTTTTAAAAGCGCTAAATAAATGAAGTCCAGGTAATTAGACTTACATTTTTATATAAATATATATATTTTACGTTTTGTAAAGCTCTCATGGCCCCAAATCCAACAACATCTTAACACATGAAACCAATTTTTCCTCCATTGATGCAAAACTTTTTGAGCACTGCTTCAGTTTCTGCAGGCCAACCCGTGTGGCTTTTACAAAGTTAGTATCAAAAGTTTTCTTGGGTGGTTAGCACCGGCCCTTTCCATATCTAAAGATAATAAGTGACAGAATAAGTTTAATCTTGGGCCATTAAAGTCCAACCCAGTCAACAAGTTAATTTTTCTCTGAAGACTAGCTCTGTTGCTTTGCCTGTATGGGAAAAGCTCTTTCCATTTCACTGAAATAAAGTTAGTGTCTTTAAGAACACCCAGTAAGCTCAAAGCAGTTATTGAAATGTTAACGTTCACTTGATCGAGATTGGTATGTTGGCGTAGAACAGGGAGATGTCTTTGTGTACGTTGTGTGTGTTTAGACAGAGAAAGGGTATCACAGAGAGGAGATCGAACTGGTTTCCTTTTTATACCGTAACCAAAATACATATGACACCCACACACCGTGCTATTGTTCCTTCTATTCGAGTCCATTTTGAAATCCCTTTAACCTCTGTCCGGTAAATGTACGATAGCAATACATTGACATTATTTTAAGTATACAGTCAGTAGTATACTATTGAGTAACACATTTTTCAAGTGAATATGGAGCTTTATGTACGTTATTTGGTATAATTAGTTGGATAAGTACCATAATAAATATTCAATAATTTTCATCATTTAAAATCTTAAAAACCTTTAGGGTTAGGGTTTTAGGGTCAATTCCAGGTGTTATCTTTTGTGTGTACTGCTCAGGATCAAAGGAAGTGTTGTGTTGAGTGTTTGGATAAGTGGTTCAACAGAAACATTCCGCTTGCTCTAAACAAGCATGTTTTGTTAGGGTTTTAACTACTTCAAAGAAATGGATCAGCTCGAGTGCAGTAAAGATCAGACAGGGATGTGAACGAACAATCCAACACTGTGTGTCTAAAACATTTGACATATCTTTCACAATGTCAGTGATGAAAAAGCAGTACATTAATGCAAATAGTTGTTTTTCTTAAATGCCATTAACTCATTAAGAAATATGATTGCAGACATAGAGCTTTAATGGTTTAACATACAATACAGGCAAGATATGGGCCTACCACGGCAAATACAACTTTCAAAGGAGCCAATCAGAAATCTTGAAAATAAAGGTGCCTGTCAAATTTGTGTTTTCCCCCTTTTGCATATCAAAAATGTGTATGTTAAAGGCAAGAGGATGCATCCATTTACAGTGTTCAAAGAGTCAGTGTTCAACAGACAACTGTGAAAGTCTGAATTACTAGATCTAGAGAAAAAAAAGTGACAATCAAGGTTTGCAGTGATTCTAAGGGCGGGAAAAGCAAGGTGTACATTGCAGAAAAGTGAAAGGCAGGAATCTGTATTCTCAGACCCAGAAAAAAAAATCTTCTGACAGTTACAAGCATTATCTGACTTTGATGAGTCATTATCCAACCCCATTAAAAGCAATCCAGGCCAAAAACAAATACACAAAAAGACAGCATTTAAGCCTGCAGGATAAAATAAATAAAAGAAGCACTTTAAAAAGGTTTTGGTTTCAGACAGTCATTTGTTATTAGGCTACACTGTGTAGGTGCTGTATAATCGGTTTTGTAAGGCACACACAGACACAGGGAATACGGTATCATGTGTGCTAAACTCATATGCCTCACATATGTTAGCCAGCAGTTAAAAGTACAACAAAAATACTTTTAGGAAATGAATTGCCGTCAACTCAGGTCAAAGGGAACCTCAATTGTGAATCCACAAACCCCAGAACGGTCTCTGTACTGGACAAAGAGATACAATGAATAACAATCTTCTTGCCAGACTAGGTAAGATGTGAAACACCTTTAACTAGACTAGTTAACAACATCATACGTTTTGTAGTCATTCTGGTTTGGTTGTTGACTCATTATAGGTTGAATAAGGTGTGTCACGTTCCCTGAGTTTGGTGCAGTGCCGTTACCAAGACTTAACCCTGAATACATTCATTCTGTGTCACTGAACCTCTGCAGATGGCCTCGGAGGCATAACGGTGCTACATTGTGAGTTTACTACTATAACTAAGTCAGCCATGATGGGGAGTCATAATAGTCATGTCATAAAGATACAAAATAATTTGGTGTGTGGAAATACTTGGAATCAATTGACATTAAATTACTTGTTGATTCAATATCCTCTTTCAGGTAATGGTTACTCAAAAATACATTAATGCTCGAATCCTAACTGATGTAGTAGGTCGGGATTTACGTCTTGCTTGGGACTAACTAACTTATTGGTGCAATGTAGGGCTGCTCAATTAATCGCAATTACGATTTTGGCTTGCAACGATTATGAAAACAACATAATCGAAATAAAACGATTTTTTTTTTATTTAAAGAAAAAAACGATTTTTTTTTTTTTTTTCAGTTGAATTATACTTAAAGTTCAGGGTAATCAACTGTTAAAAACATACTGTTCAACATTTTTTTTCAATAAATAGATGTTTTCAAAGTAAATGGATAAATGTTTTTAATAATCGTGATATCAATTATTGACCCAAATAATCGAGATTATGATTTTTGCCATAATCGAGCAGCCCTAGTGCAATGTTGGAGAATGTCCTCTTTAGTGTGATGTTTTTGGAAAGAGTTACATTAGAAGTACCTTTTAATTAGTCATAAACTTAAGGCAAGTTAAACCAAAAAAAACGAGGTGAAGAGAACATCAGCTTCTTGAGAAACTTCCCATACCTAACTCCAAGTCAAAATGTTTTTCTGTACCATGAGAAGATATTAGGCTGACTGGTCTTATGCCATGTTTGAGTGCTCTCCTTCCTCCATCTTGTAACTTCTTCCCTGCCATGACCTTCCATACAGCCTGCACCTCTATCCGTTGGTTTTTTATTTGGAAGGGGGAGGAAGCCTACAGTTAAAGAGCATCCAAACGTGAACATGCATATGTATGCACATGTACATGGCTATATAAGAACAAACCACTTGGTGGTGCTAGAGATGGACAAGAAATAAAGAATACTCATTGAGGTGCACTTAGAAAGCAATGCCCACCATGACAAACATGTACCAATGACTAGTCCATCAAGCCTTGTCCACAACTGTCATCATACAAGTGTGTATATGTGTTTTTGTGAAAGAGAGATTATAAAGTGAGGTCAAAGCTGGGAACACTCAAGGAGTCATTATGCTTCAAACACATTTCTTGTTGCAGGGACTAACAGCTTCTCAAGTAACGACCCTTCACAATCCATCGTTGGCTTTTAGGGGTGCTGCGTACGATACGTTTTCTAACTCTAAAAACGACAGCAGACCTTTAAGTGTGGCCATTTGTAACTGGTGTAAACGCTTTTTCCTTTGATTTGTGGCGTTCACTTGCAACTTCATTTGTTTGAATCATACTGAATCGTTGGGCATCCAAGGAGAATGCTTGCTTAAAAGACATGTGGTTTACAGTGTTTGTGTATACAGACTCGGTGGATATTATATTGAATATAGAGGACGCTATTCAATGTGTCATGGCCTTCATTCAAACTTATGAAAGGGTCCTCCAGTCAGTGTCTGAATGTCTCTGCGCTTAAATCATGCATGTGTCACTTCAATCTGAAGAACTTGATGCCTAAAAACTCTCATTATAAAAAGTCTCTATTAAAGTCCTCCTGTGGACCAATCAGCAGTCTCGTAATAGAAGGAAGGTGGGGCCTCTTGTGCTCCATTTGTCAAATCCCTGAGCAAAGTCACTGAACATTCAGAACCCATTGGCCAAAGCTTAGACACAGGAAAAAAGGAACGGGGAAACAGGAAACCACTTTGTCCTCCTCTCTGTGAGCGCCCATTCTCTCAGGTGACAGAAAGAGAAGGATGATGGGAGTTGCAGTTTTTTAATGTCAATAAGAAGTCTAGTCGAGAAGCCTTCAATAGGCTCAAAGGATTTATTAAGGGGTTAGTGCCGGGGCCGGTAAGAACTGTAGTGTCTTGGGTAGAGGGGCGTGTAGCTGGTGGAGTGGCCGTAGGAGTTGGTGGTGCCAGAGGCGAGGTAGGAGCGAGAGGGGGTGAAAACAGAAGAAGAAGAGCCGTAGTAGGCAGAGGAATAGCTGGGAGATGGGGAGTGAGAGGAGGAGTAAGGGGAGGGTGAGGAAGGAGCGTAGAGGACAGAAGAGCGCGTCAGGCTGGACAACGGCCGAGTTCGGGGTGAGGGGCTCCATGTGGAGCGCCTGAGCCCCAAAATAGGCGAGCGGTAGGGGGAAGAGGGGCCCGATCCTGGTTGGGTGGACCTGGTTGTTGTGGTGGATGGGGAAGAGCTAAAAGAGTCTGGGGTGATGTGTCTGGAGGGGCCCGAACTATGGGACGGATTGGGGGTGATGTTGACACTGATACTGTGGGAGTCAACCACAAATGTCCGCACCCCCATGGTCCACTGGGAGTGAGCCAGCTTCAGAGAGGTTGAGGGCGGGGTCCGCGGCGAGGGAGAGGAGGGGGCCTCCAGACACGGGGGGCTCTCTGGCGCTAGAGGGCTAACCAATGAGGCGCCGGCCGGTGATGACGGACTGCAAGTGTGAAAATGTGATGTGGGGGAGGTGAGAGCTGAGGCAAGTGCCGCACTGACCACCGATGGACTAAGGGGCAGAGTGGGGTCATCAGGGAGAATTGACGTAGAGCTAAGAAGGTTGGAAAGGAAAGGTCTGACAGGGGTCATAGCGGAATTGGAGCCTTGGTCTAGGTTGGATGCCGAAGAAGAGGCCGAGGGACTTACTTTGGGGGTGCTGGTCTTGATGCGGTGCAGCCGCCCCCCGCGGGTTTGGTGGGTCTGCTCTTGATCGAAAGCCAAATCCTCCAGGCGCTGGGTGAGGGCGAGTTTCTGCTGGATAGCCATGCGCAGGAGGGAGTTCAAAGTCTTCTTCTCATCCTCCGCCGCAGCCAGCTGCATCTGCATGTCATCCAGCTGGGTAACATACTCATCGCACCTGAAGACAGCAAGGTGTTAGCAGGTTGAACACGGTTCAGAGGGAGCAAACACAAACAGAAAGGGGGAAAAGAGGCCACAAAATTGGGAATAGGCTTCACATACTGTACAAACACACAGTTATATGTGCTGGTAGGCATATTTGATACCTTCAAATGGTCAGCTGCTTTCAGTATCAGTGCTAAACTAAGCTAAGCTAGCCAGTGGTTAGCCGTAGCTTTATAGTTACCCTCTCATTTTAGTAATCTTATTTTCTTTAAAGTCAACCCTTTTCTAAGATTAAAACATTTTTTGTAGGATTGAGAGAGAATGTAGTTTACACAAGTTGGTACACTGAGATCCTAAAGAACTGATATGAGAAAAAAGAGCGATCTGTGATTTCTCTAATATTACTGGAGCAGTCCTTACCATGCAACTAATGCAGAATTAATCATTTTCTGGTCACTCAGTTAATGGGGACTTGCTCTGTGGCTTCATCATTGGAAGTAAAATTCTTCACATTTATCTGAGATGGTTAATCTACTTTTGAGTTGTTGACTTGTTCTGTTTCGTCTCTGACCTGGTGGCAAACATGGCGCGCAGAGTTGAGAAAGTGGCGGCATCTTCCTTCAAGGCCTTCAGCTCGTTCCTCAGCCTCGTCATGGTGTCCCTCACCATGGTTTTCTCCGCCTCATACTTACTCTTTAAGTTGGTCAGAGCCCCTTCAGCCGTCTGGGTAAACACACACACATCATAAATTCTCATGTTATGATTTCCCTTTCGTAACCTCCGTTTCTACTTCCCACTATCACATTGAACCATAGGAAGACTAGACCATGTCAATATCTTTATACGTAGAACAAGAAACGTACTTCTTTTAAAAGTGCCACGCCCAAATAGCAATGCATAATGCAGTTACTACTAACAACAACAGATTTTCCACTGAGTTTTTAGTACAGGAAAGGACGTGTACAGGATGAATCATTGTGATAGTGTAATTGTTTTTATAGTTTGCACTCTGTGTGAATCCAAATTGGTACAGTACTTCTGTTTTATTGTATGTATGGTATGTACGATTAGCTTGATTTCCTCTGCATTGAATCACTGATGCACACATTCCTTGGAGAGAAATCATATAAAACAAGAAATAGAAGCTAATAGCATTAGCAGAAAGGTTTAGGACAGCCATGTCCTCATTCAACCTTATTGGTTGATGGGCATGGAAGGCCAGTAAACGGACTGTAATCTGCTGAGCTCATTTGTATACCTAACACTGTTTTTCTTAAACGGATAAAAATGCATCTTGGATGTTCCTTTCTTGTATAAGGCAAATGCCAAAATCCTTGGCTTAGGTTGTAGATGCATAGAAATAAAGAACAAATCACTTCATCGCAATGTTTTGGAGCATGCAACCTTCATTTAGCATAATGTCTTTAGGTAGGAATTTCGACCATGTGAGCTAAGCATCATAATCAAGACAGCTGCGAGTAAAGACCTTGTGTGTTCATGTTATCATGGGAAACGCTGACATAACTCGCTTCAATTAACAAGACTTCAGTAACACATGTTTTAACATAGCTTAGTATTAACATTATTTTGTAGCATCACTAGATGCCTATGTTTTTGTTCCTAGTGCAGGTTCTAAGGAAAACATTTTTGCTCTCCAAATCATATTCTGATCATAGGTTCATAGGTTCTAGCAGTAGTCACACAAATGTGGTGCTTCTTTTTTCACATTGCCACATTTTTCACATTCCATAGTCACACATGTCTCACCTGTTTGTTGGCCCTGAGTACCAGTCTGAGGGTGGCGATCTGCTCTCTCTTGGTGCTGAGCAAAGACTTGAGCTTCAGGATCTCCTCCATGCAGACCTCCTTGTCCTTGTCCATCAGAGGCGCCAGCTCTCTGGCTGCAGCTCTCTGTCTGGACAGCTGCAGAGACGTGTCTACTGCCCGCTGCAGGTGCTTCACCTGGGGGAGGAGATGAGGACAAGAGGAGGTAAGATTCATAGAAGAAAGGTTGAAGAGAGTAGAAAAAAAGTAAGGAGACACCGAAAAGAGAACACTGTTCTACCTGGTCTTTGATGATGGCGTTGAGGTTGTATATGTTCATGGGCTCCCTGCGCAGCTCACCAGCTGGCTCCAGGGCAGGCGAGGATGATGAGGAACTTGATGAAGAGGCACTGATGCTAGGTGAGCGGGTTGGAGTTGTGCAGGGCGGCAGGCTCTGCTCAGGTGGCTCCAGGACGCCCCCCTTTTCCTTCTCCTCCCCGCCACCTTCCCTAGATAAAGGCTCCTTGGATGGAGACTGCGAGGGGCTACGCGACTCCCCGGGAGTCAGGGTGGATGAAGCGACAGCGGCCAGCCGCCTGGCGAGGCGTGGTGTGAGGAGAACTTTGCTGTTGTCAGCAGACATGGCTTTAAGAGTGGCACTGAGGCCCCGGAGCCCTCTGCCTTGTCTGAAAGAAAGAAAGAGAGATTTAGTTTGTTTTACCTATGAAACTTCACTGTGTAGATTCATAATTATAAATGCAGATTTTGTAAGTTTGCCCACTTACAAAGATACGAACAAACTTTAATTTTAAAGGTAGGTTTATTTTAACAGTGAGAGTAAGAATATCAAAAAAGAAATCCAGAAATTGACATTATATAAAAGATAAAAATTGATTTGCATTTAACTGTGGGAAATTCTGGCTCCGACAGAACGGTTAAATAAGTCCTCTTCCTTTAAGAAAGTACTTATAATATCAACTGTGTTACCTGTATAAAAGACACCTGTCCACAGAATCAATCAATCAATCAGATTCCAACCTCTCCACCATGGGCAAGACTAAAGAGCTGTCTAAGGACCTCAGGGACAAGATCGTAGACCTGCACAAGGCTGGACTGGGCTACAAGATGTAACAAGTGGCCCTCCCTTAAATGCAAGGTCCCCATATTGGGCCTTGATTTAATAACTTCCGCTTCACTCCTTGATGCTGCATATGTTCGACCAATAAGACAGCAGCCAGACCTGTAGTAGTCCAGCACGATACGGTTGGGCGTCTCGTTGTTGCACAGACAGACGTGGTGGTAGAGCTTGGCGAGCTCCTCACTGAGAATCACCAACTCATCCTGAGCTGCGTTTAACGCACCCCGACTCTCGCTGGCTGCTGACTGAGCTGCCTGCAACTCCATCTCCAGGCTAGAAATCTGAGGAAAGAGGAGAAGGAATTAAACCTCTGTAGCTATCTGTCATTCTAGTCAAACAGACACCATCAGTACGAGGTGGTTACCTTCTCACGTCCCTCCCGGCAGTTCTTCTCCAACGTGTTGACCTGCCTGTCCAGCTTCTGCAGACTGTTTCGCCTTGGCTTCTCCTCCCCTGCCGCCTCCACACCCTGAGCCAGTCGATCACGGAGACATTTCACCTCCGCCTTGAGCTCCACCACCTCTGTCACAGCCACACGGTATTTGCACTGCAGAATCTCCAGTCCTGGCGTCTGGTAAGAAAATACCTGACTTTTGTTTAGTGTCTCACTCCTATCCTCCTCAGCCCCTCGTTCCTCTTCAGCCTCCTCTTCATCTCTGTCTAGCTCCACCAGGGCCTCAGGGTGGAGCTGAGAGGGGGCACAAGCAGGGGCTTCATGGTGTAGGCGGGCCCTGCGATTGAGGCGGCGGAGGACAGTGACTCTTTGGTCCAGGCGGAGGGACTTCTCATGCTGCTCGGTCAGGGCCCCCTGGGTGTGTTGAAGCTGACTCTGGGACTCCTGCAGACTGGTCATCAGGGAGACATTCTCACGTTCAACCTGAAGGGGGCAGCAGCAAGATTAGGAAGAAGCACAGCATATGTTTTATTTCAGAAGTTTCCAAATTGTCATCCATTTCCAATCACATCCTGCTGCTTTTCTTTCTTTATTGTACTGTAGGTTGGAATAACAGAATGTTCGCACTGACTGTTCCCGATCTATCACAATAATAAAAGGGAGAAATCTGGTCCTGAGTCTGTATCAAATATCTGCTGATGTGAGCAGTTTATAGGAAGATGAAAGGAGAACAACATAGATAATGTGCTTTCTGATTTGTTGTATCGCTGACATGAAAGTTAGTTTCAGTTCAATGTAGCCAGAGCTGCTTAGGCTAACAAGTCTTTAAAACATGTCTTAAATGGGCCCTATCATGCTTTTTGGGGTTCCCCTTTCCTGTAGTTTGTTATATAGGTTTTTGTGCATGTAATTATCTGTAAAGGCTAAAATCCAGTTGGGTGAGTTTCTCTCCAACACACTCCCCACCCCCAAACTTTGGTTGCAGTATATCGTAATCAAATTTAAGCATCGTCCGACATTGACATTGACATACATGCAAAGACTTCCGCTTGAACACACCCTTTAGAAACTGAGCACTTTCACAACCACACCTTAACAGGAACGTACACTTAACCATTAAAGGAAATAGTTCCATCAGGTTAAAAGAAGCAATGCTGTAGCACAACAGTGGATTCAGTAACATTTAAAAAAGCAGCCCAGACAGCAGAAGCAGCGATGAAACCCACCCATCTACAGGAGAGTGGTCGATAGTGTAGTGTGTCAGCTAAGATATAAATAAGCTCTTCCTGCAGCATATCAGCAAAGCAGCAGGGAGCAGGAATGGATGGGGTTACACCTACAGGAACTGAAGCAGATGCACACACGCATGGATGACTGTGTACACACAAAATAAGTCTTTGTAGCGATTTGAGCATGATCTGATGCTCCGAATTATTGTTTTTCTGGTATTGCATAAGGAAAAGGTGTAAGGAAAGGACGCCAATGAATGTGTGACTGTGTGTAAGACAAACGGTTAATGAGGGACTGCATGTCATGTGGTTTTTTACAGTAAATTATTCAACAGCTTTGGCTTTCTAAAGATGGGTTGGTTGCCAGATAATTAACCCAGCAGCAGACACTCAGACAAATAAAAAATAAAACGGTCACATGGTTTCACATCACAACAAAAAGGTTCCACTAATTAATCATAAGGCATGATGTTTTATGGAGCCAACACATGCCAAACATGTACAGGAATAGTTTAACATTTTCAGAAAAAGGATATTTTTTCTTCTCTGCCCCTTGTCAGAAAACATCAAACTGGCATCCAGAAACCAGGGAACTCTCATTCGACAAACAAGTCACAAGACTGTAATCAGGTCTTCCTTTCTTGATAGGTCGTTTCAGGCAGGGGGGGGAAGGTGTGGGAGAGAATTCCTTCTGGAGGGAACTTTTTTTGCCTTTCCCGGCCATTTACATGCACACAAACCTTTATAACACACTACAGGAAAGGGAACACCCCATAAAGCCTAATAGGGCCTCTTTAAAAGTTGTTGAATTTTGAGATTGCTGGCTGTTCCTAAATCCCTGCTCAAGGTAAAAAATAGTTTACAGTCCGGGTTCTTTCATACTGTGCTTGTTCTCTTATTTGGAAATGGTCGCAATGCTGACTTCCTTCTAATAAATGATAGCACATGATTGATCACAGAGCAGACTCACCGTCACCAGCTGCTGCTTGAGCTTCTGAATCTCTGTCATGTTCATCTCGTTGAAGAGGTCCGACGTCACCCCACCCTCAGATTTCCAACCCGAGACCCGGCAGTCTCCATTAGCTCTGGGCACCGACCCTACTGTTCCCGCTGTGGTCCCACCCTGGAGGTGGCCATTACACCTAAGAAATCAGAGCACCACTTAAAAATGTGGGAGATTCACTTAGCTTTCCCTAAGACAATATAGAGAATGAGACAGATGTATGACCGGAACAGTAAAAAACAAGATTGCAGGCCAACACCTTCTGGAATAATGACACTATCAAAAATACATGTGACTATCATTCATTAAACCAGCATATTTGTGCAGTGGTTTACACACACTGAAATAAATAGTTGTTTACTTTATGCCCTACCATATAACAGGCCTTACTTCCTATTACATATTTGGAAAGCCATTCTCATTATCTATTAATTCTCCAAAGCATATTAGAAAAATAGAAGAAATTTGTCACACAGGTTTGACTATTTGCAGGTCTTGTAATCCCTAACAATGTAAATGTGAAATGTTCTTCCATGCAAGTTAATATCCACCTCGTTGGATCTTCTGCGTTTGGGGAGAGCATAGTCGTCGGGGTGGCGGTTCCACTGGGCGGGGCGGAGCTGAACGTGAGGTGGGCACTTCCTGTGTAGGCCACATCACACATGCTGAGGTGGTGCACCAGCTCCCTGCGCAGGTGCTTCTTCTGCTCACGCTCGCTCTTCAGAGACTCCAGGCACTCCTCCAGCTGAGCGTCTGACATGTCCTTCAAACGCAGCGCGTCCTGCAACTGGCTGTTTAGGATCTCCGTCTCCTCCTCCAGGACCTTGATTTCATGCTTCAGACCTTCATACTCCACCTGAACCAGGGGTAAAGCAACAGAAAGATAGGATTACTTTGAGAGAAAGGCAAGCCAATGTGCTGTATCACTTTGTGGGGTAGTAAAGGTGCCTCGTTGAGCTTCCCTAATATGTCAATAATATCAGTAATCAGAAAAAAGTACAAAAACATTTCTACTCCATTTGAAACAGACCAGTGAGCTGTTTATAGACACGCTTAAATAAAATGAGATCCAAATGAGAGGACAACAATATTGTGCGCACCAAAATCTGTGTAATATTTTTAGAATAAACTATAAATCCCCACAAAACTAACGATAGAATCATTCACAAAGTCTTGGTTTGAATGATTGATCTACTTGATTTCCTATGATTCGGTCAGGCTTCAGTTGCAGGGTTCAATTTGCATGTGGATGTGTCTGTGTGTGAACCATCTGTACCTGATTCTGTTTGAGTGTCGACACCAGTTTCTGCAGCGTAATGTTCTCCTCCTCCAGCTCGGTGTAGTCCTGGAGCAGCCGTGCCTCTCTAAACTTGTACTCCCTGATCTCCTCTCGCATCCGGCTGCGCTGAAGCTCCAACATGTCATTGCTCTGCTGAGACAGGTCAGGGAAACATTGGTGGAGCTGCATGCTGTATATGACATATACACAGGAATACAGTCAGCTTAACGTGAGTGCCACTCAACCATTTAGAGTATAGGATTGGAAAAATCTCATAAAATCCTAGTTCAGAAAATGTTGGCCTCTAAATGTCAACCCTATTGTACTTCAAGGAACCCTACTTAGACAGTGTGATATCTCAGATCTGTAACCCTTGTAGATGCACAGTACCTCCCTCAGCTCCTGGAGTAGTGTGCTCAGGTGTTCGTTGTCAGCCAGAACGTTAGAGGAGGTGGCCCGGCTTTTCGTCAGAGCCGACTGGAGCTCCAGGAGGCGGCCCATGTAGTAAGCCTCCTTGCTGGCAGACTCCTGCAGCAGCGTCTCCTCGTTGGTCTCCCCATCTTCTGCCACCCTACGCTGGGTAGAGTAGGCCTGACCAAACGCCTGCGACATGACGGCAGAGATAAAGACATGGACATGATGAGACTTCTCACAGTATGGTATTAGTTCTGATGGTTTTTATGTAGCTTAATCCATTATGGTACAGGCTCTTGTTTTCAATATAGCCAAGGAAAAGATTGAAAACATCTATCATAAGCAAATGTATAAGGCATCTGATATAAGCATATGTGGTGCAATGCAACATTGGATCAATAAGCAATTTACGCCATAAACATAGTGTCTGATCAGGTTAATGTATGAAATTAAGAAAGATATCCTTAGGCTTTAAAGCACCTCTCCTGGGCACACATATTAATAGAATCACCAACTTGGAGTATTGGCGATCACAGCTTCAGATTCATAAGAGCCATCGTCATGATCACTGAGCTGCAACACTGAACACTGAAGGAGGGGACCCAAGCCAGCCTGAACTTAAAGTGTAGAGAGAAAGAGGGAAGAATGTGAATGGAAATCACTCCCTCCCCTTTTAAACCCGTCATCATGTTATGTGTTGGAGAAAAGTGCAGTCAATGTGGAATTTTGTTTATATGCTTACTACAGGAATGACTGTGCATAGTCTAAATCTGTCCTTTTGCTTGCATTTTCCCAAAGGGGTAAGAGTGTAAGTACAGTTTAACAGTCACCTGGGAGCTGAACACCTTGAGCTGTTCTCTGTGTCGGTGCTCACTGAGCCAGTGATGTGTTTAACAGTGCACACATGTTGGTGGAGTGTGTTTACTTAAAAGATGAATGAGCCTCAGCTAAAAAAAATCCACACACACAATTAAGTCTCAAACAAAAAATGCTCATAAGCAACTGGGAAAATTTGGTTCAAAGTTCAAGAACATTTTTGACAGGTGAATGGGTGTGCTGCTGACACTAGGAGCATATATTTGTAAGAACATAACCTGCATCTTTTCCTGAGTTTCTACGCACTAAAGCAATTCTGTTTGATGGCGGGTCGCATTCTCCCTTAGACTAGGTGCAATAGAAAAACCAAGAAATATTTACTGCATCACACCAGAGAGCATTAAGCATTTTTAGAGGCAATTCAACAACCTAAATTAGCTATAGGGGAAGAACCGGTGCACCTGCGGTAACTCTACCCAAAGAGCCCCTTTGAGAGAGAAGTGAATGAAGGCCTGGTTATCTATTCCTAAGCCCTAAGATGGGGGGTTCTATTTATTTTGGATTCTTACAGATATTTGGAGTAATGTTAGCCATGCTACTAGCGGTAGCCATGCTACTTGCGGTAGCCATTGAATTGAATTGATTTATTTAAAACAAGGGACAGTGTACATTAATCAACATATTAAAAACATGTAAAACTCGAATTAACCAAAAGGCTAGTTTTCATCGATAGTCCCTTTGCCAGATGGTGATAGACTAAGGTGACCAGATTTTCAAAATGAAAACCGGGGACATTTTGAGTTTTGCGGTCAATATATCATTTACAGTAAATGATATATTGACCGCAAAACTCAAAATGTCCCCGGTTTTCATTTTGAAAATCTGGTCACCTTAGTCTATCACCATCTGGCAAAGGGACTATCGANACACGGAAAAAATGGGGAAATGGTGTTGGTGAACACGAATCAATAGATTAATTTCGTGACTACAACACAAAATGCCGTGAGACTGGGTTGGAACAGGAGGCACATTCAAACTATGGTTTAGCTTAGAGCTGGTGAATGTGTGGGCAATTTCGCTTTGTAGCTTTTACTACATTGCTTTGTGCTTCCATGCTAACATGCTCGAAAGGACACTGCAATGTTCAACACTTTAGATTAGCCTATTAGCATGCTAAAATGTGTTAATTAGCACCAAGCATAAGGTAGCGGAGGCACCAAAGTCAGTAGGATTCATCCTCTAAACTAGAATATATGGTCACCCGACACCTGAAGCTACAAACAACACACATGACCTACTGCTTTTGTTTCATTCAATTTCATATAAAGAAGTAAATATATCTACTTGTAGGCCTACATATATTGTTAGCAACATGGCTAAGGGGAGACTGCACCATCCCATTTAGGAAAAGTGCATTCAGCCAGGCTGTCTTTTCATTCCACGCATCCCATCAATGGAATTCAATACCACAACCAATAAGAGAATCCTCACCCTACTACACATTCAAGCACAGTATTAAAAAGTGGCTCATTGAAAACCAACAGTGTCAGCACTGATGTGTGTGTATGAGTGTGTATTGTAAATGTTTTATTTATTATCATGACTTGCTCTTATCTGTATTCAGTGATGTCATCTATTGTAAATGTACCATGGTATAACAATGTCGTGGTATTTTTATTATTGCTTTTAGGATGTCTATCACCATCTGGCAAAGGGACTATCGATGAAAACTAGCCTTTTGGTTAATTCGAGTTTTACATGTTTTTAAGATGTTGATTAATGTACACTGTCCCTTGTTTTAAATAAATACAATTCAATTTCAATGGCTACCGNATCTATTGATTCGTGTTCACCAACACCATTTCCCCATTTTTTCCGTGTCACACAGAACGATTTTAAAAGCAATGTAAATAATAACAAATTAGATTAATACAGATTTCAGTATTCTGAGGCTCTGCCCCATTTCTTTTCCTTGCGGATGGCAAAAAAAGTCAGACATTATACAATTTAAAATAAAAACAATAATTGTGGCTTGATATTGAGTAAGAAAATGTTTTTATGAACCCCACAGCTTCCGGTCTTCCAAGACCTGACCGGACAAAAAGACGTGGTGCAGGCACGAAACATACTACCAATTGAAATACATAAATTGCTTTTAAAATCGTTCTGTGTGACACGAAAAAAATGGGAAAATCGTGATGGTGAACACGAATCAATAGATTAATTACACAAAGTGCCGTGAGACTGGGTTGCCTGTTCACATTGGAGACTGTTGAGTCTAAGGACAGTGGGAAGGGGGTTGGAATAAAGCTTAGTTATCAGATATTTTACATATTGAAGGTCAAAATTGTGCTTGCATGGTACAGGAGCTAAAATTATCTTGTGTTATACCAAGTATAAAAAACACACGCACACGCACACACACACACACACACACACACACACACACACACACACACACACACACACTTGTAATCTAGTACAAGAGCACTGGTGAATTAATTGGGGAATGTCAAAAGGGGACCATTTCTGACCCACGACCCCACACATTGATCTCTAGCCCTCATGTAGGTCAAGAGTAAAATGAGCCAAGTTATCTCATAAAAAGTTGGAGGTGGTTGCTAGGAGCTTTGAAATGTCTAGCAACAATATGTGAATCTGCCGCTCTTTTCTACTGGAACAGTGTCCTACTGAGCTGACACAGTGACTTACTGCCAACTCTGACTTCATCGTGTCTCAGACTGAAAGAGACAAGGACAGGGGCAGAGAAGCAGAAGTACAGTATGTCCGACTAGCCCAGAAAACACTGGCCTCACGGGACAGAAATTAGTGACAACAGTGATGAAAGGGAGTAATCTTATTAATTCACGTAAATAACAAAAAACACTTTATTTTTTCCCTTTCCCACACCTTTATCACACTCTATTTCTCCTCCTTTCACACCACCTTTTGTTCTCTTTATCTCCGCCTTTGTCTTCCGTCTCTCTGTCAGCATACTAATACAATCGGGCTAAAATTGTCACCATTAAACTCTCCCTGGGTGACTGACGAAGTGGGAGCGGCTCAGAGTGGTTTTATGATTCATCAACTAATGGAAGCTTGGATCTTTGGTTTTAAAACAGAATATTCACCTACAAACGGTGCAACATCTATTTTTGTCTTTTGTCAAACATAATACCCTGCTCAAGAACATTTAAACCATTTGTTGGACAAGTGATTGATACTTCTTTGGTTCCGGTAATGTTCATTTGCCCAAATATATACCAGTGGTGATACCAAGATGTAGATCCCCATTAGAGCTGTGTAATTTGACACACTGTTAGAATTTCGCAATCTATCCTCCTTATTTTTCACTCTCACTCCTGCTCTCTCCCCATGTCCTTCCTTATGTTATTGTTCACACTCACAAAGTACATGATGTCATCATGCTGCAGACAGACTTCAGTGGCAAGCAAAGGTGAAGCTCTGACAAACAAACACAGATCTCCATATCAGTGGAAAGATAGGACAGTGTGTGTGCGTGTCTGTGTGTGTGTGTGTGTGTGTGTGTGTGTGTGTGTGTGTGTGTGTGTGTGTGTGTGTGTGTGTGGTCTTTAGTTTGAAATCCTTGTGTGGTCATTGAAAAAGCGATCGAACTGTGATGTGCAGGCCTATAGAAGATGAAACGGAAAGCATACGGCTGTGTGTGTGTGTGTGTGTGTGTGTGTGTGTGTGTGTGTGTGTGTGTGTGTGTGTGTGTGTGTGTGTGTGTGTGTTTGAGATCCCTTCTGTATGAGTAAATGCAGAAAGGCTGCCAATTTTGTGAATCAAGGTCAGTTCACTGCCAATGATACTGCATAAATGTAAAACAACACATTATTATTTAAAGTCTTTCCCTTCCTGCAGGGTGCCTGATTTACAAAATCAGACAGCAGTCATTACCTGACCTCTCCAATCTCTTTTTGTAGAATCCAAATCCCCTTCTCTGTATTTATTTTTGGATATAATATCTATAAATGTCACCTTGGCTGTGTGGTGAGCAGACATCAATACTGTGGCTTCTCACTCAAAATACTTGAGCTATGGGTTATCATTTTCATTTTAGAAATATGCTGCACCCTTGTCTTGTTGTTTCCTTGACTCCTATTGACATTTGAGACGAGGGATCCCGAGAGGGCTAAAATGCTATCTCATATCCGGGTTTAGGACTCATTCCTGTACCACTCCTTTGTTGATGTATTTAAAGGAATATGAACATTTCACAATTCTTACGTTCATATGAAGAACCCTAGAAGCTGACAGCTATGTGTATTTCCTAAATGTGCTGTATAGACCATTATTTCCATAAATCAGATATGATATAAAGATGTTTATATAATAAAGTGATCCTTATGGGAAGGGTAAGACAACAAAAATAATAAACAAACTGCTCCATCCATATATCTCTTCTTTCCCTGGCCTCCTGAGTTGTTCTGCACAGCTGCCCGACAATCTCTCCTTTCCCTCCTTCACATGCGGTTAGATTCAGGAATTAGAAAGGGTGAAGAGAACGAGACAGCTTGTGAGGGAGAACAGAAGGGATGGAGGGAGTAAAAGGAGAGGCAGAGGGGGATGGGAGCAGACAGGGAGGAGGGATAATCTCATTTGATAGTGGCTCGTTCCACTCCCTTGGCACAGGTTCTTTGTTTTACTCTCATCCTGTTTTTTTCCCTCGCTCTATTGTTTACAACACCACGACCCCTTCTATGACGACCTTATCAGTTTCCACTTAAACATCATGTCATACAACTCAGGTGTTCTAAAATTCCTGATTTCTGACATTTGACGCTAATATGGAAGTGAAGACAGATTATCCAAATGTCATTGATTAAAGTTATTCAATTACAGCCGCTACAATTAGTCTATTAGTCTGTCGACAATCAGTTAGTAGGCAGATCATGACTCAAATGCTACTTTGAGAATCAATTAATTGTTTTTGAAAAATGGTTTCAACCTTCAATATTTCACCTTTGTTTACTCTTCCAAATAAATGTGTCCAACCTGTCTGATAATCTGACTGCTTCTGTTTCTAGGCCCTTTCATAATTCCAGAGATACATCCCATAATTCATCAATCTTCATCCGACTTAAACTGCTAACTGTTCCTTCATACTTTCACTCAGAAACCTCATTCCAACTTTAAAATGTTACACATCATTCTGACATTATTCATGTTAAACAACTTTTAAATCTGATTCANCTCATCCTGTTTTTTTCCCTCGCTCTATTGTTTACAACACCACGACCCCTTCTATGACGACCTTATCAGTTTCCACTTAAACATCATGTCATACAACTCAGGTGTTCTAAAATTCCTGATTTCTGACATTTGACGCTAATATGGAAGTGAAGACAGATTATCCAAATGTCATTGATTAAAGTTATTCAATTACAGCCGCTACAATTAGTCAATTAGTCAATCTTCATGCGACTTAAACTGCTAACTGTTCCTTCATACTTTCACTCAGAAACCTCATTCCAACTTTAAAATGTTACACATCATTCTGACATTATTCATGTTAAACAACTTTTAAATCTGATTCATACTTTTAGAAATATTAAACATTGTTCAGACCTTGGTAAAGAGGCCTTCTTCAGATTAGCTAGAGTTTTGCTTGAAATTCGCCTTCATATATTTTTTTTAAACCTGTCATAATTCCCAAACCCTACACTCCTGAGACATAATTTGTCATGACAAACGTAGGAAAACATCTCGTAGCTTGAAAAATGAAAAAAAATTAAGCAAAAAAATTAAACGCCTCTTGAGGGCATGAAGTGACAAAAACGTTCAACATGTCTCCATTAAAGCCAATTGTAAATTCAAGCTGATCTTTACTCACAGCAGCCGCACATCTTTAGTTAATCTGCCAAAAAGGCCACATTATTAACCCGAAAGTACACAAAAAGTACACTTCAGATGCTTCACGTGTTGAAATGTCACCGATATCTGTTACGGTTCTTCAACATAACGTTCACATGTAAGAGGTTTATCTCTCATTCAGAACAATGAAAAGGCTCTCCTCTCACTGATTACTGCACATCACCATGGAAACCTTTGATCTCTGGACATGTCGTTAGCACAAATATAAACACCTGTGTCATGGAACACGATGATGTCATAACTCCAAATGACATGCTCAGAGCAGCAGACTTCAGATAATGGTTAATGGTCCAGCCTTCAAAATGTCTATGTGCCATTAGTGAGTTTTCCTCAAAAGCTGTTGCAATGGCAACGCATCCCTCGAGGTAAAACACAATATTGCTATAACGTAAAAATTGTCCAAAAGTGCTCAAACTTCACATGTGTGCCAACAGTCCAAGACATCTATTTGACAGTTTTAAGATTTCTTCAAATGCCGTTGCCTTGGCAACACAATGCTCACTATGAAACACGGTTTTCTCACAACTTCAGTTCAAATGCGCGAAATGGCACAAAACTTCACAGGTTTGGTAACGATGCAGCCATCAACACATCTAAGCGTATTATGGGGTGTCATCAAATGTCGTTGCCATGGCGACAGATCATTCGCATAGTTCAAAAGTTTGCAGTTCAAATATTCTGCTCCTTTTCCAAGCCTTTTTACTTTCTTTTCTTCTCTCATCACACATTCAAGCCCCCAGTGTTCATGTATCATTTCAATCTAAATTCTTAACTTTCTTCTTACACATTATATTTCAGCATAGCAATTCAGGAATTGCATTCTCTAGTTTCAATTCAATGTGCTTGATTGGATATTTATAGCAAAGGCACAATTTCCATTATAAAAATAAAGTCAATAACACTGATTCATTAGTCCTTATATATGTGTTAAAAGCGTATTCCCTCCTATTTAAATACTAAATGCATACACAGCTTTGTGTTCAGGAATCACTATGACTTCATATTTGATGAAAAATTCATCACGTCCTCTTTGCTTTATGTGTGTGTGCGCAAGTACACACTTTTGCACACACCCACTTTCAGACATCCAGTCTGCTCCTAGACTAAGTGTTTCTGAACATGTTGCTCTGTCACTTGTATAACTAAAAGAGAGCCGAGGAGAGAGTATCCAGGGTTTGTCTGAGGTCCAGAGACTATGGGGAAAGATCAGGTACAACTTTACGTAAGAAAATTAAATACGACAAACTACAGCTTAAAAAATGAACCCTCTTAGATCAACAACTTTTCAAAGCATGAACGGACAGAATTATTTTCAAGTGTTTTTGCTGCCGTAATGTTATTTCTTCTTCAGTTTCACAGATGAGCAGGATTCATGAACCCCCTATCCTAAACCCTGCTAGGTGAAGTACAAGGAGGGGTCCCACTAGCTGTGTGACGTCACAGAGGAGTAATCGAGCGCCCCGGGGGGTCACTCGGTCCTGTTCCGTTTTTAGCCTCGACGGATGCACCGATGCACTCGCTGCATTTTTCATCACCGCTCCACTGTCACACCCTCCAATTCATCCCATCGCGATGCCGCTGTAATGTGGAACCACACACTACCTTTCTGTGAGCTCTCACAGTGGTCAAGGGTAATTACATTACTATTACTCCAAAAAAAAAGCACTCACTCATATCACTGAAGGAGTAATCCTTCATAGTGTGCTGTATTCCGATAAGGACATTAAGTCATCATGAGTATGTGTGATATCCAGCAAATGCTAAAACAACAAAGCAGACAGCTGGATTACATACCAGTAAAAAGTGTTGTAGAAGCAAATGCTAATGTATTCTCAACTGTGAGGGTAGCCATTTTCAATACTCATACAGTTTATAGGGGCCCCACATGCTTTTTATAATGTTCCTTTCCTGTGTAAGGTTTTTGTGGATGTAAATGGTCTGCAAAGGCTAAAATCCTGAAGTGCACGCCAGAGGGAGTTTCCCTCCGCACTAGCAACACTAGCGCTTCTATTGGCTATCTCTCTAACACATTATAGGGCAGGACAGGACATCTCCCAGCGGTTGACCAATCACAACAGAGCCTGCCAGCTAACCAATCAGAGCAGACTGGGCTCTGGTTTCAGACAGAGGGTGAAAAGAGGTGCTGCAGCACAGGCAGTATGAGACAAATAAAGAGCTTTTTGAACATTAAAGCATGGAAACATTTCACATTAGAGGTACGAAATACAAATATAAACCTGTAAATTAGCATAATATGTCTTCTTTTTTTTAAAGCTGAAAGCATGTAAAAGCTTGGACATCTAAAATTAATGTAGGAAAATGGAGAGACACTAATTTTAAATTAATTTGTGTACAAACTACAAAGATGCTTCAAACCTTCATAGTGAACTATAATTGTAGCCTGTCTCTGTAGGACACCTGAGCTGGCACCAAGCCTGATTCTGACCCGCATAGAGTGGAGATGAGGCTCACTGTACAAATCAATTTGACGGACTCATGTGGAGCTAATTAAAGGCAAGCTGTGGCAACTGTCTGAGGCAACTTCCTGCTGTGAAGCCCACAACTGTTGAATTAAACCAACAAGTCAATGTCACCCAATTAGCTAATGCACATGACAACAATTAAATGAGAGGAAGGCTGACTTGACCTTTACTGCTTTTCAATAAACTTGTAAAGCTAATTGCCCTTATAAATCTAGCCAATAAGGCAGAAAATATTTACAGTGCTTTTGAGAATCGACTTAATACCACAAACTGAAGAATAACATCAAAGTATTGCCCTCCACCTGCACTCTAGACCCTCTACCCACAGCCCTTGTCAAATCGAACATCTCAGCTATAAGTCCCATGATCACCGACGTCATCAACAGCTCCCTCAAGGCTGGTCATGCTCCAACAGCCGTCATCAGACCAGTTCTAAAAAAAAACATCGTAGACCCAGATGTCCTCGCCAACTACAGGCCCATCTCCAACCTCCCATTTCTAGCCAAGGTGCTGGAAAAAGTAGTTGCCGCCCAGCTTCAGGACCATCTCCAACCAAACGGCCTCTTTGAGAAATTCCAGTCCGGTTTCCGTTCCGCCCACAGCACTAAAACAGCTCTGGGTCACAAACGACCTGCTGATGGCGGCTGACACTGGTTCCCCATCTCTCCTCATCCTCCTGGATCTGACTGCAGCATTCAACACTGTCGACCATAACATCCTCCAATACATCATCGGACTCTCTGACTCCGCCCTCAGCTGGTTCCAGTCCTACCTGTCTGGAAGAACAGAGTATGTCTCCTTGGGAGGTCCCAGACACACCCTGTCACCTGTGGTGTCCCTCAAGGGTTGGTCCTCGGACCCACTCTGTTCACCCTTTACACTCTGCCCCTTGGTCGTGTNGGGTTTTTTGTTAAGTACAATACTTTCGTCGCCGGCCGGCCGATACATGCCGCGCATTAAGTGGGCCTGTCTGTCAATTAATCCCCGGGCCACTCTTTCCCCCCAGTCCGCCCCATTTCTGGCCAAAACGTACCCCTCTCTGCATCAGTTACCAACCAGGGCGTAAGATTTGACAGACATCAGACATTTGACACCCACATCAAACACCTGTGCAAAACCTCCTTCTACCACCTCAGGAACATTGCAAAACCCCGTCCCACACTCTCCCTGTCAGATGCGGAACAACTGGTCCATGCCTTTGTCTCTCCTCAAGACTCGATTACTGCAATGCTCTCCTCATCGGGACTCCTAGCGGGAGCCTTAAGAAGCTCCAATACATACAGAATAGTGCCGCTAGGATCCTGATGAGGGTGAGAAAGTACAACCACCTCACACCCGTCCTTCATTCCCTCCACTGGCTTCCTGTCTGATTCAGGATCAAGTACAAGATCGCACTCCTGACCCATCAGTGCATCCATGGGAACGCTCCGTCATGCCTAAAATAACTACTCACATCACAAACCTCCACACGCAACCTACGTTCCACAACAAACCATCTGCGTCGCCCCCCGAGGACCAAACTCTGCACAATGGGGGATCAGGCTTTCTGTGCAGCTGCTCCTCACCTGTGGAATTCCCTCCCAGACCACCTGAGGACTCCACAGACCACTGACGCCTTCAAGAAAGGCCTAAAAGCCTTTCTTTTAAAAAAAGCCTTTGATTAAACTTTTGTTTGTTTTTATAATGCCTCCTGTAGCACCTTGGGGTTGCTTTTAGCAATGAAAGGTGCTTTAAAAATCAAATGTATTATTATTATTATTATTGTTATTATTATTAAATACTGTCTTAATACAACAAGCCGCGGGTTGCAGAGTCAGCCCGTCCACACGGCAGCGTGCGTTGCTTCAACGGAGACGCTTCCCATTCACTTTGAATGGGGTGATGTCAGGCTTTGCCGAACTGCATTGTGGTTCCGTTGCGTCGCTTTGTCTCCGAAAAAGTTTGGAAAAGTTGAGAAAAGTTCAACTTTTCAAGCTTCGACGGAAGCGGCAGCCAATCAAATCATATGCCAGTACAAGCGCTAGCCAATCAAACCGCGTGCTTGTGTGTCCGGGGCGGGAGATTAATGTGATTGGTTGTTGGTCGCGTGCCAGACACGCCCACCGGCAAGCTTCAACGCACACTGCCGTGTGGACATACCGAGGTACGTACACACGCTTCCGTTGACGCTTGAAAAGTTAAACTTTTCTCAACTTTTCAAGCGAGCTACGGAGGCAAAGCGACGCGACGGAACCAAAATGCAGTTCGGCAAAGCGTGACGTCACCCCATTCAAAGTGAATGGGAAGCGTCTCCGTTGAAGCAACGCACGCTGCCGTGTGGACGGGCCGTAACGCAGCGTCCACACGGCGGCATGCGTTGAAGCTTGCCGGTGGGCGTGTCTGAAACTCGAATCGCATGATTCTCCCGCCCCGGACACACAAGCACGCGGTTTGATTGGCTAGAGCTTGTACTGGCACATGATTTGATTGGCTGACGTTTCCGTTTGAAGCTTCAAAAGTATAACTTTTCTCAACGCACGCCGCCGTGTGGACAGGCCGTGACAGTCTGTGGTGCAATGTGTCCCAAAGCTTCATGTATTGATAGGTTAATATGAATAATCAAACAAATGACTATGTGCAATGGGAATTATCCCCAACTCTGCAGTGCAGCTTATGAGCTTTAAACGTCTTTCAGCTTGTTGTTTTGGTTTTTCGAGCCAGCAACTCATCTCCGCTCATCAACCCTGTTCCCAGCAGGTTCAGGCACTTGTTTTCAGAGAAAAGGCTCTGATATATGCTCACCACCAAACAGCAGGCAGTCAAAGTTACTAGCGAGTGAGCATGGTGGAGCTCTTAGCATGAAATCCGATATTTTCTAAGAAGTGAACCAGAGCTACAAGAGTGAATAATGACTTAATTTAGATTCACTTGACACAAATCCATATGAATACTTATGTTACTCTGCCTATTGAGGCATTTGATTGTTAACATCTTTGTCATACCTATTTTCTAATAAGACAATACGTCAGTGTATGTGTGTGTTTTTGCAATTTAACGCACATTACTAAACAACCATCCCAGCATCAAACCCCAACTCTGCCACGATCATGCTGAGGCTATTTTCCTCACAAGGCACTATTGTTTGAGTACTGCAAAAGTCATGTGAATAACTGATGTTACTTTAAAATAAGTCATGGTTAACATTACATTTTAGGGTATGGAAAAAACGATTTTAGAGCAAAACCAGTTGCGTTTCAGTTGATCCATTAATTGGCTAATAAGTGGCACTAATGGGAAATTCTATTTACAACATAGGAAGTTGTGGAAGCAAGCCCAATATAATAAAGAAAGTTTGCATTGTCTAATCTAAATCTTATTAGTCAATTATGACCTGCATGATTTATATTGAAACATAGTATCTGATTCTTTTTATAGTATTTTACTAATTGTCAAAGTAAAATGGGCTGAGTCGCCTAATATGACAAGAAGAAATTTAAAAATAAAACCATGAAGGCCTTCCATAGTCATGTTAGGCTGGGCTTGTGCAGGTGTAACTACATGTAGCCTAGTAGAATTAGGCCTATACAACACAAAGAACCTAAGCAATAGGAAGGGTTGTTAATAAGCTACCAATACATGATTTAGTCAACTTATTTGTAATGTGACACCATCTCCTGCCCTGGAACATTGCAAATGTAACGACAGACTATGGTCAGAAACTTGTTATACCCAAATGAGTCTAATAAAACTAAGAAAGCTTGACTTCTTCCAGTAAGGAGCAATACCCCTGCCGAGCCCACCTCCTGCAGCTGCTCCAGCTCCAGCCTCAGCGTCTCCTGCTCGGCCTCCAGCTCGGCGTACTGCTGCTTCAGGCTCTGGTTCTCTTCCAGGACCACCAGTCCGCACTCCGCCGCCCGGATCTTCTCTCGGTTGGCCTCGGCCAGCTCCCGGGTCAGACGCTCCACCTCGGCCCGGCATTGCTCCACCGTGTCCCCGCATCCTGCTCCACCGGCAGCCATCGCTCCCTCTCCCCCTCCTCCGGCCCTCTCCTCCCTGCGTCGGATGAGCGGAGAGCCCCGCCGGAGGGAGAAACAGCTGAGGTAGACAACAAACCTGCCGCCCCTAAAAGGAATCACAATGCTGCCTCAAATCTCATTTTTAAAATGAAAAACCTAAATATAAAATAAACATCCGTAAATCTCAATAAAGCGTTGTCATCCTCAGCAGAGACACCCATCTTCGGCCATGCAATGCTCTAAATGATGCAGCTTCTCATCTTCCTGTCCCGCATCCCCTCCCTCTGCTCTGTTTTTCTGCTTATTCACCGGCATCAGGCTACACCTCTGCCTGCAGCCGGGAGGCAAGGCACTCTTTACAGTCTATGGGCACAGTCATGGAATAAACTGTGAAAAGGAGGGATGTGAAAACGCGAATTAGTTTTAGATGCTTTCCACAACTGTATGAGCTGGGTTTTTAAATTATAGTAACACGTGGGATAAGCTATATGTTATATTGATTTAAGACTTGTATATTTTATTTATATTCAAATGTTTTAACTTGAGTTACTGTTGTTTCTATCTGGCAAAAATATATTGTAGCCATAAAGGTACATTCTAATAAATGAAATATAATTTCAATATGAGCAGAAAAAAGCAGAATGTTGTTATGTTATTTGTTCATTTATAGAACCCCATTAGCAAAACCAAGACAATAATCTATCGCCCTAAATACAATATAAACAGCAGTGTATCTTTTTTAATTTTAGTTCTAATACGAAGTCCGGCATCCCTGTTTTGTTTGTAATTTTGGTTTGTTTCAGATATACATCAATACTGTATTATTTTGCTTAAGTATAAACTATTTTTACTCAATATTATTAAACTTACATATACGTTATATACATAAACATTTATATTATACTTATAAAAGACTCTGGGTAGATACAAAAAATTAAGATAAATAATGAAATTCCATATAAGTTGTGCATTCAAACAGAGAAAAAGAGAGGTTTGCCCTTGTTTCATGTAATATTACATGAATATCACTATACAGCAGTAGGGTAATAGACATGTATATCTCTACAATGCAATTATCATTGTCATGATATATTTTTCAAAACATTATTTTACAACAGGATGACTGTATAATCCTGTCCTGGCAAAAAATGGTATCTGAAAATGTGGTTAATCTTACAGCTAACATATGGTTCATTAAAATAAAGGAGAATAAGACATAACTCTGAGGATAAACACTTTTTTATGGTATAAATGTCTGCAATTTAACAATGTAAAGAACATTCATTTGTCTTCCTGCAGGGGGCAGCAACACGCCGCAGATGCGTTTCTCCTGCCATAAAGGGCAAGGAGAAGACGTTGTCCAGCCTTCAGAATAAAAGTAATACACATTTTTTCACATTTTTAAAATTATTAAGAAAAAACGTAATGGTTATTATATATTTTTTTCTTGTTTATTCATGTGGCTTTTATCTAATTTATTTGCTATCTAACAATGTTTTTCCACTTTTAGTCTGTTTCAATATGGGTGCTTTTATTGTGAAAAACATCACACCGGAAATAATATGTTTGTTGTGTCTGGCGGAACCGGCTATATGATCTCTGCTACAGCTACTCCGCGTTGCACGTTGCTAGTTAGTTGCAATGTTGTAGCTATTAGCACGATAGCCTTTCCTTTGCTGGGAGGGAGACCCGCCGTTTCGTTTAATGAACATTTAATTCTCACTCATTCATAGTCCAACCGGCAGCCAACTGTTGACCAACGGATATTACTCACTAAAACAGTTGCTAGCTAGCTTGCTGTCTTGTCATCCTCAGCCTGCTAGGTCTAACCAGCTAGCTAGCCAGCTACCCACTAGCGTCCGAGCGTCTCCTTCTCAGTGCGAACAGTCTCCCAGCCAGCTGGAGGACCATGGCGATGAGACAGACTCCCCTCACCTGCTCCGGTCACACCCGACCTGTGGTGGACCTAGCCTTTAGTGGAATCACTCCATATGGCTACTTCCTAATCAGCGCCTGCAAGGGTGAGAGCAACGGATTGACAATAACGTTTGGCAAATACGCTTTTTACAAACATGTCTTAACGGTTAACGTAGATACTCGAAGTGGTGTCAATACATACATGAATACTAAGGCTAGCTTCGCTTTCTACCCTCTCTGTTCACAGTTAAACCATGATTATTAATTATATTTAATTGGTCAATTTAAAACCTTGAATGAATATCATTTCAAACACAAATTGCCGTTACAGTGCTCCATCAGTTGTTGCCATAGTGAGGCATTCTGTCTTATAAACACCTGTTGACACACATATCTAACCATTGTATCAATCCTCCCTACTCTCTTTCGTCAGATGGCAAGCCCATGATGCGCCATGGAGACACAGGGGACTGGATAGGAACGTTTCTGGGTCACAAAGGTGCTGTCTGGGGAGCCACTCTGAACACAGACGCCACCAAGGCTGCCACCGCGGCGGCTGACTTCACAGCGTGAGTGAGGGTCCAGACTGGAAGCAATATGTCTAAAACAATCAAGTCTTATAACTTAAGAAACATCTTTGTCTAACAACTTCCAAAAAAGAACTGGTAAAGTGGTACTGATCATGCTTATTAATAAACCTGCAATGGACATGATACACCCTGTCTCATATCCTTTTGTATTTGCTTTTTTAAATCACTGGGGGAAAAACCCTGCTTTCAAACACATTACATGAAAAATAAACAATAATCCTGCAGCTACATGAATCGTTATCAATGAAAATGTGTGTTCTGTGCTTTTCAGAAAGGTGTGGGATGCAGTAAGTGGAGACGAGGTCCTCACACTGGCACACAAACACATCGTCAAAACCGTCAACTTTACTAAGGTCAGTGAAATTAATTATTTCTGCACATGTCTTGTATTCTGTTATGTGTGCATTTTTTTAATATTTATTGTCATATTTCTGTCTCAATATACCTGTGCCTCTGCTATCAGGACAGCACCTGTTTGCTGACTGGAGGAAACGACAAGCTTCTGCGCCTCTACGATCTTATCAACCCTGAAGCAGGTAAGCCAATGTAATCAAAGAGGAGACTTGCTTATGCACAGATCCATGTCTAAACAAATAGGATTTTTATTTGATCGAGTTTAAAAAGTGTCTCCCTTTTGGGTGTCTTCATCATTTGCTGTAGATTCAGCCCTTATCAATGCATCACTTTTGCCTCCTCTTTGAATTATAAAAAGGAGAGATGACTGTTGTTTATTTTTTCTTCTAATGTAGTTAACTGTTAAATGTTTTTGTCCTTTTTAGCCCCTCAAGAGATTGCAGGTCACACCTCAGCCATAAAAAAAGCCTTGTGGTGTAACAACGACAAGCAGATCCTCTCAGCAGCCGATGACAAAACCATAAGGTACTATTTTGCGTGTCAATGACCACATCTAAGTGTCAAACTCCAATTCCACATCCTGACTGTGACTGCTCGACTTCCTCACAAGTTACCTCAATTTTGACACTGAACGCAGCAGAGACCTTATCTGTGTTTTGACCTTGTGTCCAGGCTGTGGGACAGGAGCTCCATGGAGGAGGTGAAACAGTTGAAGTTCGACACAGCAGTGAGCAGCATGGAGTATTTGGCTGATGGAGAGATTCTTGTGATCACATATGGAAAGACAATCGGTTTCTACAACGCTCTAAGGTAAGTGACTACATCTAAAAGCCTGGGTAAACAAATATGTTGATGGTGTAGACATTTAGCTTCTACACACAGTGACATTAAGCCAGTACAGCTATAGTCATTTTCATTATTTTCCAGTCTCGACCTGATCAAGACAGTTGACGCCCCGGCTCCCATCAACTCCGCCTCCCTCCACCCAGATAAAGACTTCTTTGTTGCCGGTGGAGAGGACTTCAAGCTCTACAAATTTGACTACGGCACCAAGGAAGAGCTGGGTGAGGACAGGAGAGACATTTTTCAAATTTTAGAGACACTGTAAACCTTTTTTTACGCATGCACTATATTGTGTAAAGTCAAAGGTACTTCAAATGTTTTACTGTGAATGATCCTCATATCAGACATATAGGTAAAGAGGATGTCTAAATGTTGAGTGGTTTCCTATTTTAGTAGTAGGGAGAAACCATGACAAAATATTTACAAATGTGTCCTTGTTTTCTCTTTGCCTGTAGAGTCCTATAAGGGTCATTTTGGTCCAGTGCACTGTGTACGCTTCAGTCCAGATGGTGAGCTGTACGCCAGCGGATCTGAGGATGGCACGCTACGACTGTGGCAGACAGCTGTGGGGAAAACCTATGGCCTGTGGAAGTGTGTCCTACCTGGTAATATTCCAACCGTGGCATCAGCTGACATTTAGCTCAAACATATATATTTAGCAAGGCTAAATGCTGAAGCCAGTGTGAGGTCTCTGTATGTGCAGATCCTCAATTTGCCACAAAATGCTGCCTTTTTTTAAAACAGAGCATCTCTAATGTCATCCTTTTGTGTGGGGACACAAAGTCAACTTAAGTTAGAATCTCAATCACCTATGTATGTCATGGTGAGATTTGTCAATGTTCTTTCATAAAGGAGAAAACATTTGGATAATGTTAGTTATAGAGAATTAAAGTTGAACTTCCATGAAGTTTCGGAACTTGCCATAGACAGACTTAATAAGTAGTGTTCCTTATTGAAGCAGTAGAGGGACCCTGGCTGTGATCAAAAGACAGACAAATCAGGTTTTGACAGTCTGACCGAACATCCCTCCTTTCTAAACACCCATACTTTCTATATTCCACACCTTTTTCTAACTCTTTTTTTCTGCCTTGCCCTACTCCTCAGAGGAACTGGGGTCAGAGAACTCTGAGCCGCTGTACACTACCCCCCCTGAGATCAAAGCCTGAGGAGAAAACAGTGCTGTTTGGAAACGGGATGAGAAGAGAAAAGAAAAAACAAGCGGAGGTGTGTTCCAGCTTTCTATCCAGCCCCAGCAAGGAGCCGAGTCCAGAGCATCTCCATTCACCAGGAACTGATGTGGATATAAAGACTGCCTGTCTGTCATAGACTCACCCACAATTAAACTGACAAACACGATTTTATGCAGTCATATGGACAGTATGGGCTGGAGAGTAAAGCAGTAGAGCTGTGAGTATCGGCTCATCGCTGCCTGCTTTCTCTCTGATTAGCCCAGATCTGTCTCGCTGCTTACATTTATTTTATCTTCCATTAAGCCTTGAACCCCAACGTCCAACCCCCATTTGGTTTCAAAGTTAAGATATGTAATGAGCTGGACTAAGGCATTTGTTTTCAGTTCTCTAGGTAGTTGCACAGTTTGTGCGAGAGTAAGTTGTTTTCATTTCTTCAAAAACACTGCTTTGAGTATCCGCTGCTTTTGTACTGTACTGGTTAAGTATGTGTCAAATAAAAGAAAATATTGTTTTGTGACAAAGAAAAAAAAAGAAAGAACTGTCACTGTTTTTTTTTCATTTTGGCTTCTGACTTCTTCATTTATGTTTTGTGAAAAATAAACAAACGCATTACAATTTTATTTTTAAGTAATGCACAGAGATCAAACAGGTTTTGGTGTTTTTAATTGTTCTTTATTTTACCTGTGCAAAATGCGGATGAATAAGATCCCGTTATCATTACATCGTTCAATCAAGCAAATACAAACTGTCAACATAAAGGAAAAACGAAGTATTATCAAATGTCTTTATAAGTCACTCTATCAACGTGCTGTTAAAACAAGGTGAGTGAAAGGCGGGTCACAAACTCGTGACGTGATATTCATTTTCAATAGTTGCATGTGTGTCCCGCCAATGAGGGAGCACTTTCTAACAGCGTCTGACCAATAGGAGCCGGTCTTTCAGGCAGTCACTTCCGGCCTGTGTCGTCTCCATGAGTAGCAGCTATTCTTTTACCAAAAGCCTTTAACTCTGTAATAGCCAGTTTCAGTTCTTCATTCTTCTGAGTGGAGGAGGAAGCGTGGGGAACTACACATTCATTTTGTTTTTCGTTAATTTTTTATTTCTTACTTCGACACATGCTTCTTACCTCCTTCTAATTAAAACCAGTAAGCGGCGCTGGTTAGCTGTGCGCCTCTCAGAAGTACAACTCCTCTCCGTTTTCCCCACTTTCCCCCTCGGTGTTAGCTAGCTAACTTACCCAGGCTAAGGAACCTCAATCCCTGCAGCTGCACGCAGACATGTCGGAGTACCTGGACGACCCGTCCGTGCTCACAAAGGAAAAGCTGAAAACCGAGCTTGCGGCCCACGACGTGGAGCTCCCGAATGGCAACCCGACCAAGGACGTGTATGTGCAGCTTTATCTGAAGCACATTACCGCTAACAACAAGAAACATGTCACCACGTCTGTGGACGTCTTCTCCAGCGACGAGGATCTGCCTCCGCCCGTAGTCTCCAGCAGAAGTCGCTCCTCCGGCAGAGTAAGTTCACCAAATCATACGCATTTAACGTAATTTCAATAAATAAACGCTGCAAAAACTCAGAGCACGAGGATGCAGCGTGGTACAAGTTTTGCCAACTTGACTCAAAAGTATGGCTAAGTTGCTTTGCACTTAGTTATATCTATATAATATATAATTTACAGTGCAGATATAAAATATATAAATATACCATATCACAGCTGCAACTAACCATGTAGGCCTATCAACCACTGACAACGTTGTGATTCTAAATTAGCCTACACGTCTAAAACTAGTCCAAAACAAATGGCCATCAAAAGTTTGAAGATACATCATGTCTTATCGTAATGAAGTAACCCTTTAACTAAATAACATCTACTATTCTTATTATAATACTCAGTATAAAATGTAAATAGGCTTGGACCTCAGACTCCATTCATCCATAGCACTATTTGCCATGAGTCCCCACCCCAAAAAAATGTCCTTGTTTTGCCATCTATAACACAGCCTAGGTTAGAAACATAGATGCAGTTGGTATTATTAATTATGTCCTGAAAAACATTTGGAAATGTAACTGTGAAACTGTTTTTCTATATATTGAGACCGCCTTTGTATCCCAGTTTGGCCATTCATAGCTCTAATCAGGGGCCAACCCTAAACAGATTCACATGCTTCAGTTTGCACGACCTACACCCAAAAAGCTTTCCAGCCTAGGTAGAAGAGGAGTGCCTTTCTGTTGTTGGTCACAACAAAACAACAGAAACCTTAGATTGATCTGCTGATCTAGAACTGGTTGGTATCACTTGTATCAGTTATCTGAAGTGCAGACTGGGTTCATTCATTGTCTTTGACATAATACATTCATCAGCATGTGTTTTTTAAAAGTCCGAGTGGACAAATAAAGTCTCAGCTTTACCTGATGTTACATGAAACACAATCCCGCCCAGAAACTGTTACAGATAAAGAAGCTAATACTGTTGTGTTGAAAATCAATTGGTTTTAAAGTCTTGAGATTGCATTATAGCTATCAAGCTTAAGTTGTTGTACCAGTGAGAAGGGTCTCAGTTTCTCAGCATTCGTCTGTTAATAACTATGATTAACATGTAATAATCCCGCTCCAGCCAGCGACTGCTGCATACTTCAGAGCCTTCAAACAGGAGACTGATTGTATCGATGCAGCAAATATTCCAGACATGTACCCGAGTATTTTAATACAATTAGTATACTATAGATGGGAAAAAACACAAATATGATAAAAACAAATCCTTACAATTTCACACTTAATGTTGATGTGCATGTTTGTCAACTTTTTATAAACACAAATCCTAATTTTGTTTATTTTTAATTTTTTCTTCTCATTTTACACTCATATTTGATTTAATTGTCATAATTGTACATACCTTTAATCACATTTTACTTCACCTATTCACTTTTTTTATCTTTATTTATTTTTTTATTATTATTTTGGCTTTAGTTGCACTATATGTGCTTCTCTGTGAATTTATTTTTGATTGGACAACATTGTTGTTGTTGCACGCTGTAGAGAGTACTGCACATTGTATATTTCCTGCTCTGTTTTGAATTCTTGGATGTGTAGTAGTACGACAGGTGTGCAGCAGGAGGTGTCCAGTCTGAGCTTGTTTTGGGGGGGTAGTCCGTACCGTACACGATGAATGAATGATGGGTGTGAGCAGAAGAAAAGACTTGACTGTGAGAAATGACATGTGGGAGGTGACGGAGTTTCTGTGTTTGTTTTTCCCTGCTGCTTGTAGTTCAGGTATTTGAGTCGATCAGCAGAGAAGATTCATGTGTTTTGACTGAACTCACGTTATGAAGTTGAATACATGGAAATGAGGAGAGGGGAAGTTGTTTATTGCTTTGTATCGCACGCCAGATGAGTCACATCAACGTGTGTGTGTGTTTAGATCTTTGAGTTGAGTTTGATATGAGATAATGAACAAACTGTGTCAAAGAGGAATGCTAGGACGCGGTGCCCTCTTGGAGATTTGTTAGTTGTGTGTTTGGAAGACTTTCTGCTAACTCAATACATGTAAACAAACAGTGTATGACGTTAGGGTGATGAGGTTATTTCTTTTTTTCTTTTTTCAAATAATGGCCTTTCCATTGGAGCTTTAAATGGCAGAGCAAGAGACAGTTTACCAGCAGCTGGTACTGATATCTTTATGGCCTCTTCATTCAGGAAATACTTTTCTTAGGAAAGTGGAATGTGTGTGTGTGTGTGTGTAGCGGGGGCGTGTTAAAAAAGCTACGGCACGTGTGTAATGTCTCGGGTGTTTGTTTTGTAGGGTAGCGTGGTTGACGTTTATGTAATGAAGCCCAGTGTTCACATGTCTGAGTGATTACAGGCTGCAGGTACGAGCTGCCTTTGGAGGTTGGCCCTGCAGCTCAAAAATGAATTCCTGACATTTTTCAAATAGTTTACCGAAGTCGAGGAGGATTTTCAACATGGCTTCACGTGCATTTTGTTTCTTCCGTTTTTACGCTTGTCTGTAATAGTGAGATTTAGAGGAAAAGTGTGACACCAGCAATTCAAAGAGTTGTGGTTAATCTGAGCAAAGGCTCACCACACTTACTCCACTGTTATTCAGCCAAGCAGTGTGTTGCATCATGCAGCCACCGGTCCTGGCATGTCTCACCCTCAAACTACTCCATCCAGGCTTGAATGAGGAGTAGTAAAGGAAAGTTTGACGCTGTTTGTCGGTTGTGAGTTTACTCCTCGGGCCAAACTGTGAGCTCAAGGTTTAGTAATGCCATTAAAGGCCAGGGTGTGGTCTGCAGAGGAGGGATCACGGAGGCTTTCCCCCCTCCTCCCGCTCTCAGCTCAGACTGATGTTATTATGAAACAGCCTGGCTCACCTCCAGACTAAACGCTGCCGAGGGCCCACTGAGACCCGGGGTGAGACAGCCTCTCTCTGTCTCCCACCTTTATTGCATGTTGTGAACACCTCACGGCAGCCTCTCGTCACTGAAGTTGAGCGTATCATCTTTGCATTCCTCACATTTTCCGTTGATTTGCTGCCATATGAATCGGTTGTAGAGTCGCTGCAGGCCCAGATGTTGATTCCAAGTCACTTTTAGAGTGGGTTTTTTTATGGTCACAGTAAGAATTACAATGAGTAGTTTAGGTTTCGGTGTCTAGCTTCATCAACTTTGATCAGCTGATTTACATCAAAGAGCACCAGTGGTCTTTTGGAATCACTGCAAATGAGTTTTGTTATCAGATTGCTATGTCACCATTTGTCTTTGCTGTTGTCCCCTATTTACTGAAGTAGAAACTAGACTGCAGCAAGAACAGCTAACATCAACCGTATGTAGCAGCACTGAAGAGTATTTAGGATATAACTTATATTGCAAGAGTTAAGATTTTTTAGTTGGCAAAATTATTTATTTAGGATTCTCTTACATCAAATGCAAATATGATGTTCGTTTGAAAAAAACAAAACAGATGGAGTAAGGATTTTATCTTTACAATTGTAAGTGCTATTTAAAGACACAAGATAAGGACTGTAATGTCCATATATGTAGACCTGGTTCAGGGGAATGTCAACGTGACGCCACAACCCTGAAGGAAGTGAAGTGAGAACATCACATTCTTCAGTCTCCAGTTTGTGGGTGAACATCGTAAAGCATCTGGAGGTATTCTCCTTGTAAAGACATACCTCTTCCTGTCGCTGCTTCCAAGTAAAATCCTTCAATTTTTACTGAATTATTTACTGAACTAAGACATATTGCAGTGTGTTTAAGCGTATAGATGTGAAACGGCAGATTGTGTCTTGCCTCTAATTAGTTTAAAGCCTTTAGGCGTTATTTTAGGCTTTTTTAATTACGTACTCTGCTTTGAATGCGTTATTTCCTCAAGTTGACAATGAACTGCTGCAAGGAATTTTGTGATAGTTCTTGCCCGTTTTCCAATTCCAAATTCAAATGGTTATTTTTTAATAAACCACAACTTTAAGTCCAGGAATCGAAAAGGGCAGTCTTTACTTGTTTTTGTTAAACCTTTACATTTTCACACGTTGCCTTGAACAGCAACAGGACAGGTCTGTTATTCACCAAACCATGTCCGTGTCCAAACCATGTCCGTGCCAACTTTGGATTATATAAGGGACTGTACCCCGACCAAAGCATAACTTTATACACTCTGCACACACCTTTTTCTTAAGGACATTTGATTCTTTTGAAAAAAGGTTCAAATCATGCCCGCATGAGTATCTTCTCACATCAGTTTTAGGCAAAACATCTTCTGCATGCATATCTGTTTACTCAAAATCTCAGCCTCCTGCAGATGTGAGATAAGAATGAGGCACATGGCTTCATTTCAGAGGCAGCTGGTTTCAAACAGAGTAATTTCCTGTAGGCTGGTGTATGAGAGGCGACTTCAGAACAAGATGTGCCTGCTCCATCTGCCTAGAAATGCTGCTTTGTTTTCCCCCCCTTATGTTATTGAAGAAAACTCCCAAAGTTTAAGCCTGTCTTCTAAATCATGTGAGGAAATTAGGCAGCATTAGCTTTTAAATGTTGAGTCCATCTACATTCTTTTCCTGCACTTAAATACAGGCATCCATTTATCTACATCATCTACATTCAAAGCAACAATGCGTTTAGTTGACCCTTTGTTAAGCCCCGCCCCTTCGCTAAACTACGTCAAGTTCTCTGTCCGATGTTGCGCTATGATTGGCGAGTCTGTATTCAAGAGGCTTAGCGAACGGTCATTTAGCCAAATGGTAAACCTGTTCGGCTAACTGTCTGTCAAAGGGCTTTCTTCTGAGCAAATTGAGAACAAAGGCATTGGTTCACGGGAGAATGTTTTAAGGTGAACAGGTGTGCATGTTGGGACAGAGTCTATTTGAACCTTTTTAGATTTGAACCTTCCCACTCAATACCTGAAAAAAGAACCATCCATTCCGATGAGAAAAGTTAATGCTATAACCAACAGAGTGTCACTCGTTAACATTGTGTCAACTTGGTTGGCGGTTCACAAACAGCCCACATGCTGTCTGTCCGCTCTTCTGTTGTCGTTACTGATCATATTGCCTAGGGACAAAAATAAATCCATAGCAGTCCCTACAGTTGGAGGTAGATGGTTGTCCTCCCACGGGAAGGTCGGTGGTTCGATCACCAGCTCGTGCAGGCAACATGTCGATGTATCCTTGGGCAAGAAGATCCCTAGACTCAAACTGCTCCCAATGGCCAGCGATGTGTGAATGTGTGTGAGTCTCCCTGAGCAGGTGGCACCTTCTCAGCAGCCTCTGCCTGTATGAATGTGTGGGAAAGCTCTTTAGAAATGTAGTATTTTTAGCAACCAGGAAAATGTATGATTTACCGACCGGCTCTCTTGCCCCCCCCCCCCTCGCAGAAAGCCACCAGGAAAACAGACAAGGTTTTGCCGGACGAGATGGACGTCACTGTGCTGACTGACGGCGGCCTGATGGACGAGCTGCAGAAGCACGGAGTGAACGTGGGGCCGATTGTGGGTGAGTGCTGCGAGGAGTGATTACTTCTTGGTCAGTTAGTTTAACCAAGCAAGACACAGTCATGAAAATCACGTAACCGTCTTAAAATCACAAATCAAAGCAGGATTAATATTAACCTGGTCACTAATAACAATCTTGACAAACAAAGGAAAGGTAGATCGCTGATAAAGCACAGCACCAACTATCAGTGTCATCCTCACCCCTGTGCTCACTTTCTCTTTTTAACAGAAGCTCCAGTCACATTTACCTAGCACTCCCTTCAGATGTTTTACATGAACACTACCATGGGAAGGAGGGTGCTAAGTAGTAGTGGCTTAAAATCAATGAAGTAAACATCAAAAGAAGTGTGCTGAATTTATGGAGAGAGGAGTTTAACATGGCTAAAGTGTACTGAAAATATTATAGCGTATCTTAATGTGTATCATATTTCTATCATGGCTGTTGTTGTTGTTAGCTATTAGTAATATCAGTATTGTTAAAAAGTATTTACTTATTTCTTTATGGTTTTGGTTTCATAGTCTCTGGCACGCATGCTTCCATGCTTCTAATGTGTTTCTATTGCATTATCTCTACATGCTTTTAATGTCTATTGTAAAGGATTTTGAATTGCCTTAAAATGCACTATTTAAATAAACTTGCCCTGCCTTTTAAAGACATAGACAGAATAATGAAATGTCCCTCCTTCCTGCTTGTCCTCGCAGCCTCCACCCGTAAGCTGTATGAGAGGAAGCTGCAGAAGCTTCTGGATGAGGGTCCTGCACAGCCACCGCTGCCAGAGGTCATCGTCACGGAGACACAAGTGAACCACAACGGCAACTCGGACTCAGACCTGTACAGCGACAAGGAGGATGGTAAGAACAATGTGACGCCTTTCATGATATGCTCCACACTACGGCAGGTTAAAGGTTTATACACTAGTCAATGTTAGATTTACGTTTAAAAAACATTTGCAATATGTATTCACTTTAAAGTTCTTTACTACAATATAATCATGATTTACCATAATGATAGATTATATGTGGAGTGTTAGTAAGCCATCATTGCAGTGAGTTGTCATGTTTATTGCCTGCTAATAAACATTGCATTTATATAAAAAACGACTTTCCAAAGCATATAATCTATATTATATATATCATAATATTACATTTTTTGGAAGGTTGTAATTCTTGTACATGTCGAAATGCTGCTGTGACAAAACGATGTATGTATCTATCTAATCTATCTATCCATCCCTCCCTATTGTTAAAAATAAACCCACCTGGATGTCCCTTAACATTATGTGTATTTACTGGGTTCTAACAGAAGTGATAGCAGAACCAGAACCTGTGCCAGAACCTGAACCAGAACCAGTCCCAGTGGTGGAGAGGCCGGTCCGGAGCAGAGGGAAGACGCCCATCACCACCCGCACCCGCAGCAGCCAGCACCACACGGTCAGTAACAAACAACTACTTCAATTTCTTCTACACAGTGACGGATGCCAGTTTGTTATCAAAAACCGGAGAGCAAACCCCAAGAGTGTGCTTGATTTCTTTCAGATAGACCACTAATTTCTTTGACTTTTTGTCTACCTTCCCTTTCCCGTCCATTTTCTCCTTTGTTCCATTTCCAGGTTGTCTCAGGACTTCCGGTTCCTATTGTAAACAGCGTAAAAAGTCTTAGTCCTGATTGGTTCGTACGGCCTTCAATTACTCATAGTTGGGATCAGCAGTGAACTACGGTACTTTACAACAAGCTCAACTCTGGTCATTAGAAATGTCATGAGCTCCTAATGTTTAAGTTAACAATTCAAATGCACCATCAGGGTGTCCGCGGGGTCTTAAAAAGTATTAAAAGTTGATAAATCAATTTAGCAAAAATTAAGGCTATTAAAAAGTATTAAACGGCATTTTCCAAGGTATTAAGAAGGTTCACAGCAACGACAACATGAAACACCCTTTAATTTACTGAAACGACATGTCGGGAAAC
>NW_011333040.1:20625309-20641265 GCF_000735185.1 Notothenia coriiceps
CTTAGAATTTTATTAATCGTCGTGTAAAAAAAAATGGCAGACTGTTGCCTAGAGAAGAGTTTCGTCGGAACTTGCTCCGCTCTGTGTGTGTGTGGGGGGGGCGGAACTAAACGACTACGGTAACGGGTCCCAAGGTGGGTAGACCGGCATACGCAACGCTCTGGGGGTCCAACGGCTCCGTGTGTGCCCGATATGATCATTTTCTGATAACGATGAAATAGCCCCGCCTCCCTCTCCCCACGTCTCCTGCTGCTGCTGGGCTGTCAGAAGAGGGGGAGGAAAAGAGAGGCAGTCACCGTTTATTAAATATTATTATATTATTATACAGAGAACAGAGTCGTTATCAATTTGTTTTAAAGCTCAATAAATAACAAAGAAGACCTCTGACCGGCACTTTTCAAATTTTGTACGGAAGATTTAAACTTTAACGGACATGTTGACCGGCCGAACATTTTTTTTACGGAAACTCTGCCGCACGGTCCCCTCGTCCCTTGGAAGAGGCGGAGAGGTGGGTGTTTTTCATCTGCTGGTGGACTACCTGAGAGATACAGCAGGAGAACACGCCGTCCACCGCGGAGAATAAACAGAAGGGAAACAGAAGGGCAACCATGCTCCGGGGTCTTCTTCGCTGCTTTTGGTGTATTTCGGGCGGCAGCAGCGCCACTTACAGGCCTGACATATGTACTACATCGTTTCCAGCATTTCCAGCGGTCTAGTGTGAACGGACACATTAATGAATCGAATGCGTGTGAACGGAAGACTTTTTTGCGTATGCGTTTTACCGTATGCGTCCTCGTGGGGCCGGGGTCTAAGCCAAACTATATCCGGTCACAGAGATCTGCTATTTTAAAGTAAAGTCAACACATATAGACCCTAAATATAGTCTATATTAAGAACGAGAAAAGTCTTAACATATATATCCTTTTTTGTAAACATATGACAAATGTGTGAGGGTGATGACGTCAGAGCATCGTCTTATGTGCCAGGGCTTAGCCCCGGACAGCCCCAGCCCAATTTAACCCTGGGTATTTGTGAGGGAGCTCCTATATGGCATTACCCCGCTGAAGCTCACCAAAGTTTAACATATTTTCATAATTGTTTTGTTTATTGGTCAAATACTGGTTTCTAATGGTTTCTGAGGAGTTTTACTGGAATGAAAGAGCACAGAGTCTACAGAAGCAACAAAGCAGCATACTGCATTAAACCTGACCTTCACAGAGAGGTTGAAGTTCATGTGGAAAGGAGGCTTCAGTAGTCTGTCTGCACTCTGTTTATTTTTGCTATCTTACAATCAATATAGTAAATGTGAGGTAAAGTGTGTTGCCAATGTAACCGGTTAGAACTCAAAGTTGCGATGAGGTCTTAAAATGTATGGAAAGGGTCTTAAAAAAGGTCTTAAAAGGTATTAAATTTGACTTCAGGATTCCTGCATATACCCTGACCATTCACCCAACTATGTAACATAACGTTTTTTCTTTTCAGTAACATAACTTTAAGTATTACATTTGTTACACAAAAATAGCCTTATTTCAGAGACAAACTGGACTGTGCAGTGTAAGGAGTAACTAACCACATGTTATATTGGATAAATATAATTAAATGACATATAATATTGCTATAAACACAAAATAAAGCATTGACTGTTATTGCTGTATCATGACCAGCTGATCCCCTACTCTAAAGGAGGGCTAATCTCCCCGAACCCTAACCCTATAAGCATCACTGTGTAAACAGCGGATGATGTCATTTTTTTCTTCCATCTCCATTGGTCCTACGTCGCAATGGCGCAGTTCCTTCATGTTGATACCAGAAGGTCAATAAGTCACAAACCAACACTAGAACTATCTCCCTCTGCTCGGTAACCCAATCAATTACAATTATCTCCAGGTCTCCTCAGGGAGAGGAGAGCTAGCCTTTTCTTCTGCGCAGTGCTTTTTCTCGTTGCTAGCATACCATTAGACCACAGTTGTTTCTTGAGACACACTGCGGTAAAGAACCAGTTGGACCCTTACTTCATCAGTTGTATCACCGTACTTCATTAACCATCAATCTGTATTTAAAAAGTACAATCAAGACCACACATTTTGCAAAGAAAGCAAATTAATTTAAGCATTTCAAGCATTCCCCCCCCCCTAGGTTGTGACACCCAGCATCTGGGGTTCATTACACCCTTTCCTCTGACTCTGGTAAAGGAAGCGGTTTTCCATTATTATTGGAGCAGTCACACCCAGCTTACTGTGAGCCTCATGGTTCAGTGTATCAGTGCTGCTCGCTGCCCGTGAGATTCAAAGCACATGATATGGATTAGCGGCTGCCATGCACGTGCTGGACCTCTTCACACACTGACTTTTCTATTCAGGGAACAGCCCTCATGTTTTCCCCTCACCTCCGTTGCTTCTATCTTCCTCTTTCTGACGTTTGGCATCCCTGGTTTTATACAGTTTGAGTAAAACCATCCATCTTTTCTATTTTGTACTGTAGATAATGACAGTAGTCCATAGCTTCTTTTGGAAAATAGACTGTAAACTCATGTCCCACATGTGACAAGTGTTATTCAGCCGTGTTGCCCCTCTAAATGTAAACAGCTCCTCCTGCTGTTCACCCACTGAACATGCACCTGTTGAGGTGATGACGTCTTGAACAAGAGGTGCTTGCATCGTTGTGGGCCGCTGAGAATAAACTGATATGAGCAGAGGGGGTGGAGCTTGATGTGTGTGTGCATGCACGTGTGTACATTCAGGTATACTTTCTTGGGTAAATGGGAGGAATGTAGCCATAATGGGCTGCCACTGAGAATGTGAAAGGCAAGAAAGAGTTTGCATTCATGGTTCAGACTAAGAAGTATCTGCGCTAATTGATTAAGTGTATAAGTATTCTTGCCAATTTTGCCATCATTCTATAGCCATTTCACTGTGTATTAACGTTTATCTCATTATGATCAGTTTAAGCACTTTTACAAACTACAAACAGCAGTGGTTTACCTTTTTGTCTGAAGAGTTGATGCTGCTGATGAATGAGCTGCACTTCAAACGCTGCTATTCTCATTGTCTGCTGTAATGTGCATACCGTGTGTAGAGAGACCAGTTGATGGATGAGGAAGATGATGATGATGATAATGTCCTGCAAGTTAAGCGCAGATCCAGGAGGTCGTCCCAAAGAATGGTGAATACTCTACCCCCCCCACCGCTTTTCTGCACATCAACACTGTGACTCAGTAAACCCACCAGTGCACAATCTGTGGGAAGAGTTTTCCACCTACACACCTGGCTTCATGCAGCTCAGTCTTTTCCACATCTTCAAATATTCTTTCTATCTGCTAAACTGCTTACGATTTAAATGACTCTGGCACTGCAGGAAGATATATGGTTAAATAAACCCTGATGCTTTCAAATAATGTCTCCAAACATTTTTTTATTGAAATGTTATTTATTATTTGGTAGTTTATTAGGTTATAAAACAGGAGAAACCAAAGAAGCTCAAACCAGCATGAGATGATGACATGATTTTTTTTCCAGTAAAGTTACCTAAATAATACATTGATTATTAAAGCAGACGTCTCCATCATGCTTATAGCTACTCCTTCATCCTTTTAATTCCTTCTCCTGCTTAGCCCCTCTTATCTATTACCTCCTTTCCTCAGTTCTTTCTATACCCTGTGTCAATAGCTCTCTTTTCTCCCGTCCCATCAGACAGTGCCTGAGGATCTCAGGCCTTTATCGATGGATCAGATCCAGGTAAAGTCTAACAGGAGGGTTAGCCAAAGACTGGACAGTCCAGTCCGGGCTGAACCTCCCCCTATCTCATCCAGACCAGTTCAGGTAGCTCTGGGCTGTTTTCTCACGCTCTCATACCTGCATGGGCTCACGGGTCGGTTGGTTCCAATATCTGCTGTTCTGTCGAAGATATGATCATTTGCCTTTCATACCGTCTAACACTGCACCCAATGGTGGAAAATATTTTTGCGTTATCAACCAAGCTGACGGTCACAAATGTGAGGATGTCACTTGTTTCTTCAGCCATTAGGAACTTTTAGGGGTGTTTGGGGATGTTCCAAATAATTGTTCTGTACTGCCACTAGGTTTAAACAGTTCTGTGGTTTGAGGAATAAATCGTATTCTAAGAATCCTGAAATTCATTATGTCGTTTGCGAACCTTCTGTTTGAAACCTTTAGCTCAAAGACAAAGAACTTGTGCTACTTCCCAAACCCTGCAAGGATTCACCTCACAAGTCAGTCATTCTGCTCAACACTGCTTGGTTAGAGGTGAGCCTTTTGAATGTTTGCCATCTGTCTTTAACAAAAAACTACTTTCACAAAATGAAGCCATTGTTTGAAACTGGCCAGTTGTCAGGTTGTTGGCCATGACTGAGACTGGTCAATGAGTCTCGTGAATTCAATTTTGCTTGATTTTGCCTGTTTTGTTGCCGTCTTAGGAACCTGAACCAATCATTGCACCTTTAAAACCAGGAGTAAGGGTGGGTGGAATGAAATTTGTATTACAGATCTTTCTCTTTTTGGTCATATTTGTACATTTCCGAACGCTATATCTAAGGCAGGACCTCTGACTTGTACTAAACAGAGTCAACGACCGACTGCCAGACCATCAAGACCTTCTTCCCCTCTGGTTCAGCTCGTCAAAGTGGACCCTGTGACTTTTAGCCCTATGTGTAAAATGTCACCCATAAAGAGACAAGAGTACCGCGAGTCTCCGTCCGACCGGTCTGGATCGAAGCCCAATGGTGTCTCCGTAGCTAGGGTACAGTTTTACTTTTACAACTTTGGTGGCTGCATTTCATTCTATTCTCTTGTTTTTTGCTTTTACCGTCCTTCACTTCTGGGTGGTACATTTTCTGTGGATCAGTATGAAGAGTTCACAATCTACTGCTCCAAGTCAACTGCTCCGCTGTGTGTGAAGCTCTCTGCAGAGACACTTGTGTGACAGCTGAGCCGTTGGCTTGTTAAACAATCTCAACACACATTCACACACACATTGTTTGTGAGCAGGACGAGTGCGCATCTCCAGATGTCCTGCTGCATGGAAGGAGGCAGCAGAAAATCACCAGCTTCATGTCCAAGTACAGCCCCATGAAGACGCTCAACAGCACATCCATACTGTCCAACGATGTGTTAGTGAAAAAGGTAGACTGTTTCCACTGCATGGTACTGCAAGGCTCAACTCAACTTGCTAGGAACCCTTTCATTTGTTTTCAAGAAGAAACTGTTGTGGACAGTACCTGTTATTTTCTTTGGTAGCACCTCGTGGGTATCCTGCCCAAACCCAAGCTACCATCAATAGCATCCTCTCTGTTTAGTTGTTGATATAAGTATTCAGCAAGTGTTGCATGGAGGATGCCGTACCAGCTTCAAACAGCATTGTTTAATGATCCGCTAAGATTGTTGCCTAAGCTTTGAGGGTAATATCGGCCTCAGCAAATGGAATTTAGTAGAAGGGAGGCAGGGGACATTCACAGGGTGGTTCAATCGTCAACATGGTGGTACCCAGCCTTTTGTTTGAATAGGTCACATGGTGAGAGGTGTCTAATATCCAGTAGGGTGCCCTCTGCAGGTCCAAACATTCCCCTACAGGGAATGGAGGGAATGTATCATTTGCATCTGCTCTAGAAGTCATGCTCTCCATGGTTGTTTGTCTCTTTAGGTGGAGAAGATTGCAGCAGGCGACCAACCACAGAAAGTAGTGGAGACTGAGGTTCTGAAGGAGCTGTTCCCCAATGACGTCAACAGTCCAACAGGAATCACGTAAGTAACTCATGATATTCTTTTGCTGTGAGTCAATCATTATTGTTTAAAAAAAAAAAAAAGGTTGTCAAACGGTTATGTCAGTCATTTAGTAATCCTGTTTTGGAGGGAATCATTTTCCATCATCTTTGTAGTCTGACCCGGAGGTTAGCATCACTAACTAGCCACTTGTTAGCAAGGTAATTGAAAAAAAAAAAACATTCAAAAAACCCATGGACTTTGTGATGACGAAACCGGAAGTGCTAAAAGGCTCATTGCTGGGTTTTAGGACTCATTCCTGCAACACTTTATAGGACAAAACCAAAGCTTTAACCAGCCGTTTTATTTTATTCTAATTTTGTATTTATTTCATTCTAAAATGGAGCAACTGTCACAAAACCCAGTTCCCCCCCGAGATAAAGTATTCAGATTAATCTCACACTCAAAAACAAAGACTGAATTCCTTTTCTTCGGCAGTGCCACCTGCCGACGACCCATCAGAGGCGCAGCCCACCGCCCATTGAAGCCCAGTGACCTGTGGAATGGTGATGAAAACAGCATCTTCTCGCCAAAGACCACCAAGACAACCAGCTCCTTCTCATCTTACACACAGAGCTGCACTGACAGCAGAGTCACCAGCTTGCCTATTTCCACCACCTCCACCTCCTCTTTCTCCTCCTCCTCCTCCTCCAGGCTTCTTTCTGCAGCTCCCCCTGCAGGCTATACCAAAGCAGCCCCCCGCAGCATGGCCCTGTGGAAGAAGCTGTTCTTGCTGGCCGTTCTGGCTGGTTTCCTGTTCTTGGTTTACCAAGCCATGGAGACCAACATCATCAACCCTTTTGATACCTCAGGAACCGAAGTGGCCAGTAGCGGCACAGCGTAGAAAGCACAGATGTGAAAATAGTGTGAATCTGCATTGTAGCCATTTTATTGATGGGCGCTGTGAAATTACCTAACATCTTTGCCCTTATTTCGTCAAGTTTTTTTCCTTTTTTATTTCTTTATCAATATTCAGTGAATCCCTTAAGAGAAGCAATGTAGCAGTTGCATTGACACAGAGTAACTCCTTTGCTGACTCTTTTTATGTGTGTGTGTGTGTGTGTGTGTGTGTGTGTGTGTGTGTGTGTGTGTGTGTGTGTGTGTGTGTGTGTGTGTGTGTGTGTGTGTGTGTGTGTGTGTGTGTGTGTCATTAACAGCCGTGAAGATGGAGTTTGAACATGTCTTTTTTTTTTTTTTACATCTTATTGAGACAGAGAGACTTGTTATTATACACCAAATTCCTTTTCAATCTTATTAAACCCTACACAGATATTTTCTTAATGCTCAACTCTTATAAATTGAGTGAACTATTGTATTCTAATTAATTATGTGTTCACTGTCAAAAATATTAAATATCAATCCACTCAATAAACTATTATGACTTTACTATGCCTGTAACAGCTTTGATTTTATGAAGATCCCATATACGTGTACTGTTAAAACACAGAAAAAAACTATTTAAAGGCAACACAACGTTCACATATTTTCCCAATTTAACTGAATTTCTACTCCCAGGCTATCTACTAGTTTCACTATGTCACATCTTTAATTTTTTTGGTTTTAATAAAGAAAAATAATTATAGGAATATTTATTTTGTCATTAGTCCAGTAGTGGTTGCTAACACAGGGTTTGGGACCCCACCAGGTGTCCCAGGATAAATTGGAGTCCCGCCAAAATATTACATTTGTGATAATAAAAGAAAACCCATTGTTTGACATTAATGGGATAATGGTAAATGCTACAAAAAAAATGGTGTGACAGTAGCACAAGTAAAGAGTCATACGGTTGGTCACCTTTTAGACTCCCAAGCAATCACAGATGTGCTGCCAATATGGAGGGCCACAGCTGATGAGGTCCGATTTTACCAGGTATTTTGGGATAAATGGGGGGCATTGGCACATAGGTGGTACATGGTCTGCATATGTCTTCTGTTATTAGTTGTTCAAGGCTTTCATCCCCGATTCACACACGTCTATTTAAAGACTTCCATGTTCGAAAGGCATGCAGTGGGTTTATCTCTTCTAACCAGCCATCAAATAACAATTGAAGAAGTGCCAGTGTACTCACACATGGAAAATGATGTGCACCCATCCTCTAGTAACAACCACACCGAACTCAGGTAGATCTACGTTTGTGGTGACATCACTAAGTTACCATCTCAAGAGGGGTCTTCACTCAGCCGCATTACTGACGACAAGAATAGAAACAACTGCCAACAGGTAATCCACTTGTGTTCTTCTCACGGTTTGTCATTAAGATTCAAGGCTCTTAATGTCATTAGTATAGCTACAGTGTAGTTATGTCGATGAAAATCTTAGGTCCCAGGCTCCAACAGTGCAACACAATAAAACCGATAAAGTAGTGCAAGTAAATAAAATATATAATAGAAGTAGTGGGAGTAAGGAACACAATAAAACCGATAAAATAGTGCAAGTAAATAAAATATATAATAGAAGTAGTGGGAGTAAGTCATCTCTGTCACACACACACACACACATACGGAGATGGAACCCTAGAATGGCTAAAATAATTCCCTATAGTTACTACAAGCACCGCCTTCATTTATCAGAGACCAACGTTATGATTGGACAAGAGATCTTGATTGGCAGCTCTATAGCCTTTCCTTATTGGACAGAGTAGCGGACGAACCCGCCCAAGGTTGAAGTTGACGTCACGAAAGGAAAAATCGGTTTAAAACGAGGTCACTCGTTCTCTCGGAGTCGCCGGTTGCAACTAAGAGGAGTCGCCATCTTAAGATACTGAAAGAGTGAGTGCAATTATTCATCTAAAATAAGTGCATATGACATATTACATTTCAACTTATTTATGGAGTATGCATTTAACGAAACCGTCACTTATTTTAGCGTTGTTTTGTTTATGCGACTGTCACTTTTTTCTGCTTAGAGAGCTTCAACCTTGGAGCGGTCAAGTTAGCTTAGCATGCGTTTTAGCATCAGCTATGCTAGAAAGGGAAGAGAGCCATGCTAAATTACTTGACTTTTAAGACAGCCGTGAGATTTTTACATGCGCGTTACAGAAGCGTGTATTGATGTTAACCTTTATGTACCTGTAGTATTCCCTCTGTTAATTCAATGAGCTAAATTAAGCATTTCCTGTCCGCTAAGCTAACCAGCACGTGATATCCCTCGGTTCAGGTGTCGATATGTTTCCAGTTTCATCTACCATTAGCTTTAGGAAGCACAGCTAACTTGTAGCTCATTGCAGCTCCGCCAGCAGGCAGGACACCACCATGTACCCCACCGCACTGACGCAGCTGGCCCGGGGCAACCCTTTCAGCTCACCCCTGTTCAACATCCAGAAAGTGGAAGAACCCAAACAGAGCCTCCATGGACAGAGGACCCGCACACTGGCAGCAGCAGCCACCTCTGAAGGTAAACCCCGCTGCAGAATCCGCGTTAGCTGCGATAGCTTAGCCGACCAGATTAGCCCCGATGCGGCCTACTTCTTTGCGTGATTCAGAGTAGCAACTTTTATATAGCATTATTGCCTCTGTGCATGTTGCAGGTTATTGTTGCAACTCTTGTATTGTTGTTAATGTTGAAGGATGTGTTGAGGCAGTTAGCTCCTAGGCCTTTGCTGCGTGTGGAGGACAAGGAAGGACAAAGTGGGATCTTGCTTTTGGATTGAAGCAAAGTGTATTTCACGTATCGTGCAGATAGTGCATGCACTTTTTCAGGGGCGCATCGGTGATTTAAATTGTAAAGTATTCGAGAAATACGTGTGACCCCTGAGCTACATAGCGGTTGACAAGAACAAATTGTCCTAGCTTGATATATTTATGACTGGTTGTTAAAACCATACCAAACATAACTTCATAAAATCAACTCTGCCCTTTTAGGTCCACAAGGTTTCTGCTAACACGTTTCCAAATCCCCAACGGGCTTCAGCAACAAGTATTGGGGCTAATTCACCTTCACTTGTTTAGGCAGTCAATGGCCAACCATTGTTAAAGGATGCTTTTGAAGTTGGGCTCTAAAGGTGCATATATCAAACATTTATTGTTTAAAAGCAACAGCTTGAAGATTGATGTCCATGTACATATGCTCTTTATTTCTTTATTTGTCCATTGTATTAATACGCTTGACTTTTATCCTAATAGCAATTACTGGTTTATAACAGTGATTCATTTAAATAGTTTTTGTTATGTGCTTTGTGTACGGACTAAATAATTGGTAGTCAAGTCTAAACCTGTTGCAGAAGGGCGAGACTGGCCAAAAAATGTCTTCCTAATACAGCTTTTAGCTTGTTTGACATCCAGCTTTATTGAAGGCATATAACATAACTCTTAAACCAGTTATCTCTAATGTCAGTTCTACGCTCAAAGACAATACCATCCTTTCCAAACCCTGAGGTGTTCTGTTATTAAAGTTAAACCTGTGTTTCTTCAGAGGGAGAAGAGGTTGCGTTCGGCTCTCAGAAGTATTTCCTCCTGTGCGGCTTTGGTGGGATTCTGAGCTGTGGCACCACGCACACAGCTGTCGTTCCACTCGATCTGATCAAATGCAGATTGCAGGTCTGTCCTTGTGACTCGGTGCCCTGTTTTTTTAACGTCACGCGTCATCCCCCCCATGGCTGTTTGTCTTTTTGAAAATGCACCAATCTGCATGGAAGAAATGCCGTCGGCCCAAATGTGGTGAAGCTTTTTTTTTATCATCGTGCATTGATTCCCATGATCCTAATGTGTTGGAGTGATCTTAACATGATTGCATGATTTTGTCACGGTGTTGTACCCGAGCAGCCCCCACTGAGTCAACAGTAGAGGAGTTGTGAAGGTCAGGAGTGCCAGACCTGAAGGAGAAAATGTCATTGTGTGTGCAGACTGTACTCTTTAACCTGGTGGTCTGAATGCAAAGAGAAATTCAGAGAATCTGAATGCAGATATTGCCCGTCACAGTTTAAGACAGTGACTGATTAACTTGTTCTTTGGGGGAAATGATGACAGTCAAAAGGACATTTGATCAGACAGGCATTATGATGATTAGGATGCCTGTGTAATTTGTTATTTTCCATATTTATAGATTTATAGGACCATACTGGTGATATGATACTATATAGCCTAATTATTTTTTTTATAAACTAAGTGAAATCAGTGGCTGCAACAAATCTAGAAACCTTTCGTTTGCTTTAGAAAAGGTAAGCATTCAGTTGTAGTAAATAAACAAAACACTACTGTGGTCCATGAAAGTTCAAACTGCAATCACTTGTTTTCAATGATTTTAATCAACTTTGGTGAGTGATTTTAATACATGGTGGCATGTTAGTGGCAGAGCATCACACAATGGAAGAGTCCTGTCACTTAATTCTTATTTTACATTGAAAACTCTTCCATTTTGTGGCTCTGGTTTGGTGTTGATCTTGATCATGTGCTGCATGTTGCATGCATGTGTCCCCCCTCCCTTCCACAGACGTCGTGTTTGGCTCCTCAAAGTACTATGCCCTGTGTGGTTTTGGGGGTATCCTGAGCTGCGGCCTCACACACACAGCAATGGTGCCCCTCGACCTTGTCAAGTGTCGCCTGCAGGTTTGTACAGAAACAACACGTAGCAGCAGCTCCCCCCCCCTCAGCCCCTTGGCTTCATGTATTTCAGTAAAGCACTAGTTGTGCACAACATTGTTAAACGGTATACATTCACTTATCCCATACTTTTGTTGACATTGCTTAATGCATAGGTCCTAATGATGGATTTCCAAACCATGATATATATTTTTTGCTATTATAGATTCAAGGGTCCAAGCACTTGAAACATACAAGTAAAACTGTTATTTGTAACTTGTGTTTGGGTCCATACCAATTACTTCCTATCTTATAATCTTAAACAGCGTCAAACTCCAGACCCAAGAATTGCCCACCATGATGACATGCTTCATCACTTTGGATTCTCCTTCTCAGGTGGACCCAGAAAAGTTCAAGAGCATCGGTAACGGCTTCAGATTGACAGTGAGGGAAGATGGTGTGAGGGGACTGGCAAAGGGCTGGGCCCCCACCTTCATCGGCTACTCCATGCAGGGACTCTGCAAGTTTGGCTTCTATGAAGTGTTTAAGGTCTTCTACAGTGACTTGTTGGGAGAGGTGAGTCCAGATACAGCTTTCAACAACACACACCTCCACTCTGTCAAAGAAGAAACAGATTCTACTTTGTTTGTATTTGTGATTCAAAGGACCTATTGTAACAAACCATGGCATTGTATAGTTTATCACCAAATGTATGTTTCATATAAAAAGTGCAAACATGTACGTTGATATTTGCTACTTGCACATGCAAAAGTATGCTTCCTATATTCTTTAAATACGCTTACGGCTGTTTAGCACCACGTACATGTATTTGAATGTTCTGCTGGGACCCAAAGGTCTGTAACCTGGTCACACATGTACCTGAACTAGCTTAGTGTAACATGAGGCTTTGGTCAACACGCTCCTTAGATCCACCTCTGGAGGGGCTCTGAACGGAGCCCCTCGGCAGCTTTCTGGCTGTACAGTTGGAGGTGCTTGAGTCATTGGCGTGTGAGAACAGTCTACCTGTCCCCCAGCCCAACTGCAGCACTGGCAGCCCTGTCCTCTACAGACAGGGAGCCCCCAGTGATGCTTGCCTGGTGGACGGACACTCTGCTCATCTTAAACTAGATGAATGAAATGCTTTAGTTGTTTGAATAAAATGTATGTATAAAATACACTTGTTTAGTAGATTGGTATATTAAAGAGTGTTCTGTATACTAGTGTTTGATACCCCTCTCTGTACAGCATGAGAAAAAAACTGTTAAATGGAGTAACTTCCAAGGTAGCAGGTAGTTAGTGTATTTAGCTGCTATAAGGACGTTTCACCCAAAAAATGAGAGTATTTACTTTTTGTGGCAATCTTCTTTTTTTCTGCGCTTGAGTGAAGGATGGGAATTTTGCAGGGTGTCTGTGTTCTGATCTGGCTGACCATTATTTTTGTGTTCACACCAAACAGGAGAACACCTACCTGTGGAGGACATCGCTGTACCTGGCGGCCTCAGCCAGCGCAGAGTTCTTTGCAGACATTGCTCTGGCTCCCATGGAGGCTGTTAAAGTTCGCATTCAAACTAAGCCAGGCTACGCCAACACCCTCAGAGAGTGTGTCCCCAAGATGTACGCAGAGGAGGGCGTCTGGGCGTAAGTGCACCAACTTTTTCTCCGTAATCCATTTTTTTATCAGTCACTGTCAGTGAGGTTGAATGGCTGCCAAGTTATTCCAATATAGGGTGTTTTATTAGGGCTTTAATTATTGACAACACGCTCCTTAGATCCACCTCTGGAGGGGCTCTGAACGGAGCCCCTCGGCAGCTTTCTGGCTGTACAGTTGGAGGTGCTTGAGTCATTGGCGTGTGAGAACAGTCTACCTGTCCCCCAGCCCAACTGCAGCACTGGCAGCCCTGTCCTCTACAGACAGGGAGCCCCCAGTGATGCTAGCCTGGTGGACGGACACACTTTATTGTTACTGCACAAAACTAGAAAGCATTCATGTGTGTGTGGTTATTTTGAATATCAACATGTGAATCAGGGTTAGGGAGCCTGACTGAAAAACTGTGAAATGTAAACTGTTCAGTTTGTCTCTGCGTAAAAGAGGTCAGTAAAAAGTGAACAAATCTGAAAGATTTGCACTTAAAAACTGTTTCCAGATTTATAAACATTCACTTGCCAAATAAACAGTTTTTTAATTTTTTGAACAAACTGAAGGTATAATACTCTTCACGAGTATTTGTGATTAAGACACAATTCTGTGCTGGCGACACAGGTCCAACATGTGTAGAATAAAATAAAAACCTTAAAGCTAGTAATTGAAAAAGCACCGATTCGGGGAGCATGACGCCGTAGTTTCTCATAGCTGAGCCATGTACTAAAGTAATTCAAGTAATTAAAAATGTCCTCAGATGAGACTTTGCGACTTAATCATGTGTCATCCTGCCAGCTAAAGAAAATGAGTAATAGTGAACCAGCCAATCACTGCAGTGTACTGGTGAATGTTCTCGAATATCAGTCTTTGTTTTCCTTTCTGCTAAACCAGACAAACTCAACACGTATGGGTTTGAACCGCAAGGAGAATCCACCGATCACATGTTAACACAGTTTGTCACACATCTCCCACTTCCTATAGTTTCTATAAGGGTGTGGTTCCCCTCTGGATGAGGCAGATCCCCTACACCATGATGAAGTTCTCCTGCTTCGAGCGCACCGTGGAGTTGCTCTACAAGCACGCTGTCCCCAAGCCCCGTAGCGAGTGCACCAAATCTGAACAGCTGGTGGTCACCTTCATTGCCGGTTATATTGGTGAGTAACGCATCACAAACCCATCATAATGCTTTGTAAGCTAGAAAAACCAATGTCTGTCTAGTTAATGAAACGGTAACAAATAAGTTATTTCAAACAATTTTCGGGTATATAAGAATATTTTGACTTGAATTGCTAGGTATTTACATTGATATCAGTCTTGTATAATTCTAGTACATTGATACTGCAGCTGATCTACAGACTGTTCTCTGATGTGTTTCTTTTTGCTCTGTGCAGCTGGTGTGTTCTGTGCCATCGTGTCCCACCCTGCTGACTCTGTGGTGTCTGTACTGAACAAGGAGTCAGGCAGCACCGCTACCCAGGTCCTCAAGAAGCTGGGACCCAAAGGTATGTATCGCCGTCACACATGTATCAGAACTAGCTTAGTGTTACATGAGGCTTTTGTCAACACGCTCCTTAGATCCACCTCTGGAGGGGCTCTGAACGGAGCCCCTCGGCAGCTTTCTGGCTGTACAGTTGGAGGTGCTTGAGTCATTGGCGTGTGAGAACAGTCTACCTGTCCCCCAGCCCAACTGCAGCACTGGCAGCCCTGTCCTCTACAGACAGGGAGCCCCCAGTGACGCTAGCCTGGTGGACGGACACTCTGCTCATCTTAAACTAGATGAATGATATGCTTTGTTTAAAATAAAATGTTTGTATAAAGTACACTTGTTTAGTAGATTGGTATATTATAGAGTATTCTGTATATCAGTGTTTAGATACTGGTCTCATACAGCATGATGTATGGATTCATCAATCTGGTATTGTGTGTCTCCAGGTGTGTGGAAGGGTCTGGTTGCCCGTATCATCATGATCGGTACTCTGACCGCCCTGCAGTGGTTCATCTACGACTCCGTCAAGGTCTACTTCCGCCTGCCCCGCCCCGCCCCCCCCGAGATGCCAGAGTCTCTGAAGAAGAAGCTCGGCCTCACAGAGTAACCCCCTCACTTTATTCCGCCACTGAGCCGCAGGTGACACATCTAAACCCCCCCCGCCGCCCAACTTCCACAGTGCACTCAGCAGTTTTCTATATTTATGTTTCCCGCCTGCTGCTCTGCACAGGGCTGCTAATAATGTATATTTAAAAACAGAAATCAACAAGGAGAAGATGGAACTGTTGCTTCTGACTTACCGTGAGTCGGACGGACACAATCCTCTGTAGAAACACCATCTGGTTTTATCAGTTCCTGTCATTAGAAGATTGTTCTCATTCTAATAAAATAATTTAATTCCCTGGAAAACCCTTGGCTGTCTTTCTTCTTTTCTACGCAAATGTGTTGCATAAATGACTGTTCCGCTGAATAACGAGCCTTTTTATGGAATAATTAAGGTTATAAAACTGTTTCTAATTAAATATTTTTGAGTACAACAAATATATGACCCGCTCTATCGAAATCAGTCGGAAGTCGCAACGGCTCATTTAAAAATAAACATGTATTTGTGTTGTGTGTTTTTGTTTGATTAGAAATAAACAAAGTCTTGGCTTTCAGTATATGAAGCTTTTATTTCCATAATTACACGATAAATACATGTTTGAAGCTTGTAAAGGGAAGATGACAGCTCGCCACTCTGCTCTTCCGCAGCGTCGCCCCCCCTCCCTCCGGCTGACATGAATGTAAGGCGTAGAGTAATCATAAATAACACGGCAGGGTCCGTTACAGTTTGTTTTCATCTGATTTCAATTAAAACAAACTCTTGGCTTTCAGAATATTAAACTTGTTTCGGCAAATTCAGATGATAAATACAACTTTGAAGCTTGTAACGGCATAATTACAAGCGGAGAACGGAATAACTTAACGCCACAGCAGGCATAACAACAGCCGGTGTTTCTCGTGAGGGTTTTCCCCGGGAAACAAACACAATACACACAAAC
>NW_011333040.1:20641300-20672406 GCF_000735185.1 Notothenia coriiceps
ACACACCACGACCACGTACCCAAATGTCTGGGTCATTTTAGGTAGTCCACGTCGACATCTAAAGACATGACCCAGTACCACACGGTAAGAATTAAGTTAAAAAATGTCTCGGATAAATGTGCAGTCTGAATTTTGAACCAATTGATCCCCAATTAGGTTAAGGAGTTGTAATAAGAAGTAAATGATCGAATTAGCGAAAGAACGGGTTGTTATCGTACTGCTTCTAGAGAAAAGGAACCGGTTGTAGAAGTAAAAGTGGTACTCCAACGGTCCTTGGTCACCGTGCCGAGGTGCTCGGAGTACGAGGACGCGGTGCTTCTCTCGTATTGGGTATTTTGGTGTGTAAATGTAAACAGGTCGAAAAGAAAAAAACATGTTTACCACTAAAGATAAAAATTAATAACTCGAAATGCCCACCGATCACCGTTCTAAACATATGACGAAACAAGATGCGGTTCGTTAGATAATGGACAATAATGTCCTAGGAGGAGTAACTTCACAGTAATAGCAAGACATGTTATTTTTTAGGAATGGGGGACTCAGGTGAGACGCACGACGAGAGGAAAAATGAGGACAAGACCACACGCACTCACACTTACTACACACACGTACAATAACACGTGACATACACAAACGCGTAATTCCCACACCACATACAAACACGCGCTCATACACGTACAGCCTCGTAGGTCCACTGAGACATCAACACCTGACCGTCCAGAGGGAGAGGCCCCACGAGGGTCGAATTATTGTGCTGTGACAACTGGGGTGAAGGGGAGCTTGACCCCCCTTACACACACACACACACACACACACACACACACACACACACACACACACACACACACACACACACACACACACACACACACACACACACACACACACACACACATTCTTTATAGTCCTCTGGTTGTGATTACCACATCGATTTTTACAGTCCTCTGCTTTTTACAGTGTTCTGTAAACAGCTTCTGTATGCAACTAGTTCATGTACAGTAAGATTCACTCACATTAAAACTCATTTGGATTTATTCCAAATGAATGACATTAAAATATAGACATATATGAAACAGTTATATCATTAAAGCATGTGATTTAAAAATGATCAACTATTAGGAGGTGGAAAAAAGCTTTTTTACATACAGTATGTAAATCTGGAAACTTTTACATGAAGCTTAGATGCCACTAAAGTTGATTTAACTTTTAAAGATAAGTACTGTTCTCTCGATTTGGTTTTATGATGTTTACATGCTGATATATTTACCGAAATCATTTTTACATGTGCTCCTCTTCAGATCTGGTTTTACGTATTCCCCGTGAAATCACTGTTAGGCACGCGTTCCCTTTACTTTTGCAGTTTCGGCACATGTTCCTTGTGGATCTGAAAATGCAATATTGTCCTCAAACAGACATTACCTTATCTTCTTCAGGACTTAACTTTGTTAGAGTGCTTTGGAAACATGCAGGTCTGGCTTCACAGCGGTAAATAACATGACGTCTTAGCCATTAGCCATTGGATAACATGTTTAACTCAAGTCAAAGCATCTGAGATTGTACTGACAACATGCCTTTAGTGAGTTAGGGCCCAGTTATCGTAGAAGATCTGTTCAAGGTAGAGTTATATGACTGATGTTTAGATCATTATTCATTCCTGTATTTGCAGACTGTTGATCAAGATGTGAACTTATTTTACTGTGAATATACAGTGAATCATTGCTGTCTCCTTGCTGCTCAAATCAAAGATTAACTCCTTAAAAAATGCAAAAGGTTTTTTGCTGTACTTTTTAAAATGACATGTAATGCAGCAATAACAGTCAGGAGGGTGGGTATAACTATATGATTATGGGCGTGATGGTGATGTAATATGTTCACGTTGCAACTAAGTCCAGTCAGCAGCGCCAAAATACCCATAATCACAGTAAACAACAAAGATATTACAGCTTTGAAGCAACACTTATGATTGCATGCGAAGTGAACATTTATTCTTCACACTGGTGAACAGTACTCTTTGCAAAGGATCTTTCAGCTTTAGACTTAAATGTTGTAATGTGAGCGTCCACTTCAAGAGAAGAGACAAAAGCATTGCAAACATCAAAGTTTGGAAGTTTTAACGGACCTAACTATCCTAAGTGGTGATGGCGATCCCAGACTGAGCCTGGTGGAGCCATTTATCTCTAGTCTGGTCCTCTGTTCTGCTTGGCTGAGACGCCTGGAATTTAAACGAGGCCCCCTAACTAGTGTTTCCTACTTTCAGCTGCATCTAGACACACACAGAGACAGCAGCATCACACAGGTAGGTAGGAATCAGAATACCAGCTCTACGCTGCATAAAATAGTTCTCTTAACCCAGAGAGCATTTTTATTTTTACTATCCATTAGCCCATGACAATACATTCCCAAGATGTGTACTCAAATCTATATCATGTCAGTAAGGCATTTATGCAGCACTGGAGGTATTTAGCATTAAGAAAAAACAGTAAAAGGGGAAATCCTTAGGAAGTGTAGAAAACATGGAAAAACCTCAGCTGAATCAGTGCTTTTAAATACACATCAGCCTCTTACATACAGTATAATGTTCACTGACATTAAGCACCAGAATACAATTCCAGGCTTCTCTCTGTCTCACTTACACACACACACACACACACACACACACACACACACACACACACACACACACACACACACACACACACACACAGCTGTAAAGGCCATATGTTTTGTCTATCTTGAGCGTAATGGAAATACTTCAACCCCATTTTGTCTGCAGGTCACCAAGAAATTGCTTTTAACTTACTTTTGTCTCATTCTTTCTTAAGTGTGCACACATACAGAACCACACACGCACGTTTGTTATCATCCAAGCATCTCTTTGTTGTGACTAGCTCAAATCCACACAGGCAGACAGCCCTGATTGACTAAGAGCCTGTTAATTAGCTGTCAGTCAAACAGCAGACTAATGCAGAACAGGTCTGGACCGTCAGTCACAAAGCAGGGCACAACACTCGTGATGACGGTAGGGATGATGAAGATAATAACTGTGATGGCTATAGTGGTGATCCTGAATTAGATTTTGAATGTATTTTTGTACCATTTCTATCACACCAAGGTTAAATTCTAGCAAATCTAAATGTCAGACTAAGAAGTAGCCAAGTATCACCAATCGCAAAGACAAATAAACCATACATTTGATGTGTTATAGGCGCAGTGTGAGATGTGGCTGCAGGGTCTGTTGCCAGCTACTTCCTATTTCTTGTCCGTCCAGACGGTGGCCTACTGGGGTCAGAAGAGGCTGAAAAGTCCCAGAGCCCAAATTGTCGTCAACACAATAAGTCATACAGGTAAGTAAACAAACAATTGTCCTCATCATGGTATACTTTTGATATTTCACATACAACTATATCCAATTGTTTGGATTGGGATTGAAATCCATTTAAGGATTTGGAGTACGTTTTTTTTGTCTATCTTTTTAATGTCTATCAATATGAAGATGTTATACAGAAATGAATATTGTCTGAGTTGAATAATCATACAAATAATAATACCTTTTATTTTTAAAGCACTTTTCATAGCTAAAAGCAATCCCAAAGTGTTTAAATAGGTGCAGTTCATGATACAGGGTCTAATATTGTAATAAAGAATATGCAGCTTCATACTGTATTTATTCTAAAATGTGATATACATGTATAGATCCCAAAGTCGCTTAAGAAGATACTGTATGTTTTATATTTAATTAGGAACCAAATATCCAGAAGGTTTTGTACAGTTGTGTTTGAGTGAATACACTTTTAGTGGCTATAAATAAACGAAGAGTTGCTTGGTTGACCAAGTGTTTGCCGGAGTAGTGTAAACTGTACCTGTACTGTTTTTGTTTCTGTGTTGCAACAATACAGCCACCTAAGGACTCCCCGAGCAACTCCTGCTTTAAATATAGACTCACTCATTTTTCAAACTTATCCTGCCATGCATTTAGTTAATACTGTACACTCCATCGCGCCCATTTGGTAACGGACCCCAAAGTAGCTGAATTTACTGTCTGTCAGCATATTTTGTCTGCCTGCAGCTGCACAGTTTAAACACAAACATACAATGGAAAGTGACGATGTAAAGGGTCGTCCAGGCAACAGAGGTATTTATTGGTGACCTGTGGGTCAGCCCAGCAGAGGATTATAGCCAGCTGCAGCTCAATTATCAAACCACATATCAACAATTTAATGTGGAAATTATTTATAATGTTCCAGTATTAATATTTGACACAGTCCACGTTTTAGCCTGGTTTCCCTCAATGCTAATGAGGGTCAGGTAGGCCAGATAAAACCATTTAATGCTTCTGAGTGAAGGAATTAACGGGAAAGCTAGCTACCAGCTGCACTCTCTGCACCAGTTTATGGTATTCCAGGCACAATATAATACATTCATAGATAGCACGTGTTATATAACAGGTTTCAAACATTCAGTCATTCAAATGTGTTTGCGAAGTTGCCAGTTAGGTACTCAAAAAGAGCTACTGAAGAATGTAATATTTTTGTAATACTGCTTTGAGACTCAAAGCTTAGGTTTAAGTTTTTTGGAGGTCTTTACATTTAAAGTTATTTGACAACATAACATATTTTCTAAATTGCAAGGCTATTCTTGTATTAGCTATATGTTTTTATATTTTCTAACTTTTATTGCGCTTTTTTTTTATTGCAAACAAATACCTTAAAATCAGCTGAAGTTGAAAGTTGCGACATTTTTCATTTTTCTCCACTGTCTCTTCTCCTCTCGTCCTCCACTAAAGGTGAAGAATTCTCCAATGAGCTCCCATCTTCATCATCCTCATCATCTCTTCCCTCTTCACCTTCCCTCTCATCCTCCTCTCCTTCCTCCCCTGACATCTCCCTCTCCCCCTCTCTGCCTCACCCTGAATCCTCCCTTAACCCTGGTAACCTGCGCCTGGAGGTCGCCGCCCCTCATTACCATGACGACCAGCTGCAGGTTAAGGTGTTCTGGAAGTGGCCTCACCACAGTGAGTTGATTTTGGCGGGAAGTTCATAAATGTGCATCATGAAATTGTTGTTTTTTTGGTTTCAAACTGTGAAATTCATAATAATTAACACAATACAAACATTCCACTTATGCTGTATCCGTCTTGTCTTTTGCTTTACAGGCAAGCAGAAACATCGGGGTCCATACATTTTGCAATGGCGTCCACATACCTGCTGTATAAATATTACAAGCACAGACAGAACCACAACTGTTCAGGTATTTCTGTCCTGGACCAGTCAGTTTTGGAGCAGTTTTATTTGCCTCTGTGTGCGTGAAATCTGTCGCTGTTTTATTTCTATGTGAGCATTGTTATTGTGTCTTTTTGTGTGCATGACTGTATTAGAGATCAGATTTGATCAGCTTAACTAAGATCACTCTTTGTGTAACATTTTCTCTCCACTATCATCTTGCTCTTTCTTAAACTCACATATCTTTTATCATCACAATGTTGAATCCAAGGCTAAAATATCCTAACAATACACATATATACAATTGAAAATAAAGAAAGGGGTTTGACTGAGAAGGAGTTATGGGACAGTGATTTGCAGAATTATCTTAGTTATAACCATTACATATGTTAAACAAAATCTACTTTAGATTTTCATTTATGGCCCCCAAATCTGAAAAATGCCGCAATTTTAGTCCCAAATCATGAAGTAGCTGCAATAAAGAGGAGCCTTTTAAAAGACAAACTGTTATTAAGTGTATACAGTGCACTAGGTATCTCAGTGCACTAGGTATCTCCGTGCACTAGGTATCTGCTCACAGCATTTCATCAAGAGAAAACTACTCACCAACATTACATTTTACCCGCTGTTGACCCGGTGTTGACCTCTCGTCTAAAATGATCACAGACCCAGTGGCTTGATAAATATCAAAGTGCTGGTTGCAATTTGCTGGCGTCACAGAGCATGATTTTCTATTTATTGAAGCTCAACGTTTCTTTAACAGTTAAGCAATTTCTCGCCATTTGAAGCTGCCAACCTACAAAGTTGCCAAGTGCTGTTTCAAACGGAGATGTTTATTTGAACATGGAGCTAACAAGCTGCTTATGTGAGACAGGTTTCCAAACAAAAATAGAGGTCATGTGTGTATTTTAGGAAACCTTGTAATATGTTTGTTTTAACAAGCAGCTGTGTACAGTTTAAACAATCTTTTTATCCTTAAATTGGCTTGATTTTCTTTCTCCAGGGCACCCATCACACCATCACAGGCCTGCAGTTTGCCTGTAAGTACAGGGTGGCCGTATCAACGAAGGCTGACCCAGGGACAGAGGCCCTCGCCTGGGTTACAACCCCGACCTGCTCCTCCATCAAGGTTAGAGGAGGTAAAGCGTTGCCCTGCAACAATGAAGGTGAGACTATATATCTTCACAGAATTATTTTCACTTTCTATGAGTGACATGTCTATAGAGTCTATACACTGCTTAAGGAAATAATAAATAGCTTTCAAAATGACTAATAATCCTTTAAAACTAAGTCATAACAACTAAGGTCAAGCCAAGGTTCATGATTGCTAGTGTAAAAAAAGTGTAATTATGTTTCTCTTTAATTCTAAATAAATGCAAAAATAACAATTAAGACGATGTAGCATACATTTTTGACACTACACTGATCACAAGAGGTGCTGCATTAAGAATATGAACATGCACCGTATCTACCTACTTTGGACATGCACTTTCACCCAGACATTTATATATATATATTGATATTCAAATCATCCGTATTTGTATATATGTAAACAGCATCACCCAATTCTTTATAAATCCTTGTGTGAACTCTTACCTGTACTATCCTGTGTATCAATCTTATTTCTGTGTCTAATAAAACCCCTGAGTTTCCCTACGGGGATGAATAGAACTTTATCTTATCTCATTGTATCTTTTGTTTGAAGGATTCTAACTTTATTTATACGAAGCTACAAGCAGAGTATGGCTTTTTTTTTTACAGACATTTGTGGCAAGTTATAGACATTTGCTTAATAAAAGGTTAAACATAAAATTCCAGAAGTTCTGCTAATTAAACTTTTTTTGTTGCACAACGGTTTTTTATGCACACTGACAAATGTCCTCTGTTGTTGACAGAGCGCCTCCTGGCAGGCAGAAAGGTAGTACTGCGTCCAGAAAGACTGACCGCAGACTTCCAACAAGTCAATGGCACCCTGCTCACGACGCTTCGCTGGAGGATGTCCCAGCATGCACTTGACCCTGCAGCTGTGGAGGGCTTCCAGTTCACCTGGACGCTGCAATCAGGGGTTACCACGGCAACAGAGGGGCAGGAGCACACACTTATCTCCCAGACGAAGACAATCGCACCGGTGAGACACGACAGGTCTACATTGACTGGATTGTATATTACCAGCAATAGGGAAACTCCTTAGAAATATGAAAGGGACATTTTTCCTTATTTATTTTAATTTTGTATTTAAAGAGATATAATAAGTAATTAAACAATACACAAAATACAAAAGGAAAAAGCTGATTAAATTACATTTAAAATGGGGAATCAGGAGCGTAACAACAAAATGCACATTGTTACAGCAGAGAAGACAGTTCAGATAAAAAAATATTATTTATGTTAAAAATTAACATATTTAATTTGAAATTAAAAAAAGGGCAAACAAATCCAATAGTGCATAATAGAGTCTTGTGATATTCAATATTTTACAATATTTGTGTTATTGTGAAGCATGAATAGTGTATATGATGTGTGTGTCTGTGAACTTACCCTGCTTTGCCCTCCACAGTATCAGCGGTCTGTGCCACTCTATGGTCTTCAGGCTGAAAGTGTTTACCAGCTGCAGCTCCAGGTGCTAACAGCAGGGAGAAACAAAGGGGCCACAGTCTTCAAGACCATACACACTCCAGCTATCAACGCCACACTCTGATCGGTAATGGTTCTTACCAAGTAACTCACTGCTGTTTTTATCTCTGTTAAAAGCTATTTGTAATTCCGTCAAAAAACCAATAGCATACATTTACTGTTTTCTATAAAAGCTTTATAATTGTCATATTTTGTCTATTAACCGTACCAATGATCTCTTTCAGGCCCAAACTCTGCAGATGTCATCATCTGACGCACCAAGCTCTTGAACATCCCCAACATCCACTTCTCTACTGTCTATAGTGCAACATGTTTATCATAGCAGTTCAAGTGCAGACAACATGAGCTGTAAAATATAGAATGCAACTGTGTAAAAGTGATCACTCTCATAAACCATTGTTCCTACCCTCTTTAATCAGAATATCAGGATGGTTGTGAGCTTGTTCTAATGGGAAATAAATCATTCATCTTTTCTATGAATAATATTTCAGCTGACCCAAAGACATGGCCTAAATCTTTATTTTTCTGTACAAATTGTAAAGAAATAACTGCACATGGTTCCAATATAAAAAGCGACTTAAGTAAAGACACATCTACCCTAAACAATATTTTCCTATATTTTTTATTAAAATGCAAGCTTTTCAAAAGATTTCCCCTGTCTATATTAATGCAGGACATGTATGTGAAAAGTTAGGTGTTTAGATTTATTTCTCAACATCACTGGAGCCCAATGACACTTGTAAAGAGACTTATTATGCCTGTTGTTTTTGATCATGCAAGTAGAGAATGGTATAGCACTGACCTTATGTACAAATGGAAATGTGTAGCAACAGACTGACTTTGTTTATGTTAATACATAATCTGCTGCAATAACTTTGAAGCCGAAGTGTCTGAGTGGGTGAGCGTAAACTTTTAATTAAGCTCAAATATATTTTGAATATATTTTTTGTTGGTTAAAAAAAAAGAACAAGGTAATGCTGTGGTAGATTTCTTAGTTTTACAAAAGTCATTGCTATGAAAATGTTGGAAACTACTGGTCTAAAAGCAACCAGTTAACATTATGTTAATATTCTCTTTTTTACTTTTTTTTTTACATTTTACTGTTGATAATTTTGTACTTAATTTCTTTACTTTTGACTGTTAGTTTTATTTATTGTTTTCCTGTATTTTGTAATTAAAGGTTTTCAAGATACAGTGTGTGCTGTGTCAGTGGTCTGGTGGTTAGAAATCATAATAATGATCAAAGGGATTATATACCATAATAGTACTTGTAATATATCATGCATAATAGTTATTCTATAGTAAAGATTATATTATTATAGGAAAATTATTCAATCTACAAGGATTACAAATGTACAATGTAAATTACAAATAAAATAAAGATAAACATTTAAAAACTGTATCTACATATTCTCAGTAAAAAAAGATACATATATTCAGAGGAGTATCTAAACATAAAATATACAGAATATATTTGTATAATATATATACATATGTACAGTAGCTTGAAATTAAGAGTAAAATATATCCTGTGATTTACATGCGGGCTAATGCCAATAAAAGTAAATATAAATGGAGAAATAGTCTCTTGTGCAATATAGAAACCTCATTTTATGGATAGACAGTTGAAGAGGAAGATGACATTGAAATATTGATTAAGCAATTGGAGGGGTTACGGAGGCAGCCGAAGATGATCCAAACGCAGTGACGCAATCAAGAAGCGACGACTGCTTGAATTGTTGTTTCTTCAAATCGTGGTCAGACCAACTCAATTTATATCATAGACAAGGTAGAGTATAATGGTCTTTCTTTTCACTTTTCTTCATGCTTTTGGCTTGTGCTTCTTGTCATTTTAAATATAGATCGGCGTCATCATGTGTGTCTTTAGAAGCCTCCAGCTTCCTACCGAAAATGGAGGAAATGTGTGAAGTCGCTGCTTTGTGTTTTCGCCTGTGTTTTGGCTGCAGCTAGCTAACCTAGCTAATTTAGCTAGCTTCCAGTGAATTACTAATTTATGCATAATTTGTGAAATCCAATACTTGAGCTAGTTTAATCATCGGATGGTACATTAGATTCTCAAACGGTGTGTTGGAGTGTCCCTGCAGCCCCGTGTTGAACCGCCTGAGCTAACGGAATGTTTGTTTTTATACTTATTAACTAAATTGGTTGTGGTAGTTTTAGCAGACACTTGCAAATATGCTAACTCCTAACAAGGCTGCTTATGGTCAATTTATCTTCATACACCTTCATGTTGCTGCTCAATAATTGAGATACGTTTGGCTGCTGTTTTGCTAACGGCAGCTACGAGGTTAGCTTCCAAACGAAATAACACCTCTTTGAGAAGTAAAGCTTTTTTGACTTGCAGTCTCAGTTAAGTACTTGTTGTGTGTTAGTGAAATAATTGCAAGCTAAAACTACATAATCACATACTGTTTCTGAACAGTTATCCACGTGTAATTTAAAGATAATCTTACTGTTGCACAGAGTAACATCAACGTTAGATGTGGGTAATGTAAGGTTGTTACTAAGAATTAAATGTGTGTATTTTAAATGTGTTATCTATTTTAATATCCATAAGGACATTTGTTAAAACTATTGCTTCTTCAGTTTTGAAATAGGCACAGAATAAATGTCTGTTTTTTTTTTGCTGACTTATATATACTGAATAGATTCATTTGATTTTATATGAGTCATGCTTTGCACTTTAAAACATCGCAGAGAAGCTTGCTAAAATGTCTCTTCACTCTTATTCTGTCTCCCAGTTTCCTTACTTTTCTAATAAGAAGACCATGGTGTTAGGATTCCAAACAGAGTCCACCTCTCACGGAGGAACAGGTTAATATCTTTCATGTTCGAGTCAATGACCACTATGGTGGAAAAGGCTTGAGGGCAACTTTATTCCTACACACCAAAAGTACTTGAAGGAAAACAACCTGGAGAAAAATCAAGGAAGGAACAAACCACAACATCTAAAGTTTAGAGGACCACTGGGAAAGGAGAGGACAGGAGTGCGGAGAGGTTGAGTTGGGGATGGGGTTGAAGAGCCAAAGGAGGACGTCATGGTTCACAGCGGCTCTGCATCCCCAATGACAACATCATCCACTCATTTAACTGTTCCTGCTTCAGCACCTTCTCTGCAAGGAGCTCCACCTCTGGTGCCTCCACCTGGAGATATTACCCATCAAGACCTAACCCAGACTCCTTCCAAACCCCTCCACACAGACCTTTCTTCAAACTCAGAATCAACACAACCCTCGACTCCAATTTCTGCTGATACCAAGCCCCATGTTGTAATCAAAGCAGAAGCACTTACTACCTTTTCAAGCCCAGCGTCAGCCTGGTCCGCTCAACAGACACCTACCGCCTCTCAGGGCTCAGTTAATGGCCGTACGTCCGGCAGGAAGAGGACCCCTAAAGCCTGTGACTGCTGTGGCCCCAACAGTGCAGGACACAATGCCCATACTTCGGGCAGAGGAAGGGGGAGAGGGAGAGGAAGGGGGCTTAGTAGGGACCTCGGGGACACCCCAAAAAGGAAAGTGGATGGCCAGCTAACAAGGATAAAGTGTTTTGATTTGGCCAAGGAGGCAGTTAAGGAAGCAGAGTGTGACCATGATCGATATGAGAAGGTGCAAAGGACTGTAGTCGTTGCTGATACTGAGTCAGAAGCTCCTGGTGCTCCACCCGTCACAGTCTCCCTGCAGGAGGAACCAATAAAGCACTATGTTGCTCCAGAGAAAAAAAATAGGCAGATTAAGGGGGATGTGTTGATAGAAGGGTTAGGTGGGAAAGTAGGCAGTTGTAGCAGGGATGTTGCAATGCTAGGAATGGCAGGCAGGGGATTCCCATTAGTCAGAGGGAGAGGGGCGAGGGGAAGGGCGATAGCTACGTCTGCATCAAAAATGAAAGTAGATGGTGAAAGAAAGTTGTCGGGTTTAAGTGGTGTTGTCATTCATTCAAAAAGCCATGCAATATCTCCAGTCGTTTCAATGCAGAAGCAGGGTCAAAACAATGATTCAGAGATTGTACATGAAGAGCAAACTTGCCCCAGCTCAGTTAATCCTCCCATTGCAAATGGAGACACTGTAAACCTGAGTGACACTGAGGAGGAGACGAAAGAGGGTAACGTGATGACGAATGTAACGAAAAATGGACTAGTATCCACCTCACTGCTGTCCAGTCCAGGTTCAATGTCAGGGTCTCCCAAGGACCTGGACTCTGAGATGCAGGTGGACAAGACACCTGACAGAACTGTACCAGTAACTCAGTCCAATGGAAAAGACGCTTCACCAACAGTGAACAACTGCTCCACACTCATGGAGGTGGATGCTTCTCACCCAGCTCCGGTTGCTCCTTCGTTCCAGGGACCAATCACAGTGTGCAGCATGCAGCACAGCTGGGCATTAAGAGACCACCGGCTGTACTGTAACTCTGAAACCTGGGACAGGGGGGGGCTGGAGGAGGAGGTGTGGGGCAAAGAAACCTCAGAAGGAACCAATGGACAAGTGATAGATGGAGAGAGGAAGAATAAAGAAAGCCTGGAGCAGCTTACGGATATGATCCACGGTAAGATTTGTTCTCATTGTGTTGAAGCGTAGTAGATCATTGATCTTTTTTAAAACACAAAGTCTTGGATTGCACTTTTCCTGTCATATGATAATCATAAAAAACATGTGACCTCATCCTTGAAACATACACAAAGAATGTTTAAGGGGCGTTTTCCTAGAAGAACTGAATTTCCTACACAAATAGTTTTCATGAAAACAGTTGTCCTCTGCATGTTTTATGAATCAATGGGTATCCAATGTTTCTCTTTAACAATTTAAAGACACAATAGAAATAATAATTTCTTCCTTGAAATAAAATGTTTTGTGTTCTTTTTCCTATGACAGCATAAATGTTTGTTCGTCATACACTGCAAGGGAATACTGTTTCATTGGGAATCAATGTGCAAATTCCAGCATTGTGTATGTTTACTCAAGTCTAATCCAAAGAAATGTGGGTGTTAAACTCAGAGAAAACAAAACATGTTGGTGTTGTTAAGCTAGCAGATCATCTATCTAATCTTTCAGAGTTTCTGGAGAGCTTTTACATGAAGTATGGAAGTTTTAATCCTCTAAGTGAGAATGATGTCCTGGAACACCTGAAGAAGAAAGGCAACACTCACCTCAGCAACCGGTTAGTCTACAAAGACACACACACCCAAACTCACACACTGCTTGATGGTTTATCTGAATCACTCAATCACACATTAAACTAGTAATTCATGTCACAGGTTGATAAGAATTAGGTAAAACATATAAGCCATAAACAATGATAATGAAGCTTTGTAAATAGGAGTTTGCTGGTTATGTGGGGCTTATATAACACAACTCTACTTTTGTGTTATTTACAGTTCATATGGAACCATTTATTATCTAGGCATGGTATGTTATTATGTTCTAATTTTTCCAAATTTAGCCAATATGGTTTTCAGATTATTCTATCGTTAAAACTCTTGGGAAGCACGGTTGTTAAAATTACACTAGCAGCTTCGTTTCTGTTCAAACCTTTAATCCTTCCTTTTTTAAGAAATGTTATTGTTATGATACTCATGGGATCTCTTTCCTTTAATGAAATGTCACTCTTTTCAAATGTCCTTGCGGGTATTAATGAAAAGGTCGTAGATTTGTATAACATTTCTACTTCATTTGATCTTCTTGTTTTTGTTTCAGCGGCCTGGACATCAAAAGGGAGATGACTCGGTACAGGGCGGGGCTGGCCTCTGCTCCTATCGCAGGCTTCATGTTGTCGTATAACAAACACACCCTGGGCTTGGAGGACCTCAGCACACTGGAGGAACAAAACTGGCTCAATGACCAGGTAAACACAGATGAAGCGTTGTACAGTGACATCAAATAATTATTCCATCACACTTCTTCTAACTTCGAACACATTGGTCACTCTAAAACTCATATCTGGCAATGATAACAAGAAGTATAAAATATGTTAATATGATCTTACATTGAAACTGTGTGTGTTTTGCTGTTTGCTCAGATCATCAACATGTATGGAGAACTCATCATGGAGGCAACACAACACAAGGTAAGTGAGGATGTGTCAAAACAAAGAACATTTATATAAAAAGATATTTATGTATAAATGTACAAAAATAAGTATGAGCCTGAACATGAGCACAATGTGTCCTTCTTTTAATTGTGAAATGTGTTTAAAGTAATTTATTTTTGTGTCTGTATCTCAGGTTCATTTTTTCAACAGCTTTTTCCACAAGCAGCTTGTTGCCAAGGGTTACGAGGGTGTGAAGAGATGGACTAAAAAAGTAAGGATGAAGATTCAACAGTTTAGCCATTTTTCAGTTGCTTTAAGACTGGCTTCAAAAGCTGAAATTCACACTTTAACTTCTGACTTATTTGTAGTGCCTACTTTTAAACTTGGAATAAATGAAATCAGCCAGCAAACTAGTGCTCAACAGAAATGCTGAAGGAACTGTTTGTCCTGTAGTTTGACTTTTTAAAGTGTTGGCATTTGAAGAGCTTTAATTTGTATTTATGTTAATTTGTGGGATTATTGCAGGTTGACCTGTTCTCCAAGTGGCTGCTGCTCTTCCCCATCCATTTAGAAATCCACTGGTCTCTCATTACGGTCACCATGGCAACCAAAACCATCAGCTACTACGACAGCCAAGGCATCGTCTTCAGACACACCACAGATGTGAGAGCCTCTGTGTTTGTGGATGTTTTTGGGTTGGAATTCATCGTTGTTTGTTTTTGGCCATTTTTTAACTCTTTTAACTGCAACATCCTGTTTTTCTCTGCTCGCGTAAATTATTGGTCCATAATTACTTAGCTAGAGACTCTACACGACTAATGGTTGCTTTCTCAGTTTGAGCACATAGACAGAGTGGTTTCTTTGAAAATCCAGGTTTTTCGCCATAAAACAGAACTTACTTTGATAGTAAATTAGTAGATTCATTTGTGAAAGACAAATTACGGACCCCAAGCCATATCATTTTCAGGTTAAAGTGTAGCTCGTTTTTCACCATCTGCATGAAAGACTGAGAAGTGTTGATTTGTTGATGATGCTATATCTGCTCTCCCTTTAAAATGCTGGCACATTACCGTCTTTATTATGGAAACTGAATTGATATTGCTGTTTGTTGAAAATGTTTGCTGCTGGGACAATCCATAATTGTGTTCTCTGTGTGTGTTTTTCACTATCAGAACATAATGAAGTACCTTCAGTCTGAAGCCAGAGAGAAGCAGCAGACAGCTTTCCAGAAAGGCTGGAAGATTACCATCATCAAGGTGACCTTGAACCCTGACTGTTCTGCTCACGCTGTGCTCACCTCGTGTCCTGGAAGCATTTATGTTGCCTGCCACAGTTGATGTTAGTCCAAAGCAAAAGGTGGAAGACTCTTTCTTTATAGAGTTGTGTCGATACCTTTTGAGGAAAGTGCCTCCATTACAGCCTAAATGCACGATCGGTAGGAGTAAACACAAGTCTATGCAACGATCCAATATCACGTCTTCATAACATTTCTAAGATTAATAATGCTACATAAAAACAACATATGTCACCTGCTACCCGATTCCTACAACAATGGTATCAACAACATCTCTACCTGTATTTGTCAAATGATTAGGGTGAACCACAAAGTCAGCAATACCATTCAAATTATACTAAAGTATCAAAAGCATTCTGCTAAAAATAATTCCAGCATATAATAATTATATTCACATCTGCTGGGTTTATTCTTTTATTAAGCCATTTATTGAACAAACACAATGTTTTTGTCAGTAATGTTGTTGACCGACTCTAACCCTGAACATCACTTTTAGATACCTTGATGTAATTATTGTATGCATGCACAGTAGATTAGTACATATAGATCCATCAGCATTTCATTCTAGAAGAAGATGTAACTCTGACATGTTTGCTCCTGTTTGACTGTGACATTTTGCCTCCTCAGGGCATTCCTCAGCAGAGAAACGACAGCGACTGTGGAGTCTTCGTCCTCGAGGTTAGACGTTATTCATTCCCGCTATTCAACTGTCCTTCGGTCCATCACCGATTTATTTGATCTCTTTTCATCATGTTATGTCCCTGTTTTCTCTATTTTCTGCTTTTCTGCTTTTCTTCCTGGAAATATAAACCGAGCTGTGCTGAGTCTCTGAGAGGGGAAAGACACTGTAGGGAAGCTTCTGTCATTGTTTACGTCGGGCCTATTCAATTGGCCGACAGCGGGCCACAACCAGCCTGGAGGCAATTAGTGGAATAGCCTGACATAAATATGATATTTGAAAAAAATATATAAACAACATAAAGCCTGTCTCTCTCTCACAAAAAACACACGCAGTGCCGGCCACTGTGTGCCACGGTCATTTTCTCTTCACCTGACAATTGTGCTCCTACAAAGCACAAAGTCGGCAGCTTGCACATCCGGTTGAATTAGGTTGGTAATTTAACACATACTTTTGCCAATCTGGTGTTGTGGTTGGCTCTCACAACTAGATGGGTTGTTGTGGATTGTAGAAATCCTCACTAAGCACTTTAGGGGAGGGGGAGATACTAGTAGAGTGTGTTATTGCCACTTGTTATTATTCTTTTCATTGATGGCATTGATAGCTCTTTTTCATCCTTACTGCACTTTGGGTCAGATTTTGACCAAAAAAACATTGCATAGTTTAACTACATTTTCATTGTATCATTCATTACCAAAAGCTAGGCAGGCAGATAAACATGTCTAGCCAATCTACATTTCATTATTTTAAAATCGGTCTTTTCTCTGTGTTTTGCTCTGTCAGTACTGCCGCTGTCTCTCGGTGAGGCAGCCTCTGCTCTTCAGTCAGGAGGACATGCCGCGCATACGCAAGAGAATCCACAAGGAGCTGTGTGACTGTCGCCTTAACGATTGATCGAGTGATAGATAGTCTCCTTCACTCACTGGCTGCTCGCCTGGTCACATGGGACAGTCTGTCCAAGTTTGTCTTTGACAGCCTGTTACATAACCGCTAACACAACCGACCTTCTGTACTCCAGGGAGCCCTGACTGACAGCTGACGGCTGCTCATTGGGACTCAAAGAGTTAAAAAACATTCTGTAGCTAAGCAGATTTTGACTTGCAAAGAACTACTGACGTGGCCCCCTACTGACCACCAGACATGCTGGACCTGTGCCCATCAGGTTGTTTTTATGTTTGACATTTTCCTTTCCTAGTTCCTTTGGCAGTGGATTCCAACCGAATGCACCTAGCAGAGGACTGACTGAAGACAGAGGCGTTGGACCAGCCCGGACCAACGGGGGCTTCCATCCCTAATGGAGTGGCCTTTTCTCTCAGATGACCCTTTTAACCTGACTGAAATGTTTAACTGTTTCATGCTGGACTTTATGGCAGTACCATACTTACAGTTATGTTTTTTTTTTAACATGTTGAATTAAGTTAGGATGTTTTGATTCAGTGGACCAACCGTTCACTAAAAACTTGAAGGTTTAAGTTGGTTTCGTTACAGATATTTGCACGGTTAGAGGCCTATCCATTGAAGACTATAACACCAACTGAATGTAATGATCCTGTATTCTTCCTGGTTGCCTCAAAGGGTGGAGCTCCATACAGGCTAAAAGCACATGTTGGCTTGATACAGGGATATCATTTTGCAAGGTTGTTTTCAGGTTTTTGACACCGTACTAGTAATAATTTCTTATTAAATTCCAGTTTTTCCACAACATTATTTCTTGCTTTTTCGTTTTGCTGTGATCACAGTTTTGCTCAAGCTTTTCCCTGTTCCCTGAAAGTTTTTTGTTGAAAGCATCGGTTTTACTTTTTAAATCCACCAGTTGTAGTTAAAAACAGTTACTCATGCTGGTTAGAAGAGCTGTACTGCTAGCTGCTGATGTTGACTTTATATTGCTGAGGCCTCCTGCTTCACATGGACACATTAACAGGTTAAGTCTGTGTGAGTGGCCTCTTAACAGAGAAACAAGTGGACCTCAGTTATTTTAAATGTAATCTTCTGTTCTTTTATTACATTTATTCCAGCGGCATAGTAAAAAATACGAAACCAATTGTTCAAATTGTTCTAAAAGCACCAAAATTGGCACACATGTAGATTAATATATTCTGAACATTTTTGGATATGGAGGCATTCCAGATTAGCCCTGTGGAAGATATTTTTCAAAATGGTCGCCATTTACCATTAGCGTCATTACATAGACTTCATTATGTGTCGTTAGTATGGTGCTAGATGGGCCAAAATTCATTTTTTTTACATCAGAATTAACATCAATAAGTGTTTAACAGATATTTAGATGAATCTTCTCAAAAATGGCCCCCAAACTGGCCGCCATTTTGTGGAAAAAGTGGAAATTTGATGAAGATTTCAATATTCGATGACATAATACCTCTAATAACCAGTACCTGATTTCAGGAACACACTTTAATTGCTCAAGTTGCTTTTTTAGTTCAAATTGCTGGCAAAATTGCAATGGAATGGTAGTCAAAATAATACACAGAGTACGGGGAGTTTACAGTATGGTCAGATTGTAGTTATATAGTCGACCAAAAGCCCAGTCTCTAGGCACAGTACTTACAGTTATACATTTATGGATAGATCTAATATAAATGAACAAATCTAAGTGGATTCAAGAAGAGGACACAATAAACAGTTGCCAATACAATAACTTTCAGTATTGTGTAATCCTGCAGTACATACATGTGATACAATAACGTAGCTTTTGCCACACTATAACTAGTAGCGTCCATCCTGTTAATTATGAATCTGAGCTTTTCAAATCTGGTCACCAGGATTATGAATGTCTACAGATCATAATGTTAGCTAGCAAGTTATCTGTCCTAATCTACTGGCATTCGCCTTCACAGAAACACAGACCAGTGCATTGCAGTGAAGCCTTCTTGCACTTGCAGCGGTTTCTGCAGCCTTTCTTGCATCCGCAAGACACCAGCTCATAGCAGGTCTTGGATGCCTCAGGGAGTGTAGTCCAGAGTGGTGTGTAGGGCCCATCATCGTTTATGCGAGCCTTCTACAATAGAGGTTGGTGGTGTGTGATATCTATTATTGCTAAATAAATAACGCCATCTGATTTAGGAATAAAACCAATGAAAACCGCTAGAACTCGGATAAGAATTGTGTAGCCTAAACTAAAGAAACCATCACCAATGTCACACAACAACTAACAGCATGAAACGACCGACTCCGAAACTACCGAGAGTTGACCACCACCTAAGTCCCGTCGTCTGTCGTCGTGATGGTGGACTGTAGTCTCTGCGCAAAACAGGTCTTGACGTCGGTAGCCGTTTCTTCAAGGTTGACCAGCTATCGACAAGAAAGAACTGCGAAGTCCTTATGAGGAAGTTGGAGTGTGGAACATTCCTACCAGGACTCTGTTTGACCTTCGACACAGAACATACAGTTCCCTCTGTTGTCGTCAGTCAAGAGACGGGTCATTGACGATTTGCGCTCTGGGACCCTCACCTATGTGCTGTTACCACGTTTGAACCAGTTCAAACTACTTGACTCTTTGACCCGGTTCTTGACAAAGTCAATCGTCCTCTGATCTACTTCCTTTCCACAATCCGCTGTTACCAACGGGTGGTCGGTTCACCGTATTTTGTACATACGGGTTATGTTTTGGTTACCGATGCTTCTCGTCTCCTTCTCTGTAAGCCGTTCGTGTCGATCGTCAAACCATCCTCAGTGCTGACAGGGTCCTGTTCGCCGTGGTCTAGTGACAAGAAGTCTTCGGTGATGGTCGCTTGCGGAGGACGAAAAAGACACCTCTCAGGACCGTGTCTCTGAGGATGTGACTTCATTCGTTGGAAGGTCCACTGTGTGCGCATGCCTTCACACGTCGCGTTTCAACCCTCTTTACTTGAGGCCCGGTCGAGTCGTACCCACTATACCACGAGACCTCCGGGTTCATGTAAGGGTTCACCAAACAACCTGAGAAATGATAGCACATTTCTGGTGACATCTTCGCTCGTGTTGACTGGTACTTCCACACTACAGTTCTTAGGGCATGACCACTTGACCAGGATCATATAGCTCCTTTGGGTGGATCTTCTCCCGTAGCGGCTAGAAGTCTGAGCGTCTAGAACGTTTCGGATATGTGCTGTTTATCCTTGTCGAGGCCCCAACGAAACACGTTCTTTCAATTATCGTGTTCCGACTTTCCTCGCGGACGATCGGGTCAATGGTCCTGACTCTCGGGTCTCATTTCCGGCTCTACAAGATGATCGCAAACTACTTCTGTAACCACCTTCCGATCCAGTTTCGACGCTCCGTTCTGACACTGTGACTCCGTCAAGTGGAAGGGACGACGTGTCTATCAAACAGCTATATACAAACTTCTGTACTGGCTAAGTTCACCTAGTAAGGTTCCGCCAACAGTCGCTCCTGAGACACGGTTTGCATGATCAACGTTACTATTTATACCACGACCTACCGGGGTCGTAGTTCTTGGTTTTCGGTAAGAAGAAGCTGGTGTTCGTCGAGAAAGGTAACGCGTCGGAGAGTCTCAAGGTTGTCACAGTTCGTTTCCCGCTTCGTCCCTCGTTGGTTCTGTGTCCTCGGAGGGTCGACAGTCTGTGTCAGTGCAGAGTTCTTGAGGAGAAGGTTGGGATACAACGTTCGAGTAGCTCTCCAAACATTATGAGGGACATTACTGTCTGTGTTCGTTTACGTTCCTGCATTGTTCCACTCTTTCTTCAATAAACGTTCTCTCGGAGACAAGTCTTGTAGGTGCGGTTGATGCGACGAGACTCGTCGTACACTTCTCTAGACGGGAAGTCCCACCAGGTACAGACCCCGGTCCGTAACCATGGGTCTCCGGCACGAGGGAGTGGTTGTCTGACCCCGACNCGTTGGAGTATGTACAAGGCAGCCGCTGTGACTTGGTGTGCTCTTCTGGTGCGTGTGACGTGAGCTGCTCGAAGAAATTAGTCTGCTGTTCCTGCAGTTGTGATCTCTGCTTGTACCAGTGCTTGGGTCCACCCACTTCCCTGCAACCAGTCACCCAGGGTCTTCAGTGCCGTCATCTCAATATGCAACCCCCCGAACACCACCACCAGTTGGTCTTCTCCATATGTGTCTGGCCACTTCCACTGGATCTGTTTTGCTAGAGTGAATAGTGGCATTTTTCTTGTAAAATGGTAGCCATTTTGTCAAAATGGCTATCATCAATATTTGGTAAGCACACAAGTATGTGTAATTGTACAATACTTATCACCTCTAGGCATACACACGGCATCTATTGCACGTCTGTCTGTCCTGGGAGAGGGATCCCTCCTCTGTTGCTCTCCCTGAGGTTTCTCCCATTTNAAAAGACAAATTATGGTACATATTCAATGACGCTAATGGTAAATAGCGGCCATTTAAAAAAATGGCCGCCAAATCTGCTACGGGGAGAATCTTGAATGCCTCCATATCCAAAATTGTTCAGAATGTATTAATCTACATGTGTGCCAATTTTGGTGCTTTTAGAACAATTTGAACAATTGGTCTGTTATGCCGCTGGACTAATTCAGTTATATTTGTCATGCGTATTTGCAGATTGTATTGTACTCTTACAGCTCTACTACTGTACATGCTTGCTTTTACTAAAACCCAGGATTGTTTCTGGACTGTTTTTATTGTTGATATTAAATGGCAGATCCGGATGGGAATTTTGTTGAAGATTTTCTCTTGAGTAGTTTTGAATGAGATGAGCACTGGTAGGATTAACAAAATCACATGTATGCCTAAACATGGAACAACAAAGTGGAACAGGATGGATAATATATTTTAAACTTTACTCCTAGTGATGTTTGAGGTTTATTTTCCAAAAGAATGTCGCTAACCAAGTCCCATTCACGGATATCTACATTCATCCAGCAGTGCCTGTTTCAAACGTTACTCTTTTATCCGATCAGATGCTGTTGAAATCCAGCAGAGAAACGTCCTTGCCTCAAAAAAGAAGTGGAATTGTCTAAAATCTGTTATCAATAAATGCTTTTCACCCCGGTTTTCTTTGAGTTAGAGGCAGTGGTGACTTACAAGTTTAATTGATCCTTTAACCGCTGGTTTTGTCGAGTGACTTACTAGATAATCTCATCACTGCATCAAAGTTTCATCAAAATCAAAATTTAGCTTTTCAGCCCTGTTAGAGTATTCCCCCTGAGGGAAAAAAATCTATCATTATAAAATCTCAGCTGTCGTTGACGAAAAACTCCCTGAAGCATCTATTAGATGAAAATGATTAAAGATCCATGTACTTTTGCCAAATTATCTGCATTATTCCATAATTTCCAGAAGAGGGGGCTCTATCTGCAATTGTCATCTTGCAATGGTCATAATGAAATGTTTTCTTCTTGGCTCCAATGCAGAACACAACGTCAGAAACATGTCAGTGGCCCTGCAGCTGGGTTGAGGTTGAGTGTGTTGCTCGAAGGCACTTCAGCAGGAACACCTTGACCCCACTCAGTGAGGTCTTCAAATCATTATGCAGGTCTCTGACAATTTCCACATAGTTTAATGTCACAATTAGCATCACAAAAGCATGTACATGACGTGGCCTTTACGTACAGCTTGTGCAGGTCAAAAACAAAGCCATGAGGCACACACACACACACACACAGAGCTTAATGACACAGGGCTGCCTGTTTTGCACTTGATTGTCTGATTGTGTTCAGCCCTGTTAGAGTATTTTGATGCAGTCACTGTGGACGTTTTCCTTCACATGTGCACTCATACACAAAGATGGTGCATGTAAAATGTCCATTTAACTGCAACTGTACTATTAAGAGTACACAATGTTCAACTGAAACATTGTCACTTTCTAAATACTAGAATGTATGTAAGGTTTCACTTAAACTGAGGTTGATTGAATGACAACTGCTATATAGCCACACCACTAGCATAGAAGAACATACATTGGGATTTCATCTTTAAATTATTCTTTGCCTTCCTGGTTTTTAGCATCATTATTTAGATTTGCTGTACTGGGCAGGAGGACTCTGTCTTCTCTTCCACTAAACCTAATTCAGCTTGACACGTGCAGGTTAAGTGCTGCAAAGCGCTGCTTTAGCTCTAATGTGGGGAAACTAACAGGATGAGCTGATAAGAGGCAGGAGAAACTGGTGTCCCTGTGTGTGAGAGTTGTGTGTGTGTGAGATATTTGCTGGGATTAGTCTGATCTCATCTCCTGAATGGACTCCCTGTGAATCCTATCTATCACTAGACCACCTGCATCTTCGGTCTTTAAAAACTAAAATCAGTTTCTGATGCTTTTTTAAATGTAGGATGGCCAACTTCAGCCTTCTTTTCCTAAGGGAATAGTTTGCATCAAGGGGAAAAACTATTTATTAAAGCATATACAACAACAACAACATGTTTAAAACCTCCCACAAACATGTAAATAAATCCATCACTACTGATAAATAAAATCTCAAAAAGAGACTGACATATCAGAATAGCTTTTATCACATTAAAGCTTCAAAAGCAAAATAACTAGTCAGAGGAAAGGGCTGAAGTGAAATGAGTCAACTGCTAAAGCCAGTTCTCGTTACATTAAAACGTTTGTTCGGAAAGTCTCTGGCATGTTTTGCATTTGTTTTGGGCATCATGAATCTGTCAACTGTAAGTAGTTTCAGCAAGTAGGCTACTAATGAGGACCATAAGTGCCATAGGAACTTAATGAAGCATAGACAGGTAGAGACACTTTAGTCTGTTGTCTTATTTACCATTTACTGTGATTTATATCCGTGCATTGAGAACCTCGAGCAAAGCCATTTGCAATCTGTAATCTGTGATTAAAAAGAGTTTCCACGTCAAATTAAATTTGTCATGTATGTAGAAAACAGCAAAAACTTCTAAATTAAATGATTTGAGAAAATGTAATAGAAATATATTATAAATAGCACACATTTTGTTTAAAAAACAGCAATTCATAAATAATACAGACAACAGAATCGTATTACCGCTAGCTGCAGCAATTTGAGAACAATTAACTATTATTTGGTCTTTCTCTTCTAACAGAGGAGTATAATGTAAACGTGTCGAGCCTCGTAGGGCTGCTTTGACAGGAGCTTCATTATCGCTATAACAAATTCTGAATGCAGCAGGTTTTACTATCGGAACCAATCTGGTTTCCGTTTGCAGTCGGCCAATAATTGACAATCATCACCCACTCAAAATGTGAAGATTAGTAACAGACAGGCATTCAAAAGAGGTTTGAAAGGAGACTCATTAATAAATCCTGTTTCACAATTTTATTTAATAGAACGGTGAGAAAAAAGAAACATTAAAACATACATTTGCAGCGATGTACATGTAAGTCCATTTTAAGATCATACCTGGAAACTTCACACACATTCTAAACTGAGAGAAAAAGTATCGACCCTAGATAAAATACATTTAGGTCATCTGGCAGCTGCTTCGAGGTAAAACCATCCAGTTAGATTATATTATTACCCCGATCGTGGAAACCTTTCATGCAAATCCTTTCATTTGAGCTTATTAATGCTGAATTTGGACTGAATCTTGTTCCTATACCTAAAGGTTTGAATTACCAGGTCTTCTTTGATGCAGCTGCTTTGGTCTTTGTGCCCAAAACTGTCTTGCTTTTAATTTGTTTCAAAACGTGCATTTCTATTCAGATCAAAAACTGCTTGTTTAGCGGTTGTCATACAGGCATTAATGGAGCCTTTTCATTGGATGAGTCTTCAAAGATGGAGCAGTCTGTACAGTAGCAGCCCTGCAGGACATCTTGACTTAAAACTGTTTTTTAGCAGAAGAGCAGATTTGTCTTTGGAGCCAAACTTATGAAGACACTACCTTGGAATAGTACCACTTCTTTTTATAGTGATACTAATCGCTCGAGATTTCCTAATTTCATTGTTTAAGTAAAACTTTTCTACAGTAAAGTTAGGGGCTAGCGAATGAAAGGATGAGTGGGATAGTGTTAAGATGCCATGAATAGAGTGATTTATTTTGGTGAGATTGTGAGAAAAGTCAGGATAAAGCTTAGAAATGAAGGCGAGAAGAAGTATTTGGATCATAAAAGCACAGAGAAATAGATATGGTGAGCACTGAGGATCCAGATTAATGGATGAGAAATGAGATGGACGGTTTGGGAGATCTGAGATCTGAATTCAGCGCTACAGGAGGGATGGAGTTATCTCAGATATTAGTATGAAAGCTATGGATAAGGGAATTTGCAAGTAGTTAAGAAAAACGTGTATGAGACTGGAAGTTCAAGTCAGATACAGGTTAGTGAATATTCATATATGTTACAATAGGAAAGAAAGTCCAGGGAATTGTGATACTGAAACAGATTGTAACTTTGGAAGATATCCAGGTATTAGGAATCTGCAAGTTTCATATTAGTTTCAGATAAAGTTAAGGGTAATTCTTAAACAACGTGCACATTTAAGCAAAACATTACTTTCATCCAATAATAAGTATTACTAAAAAATGAATACACACATGAACTGCCTGTATGCCTTAACCAATGTAATTGCTTCTTCATTTCATCCTAAAACACATTTGTGGGAAATTGTTGTAATTAGCATAAGAGTGCTTAAGTTATGGCCCACAACATGTTTTGTGCGGACACAGTGACCTTGTCCCATGAACCTTAAATTAAATCAGGTTAAACTTGAGTCCAAGTGGATGTTTGAGCTATATGTGGGGAAGATTCCTCAAGCATTGCTGAGATAGCATTGACCTGCCCAAAGGCGTAACAATGAGATATTACTCATAAAGTAATATATTACTGTAGTTAAATGTGAGAATACTCTTAGTGAGCGACTTGTAGATCATGGTCAGGGTGTTTTTGGCATTGAAGCGCTCCATTTCCAGAGGAGTGAGCCGCTCATTTGACTTTCTTTTGATTTATTTTTGCATTAGTCTGAAAGGTGAGTTTATTGTCAAATATTTGTAACTAAATATTCTAAGTGAGTGTCCTGCTCCACTTCCTGCCCTGTCATAGTAACGGGCTGAAAGACGGGCCAAAGGAGATACATCAGTGAGTTTAAGAGATGCTGGATGGTGTATTTTGTCACTGTTGGAAAGAGTCTTTGGGCGAAGCTGTCACTGAACTCTTTGCCAGGAAGTGAATAAGCATATTTCCCAGAATGTTGTTATATCCTTTAAACAGAAAGACCTCATCTAGTCCTTCCAGCTGTTTCTCCCTCACTCTTCCTCCACTACGTAATTTCCTACTTCATCCTTCAATCTGTGTCCCAATACTTTTGTCTATGTGTACATACAGTTTTGTGTGAATGTCGAATTCCTCTAGCTGGTGATCTCCTGTTTTTTAGATTTAGAATCTGACTTTGCTTTTGAGGATAATCAAAGTTATCAATACTTTATTTAATGTCCTTTTAAAAATCAATACACCTCCTGGGTCAACAGGTTAACTCACTCATTCAGTGAATCGTTCATTGGTTCATTTGCTCGGTCACTCGCGTTATTCAGTTTTGTATTCAGTTGGTCAGGGTTAAACGGTCAGTAAACACCACACGGACTCAGCTGTATTTACTCAGCTTCTCCCTGCTGAATTCTGCTGTTGCCTGATTAACATTTATCACACTGAGTGCTGCTATTTTATATGGGTTACATTTCCTTAACTCCATTTGCAATCATTTTCGCACAAGTATCATACCAAATCAGCACGCTAATCTGAGCTGACTGCTCTGCAACAGATGGACATCTTAATCTTCCTCATCATCCCCTCCTCCAACAACACTTCCAACATCATGGCGCCTGTGCTGTGTGCCAGAGACAGCAGATTGATTCAGACATGCATCTCTGAGAAAAACATAAACACTGAAATTAGCTACTTAATCAAACAGTGCATGCAGCGAAGTGAACACTTGAACCTGTGTTTGGATCGTGTTGTTGCATGACAGATGAGGACAGAAAATTACTGTAGCTTAATTAAAACAATAAAAGGGATGCCTCATTAATCAGTGTGGAAGTGATGTAATATTTAAAAAACAATCAAAGTATTTCAATACCAAGGGCATTCAATATTTTTCTTTTTAAGTATCCTTGAATAATTACGTGTTTTCTGGGTCTTTTTCAGCAGATGTTTGATGTCAGGTTGATTGTTGATTGTGATGCTGATTCCCACAAACTGAAACTCTTCACTTGCTCCACTGATTAAGACCAGAGTGCGTCTTCACCTTCTTACTTCAAGAATCAATAATCAACTCCTTGATTTGGCTGATTGCGTACATTGTACTTACGCAACCTCTCTTGGCAGATTCCTACCTTTAACTTTTATACTCCATCCTGTTAACCTGATTTTTGTCTAAATGTTGGATCTGTGCCTTATTGCTACTGTTGTCATAGATGCAATTATTCCTTATTTGCACCTTTTCCCATTTTTTTATATACAGACGCTTGTCCACCATTGTGACAGGTGGAAGTTGCCTTTCCTGTTACCGTTCCTCCCTTCCTCGTCACTATGACAGGGAGGCGTGTGGTGCAGTGGGTTGTGCGTTGGTGTTGGGATCAGGGGAGCACAGGTTCGAACCCCACTGCAGTCAGCATGTCGTTGTGTCCCTGCAAGGCGCTTCACCCCAAATTGCTCCTGCGGGGATTGCCCACAGTATCAAGTATGTAAGTTGCTTTGGATAAAAGCGTCTAACAACAAGTGACATGTAATGTAATGTATGACGATTCCTTAGGCCAATCAAAACAAAGCTCAATGTCTTTGTCATCATTACCGCTGAGTGTTTCTCTTCACAGGTAGCTCTTTGTCTTGTCTAAAACAGAATGAGTCACATCAATTATTGGTGAGTGGGTTTTCCCTCTACTGTTTAATTTGTTTTGTAGCCTCTCATTCAGAATTGCACTCAGATGCTAACATGATGCTAATAAATGAGTCCATATTCAGCATTTGGGTTTACACAGAGTACACACTATAACACAAGTGTTTGCACTGTGCTTGTTAGGAACCTCATTTACATACAGTAATGCATGTTCTAACTTGAACCATAAAGGAGTAGTTGAAAAAAGCGATCATCTTCATCCAAACACTTTTTTCAGAAGTGAAATAACAATTGTGTAGTAAATTCCAATCTTTATGCAATCAAACTGTTTCCTGGTGGTAGATTCAAATGTACAAACTGAAATGAGCGCTGTATCAATGTTGTCCTCTAACTCTCATCAAACAAGTAAGCATTTATCCAAAGTGTCAAACAACTCCTTTGAAACTAAACCCTAAAGATTTTTCAAAAGTTTAATCTTTGGGTCTTAACTCAGATTGGTCCTCACAAATTAGCGCACCATCTCCTTGTAAGAAAAAGAAGACACAAAAAGTATCTTTATTGCCAGAACTTCCCGTCCCTAAGATGACAACGCTGCTGCTAACAGCTCTGTCACCAACTGCATTCAGCTTTCAGTGATTGCTCTCTGAACACTCATTACAAAGAAAATTCAACACAGCACTTTCACTCCACCTCGGAAATGTTCTTAGGAGCACATGTTCTTGGGTAAATGCAAATCCCCATCCCCCATCCAGACAAGGCTCTGAATATACTAACTCCCAAAATGTGTCTGTATTGGGATATATATTGTCGAAATGTGAAAACTCAATGTTTCCACCTCAGAAAAGTGTCTGTGTGTGTCCTCAGAGTGACATTAGTTTGATATGACTGTCTGAGAATAAAAATGAAGTCTCATAAGCAGCAATAACATAATCAGGCAGCAATGTGAGGCTGGGAAACAGCTGTCGTGTCGGTGTTGCAAAGCAGACTCTGGTTGATAATGAGATTTTCTGCCAACCCGGGGGGGAGGCTTTTGTCCTTCAGATTAAAGGGAAATCATGAGCATCTATTTCATGGCTCAGTGGAAGACAAAGACACTGATATGATCGAACCAATTTCCCTGTAGTTATCATGATGCATTTGGAGTATTTCATTCGAGGACTTGTTATATCTGTTCTTTGCAGAATCAGTGTCTGATGCTTCTTTCATAATTATGTTACCATTACCATTGGAGATTATTCCACTGAGATTTTCAAACTAGCATTGTAGTGTTAACAAGCGACCTCTGTGAAGCTTTGCTCTGCAGAGACTCGAAAAAACAATCTCAGAGCTGCCTGGAATAAACTATGTTCCTTGTATTGAAAACACATACTCCATGAACAATGATAATAGATGTATACATTGATTTTGGTTGAGGTCTTTTCAGGAGACTATAGGAACAGTACCAACCCTACAGCATATAAACATTGTGAGATTGTCCTAGAGGGAACTCAAATTACTTGAGGTTTTCCAACCCATAACTCTTGGAATCAATAAAGTCTGTTGCAATGAACTAATGCTTTCTCCTGTCTTGAAACCTTTAACTGCAGATAAAAACAAAGACAGCGGTGAGCTCCATCAGCACGTCTCTGTGCCCCAGTGGTGTCTGCCCACCTGTTAAGCCCGAGAGCCCCCAGTGGAGGGGGCTGCGGGGTGTTTTTTCACATCTCTATAAAGTATATTCATATTCATGTTGACGATGATAAAAATAGCCATACTGTTGCATTTAACTCTATATTAGATTCTGTTGGTTTCTGTCAGAGTGTAAATAAACCAACCCACTGCTATAATCACACTCTTGACCTTGTTCTGACTTATGGTATTGAAATTTTCAATACCATAAGTCAGAACAAGGTCAAGAGTGTGATTATAGCAGTGGGTTGGTTTATTTACACTCTGACAGAAACCAACAGAATCTAATATAGAGTNACACACACACACCCCCACACACACACACACACACACACACACACACACACACACACACACACACACACACACACACACACACACACACACACACACACACACACGCACGCACGCATGCACACACACACACACGCACGCACGCACGCACGCACGCACGCACGCACGCACACACACACACACACACTTTGTTGGCCGTGACATTGGAAGCAATTTGGGGTTAAGCATCTTGCAGACTTTGGATCAAACCACCACCCTTCAGTTGGAGAGCAACCATCTACCTCCTGAGCCTCAGCCACCCATCCATGCTAGAAAAGTGTCTACATAAAGACATTCATGAGGCTTCTTGATCGGAGACAGAAACACCCTCAACCTGTTCTTCACGACATGCTGCATTCATTCTACTTTGAGCTCTTTCTGGATATGTGAGGTAAATCAAGATGCCACTATGCAAACCACCTGTGGGGTCAGCCTCATCATCACAGTTGCATAGAAGACGTGAGAAGGTGTCCAATGGGAGAAAAAAATTCACCGGGCGGTAAACACTATTTGGAGGGGGAAGAGATTTTGATTGTTGAAAAATCTAGTTATCAATCAATCAAGTTACAACTATCAATTATTATGAATTAATTTGATATTGGACGATTCTACACCTCACAAGTGCCATACCATCAACCTTTATATTAAAGAGGCCCTATTATGCATTTCCATGGCATATCCATTCTTTAATGTTCTTTATTTTTCTCATACTGCCTGTGCTGCAGCACCTCTTTTCACCCTCTGTCTGAAACCAGAGCCCAGTCTGCTCTGATTGGTTAGCACTAGCCAATATAAGCGTGAGTGTTATGATGTCACTATGTTACTGAAGTAAACAAATGAGTCCAATGGAGGCTTGGTTAAGGCATAAATATTCCATAACCAATAATAATAATAATAACCAAGTTCATTTGTCATGACCAAAATATTTCCCTCAGCTTTGCTATCTGGCTGTTGCCATGCACAGCTATTGCACTGTTAAGATACTTGAAATACTGACAACTTTAATGTTGAGCTTGAAAGAAGATTTTCATTTCCATCGCCCTGCTTTATCTTACTTTTCTTAAAAGACTACGAGCTATTTGTTCTTTATTATAAATATCAATATCAACCTTCAAAATAAATGCTCCGTCAAACTTTGTATAGCAATTAGGCAAAAGAGTATATAGTTTGAAAGTTTGCTGTGAGAATGTGTTTGTATGAGGTTTGGGGAATGAGATCGAAGTGATGGAGGTGGATTTGGAGGTAAAGAGAAGCTGAGGCTGAATTCAAACAGGGGCATTGGTGAGAGATGAGCCATGCAGGCTGAAAATACACAGCGCTAATTCTGGAGAAGCTTCTCGGAGACTGAATGGCAGCTCTGGAGGAGACGCAGCACACACACACACACACACACACACACACACACACACACACACACACACACACACACACACACACACACACACACACACACACACACACACACACACACACACACAGACACA
>NW_011333040.1:20672441-20677816 GCF_000735185.1 Notothenia coriiceps
GTGTCGTGTGTCGTCGTCGTGGTGTGGTGTGTGTGTGTGTGTGTGTGTGTGTGTGTGTGTGTGTGTGTGTGTGTGTGTGTGTGTGTGTGTGTGTGTGTGTGTGTGTGTGTGTGTGTGGGGGTGTGTGTGTGTGTGTGTGTGCATGTGAATGTTAGTCTCCCTGAGCAGCTGCACCTTGTATGGCAGCCTCTGCCTCTGTGTGAATGTGTGTGAATGAGTGATGATGACTTATATAAAACTGTTTTGAGGGGTTGTAGAGACTGGAAAAGTGCTCATAAATGCAGTCCATTTTCCATACAAAAAGCAGCAAGTACTGTGTTAACATTTGAAACAGTATTTAGATCAGAATAAGCCCAACTGAATCAATTAAAGGTAGGGTAGGTAATTCACTTCAGAAACACTTTTTTTTATATTCCATGGAATGCTCTTAACATCCCGATAGCAATGAATACATTAAATGCTTTGACAATAAATATATACAAATATTTCATCTGTGGAAGCCGTGGCGCTGTAAAAAGCAAGTCCAATTATCTGCCTCGGCTGTCAGCCTTCCATCTGTGCACAAACTTATCTCGTGCCCTCATTGGTCATGTGCGCGTCCTTGTGTGTTGGAGGAGGGGCTCTGTAAGAAAGTCTGAAGGGAGGGGCAGATTTTTTCCGGCTGTGTACTTTCAAATTCTAGCGCACTCTAGCTGGTTCATTCTTACCTACCCTACCTTTAAACTAGGACTTTAAAACTACACTTACCAATACAATTGCTTACATTACATTATATTTTATTCAGCATACCCAACTTATAATAAAAGCAATCATCCAAGAGTATACAATCTCAGCCCAGCAAGAATCCAAGTATGATGGTGTCCAGACATTTATGTTAAGGTCATTCCTCTTGTTCAAGTCTTTGTCCTATGCCTTGTCTGGAACTCCCTGTTTTATTTTGTAGTAGCCTTTCCCTCTTGTTTCAGATCACTTAACTTTGTGTATTTCCCACCACTGCGAATGTCTACCCCACCCTGACTTTCTTCACCTGTGCCCCCTCCCCTTGTGTATAGTCTGTGTCTCCCTTGTTCTGTGCCAGTTCGTCATGTCTCTTGATGCCATGTCTGCAGCCATCCCTCGTGACTAAGCACTCCACTATTGACTCCTTGATGTTCATTTTTTTTTGTTTATCATTTTTTTTATCCTGAAGGTATCCGTTTCTGATCCTCCAAGTGAGGGTTTTGTGTTTGTTCTTGTATTTTTAATCGATCTTCTGATTAAAAGCCTTGGTCAATTTGTATCTGTCTGTTCATTTTTACCTGGTGAGGTGCATTTGCGTCCTGAGCGTTGTCATCCGTAAGGGTTAGGGTTAACCTTCAAATATGCAAACCTTTTAGAGTGCAACATACTTCTTATTGGTCTGCACTGTTTGAGAATGTCATGAACTACACTGTAGCTATGTAAAAGCCTTGAATTATTTGTTTTTTTTATTTGAATACTCATTGTGCAGTGGAAACAGGTAGGTTTCAAGTGTGCAATGGAAGATGTGCAGACCTCCTTCTATCCTTCAATCACAGCACGGTAGGCCAGTCCCAGTGTCTTAAAGGGGATCCTCTACAAATCTACAGCCCAATACTGATGGTATCACCCGTGAATAAGTCAGGACAGACCTTCAGTAAAATGACCCCATCAGACATTTGGAGCCATTGTTCTCCTTTTCTTTGTGTCCCTCTTATACTCCTCATCTGTCTAACGCCTTCTTCATTGCCGTCATCTCGCTGAACAGAAGTGATTCTCCAGAGCCCTAATGGACGAACGCAGAGAGAGGGATGATGGTGAGCGAGAGGAGGATGAGGAGTAGGCGGAGGAAACAAAGTAAAGCTTTTAATCTGTAAATGGCGAGGGGTAATGGCCATTTAAGCATTAAGATACCCCCGTCCGTCTGCTCTGTTTGCGTCTCCTTAATGCTCCTTAAACATTTATGAAGGCTGATAGCAAAGGAAGGCCGTAGCTACGCTGTAATCAAATCACTGTTGGTTATAGGGCTGTACTCGGAAGAGTGATGGAGGCAGGGGGGAGAGAAGGAGAAGAGGGGGAAGCTGGGAAATAACTGGAGTGACAGTGTGAGAAATTGAGGAAGAATGGGGGGAAATAGAAAGAGGAATATATTAGCTCTCTAAATAGTTGCGTAAAATAACGCAATGTTTTGCTGTCAAATACAATAAAGCAGAGTTTACATTACACTTAAACACATCTCTGTCTCTGAGGGTTCCCTCCCAAAGAGTGTGGACTGACATTTCACTTGCTACTCAAAGTAGAGTAAATACATTGTAATCCCTTTCTCAACAATATATTCCAGTTAATGGAAAGAATATTTGGATAATAATGAAATGGTGGCAAATTATTTGTACCAAATGTCCACCCTGTCATGACAGGGTGGACATCTTTGGCTAATATTAGCATTTAATGAGCACATGGTGAGTTAACATTCAGTTAGCAACATGATTCAGTTAGCAAGGTGACTACTGTAAACTGTGTTCGTTATTCTCCCGTCCAGGAGAGAAGCTTTAAAAGGAGACTAAATGGAGTCTCTGTGAAAGTTCAATTGGGTACTTTAATTTATAAAAGGCGCGGGTTGGTCACAAGCATGATATTGTTCAGTCAGACAAACAGCTGTGATCCGCTCCTCGTTAGGGAAGAGAAGAGGCCGATCTCTCCTCCGGTGCTGTTATATATCCTCTGCTGGCTCCTCCCCGCCAGCCGGCTCGCCTCGTCTCCAATGTCCGTTGTTGCATTTAAACAGAGGATTGGTTCTTTTCACATTCAATATATGCTTAACACGCCTTTTCTCCTCATATTCTCTTTCATCACTTTTCATGTAACATATTCTAAACGCTGTAATCAATACTCTAAAAAATACTTCTCGGCTCGTTTGGTTTCCGGTCATTCCGGATGTTGTCACATGCTACTCTCGTCTGTAAACAATAATGTATTCAAATAAACTGTACCTTCATTTAATATTCAGCATGGTAGTATCTCGACATCTATAGTTGTAGTGTTAAATCAGTAGGCTTCGGTTTGCACCACTCCATATCATTTCGCTCCTAAATTCACCTCTTTAGGAAATTGTAAATTGACCACATGCTAACTGCCAACCGGAGATGAAAGAGTTTCAGAATAAAGCTTAACAGCTGGTTGTGCACAAGAATTTCTGGTTTTTCAGTGTAAAACTGCATTAAAACTGACGGCATGTTTAAACTACATTTCCCCATTAAAACATTGATTTTAATTTCTAACAGTCCCTCCTTACACACCTGAAAGGGTGTACTGAAATCAATGAGTTCTTCATCTGAACTTTGCATATTACATATCTTATATTAACAAATATACAATCAAATGGAATGGTTTTATAGCCTTAACTTTAAAAAAATACTAAATAAATTCTTTGTTCAAACATAAAAGTTTTCCCTTGTGCATAACTTCTAGTGTTTACATTCAATATCATTCTTCAAAATAGCAGCAATGGCTTGGTACTAGAACATTTCTTCCTCCCTCCTTTCACAGAAACTGTTCTAATACCACGCTCAGTGTTAAGGCACTTGTTTTTACAAAGTGAAAAGAAACAAACCATTTTAGAATAGCAATGATTTTTACAACATGAGATCCACCATATTAGAATAGTATAAAGTAATAAAGAATAAAATAAAATATCTTGGATTGGCAAAGTAAATTGAAAAATAAAAATAAACTATCTTGGAATAGTGTAAAGTAAATTGAAATGGATTCACTCCATTTTAGCATTTTATTTTGCTCACTTCTTCACATGATTTCATAATTTAAAGAATCACATCAGCTGGACATTCATTGATCAATCTCATCTCCGAACATCCATATCATTTAAACTAACTCATCATTGTCATCAACATCTGTATACGGGGTGGGTCGTCTTGTTCTGCTAGCATTTGTAACTGTCTCCTCATTCCTCATGAGAAATGTACCCTCCCTCCTTTCATACCATTTAAGGTATGAAAGTAATATGTTCTCTAGAAGGGGCCGTCGTGATCAATCGGTACGTTCTACTTTGGGGTACGGCATTCTAGACAGTCATTTCTGGGAGAAGATTTTGGTCAGTTACAACAGTTGTAGAATTTCATCACTTAAAAGTTCCTACTCAGTACCTTTGGGTGGTCTGTTCTAATGCTGTGATAAAGTCCCTGAAATGGTGTGAGAACCGGTGGAATATCAATAACTCATTATACTAATTTATTTTCAATTATGGTCTACTTAAATAACTATGCTAACCCCTTTTACAGTGTGTGGAACCTTGGGTGCCCGAGCATGTGATAATTACTCCATCCTTTAACAAGGACTTTAAAACAGAAGTCATTTCATTAATGGTTTGCAGTTCAATTCAGGAATTTACACTTATGGCAGATATGTTTCTCCTTTAAATAACATCTCTAAATGTCAGGTCATCACTGATTGAATGGATGACCTTTAGGAGCTGGTGGCGCTTGTCTTTTAAAACTCATACTCTGGTGCCCTGCGCTCCCTCTGAAGCTGCAAGTAAGATTTAAAACATCTGCAGGGTGGGTTGGGCGACCCCTTCTCCCTGAACGATGTTTGTTGTAACAAATATGCACCATCACAATGAGTGATCCAAGGCCCTGCATGTATTGCTCCCAACTACATTAGTTTTAAAAAATTAAACTTTGCAATCGCTCTTTGCCCAGTGTCTTTTTAAAACTCTACATCTTGGACGAAAAACAAATGTTATTTCCACCTTAATCTTCCCTCCTGAGGTAATAACCATGCTACAATGGAGAAATCAATACTTTAGATTTGAATACTATCTTTGGCTTGGTACTAGCTCTACCTTTAACATTTTCCATACAAATAAAGATTTGTCTGCTTTTATAGAGTGGTTACTAAAACCATCCCTTTAAACTGTAGGTCTATACTGTAACAAATTAAATCTTCCCCAAATTCACACATGAATAAAAAACTCTTAAAGAATAATTTGTTCACATGATGAAAAGATTGAATAATATGTTCTATCCTCAGTGTGTTTTTAGGGTTATTTAATAGTTTCCTCTTTCTTTCTTTATAAATTCACCAATTGATTAATTCATGGCTAATAAATATTTCTTTACGTATTTCTCGTTGGTGAATAAGTGTGTTTATGTGTAAACTCACTCACTCCCGTTTTCCTTCTCTCCCCCTCTGGTTGTCAAGCCACGACCCCCTCACGTTCTGCCGGACCATGCCAACTCCTCCGTCCTTTCCTCTCCTCCGTCCACCTTCTCCTCAGTCCATCCGCTCTTGGATCCTTCCGCTGTAACTCTTTTCAGTGTCCCATCTGCTTTGCTTTTCATCTCCTCCTTTACAGTCTCTAC
>NW_011333040.1:20677846-20690275 GCF_000735185.1 Notothenia coriiceps
ACTCTTTGTTTCTACTATTAAATTGGGAAAATCTTTCCCGTTCTATACCAGTAAACCAAGACCCTTACAGTAAAACCCGACCTTTGGATCTTTTTGTCCGAGCCCCGAGTTGGTCCAATTCACATAGAATGAAAAAATGTAAATCACTTGTAAATGTAAAATAATAATACGTTAAAATGATTAGGTCGAGGGGGGAAGTTAACCTTTATACCACAATGTTATTTACCAAAAAATGGTTGGCAAACCCCTCTGGTGTCTCATATTGAATTCTGATTCAATTGAATTCTTAGATTTGTCACGTCTCTTCAGGAATTGGAGTGGGCTCGACACTACATAGTCAGAAGAGTCAGGCTGTCCTCTCCCTGTAAGAGGTGGATACAACTAACTTTATCCGAGTTGTAATATAGGCAATCACGGCCGACCGATTTCGTGGTCTTACTTGATTGTTTGTTTACATGTGTCTATTGGCTTCACGCGTCGCGAGTAGAGGAGAGAGAGAGTGGTGTGTGTGCTGAGTGGTCTTGTGTTTATTTTTTTTACTTATCTTTGTGTCCCTGGTTAACTCCCGAAATTATACCTAGGACAATTACTTTCACCGGTACAGCCCGTCCGGTGTAGTACTCTGTCGTCAGTGGGAGACACTCCGTCTCAGTCTGGTAGTAAACGCGTCCAACGCAAGTGTGTATGTAGTGTTTGTTGTTTTAGGAGTCGGTCGCCGGTGAAGTCGTGCCGGTCCGGTAGCCTTTGTAAGGGCCAGGGGCTAAGTCAGGCCGGGACAAGGTCCACCAAATTGAATATACTGGTTTGTCGGGTCAGAGTTCTGGTACTGCTATATTGTAAGTCGGATAGGTATAAACTGTTGTTTTTTGACTCAAACCTTAATCGTTAAATAAAGTTTGTGTTTACAGCAAAGAATTTGTAGAGGGGTCATAAATTAAAAAAAAGAAAATTACATACCTTAATATTGTTTTCAATTTTTTTCTGTGGAACACAAATAAAAAGACAAAAAATACGAAGGATTGCCAGATAAAATAACTACGCGGAAATGGACTACATACCTATGTTTTATTGACCGTCCCCTTCCTTATATACAATCTAACGATTCAACGTGATTGAGAGAGAAGAAAAATTTAAGATAAATGAGGTGTCTACAGTGAAGTGACGTTTCTGAGTTTACTTACATTACTGACTAACTACATCTTTCTAGTTTTCTGTAAAACAGATACTCTTGTCACTCTAACATGTAAGTTACCTCTTCATTTAATCAGTGTATAACAAGATAACGAAATATGAGACTTTTTCTCAGGTTAAAAAAACAAACAATAAAAACAATGTAATATAAATTTAATACATTTGCCTGAGTTGGTCCCTATTTATCTACTACTGCTCTTGTTTCGGTTTGGTTAACACCCCATTGGAATCCCTAATTCTTAATCTTACGAAACAACTAACACGAGTAATGTGAACCGTGGGAAAACCCACCTTCCCTCATGTTATTAGTCATTTTGTACCTTGGAATCAAGAGTATCTACGGTGAGTGATTGTTCATGAGGTCGACACAAAGAGCTCTGAAAGTAATAGTGGCTGGTTTTCTAGTCGACTCGTTTTCCGCCTCCTCAAGAGTAGCCAGGTTTCTTAACTCGCTAAATATATTCTATTAAGTGGGGGGGAATACGTCAAGAACATAGGTTACTAACTCTACCAAATTCACTAGCCTATATACATTCACTACCCCTAATGTCTAATCCCCTTAGAGTATTTATGGTGACTAAGGTAAAATCCCAGGACATGGTCTTGTGTGGGGGACAATTCAAGATACTGTTGGCTGGGCTAGCCACTGGACTCGTGTTAATAACTTTACTACCATGTCATTTTGTCCGATGATTTGGGTTTCATTGGAAACATTCATGTTGAGATACTTGTTCTCAAGGGTCGTTCTATTCACCGCTGTAACGTCTATACCAGGTCAGTGTTTTCAATGAATCACAAGATTTATTGTCACTCTAAATTCACTACCTCTATTTTATACCTCTGCAAGAAAATATCACAACTTTATTAACCACGAACTTGTACATCCATAAATTTACATATCTTCTTTATACAAAGGACTTCTCAACTAACCTCATTTGTACAATGTCACCCACTTTCGTTACAAATCCCTATACCATTTTAATTAATCATCTGTAACTTAACACAAATCTACTGTTAAAATTGTTGATTCTACCTAACATTCTAATCCTTTTATCTCACCTTTTCCAACCTAAATAAAATGGAGCCACACAATCTTAAATTGATTATGCATTCGGAGGGCTTCCTAGAGAGAGAGAGAGAAGAGAGGGACAGTCTGTGCGATGCTGGGGTAGCAGGTCGTCTGTTTTCTGGAGTGGTGCCTTCTTAGGAGGAGGAGGAGGAGTAGGCGTGGCTGGAGTTAGCTTGTCTGTATCTTGCGTCTCGACTTGGTAGAGGTGGACTCCTTAGGTCTTGATGTCCACTGTATTTTCCGTGTGAGAGTAGCCAGGGGGTGTCCTGTACTTCAAGGTTCGACTCGGTGTTCTAACCCCGTGGTTCTCGTCTCACACCCTGTACTCTCGCCTTATGCGGGAGGTNAAAGAGAAAAACCTATGGGAAAAACACAAAAGCATTGTACACAATCAACAAGGATAAACTGATGTTTTGTAGTTGATGAGTACTGCAGATATCACTGTTAAATCATTTGATCATTGGTTTTATTATGAAAACGTTGAGACCGGAAATACTGTTTTCAACCCGTAACTTTACATGGAGGCTGCCGCATACCTCAAATCATCTTCGTAATATCTATCAAACTATAGATCCTACATATCGACTGGACGTGGATTCTAAAAGTACAATATACACTTCTCGCTAGAAATCTAATCAAAAAGCGTTTTAATGGCCAAACTATCCTACAATTTAGGATTTTACAGAGAAGGTTATTTGTGAATAAACGACCATCTGAGGGCGAAAACTTTAAAACGTAATTATAGGACGTATTAAGCGCATGAACAAACGACATATTTGGTCGTATGAGTTGGAGGACTTGTTGTTCTGTGTTTGTATGTAAACTGTTATGTGTTATTGAGTGTCTTGTATGTTGCATCAGTGTCTGTTTAACTCTGTCTACTTTGTGTTTATCCCTCTTGACACTGCTTTTGTTGCGTTTTGTGTTACGGGTAGTTGTGTTGTTACTTGTACAGCCTGTGGTATCTGTGTCATCTTGGCATGAGGAGGTTTCCTGCCCCCTCGAAGGTGGAGCAGACGGATCCCGGAGTACAGAGATTATAGGTTACCAACAATATCTTTAGGTCAAACACACATCTGCACGCCAGTCAGATTATATGCTTTCAATACCCTAAGGTTATCCGCTTAGCAGATCCGGAAGGGGATGATGGCTGTGATGGTGATCTCAAAAGCCGACATATACGGATCGAAATAGGACACACCGGGGGACGGGGGGAATGGGGATAAGGAGACAGGAAACGGTTAAGTAAGGAGGAGGAAGATAAGGTGCTAGGAGGCATGGAGCAGCTAGGAGGATTTGCAGGTTTTTTTACAGTTCAATCAATTCACTATTGCCGGATGACAACATATCAGTGTCTGGGATCCGGATGTTTGATTCCTGTTATTGCTGTCAGATAAGCTGCACAGATGCCTCAGTTTGTGCTGCTGTGCTAAAACCTGTTCCCAAATGCATTTTATCTGACATTGGACACTCCTGATAGTTCGACAAGAGGGGGATAAGAGTGACATCATACTGGTTTTACAAATTATTTCCCCTGCATCCCAGAGTGCACAGAGTCCAGCATCTTGAAAACATGCTCATTAGCTTTGAATCATCCTAAACAATGGACGAGAGGTTGTGCTTGTGCCGACGTGAGATAATGGCCTCAATGGTTAGCGGGTGTAGTTTGGTAGAAAATAATAGTTCCTACATTAAACCGCTCATAACAAGGTGTGATTTATGGGAAGTGACAATGTTGTTGAGTCTTCCAAAGGTATATGTTAGTGCTTTGATCTCCAAAGGCTGATCACCATGTTAGAGATAAGACAGACATATATGCAGCCAATATCTCCAACAGTCGACAACTCACAACAAACCAATCTTGACTTATTAATAACTCTAAGATAAGATATACTTTATTGATCTAAATGTTCCATATACAGCTAAAAGAGAAAATAAGTACTATTAATGTTGGGATGACTTTAAAGTAGAATAGCTGTACAGGGAATGTGCAGAGCATTGATATGGAGGTATTCAACTTGCTAGCACCTTTTTTTACACATTATTTGCCTTTGGACCATTTCTCATGTTGGCCTTTAACAATGCTGCAGCCACCTCTTTATTAATTTATCTTTACATGTTGTGGTATGCAGGTTGCCATTGTGGGCAATAAAAGCATCAAACCACATTTCACAGTGAAAAGCTATCGGTGGAACCTGAATCTCTTCGTCACTCGGGGCATTCATAACATATGTAGATATTCAAATAAAGAGATTGTAAGTTGCAATCTTTGGTGAAAACCCAACCGATGTTGGAATCGGTGTTATGTTTCCAAAAGGCATACAGAGGAATAATCTAATGATTTGACGGTGACATTTCCAATCTGGACACGCAGGCACTGAACGTGTAGTGATTGTTTGAGGTGATCGCACGGCTTAAATACAGCTGTTAGACGTCATTCTTGGCTCAGCCATAATTGGATGTGGGCTCAACCATTTCCTTCCTACAGTATGTAAAATAAGTCAATGCGCTTGTAGACTCTTCTCATATCAGTTTAGGAAAATGTGTTCTTCTTCAATTGGGCCTTTTTTGTTCAGATATACTGTACATGCATTATGCAGAACTGACAGCAAAGACACACATGGCAGGAGTTCATCAAGTTGATGGTGATAGAAATAACATTTAGGTGGAGCCGTGTGGAGTGATCCGGCTGCATGAGAGCTCCCTCTGATGGCCAGACAGAGAGAGAGAGGGACAGAGCAAGCCAATGAAAGAGCAGGGACAAACACACACACACACACACACACACACACACACACACACCAGAGTGAGTGATCTTACAGTTTGGCTGACGTTGCGGCTCCGAACTAAAAGATTTGCAGTGTGAAAGCACCTCTATTGTGCTTTTTAGTGTGACAGTATCCACTAGGAATGTGAAGCTAACTGGTCTTTTTTGCACACAATAGATACCGTCGGGTTCAGAGGGGACACCAGCCGCAGAGTTTAGAGCTGACGTACAAAAAAAACAAACCAGAGGGGAAGAAATGCAGCTTGTGTGTTTCTATCTGAAACTAGCAACTCACAATTTGCACAGACAACAGTCAAATTTAAATTGCAGCATGTTTTATTTTAGAAAGTGGCACTTGCTAAATATGTTCTGCTTGTTCTTCAAAAACTCTCCAACGTTTTTAAATAAAGACCCCAACTTAGAATTCAAGGTTGGTTTCAAGAATTAAAGCTGTGGATCATAATTTCAAGAATAAGATTAACATTGCTGATTCCAGATTTAAAGGATGTAGAGAAATACCCCTAAACTCTCAATCCCCAGTGAACTACATTTTCAGTTGGAGAGTCTTTCGTTACAGAACATCTCACTTTTGTTAAGTCTCATTTTGGAAGCAAACTCCTAAGATGCAATCCGTGTATTATTTGTGAGCGTGGCTGTAGGGGGTTTCTACAGGGGACTGAGAGAAAAAGCCCTTGACACTGTTTGAACTGGTCCGTTAATCCTCAGCTCTTCAGGTGGCTCGTCCCCATGGAAGCAGTGTGTGTATTTATGTCCGTGTGTTTAGGAGAAAGAGGTCAATAACCACAGAGAGGTCGAAATGGTGGTTAGTGTTGGAATGAAGTGTGTGTGTGTTTGTCTGTGTTTGTGTGTCCGTGTCACGGAGGTAGCTGAATGACAATGGAGGCGGATGTGTACACGACATGAAACCGGAACAAGGCTTCTTCTAATAAGACTGAAGAAACTAAGAAAAAGGGAAGGAATATAGAAAAAATGTGGGAAAGATTGCAATTGAGAAAGGAGAAATTTTGTGTTACAGAAAGAGAAAGGAAGGAGAAAAAAAGAATAAGGAAGAGCATGGAGGGATGAAGGATGCAGGAAGGAAGGAAAACCTGTTAAGGTACATTAAGGGAGCTAGAGGAGGGGAAGCAAGATGGAGGGAGGGGACAGAGGAGGAGTCAGTGAACGTCTTTGATCTGTGTCTCATTTAGGGGGGAAATGAAAGGAATTTGTGTGTGTGTGTGTGTCAAGTAAAGTAAGGAGTTGAGTGAGTGTTCTTACGTGTGTGTGTGTGTGTGTGTGTGTGTGTGTGTGTGTGTGTGTGTGTGTGTGTGTGTGTGTGTGTGTGTGTGTGTGTGTGTGGGGTCTAGGACATTTTCAGAGAGAGAGAGAGAGAGATATAAAAGGGGGGGGGTGTATGGAAGGGGGTAGAAAAAAAGCGGGTCCCAGGAATTTACAAATGAAAAGAGAAGGTTTTTCTCTTAATGCGATTACATTTTTCCATTTCACCGCTTCCCCGGCCGAAAGTTTCAGCTCTTTAGGAGCACAGAGCCGCAACGCAACGCTGTCTTCAAGATGGGAGGAGGAGGGCAGGGGGTAAACCGGAGGGAGAGGAGAAAATGGCGAGAGAGAGGGAGAGAAAGAAAGGCTGGCAGAAATAGTACATTTCGTTAACCACGTTGGCAGTGTTTCCACTGGTTGCCAGTGCAGTGATTCAAGCTGAGAAATTAAATTGAAAAAGTGACAGACAGATGGAAAGAAAGGCAAAAGGATTAACGCTGCTTAGACCGAGCATGTTAGAGTGAATCTGAAGGAGTTTTTTCAACTTTACATCATGAGTTTAATTCATTAAACCAAGCGAGGACAATGCAGTTTGAACTTTAGGAATTTAGTTTTGGTTTATTTCAAACAGTCAGAAACGTGGCACTGTCACAGACACACCTTTACTTTGATGTCAAGGATAACAAAATACATTTTCTGACATGTTTTCCCTCTGATATGTAATACCACAATCATAAGAATAGCTAAGGTCGATGGGAGTTTCTTTAGATTTGAAGGTTTTTGTTCATAAAACAAAGTACTGGACATATGAAAGCTTTGACCTGATGATGGACACTCCAAAGCAGTTACAATTCATCCTGAGGGGACATGAGTATTTGCACCGTTGTTTTCCATCCGATAGTGGTTGAGATGTTTGATCAATGTCAACCTAAGCGCTAGAAATAAAAGTCAGTCGATATCACCAAGGTCAGTATGATCCCTCCTCTGAGGATTATGAATGTCAGTACAAAATTGTAGGGCAATCCATCGTATAAGATGCCGACATTTTTCGTTTGGTCCCAAGCGGTTGAGCAACCTACTGTATCAACTAACAGAGCCATCCATGACAAAAAAAAACACCCATCACATCATCTGATGGCTGATGGGGACATATAATGATCAAATGAATCTAAGACAACATAACATTTAAAGGTGACCTATCATGCAAAATGCACTTTTGTACATCTTTTATACATGAATATGTGTCCCTGGTGTTCCAGGGAACTCACAAAGTGTCAGAAAACACAACCCTCTCTATTTTCTCTTAAAAAGGGGCTGCAACGGACCTGATACAGACTGATCCAGATTTGAACACTTCTATGACGTCACAGAAGTGGCGCTACGGCTATTGGGCCAACTCCGCCAATAAGGAGGAGACAGCCACGGACATTGCCGTTGGAAAGCGCTGGAGACGCTGTAGTACATATGCCAGGCCTGTAGATGGTGCTGTTCTCACAGAATAAGCCCATGCAAAGACAGTGTTAAATTGAGCGAAATGAGGAATGGCTAAAATGCATGATCTGTTTGGTATTTTGAAAAATAAAAAGTATAAATATGCCTTATATAGGTATGGTCCTACACTATATTATTCAAATATAGCATGATAGGTCCACTTTAATGAACAATGTTGGTTGCCCTCTCCGGGTGTGTTCAGTAGTATGTTTGGATAGAGAAACTTCAGATTTGGTGATGACAGTATGGCACGTCTCTGTGTCCATGCTATTGTCATTTGTCAATTCTCCGGCCCAAACAGTCAATAAGCCTTCAGTGTCTGACATCACTCAAGTCTCTGCATCCTTGTTTTTTCCGGTTAATTCTCAGAAATCAATTTACACTTGAACCTCAAACCATCCCCCCTATTGTTCAGAAATGTGGTCTTAGCCGACATCCCAATATACGACCAATGCCACACTCTATGTTATAGTGTGCGTCATAGAAAGTGAAAAGACCCATAATTTGCCTCTGGATGGAGTCATAGCAGCAGTTAAGAAACTTCAGTTAGTCATCAGAAGACATATAGGGAAAATATTAGTCCAACCTGACCTGAACCCATAACATTATACCATGCAACCAACACTGAGTAATGAGGAAACATTGTATTTGCCGCTTTTTAACCCCTTATTCTTTATGTCCTTATAAACCAGCTAGCATGTCGGAAGTACGCTTGCAAGAAGAGGGACAATCACACCCTGAGTAAGGCTGTGCTGAAGGAGCTACTTCAGAATGAACTTGGAGATCTGCTGGGGGTAAGGGACCTCTGGCCTCTCTGTATCTCCGTTCTGCACAACCAACAGCATGCATGGCCTTCTTTTACATGTATGCTGTGGTTCATTTGGAGAGGATGATGAATGCTTTTAAGTTGTGCACGTCCCCAGTGACAACTCGTTTCACACCTGCAGAAAGCCAATGACAAGGCAGCTGTGGGCAGCATTTTCATGGAACTGGAACTGGACACAAACCAGGATAACAGTGTGGACTTCAGCGAGTTTACCAACATACTCAGCTGCCTCATTGTGATGTGCCACAAGATTTTCAACAATAATTAGGGATCCAAGCACCACTTCGGAACCAGCATAAAGAGCTGCCTTCCTGTTAAAGAGACCATTGTTCTAAGAAGGAATAATATATTAGTTATGTATGCAAAAATGCCATCAAGTAACAACATTTTTTTTTTTTCTTGGATAATGTGAGCTTAGTCCGCTTATGATACTGGTGGTACTTGCCTAAAACATTGGTTAGGTTTAATTAAAAGCTTTATATGTACATTATTACATTTGTTTTGTCAAAGACTCCAATCTATTTATATAATGATTTTTATTATTTTGCTAATTGAGGTTATCAATGCAAAACAGACAATCAGTATTATAAATCAAATATTTGTATGTAAGGCTGAATGTGTTAGCCCTGTGACAGGTTTCAGACCTGACCTGGTCAAGGCCGGATTAACCATATGGGCAACCTGGGCAAGTGCCCAGGGGCCCTTGAGTAAAGAGGGCCCTCAGTGACAAGCAGTGTTGGGACTAACTGTTACTGTAACGCAACTACTTTTTGCGGTAACTAATAGCGTTACTAGTTACCTATTCCCATTAAGTAACGCGTTATAGTTACTGTGATTTAAATGGGTGCGTTACTGCGTTACATTATGTGATGGAACTGAACCGAATCTCCCTGCGGATGTAATTTACAGGCAAATACAGCGATGTCCTCTCACAGTACCATGGAAAAGTGAAAGTAACCAGAGAGGAGTGATGATTGGTTAACGCGGGGTAACATTTCAGGGTAAGCCAATCAGAGACAGAGTTGGGCGGGTCTTGTCTTATGGGGAAAATACACACACACGAACACTTGCTAATGACACGCCGGTCCGTTTTCGTGGATATGGCAGTGCGAAGGTAGCTCTGCCCCGTCCCCGTCCCCGTCCCGCCTAGTTGACGCGACTTGTATGTAGTTTTTCGGGCGCAAATAGTCAAAATGTGTTGCTACCCTCTTTGGAATTTGTTCGTCGTCACCAGGTGATGCGTCTGGTCGATGGTTATGACCTTAGAAACCAGAAGGCTTCTCCATGTCTACTTCGACCCTCGTGAAGCCGGTAACACAACAACAGCCACACTCCGACACTCCCCAAAGCGCGTCAACCCGAAATACTTCGTCCGTGCGTTTGCAAATGCAGTACTACGTTTGCTACGCGTTACTGCGTCGTGGTCAACCTGAGACCCGACACACTTTATCTCAGGCCCTCGATTTGGCTTCTTGGCCCAAGACTTGGACTTTTCCGAGATCGTCGCCTCGGAACTTGGCCCTCAACGCACACACTTACTGCAATAACTAACCCGTCACATTAAGTGCTTTCTCGAACACCTCAGAGGAGCGTCGCAGGTAGAACATGTCCTCTCTTAAATCGGCAGTCACACTACAAAAGTCATATGGAAAAGGTAGCTCACCCATTACGTCCGCGTTTTGCGTCATTTTACAACGAACCTTCTGTATTAGTAGTTTTTGATGCCTCGAACGAAGTGCTGTGATGCAAACGGTTGCGTGTCAACTGTGGTTGGTTTCAAGTTCCTCACACGACGCTGTCTTACATTACATACTACACCACGAAAGAATGAGCACAATCTAACTGAACCGTCGGGGTATCATAATACAGTTGACTGTACACCCTCGGCAACAGTCATCTCTCGGGACCGGTGGCCGTCCGTCAAACTCTTCTTATATGTGCTGTGTCGTTATAGTTACACTGCGTAGGAAGTACGTGGTTTTTAAGCACGTTTCTTTTCTTCTTTCTATCGTGTTATATCTTTTTTATATATATAAAAAAAGTAGAACAGTGGGTCACAACCGTTCAATGAAAATTTTTTCATTGATCATTATCATAATATCAATGACGAGAGTTTTTCCATTGATCAATGAAATAATCAATGATTTTAATATTTCATTGATCATTGTTCCATGAAATGAACAATGAATATTTTTATAGTTATTGTTATTTTTATGTTCAAAAACACAACAAAAAACGACCTGATCAAGAGACTTCCGTTGTCTGAACTGGCGACGCATACCCGTCGTACAGGAGTTGTTGGTATGGACCGTTTAGTTAGACAAATCAACTGACCCACTGTACACACACTAATTTTTTTTAGCAAAACAACCGACAAATATACCACAACGAGGTAGACCCCAGTGCACGGTCACCAACTCTCCACCCAGAACCGCTGATCAAAATATCGGGGTACACTGTGAAGAATATCCACGAAGTCTCTAACCGTACCGACAATAAGCTACACCTGTGTTAAGAAAGACAGGACGTTTGTCAATGTAAATTCGTTATCGAGTGCTGTCCGGCACCACCATATACGAGTAATATAGTCGGTGATTCTCCGCACCCCAAGCCCGGCTGCGCTTCGCCGCTCCCCAGCCTCGCCTCCCAGCTTTCGTTTGACGTCCGTCAAACGCCCTCCCAGCTCGCCTCCCAGCTTTCGTTTGACGTCCGTCAACGCCAGTCCCAGCTTTCGGTGCCATTATGACAAAAAGAGTCCTGCGCCTCCCTATGACTGAACAACACTTTTCATTGAATGTTGAAGATGGCACCATATTGCGAGTCATATAAGTGCCGATTTCTTGGTTAGTCTAACGAAACTATACTGAACAGGCAAAATATTAAATGGCATTATAAAAAACGCAGGAAATAGGGGTGTTTAACTTTATCACCAATAATAAAGGTTCAACGTTTACGCGTCGGACGAGAGCGACTATGAACGTAGACGGTAACACACACACACACACCACACACACACACACACACACACAAACACACAAACACACACACACCACACACACACACACACACACTAACACACAGACACACATGACCACCACTCGCAACGGCGCACACACAATCCCCACCCGCCTAGCTAGGGTTTATAGCTATGAAGGCTATAATGCAATGCAAAGTTTTATAGCTATGATCTCGGTTATCCTAGCTATGAAAATATGAAAAAGGGAGCAGAGGAGATGAGCAGTTAAATAACAGAAGATACACACGTCTGCTTGTGTTCATATACGGATAAAAGAAGAGAGAGGTGACGACAGGAGGAGAGGCGCTCCGAGCGCGTGCGCGTCGCGCGAGGGACGGACTTTGCGCTAATAGTTTGACTGACTGGTCGTCGGTTGTCCCGTCCTGTCGTCGTCGGTCGCTGAGAACCGACTCTCTTTCTCGTCGCAACACACCTCGGTTAAAGTGTTGACCGTTAGTTTGCAATCGCGTTTGACACTACACACGTTCTTCTGTCAGGCGATGAGACCGGTGGAAACATAACAATATAAAGTACAACGTGACATTTAAAAACGCGGTTTTTTTTCATTTTGAAAAAAAACAGATATTTTTGACAGGACAGAAATAAGTACTTTTACTTAAGTCTAAATCAAGATGAATACTACTAAGTCGAGTTTTTTGTACGGTACGTCGAGAGGGGATGTATTCTACGAAAGCCCAATAGCTATCCAGCCATAGCCCGCTATGACCGGGACTTTATGAACCATAGCTAGCGCTTAGGTCATAAAACACCATAGCGGGTGGGGATCACCA
>NW_011333040.1:20690320-20692708 GCF_000735185.1 Notothenia coriiceps
ACCGACGTACTTGTGAAGCTTTTATAGAAGGTGGTTAGATCACCGGACGACAGAGTCGGTCTCCGTGTGCACAGACAGGGCTGCTGTTACGTTTGTCTGTACAACGGAATTGTGCCAAAACTACGCCAACCGGCTGCGGAGGGAGACTCCCCCCCCCCCTTCACTGGAGAACTGCGCTAAAACAGCTGATCACAACGTTCACACTCTGTGGTCACGACTCACGAAGTACTCCACTAGACCCCCCCCCGTCGACTTCCCTGAAGTACTCCCCCGTTGATAGAAATCAACACGTAATGAATTAAGACCCCGGTTTGATGATTGATAGGTGTGTGTGCTGTCTTTCATTTTGACACACAGACAAATGTTATAATAAACATACATGTATGTTAAATGGATATATCTGCCTTCTTTCATTTATCTTTCCATTCCCACAACAATATACATAAAGAAATGGCATATTTTGGACATAGTTCGAATGGTGATTAATCATGATTAATTCATTTTTAAGCAGTGATTAATCTGATTAAAAATTGTAATCGTTTGACAGCCCTAGTTTAAAGTTTATAGTCCGTTTGAGTTTTGCCCATGTGAACGCAAACCGAACCTTCTGAAAAATGAAACAATGTAACAAACTGTGGTCTGGTGCGCACCAGAGAGCGGACTATTAGGTGTGAGGATAAAGTCTTTACCTCTGCTTTTCACTATGATCTAATGCTTTTGTTTTTACAAAACACTTTGAATTGTCTTGTGTTGAAGTGTGCGATATAAATACACTTGCCCTGCCTACTGGCATAGCAACAGGGATAAACTGTATTTAAAAAAAAAAGTAAAATGCACTTTACAAGGGATAGACAAAAATTGGAATGTTGAAACTAGTAAAATATTACATATAAAGTCACAATGATTGTTTGAACACGATACAATGACATGGATAATAAGAGGATGATGGTAGTAAAACAGTGCTGCCACATTGTGCTGCTCTTCAGGAGTCAGGAGTGTCACCAACAATAACAGCTGCTGCTATTTCATCTTTGATTTCCATATGAACTCTTTAAAGGTTACCTTTTTGAGCAGGTACCAGACTCCCACCACGCTGCTGATGATCAGGCACAGCAGGTTCTTGGTGTCAAACTCATAGTTGACTATTTCTGTGGAGAGACGGAGAGATATGTGGAGCTTTGGTCAGACTTGAATCCAGAAAAAGAGACGGGTTGAAAAGACTTTTCTCTGGATTATTATGAAATAAACACTATTTTTACTAAGCTACCAATATCCCTGTTTAAATGCAAGAGCTTCCTATTGGTAGCCGACTCGCAATATCAGCATATCCTTCACGTCAACTGAAAAAATCCTCAATCAACAGCAAAACATTGGTATCGTACATCGGTGCCTCCCTAGGAAGCGTCCTGTCTCTGGTTTGGTCGGTTGGATGAACCAGTTATTTAATCACAGTGGAATCAAAGTAATTAAACAAATCATAGATTCCTGATCATCAGTATAAGATGAAATGATAAATTAGTGCTCTATTAAAGGTGGGGTAGGTCATTTTGGAGAAACCAGCTCGAGTGCGCTAGAATTTGAAAATACACAGCCGGAAAACATCTGCCACTTCCTTACAGAGCCCCTCCTCCAACACACACGAACGCGCACATGACCAATGAGGGCACGAGATAAGTTTGTGCACAGATGGAAGGCTGACAGGCAGGTAGGCCATCCAGTTATTTTAGCCGGGCCGGCTCAGATGATTGGTCGTGCTTTTTACAGCGCCACGGCTTCCAGAGATGATATTTATTTATGGGTGTTTTGTCAAAGCACTTCAGATATTCATTGCTATCGGGATGTTAAGAGCATTCCATGGAATATAACAACAAGTGTATCTCGAGCCGGTTTCTCAAACTTACCTACCCCACCTTTAACATCCTTAAACACTTTATTCAGCAGGCCTCACCTTCTTTGGCCTCTTCGGAGCCCTGAGTGAAGAGCAGCTGGAACTGTTTGTTAGGGAAAGAAGCTGGGAAGATCCTGGACATCAGAGGGCTGACACACACACACAGTGAACATTTGGATGATTTATGATTTCTTCCTGTGTGTGTGTGTCAGCCCTCTGATGTCCAGGATCTTCCCAGCTTCTTTCCCTAACAAACAGTTCCAGCTGCTCTTCACTCAGGGCTCCGAAGAGGCCANGCAGGTCAAAAGGATCAAGAAAAAACATATCACCTCACAACTTCCCCAGACACTGTAGTTACTTACGTCAAGCCAGTATTTTCCCCTGAAATGTAATGTTTAAATATGCAGATTAGCTTTAAATCTATAGATGAATTCAGACATGCTAGTAAACGAACACCATTTATATGTGTTTCTTGGAAGTTTTATTTCCACTAGAGTGAA
>NW_011333040.1:20693004-20776082 GCF_000735185.1 Notothenia coriiceps
ACGCAATTGTTTTAATTGCTTCAACAGAATTCTACAAAATAATCAGCTAACACAGAGACAATGGTCTTCTTTAGTATTCACAATGCACAAGAGCAGACAACAAACAAGTACAATTAATAGTTATTAAATGAGCAGCCAACAATCAAAATTATGAAGTTACTGTTTACTGCTCCCCAGTGGCCATCATTCAACATTACAGCTGAATGAAAAACGAACCACGACCATAGATAGAATGGGATTAAGGACATTACAGGCAAAAAGATTGTTTGTTCGTACTTGTTATTTTGGTCTATTTTGCGTCCATGTTTTCTTTCACTCTAGTGGAAATAAAACTTCCAAGAAACACATATAAATGGTGTTCGTTTACTAGCATGTCTGAATTCATCTATAGATTTAAAGCTAATCTGCATATTTAAACATTACATTTCAGGGGAAAATACTGGCTTGACGTAAGTAACTACAGTGTCTGGGGAAGTTGTGAGGTGATATGTTTTTTTCTTTGATCCTTTTGACCTGCAATGCCTTGGTAACTGCATGCAAATTAGCGCATTTGAATTAAGCCTAGTTAACGCCTAATTTGCATATCAATGTGGCGATTGTGATGACGTTATTAGATACACATTTTACAGTATTCGCTTGAAGTGTCTTCCCTTAAGTACAGTACATTAACCTGTATCCCCATGATAAATTGTCTTAAAGCTAAACCTTGAGCTAACTTATCCATTAGCTAGTAGCCATACCATTGTTGGCCTAACTATATTTGTTATTGTCTTTCAGCTAATTAGCTGTAAACTCGAGGCACTGGCAGTATAGTAATCTGTTCATCACCATTCACCTTCAAAATAAGCCAAGAAAAACCGGCATAACATGGGACTGTAAAGTGGGAGGTGCTTACACCTGTGTCTGAAGTGACTGCCGATGACTGTCTCACTGTGCAGGAGACGGGGAGGGAGGGTAGAGAGAGCATCGGAACTTCACTGTCTAATCTCCCGACCTGATGTTTTTATTTTGTATTCAATCAATATATTTTTGGAAAGGGAAACTGTGCGCAAACAGCAGTAGATATATTCATTTATAAAAAATAAAAAGGGGGGGAAAAGGGCACTTTCTCTGGAGGAAGAAAAAGGGCAGGGGCTCAAGCCCACTTTGATGTCTATGTGTGCACGTGCCTGGTGCAGAGGCCCTAGCAGGAACTGTTTGGTAATAGAAGTAAAAACTTAAATCATGCGGGCTGCAGTGACAGAGATCTATGGTGGGTGTAGCTCCATATTTATCAGGAAATATTCACACAGAGATGACGTGAATCAGATATTGAGCTGCAACGCCAAGGACAGAACAACACCATGAAAACCAACATTTCATGTGTATAAGGAGTTAAATCATATTTTAAATGTCCATCCCAGTTTCTCAGGATCCAAAGTGATTTTAAAATGGCTAAATACATTTACTAATTTGATATGAAACAGATAAAAGCAACACATCTCCAGATGAGAGAGGCTGGAAACACAAATTGTGCATTAAAATATCAAAATATTTGGATATTATTTTCTCTAATGGATGCAGCTATAATATAATTGTTCATAGTGACATGACATTAATATCTTCTTTAAAAACAGGCATAATCCTGATTCAAACAGTCTTGAAAAGAGACTTTAAGTGAGTGCGTATACGTACCATGATGTGTTATTATGACAGTTGTTTCCTCTAACAAAGGAGGCAGCAGTTCATGCTCAAATCACATTGGGAGGGAAAGGTTAATCTCTAACGTAATAGGGTGCTTGAAACTGAATTAATAAAGATATGATAGCATTAAATAGTTAGTTTGTCAGGAATATCTGTTGGGGACTGTTTTAGAGCTTATGATTAATCAATATAAACACAGAGCGACAGGTTAAAGAGGCCCTATTCTTCTTTTTGTGGTGTTCCGTTCCCTGTAGTCTGTTCAACATGTTTTTGTAAATTTGACTGCATCTTGACAATGTTATAACTTAACTTGTATGCTTACAGTATGTGTACTACTAGGGTGAGAAATAACACACCAGATTATTTGGTGACGCATTTCTTGAGGAAATGTCTCGACTCTAGCTGGACTTGAGTAGTATATGATTCTGTTTCTAAGAACAATTCTTTACTGACATCTAATCAAAGGCATTTCATTATAAACAGAAAGTCACAGTAGCATCACAAGCTAGCACAAACCACTTTAAACCATACACAATGCAAGCTAGCATTAATATGGAAATTATATATTAGACTCAACTGCATACTATGAGGAAATAGGTCATATATTTTTAATATTTGCAATATGTGTTTTAACCTGTTAAGCCCCAAGGTCCCCGCCGGCGGGGACTTGGGGCGAACGGACATTGGCACAGAACTCAAGATAAAAGTAGCCTTATTACTTATTGTAGCTGCACATACAAGATCTCCGATTAAAGCTGAGCAATAAGTAATAAGGCTACTTTTATCTTGAGTTCTGTGCCAATGTCCGTTCGCCCCAAGTCCCCGNCAGGAGGGTCGATGTGTTCGGGGTTCAGACTGGATGACGCACCTGTGCATCTGAGAGGAGTGTGAGGAGAGGAGCAGCTGGCGTACCACGGTTCACGGTCAGGCGGTCAGAGGCTGTAATGATGAAGCTCTTCATGTCAGTTCGAGCATTTCATGGTTGACAAGATGTAGGTGGCATTCTTATAAACAACAGTGAGGACAGGTGTACCGTCGCTGAAGAAGCTGTGGGTGCAAATTAAAGGGCAATCCGACATAAAGTGTTGCAAAAGGCTACAACAGAGCCTTCTGCAACACTGGCAGAAGGCAGTCCAATTGTGTTTTAAATCTGTTATTTGCAAAAATGATATCTGTAAAAATGCATCCAGTAATGGTCCCCTCACTTTTGTGACATATTGACGTCTTGTTTCATACTTTGAGTTGACAGAAAGTGTTTAAACCGCTGGTTGTTAATACAATGTTTTTTGTTTGTTTGTTTCAGATATTCTACAGCAATACTACGGCACAAACATACAGAATTGTTTATTTTGTCGCTTTCTCTTCCCAATGTTTTTTTCAGCCAGGCACCGTATGATTACATTTGTTAGGGCAAGGTGGGTTTTTGTGCTCCTTAATATGAAGCACAAGCACAGTACTGAACTTTACTGAATCACATTTGAACATGGACCAACCTGTGGATTTTAGCATTGCTTCTCTTTCTGGTGACAGATATCGTCATTGTCAGCGGAGGTGTGCATTTGGTTAAAAGGTTACTGAAAAACAGGTTGTTTGTTTCATAAATGCAGCTGCTGAGCTATATACTCTTAAGGCAGTGCAACTGACTGAAACTTATACTAAACTGAAGACATGGGATCAGCACCTACACTCGTGCTGGTATGAACAGTGATGAACATACTGTACTGCGGTATATTTAAATGGTAATGACTCCGAGGCCACACCATTAGATTTATATCACGCGACCTGTATGCATTGTATGTAATTAATAAATAAATAAAATTAAATAAATAAAATTAATAATTTGTACATTATATGTAATGCATTGGCATTTGTTATGTTTGTCCTCTCATTTCTCATTTTGCTGGTTGGAAACATGTCCTCTGTCTGTCTGTCGGTCTGTCTGTCTGTCTGCCTGCCTGTCTGTCTGTCTGTCTGTCTCTGTCTGTCCGCCTCTCTGTCTGTCTGTCTGTCTGTCTGTCTGTCTGTCTGTCTGTCTGTCTGTCTGTCTGTCTGCCTGTCTGCCTGTCTGTCTGTCTGTCTGTCTCTGTCTGTCTGTCCGCCTGTCTGTCTGTCTGTCTGTCTGTCTGTCTGTCTGTCTGTCTGTCTGCCTTTCTATTCTCCCTGTGGGCCGTTAGCTATGTGGTGCGTCTGTCACAGTCCAAGCAGTGTGTTGTCGAGGAGACAGAGAGCAGGCCATCTGGACTGGGTCACACTGTAGCAGCGACCACACGGGATGCAGCCAGAACTCCTCTCCCACCATAATAACCGTCCGGGTGGGAAGAAAAAACGACAGTGGCTATGGGAACGTTTCCCCTCTCTACTTACAGTGGTGCTCTTTCTTTCCGTACACCCCCCCTCCATCCTCTCTCTGGATCTCACTCTTTCTTCACACCTCTTGAGATAGCTATGCTTACATGAGTTGATAAATCCTTTTTTGTGTCCTTGCGTTTATTCACGCTTTGTCTTTACACGACTGGCTTTGCTTCATTCAAGAGGAAAGCAGTGTATCTGTAGAGAGCGAACATTTGGGAAAGAGCCTTTTGTTGCTGATTTGAAAGAGTCTGACAATTGGCAGCATACCGATAGCGGACAAACAGCGGTCTGTGCACATTCACAACCGACACACAAGCTCCTAACAGATACCCATGCTGTAACACACACACACACACACACACACACACACACACACACACACACACACACACACACACACACACACACACACACACACACACACACACACACACACACACACACACACACACACACACACACACACTCTCACGGGTCAGCTTTGCTCCTGCTTAGTTTAAGTGTGTGTCAGGGAGGAAAACAAAGCTCCACCACGTGAGACACAAAACCTACCATTCACCTTTTTAAACGTGCATTTCCATAACAGTGGAACAGTTGCCAGTACAATAAAGTACACTTCTCTTTCCTTTATGGCATTGTGAGGGTGTCTGCCTGCTTTGAATGCTGTGTTGTGTTTTGTGTCTGACACTCTTGACCTGAATTTTTTAGTACCAGTATCCATCCTGCCCCTCTTGGCGAAATGTCCCCATCGGAGAGGCATCCTGCTGCGAACGGCTCTCTGTGTCCCTCCCTCCCTCAGTGTGGAAGATAATGCACTCTCATAAGGGAGTGGGTGACCCTCTTCATACACTGTCCATCAATCTTTGCTGTGCAACAGAGAGAAAAGATGAAGTACAGACTTGCAGTTATATCATGGAGACAGAGATTGAAGCCTTTGGACTACGCTGCCCTGCCCTCCGCCATCATAATGGACGAGGTTAAGACACAAGTGGCCCCATCTCTAGCAGATGAAGAAGGAAAACGTCTCTCTTCTGGCCTGCATGGTCCGGCCCGACATTGATCCACCTCTGGATAGAGCAGGAGTCCATTATCTTGGAGATTACTTTCAAAGCTTTTCATTTTGTCTGTGTGCCTGTGGATCAGACATGCACTTTAAGGACTGATTGAGTACCCTGCAGCCACAACACTGACCTGAATGCAGCGTGGACATCGGCCTTAACCAGCCACAGCCTCAAATTCTCATTCGCTCTGACCTCTATGACCTCCATTCCCTCCACCTCTTTTCCTTATCTCCTTTTTCCCCACGTTCACCTGCTCACGGTGTCACTGCCCTTTAGGCTCGTAGTCTCTGTTTTTCTCGGTCTGAACTCTCTTTTAAATGAAGCAGGTACCCTTATCATCAGATACGTTTCTCCTTTTTATTCAACAGGGATAGTTGTTCAAATTGGTTTCATTAGAGGCAAAGGAAGGAAGAAGCAGTAAAAACAAAATCAGGCATAGGTGATCAAATTGTAGGGCTTGGTCAAAGACTAAAGTACAGGTCAATAAATGATACAAGGAAATGATATCTGTTTCAGTAGGACCGTTAATGATGCACTTTATAGTCATTTAATGTCATATTCATATTCTTTCATGGTAGACAGTTAACTTTTACTGTGCTAATTTTTTTCCATAACAGTTAATTCAGTTCTTCTTATTTAATATTTGCAAATGTCACTGTATAATGTGTAATGTAAAGCACATTAAGTTACCTATAATGAAATATGCCTTGCCTCACTTAACTGTAATTCTCTTATTATTTCCCACCTCAACCTCACCTTGTTCTGAGGAAGGTCTTTACACTGTCAACCATCGGCGTCAACAAGCACAATGTTTCTTCATTAAACTGGCCGTCTGCTATGAGGAGAGCAGCAGTGGATCTTTTGACTTTGGGAATTTGCTGTAATATGTTTTCAGTAACACTTCACTACAGAATCACTTTACCTTTTCAAGTCCTGCTCAATTCTCCTTTCTTCTTTCATGTCTTCCTCTTACATGTCATTTTCTGTTTATTTTCTCTCCTTACATTGCGTTTTCTGTCATTCCCTTTCCTTTCCTCCTTTCTTTTTACTTTCTTTTATGTTTTCCCTTCCCTTTTCGTACCATGCAATTCACTTTGCCTTTTATTTTCTCTTATTTTATTTTCTATTGTTTGCTTTCTCTTAGCTTTTTTCTTCCCTCCCTTTTGTCTTCTATCTCTCCTCTTCATATTTGCCCCAGTTTATCGGACCATCTGCCCATCCATCAGCAGGGCACCTCAGATAAATCCTCCTTTCAGGAAGAACATTATGGGACTATTCCTCCCGGCTGTGTAGGTGGACAAATGGGTCCATCATCGGGTGCATGTGTCAGGTTATCACGCAGCTTGACCACTAAACGAGGATCCTGTCTGACCTGCCATTACAGACAGTTATGGAAACTGAGAATACAATTAATCTGTTTGGCTTCGTTATTTTTCTGTCTGTGCCTTTTAATGTTTGTAATTGATTTTAAGTAGGCTTTGCACCTCAGCAGTCGAAGGGGCCAGAATTAGTTCGGTCAATTTCCGTCCAACCCTGGTCTGGGCCAATTGATTCTACGACAAGGTCATATTCCCTGGACTGTATTGATCAATTAATCATAATGGATTTCCAATTGTCAGAGGCCACAGTTTGTAAGATCCTCCTTTATTACCTTAGAGACTGATAGAATGACCTTTGCTGGCCTTGCGATACCATCAGGAATAAAGATTTTTTACACTACACACACACAACAGCGAGTGTTTAATATGGGAGATGAAATATTTGATCAGTTTTATTCCTTAGAAGATTTAGTTTTATAAAGAATGGGCTTGTAAATTGACACTGATCATAATTTTTATCAAGATCCTCTGAGAGTAGGAGTGGTTCAATGTGACTGTAAAATGATGAGTGAATGATGGGATGTGACAGTGACAGAATAATTGGTCCCATGTGCAGCATAAAAGCAGTATACATTGAAGAATATCACTGACACCTCATTAAATCAGCAATATTTGTGTTTCACATTCTGAGAAGTCACATTTAATTCTCCAATGTGTATATTTCATAAATGGCATTTGGGGGTCTCTGCATCAGATTCTGTACGCTGCTCGGTGGAAAGGCTCCTCCTCTTCTTTGATTAGTGGCTGAGTTGTTCAGATGAAGGGCAGGAGGTGAATTGATCCCAGCGGTGTCCTGTTCATAGGCAGAGCTCAGCCATTTGATGCGAGTCAGGAGGGGACAGCCAGTCCGACGGCAGAGACGCACGGGACTGAACGACATTACTCTGAGGCGGGGGAGGGGAGAGGAGAAAAAGGGTTTGCTTTGACCTTCAGCAGACCTTCGACAGACAATAATAACCGGACTGCCACGCCTCCCTCTGCTCCTCCAATGTTGTGCACTCTCCTCACATCTTCTGTTCACACAAGCACTTATCATTTTAAATTACGGCTGTGACCAGTTGAGAGTGGAGTGCACAAATACAGAGACCTTTTTCTTCATTTGAAGGCTGTCTCTGTCTGTCTCTTAGAAATAACATTTATATTCTACTAAACTGCACTAGTTTATTCACATTATTAAGAAATATGTAAGGGAAGTTTGTCATTTGGGAAAATGCTTTTTGGTTTGGTTTCCTAGCTGAGAGTTAGAGGCGAAAGTACCACTCTTATGTCCGTGTGGTAAATATGAATCTAATTCAGCTTCCAGTTACCTTAGCATAGCGTAAAGACTGGAAACAAGGGCCGCAGTAAAGCTCACCTGTTTGAGTTGACAGCCAATGGGACTCAATCCCCGTGCCGAGGAACCAGATTAAAATCTGGCCTGGGACCATTCACTAATTTCATCCACTATGTGTTCCCCCTTCAACCATTTCTTTGTCCAATAAAGGCTAATTTGGCCCCAAAAATCTTTAAAAAAACAAACAAAGGGAAACAGGGGGAAACTGAAACAACCCCATCTACCAGTGTTCGTATTCCCTAAATAAACTTTTACTATCCCATTTTATCTTAGACACTCAAAGAAGATTAGTATTAATTTGAGACATTGAAGATGAAGCACGACAAATGACATGTTTACCTTTGTAAAATTCATCATAACAACCATTTTTAACTAAACTTGACCAAAGCATTTGTTGCCAAAATGTCAACACACAGGACTCAGGATACAAACATCCATAGAAAAACAAAGTTAGCACTTCCTGTACTGAAAAGAAGACTGACCAACAACCCTAATGGCAACATTTCTGTTATTTATTGAGAGACAATCACTGATGGAGATAATGAGCAAAGAGGGGAACAATATTCTCTGGCTGGATCACAGCTTTTGAAAGAGGACAGACACACACACACACACACACACACACACACACACACGCACGCACGCACGCACGCACGCACGCACGCACGCACGCACACACACACACACACACACACACACACACACACTTTGTTACTCGGGCATAATTAAATCAATGCTCGACCGTGAAGCATTATTGCTTAATTGAAGACTTGGTAATTATAAATGCTCATACATATTGAGCAGCAGCGGCAGACAATTCCTGGATGCCTCTCCAGCTGTGGAATTCACTTCGACAGTTAAGTGTCTCAATTCACAATCTGGGTGTAAAACCAGGAGAGGAAAGACTTCCACGTTCAGCGTTATTGCCATGTGCTTGACAGGCATTATCTCTCCTGAAACTACATGTGGCACCTTCAGCTATTGAAATGCTAATTTGAAAAACACTAAAGGGGTGGCAAACATCAGCATATTTCTTCATATCATATTAAAGCTGGGAGGCTGGAGGACTGAGTGATATCGTAGGTACCATACTGTGCTCGGCCCTGAAGAATAGCAATGTTATCTAAATCAGGTGAACACAAATCCACATCTCTAGTACATTCAATCCAATTTCACCAAAACTGTCCACACATTTCCATAATTGCTTCTGATGACAAGGAAAGGATGGGATGTCAAACAAGAAGCAGCAGAACTTAAAGGGATGGAGAGGAAAGGAAGCGCAAACATTGAGATTATGAGATCTGAGGAAGGAGGAGAGAGCGTGAGATTTGAGGGACAAACAGTCTTTCTGAGAATAATTAATCTTTTCTAAAACATGTGGTGGCAAACACATTTTCACATAGTTCTAAATGAGAACACAGTGATTACCTGTACAGTTTCGGTCACACTCTTTGTTCTCAACATTTCAACATTTTGGGTGGAAAATCAAATTGCTTTAGGCATTTGGATGTGGATGCAGGACCTGGTGCTCTTTGTTCTGCGCTGTAGAAGCATATGCAATTATGCATGCTGAGAATTAACAAGCAGAGTAGAGTGAGGAGGCTTTGAATCTTCCATCTCCATATGAACAGTTCCGCCAGTGTAATGCATAATGAATTATTCAAGGTGTGTGTGTATGTAAATTACAGGAGATAGTTATGATTTGATTTCAATAAAGGTTGAGGACCTTCTGTGTGATTGTAACTGACGTGAGGGGAGGGACAATTGCTCTTTGTAGCGCAACTCAACATATTCATATACTCATTATTAAAAATCACTGCACAAATCACATCACACACACACACACACACACACACACACACACACACACACACACACACACACACACACACACACACACACACACACACACACACACACACACAAACAAGTCCACTGTATGCTTACTGTAATATCTTTTGAGATATATGGTTTCAGTGCAAAAATTAAGCAACTGAGTAGCATCTTTTGTGTTTGCGTTGCCTAACTGATGTGGCAGAGAGAGGGAGAGAATGTGAATATGTGAATGTGGAAAAAGGTTTTCTTGGTATACTGTGACACCAATATTGACCTTACAGTGACGTACCCCACAGTGAGAGTTGGGGGGCGGATCATCAGAAGATCGGACATAGTGGAGACAATAAAAACCACCAGTACTTCAACCGTAGTGATCACCTTCACATTTGCCTCAGTCGAGCTGCTCTAAAACGCTTACATTTGGTTTAAAAAGCACCTGCCAGGTTATTGACTAGAGCTAGCCATTATCCTCATATTATCTAAATTGGAAACCTGTAAAATTCAGAATAAAATGCAAATCATGTCTATTACATAAAGCACTACATGAACTTACAGACAATTATATTTCTCCATTGAAATGTCTCTACTACTCGACAAGTCCATACTCAAATATCGGCTCCAGTCTCAGTTTAAAGAGGCTTTTTGTTTTGTTCTTGTTTTGTCTGACTCTCATTATTAATTTCTATTGTATTTTTACTTAGTTATTTTACATGTAACCAAGCACAAACATTTGCTTACCTGGTTTTGTTGTTTGTTGTTTATTTTTACATGCTTCCTGATCGACCTTTACAGTAATACAATCATCAGGATTACAGGAATGCACATGTTTTTGTTCAGTTTAATCATGTCTTTCTTGTGTAGCTACAGTTCCATTTGCATTTGGATTAAGCTGGAATCACATTTGTTGCACAGCCTTGTGTTGCATTATGACAATAAATGATCCTTGAATGTTTGATTGAGTATTCTCCATGTAAATGTAATTTCAGCTCCAATGGCAAGCTGGAACAGGATGGTACAGAAGGTATGACGCATGATACTGTCAGACATTGTAGAGTAATATAATTTCAACAGCATTTAAGATACTTAAAGGGAGACAAAAGGGCAAATCTGAATGCCTGTCATTCATCAAATGCCAAAATGCATGAAATGACATTCACAAATAAAACAAACACTCCTATAAAGTAATAGTATCATCCACTGTCAGATGGAGTTTCTTCAAAAAAACAACCAAAAAACAAATAACCCTCCTCAGTTTCTGTCGCTTCACATTTGGATCCAGTGGAAAACATCACCTGCTGCTGAATTCACATGAAATCCAATAAACAGACTCATATAGCACCGTGATGAAGTTTTGGTCAGTCCAGCATCCGAAAACCACTGCTGTGGCTGACCAAACCAATGATACAGTATGGCTCTAACCACAATAGTACAAGATCGATAGCAACACAGAATTGGTTTATGTGGTAGCTCAAAAGAGGCGTCCACAGGTTACAGGTATAGGGGGTTACAGTAAGTCAGTGGAAGCAGAAGGGGGGCAGGGGGATGTGAAGCAGCTTCTCCTGGGATTATTGACAAATCCCCAGATATTGATTGGATGCAGTAGCTTCTGGACACATGTGTCCAAACTGATCCCCTCAAAGCTCACTGTAAACTGCAGAAGAGGAAGCTGGAGGGGTATGTTGTGACAAAGACATATGTTCTGCGAAGAGAAAGTGTGTGTCTCTCTGATAGCCTTATTGCTGCTTGGTTTACTGTTTACAATATGCAGCACTGAATGAAAGATTGCCCTGCAAGGGTTTATGGTTGTTGCAATTGGACCCTGTGTGTGTGTGTGTGTGTGTGTGTGTGTGTGTGTGTGTGTGTGTGTGTGCGTGCGTGCGTGCGTGCGTGCGTGCGTGCGTGCGTGCTGTGTGTGTGTGTGTGTGTGTGTGCTGTTCAGCGATTCAGTGAGATAGCGGTCTGTTTGTATTGACATGGTAAAGAAACTGCACACTGGTCAGCAATACTCAGCAAGACATTCAATCACCGCCCTGACGACTCGCACGCTCCTCCCTCCCTGGGGTTTCGGCACAAACACACACACACACACACGCACGCACGCACGCACGCACGCACACACACACACACACACACACACACACACAACCCTTGTGACATGTTGAGAATGGCAATATACTTCCTCAATGTCTGAGTATAGTATCGAGTAGGACCTCTCTTCTTTAGGTGTCAAAATAATAATAATAATAATAACAATAATAATAGTATTATTTTTGCCTTTATTTTAAAAGGAATATCTCTAGTTATATTCAGAGATTCATATTCATGCTCCCTTCAAGTGTTCAGTAGCAAACAGGAAAGAGTTATCACCTAGCTGGATGAGCAGAATGGAGCACTTTCTAGCTAGCTGCAAGATATACCTGCTGCTGACGGAATAGATGAATAATGATGAGGCATTGTTGGGCTACATATGATCAAAGGTTATTTTTGTTTCCCAACAAGTTATTTAAATGTCAAAGATTTTACATATATATACATAGTTTGTGGGAAATAACTAGAAAAATGATTAGAAAAAGTCTAAGTTATTGTGTTTAAACTATTGAGATTAAGACAAATAAAATTACTACCACTTAACTTGAAATTAGCGTGTCTTCTTATCTAATCTTCTACATTATATTTATGTCAAATGCTTGGATATACCTTAACTAAAAGTACAAATAAAAGTTTGCTTCATGGGAAAGATTTGAGGTGAACTCTGCCTGTAGTGATTACATCTGGCCATCAGGGGGCAATGCTTTTCTTTCCTGTTCAATGAGAGAATTTCATTTTTTGTCTACATTGTGTGTGTGTGTGTGTGTGTGTGTGTGTGTGTGTGTGTGTGTGTGTGTGTGTGTGTGTGTGTGTGTGTGTGTGTGTGTGTGTGTGTGTGTGTGTGTGTGTGTGTGTGTGTGTGTGCGTGTGCGCGCGCGCGCGTGTGTGTTTCGTCATTCATACATTACCAAGCATGCAGACCCATAACATCGTGCCTATAGGATGAGACAACAAAGAGAAGGCCCACAGTAAAGAGTCTCTGTAATGGATGCAAAGATGGACAAAGGCCAGTCAGGTCTAATCATAACATGGAGCCAGTTAAATGATTATTTACCAGAAATGCAAATTTAAAACTTGAACTTTGTGAAGATGACCGTGAAGTATACAGTACATAAGCCGATTGTCAATTGTGAATGATTGTACTCTCTGTCCCCTTGATATCATTATGAGCTGTGAGATTCAGTCAGTGGTACACTCTTTATAGTGATAGATCCCTCTGGTGAGCTCGCTGGTATTTTATGGTCACCTATTGATCGTGTGATTAGCGGCCCAGCGGGGTCCACCCACTTCATGTCCAGTTGAGAGTAATGGTTATTGAGTGAGCTGTCAATGGTTAAGAAGGACCAGAGGAACATGGTGGTGGTGATGCTGGTTGACGGGGGGTTGGGGTAGCTGCACTGACCATCCTGACCTTCACCTCGCCTCCACACCAACCTACTGATTCGATAAGGCAAACCAGAAAACACGTTGACCGCCATCTGGGACCTCACCATCCACCCATATCTCCATCCCTTTGACTCTTTATCACACAGAGCTTGGAAATTGGCCCTGTGTTTCAGCACAAAAATATAGGTCCATCCATTAGGCGGACTACCCTTCATCCTGCGGGTGATGATGCAATTTAAGAGCAATGCAATCATTCCACATGATCCAATCTTGGAGTACAATCATGGGATTAAAGTGGACCTTCAGGCCAGTACTCATTTTTATATGTTTCTGTTGCCAATAAAACAAGCCCAGCAGCTTCATATTTGTATGTTTGTGCTCTTAAAGCTTCAATCAAATACCTTGTATACATGAAAAAAAAACTTCAGGGCTGAGCCTCTAGGAAAGTGGATTAAACATTCAAACATTCTGATAATGTACCCTGCTAGAAGATACTGTACGGAATACATGTGAAAAATATTCATTTAAAGTTATTAATTGAGTTTTTTCACTGTTTTTTCTATATTGCCTCTAAGACACAATTTCAGTTTGCAAAAAAAAAATCTAATAAATGTGGTTGTGTTTGATAGAGGATTAAGGATCTGTACGTTACAGGCTTGTCTCACAGGATTTGGTAAAGCAGATGAATGAAGAGTGAATTCTCCCGGGACCCCTGAGAGGGCAGCAGAATAATGGAGGGTAACTTTGAGAGGATTATCCTGACCGCAGAGGTTTGGAAAAAGAAGAATATCAGAGCAGTGAATATAAGTGACCACATATTGAGTCAAGAAATATGCAACTGCCGGCTCTTTCAGACTGCTTTACCACAAGCTAAGACGTCCATAAATTGTTGATACACATTCAGACAATTAACTACAGGACATGAACGGCAGCTTCAAGGTGAACCAGAGGGGACGAAGTTCAAATAAAATACACTGGTCCCCTTATTAGCTTTTAAAGCTCTCCAAACACATCTCATTGTCCTCATTCACAGATTTCCACTGAAATCAAAAGCTATTAAGTGGAACCTTGACCTTAGGTTACCAAAAAATTGAATGTTAAATCTCCACAAAGGTCAAGGATAAACTCTTATGCTCAATGTCTTTACTACTTTAAACCTTTGGGTATTTTAAAGTTTAAAAGCTGAAAGACGCTGAAACACTCAGTAGAGCTTCTCGGGACAGATGAAAAAAAAAACAGAGTTAGCAACTAGCTTATTTCCATGGTGAAATTGAGCAGTTTAAGAGCCAAATATATCCATCAGGAGTTGGCTGAGAACAAAAACAGAGTTTAAAAAAAGTTTCAAGCTCTGAGACAAGCGTTTAGGTCCAATATCTTGGATTCATTTAACAAGTTGCCAGAATTACGTCTCCAAATGATCAACATACAGTAAGAGGAAATTATTTGTCAGTGTTGAGTTTAGAGCTTTCTTCTGCTGCCTCCAAGTGGCCAACAAACAGGTTCTAGGGACATGATACTGTAAGACATGTTATAATAAACACTATTTCAAGCATTCACTGCCTGTGTTCAGCCATATTTGTCCACATAAAGCACAATTCCTGAATAAGAACGTCACACCTATCTCCCCCCAACCAAGCCATCTCTATCCAGTAACTTCCTTCTCAAATCTCCGGGGGACAGCTGGGCAAACACTGACCCGTATCTGCCTCTTTTTCCATGACCCTTTAAGCTGACCTCCCCCCCACCGGCTCCCCCTTTAGGCCCCACTGCTCCCTGTGCTGGCCCCTTAGTTCAAGCGTCCCACCTCGCCAGCCAAGCAACTGGACCTGATGCCCACCCAGGGCTGCGGTCCCTCGGCGGGAGCGACGTATGAGACTCAGGAATTCACAACACTTAAGAGTTTGGGCAAATACAGAAGGTCGCTCCACAGAAGCAACAGGGTCAGCCCCCTTAGACAAAACCAGCGTAGAAGCCTCTGCTGCCAACTTTTCTTTCTTTCTTTCTCTTTTTTTTTTTTTTCCTCTCAGGCACTTAGCTAACTATCTAAACTTTTATTTCTTGTTTTATCGGTTATTTTCTGCAGTTGCCTGCTGACAGATGAAGCTTAACTGAACATAGGCATCTTCTTTTTCTCTTGTTCTTTGTTTTAAACATAGACATACACATACACACACAGACACACACACACACACACACACACACACACACACACACACACACACACACATATACACACACACACACACATACACACACGCACACACCACACACACACACACACACACACACACACACACACACACACACACACACACACACAAACAAACAAAGACAACAATTCTCGCCTCATTTATTCCCCAGTGACTGCACTTCTTAACCCTTCCAGGGCTCAGACAGCCAGGCTTATATAACCTGCAAAATACAATCTTATGTTTGTACAGCTATAACCTCAACCCTCATTCTTACAAAGCAAAAAATACTCTTCAGGAGCTTTTTATTCTTTCATCATTTTTGTAGAGTACTTGATTGTATTAAGAAATACATGCAGATGAGGTACACGTGTGTGAAAACAATCTGTCATCTCAGTGAGTTCTCAGTGAGTTTGTGCAACCTTATGGAGAATGACAGCTTTGTGTACAGAACAAGTTGCTCCATTTGCTTAATGTAAATAGTAGTGAACAAATATAATTCCTCACACAAACACGTTTTATATTAACACATTTGTTAACAAAAAACTTCAAGTGTGAGTGATGCTTTCTGGTCCTGTAATTTTATAGTATTATAGTTAAAAGACGTATAAGGCATTATAAGGGACAATGAGTTATTTAATGGTTACTTTACATCATTTGTAAAAGGACGTGGATGAGTTCAGAATGTACTTCTCAAATCATAATGATTGTATGAAATCAAGTCATGTAATGTGTGTTTATGCACTCTAAAGGAAAAATCACATGCTTGCTTAAAATAGCTTCACAATCTGTGCAACACAAGACTCCCTCTATCCTTAGACCCTTGGTTTGTTGGAAAACTGTAGATTGTGAAGACTGCACGGTCTTGCTTCACACAGAATAAAAAGGCAATTTCTTTAATAAAGGGGGGTAACATTACCAATGAATTGTAGAAAGAAAGTGTACGGATTTGTATTTCCTTTCTGGGAAGTTACTAGAACACTATGGCCCCTGGATAAAACTGGATGTGCTACTGATTATTGAATCCATTAAACCACAAACCTTTCAAATAGACGGGTGGTGCTATTTGATCACATCTTAGTTTTGATCTTACATATAGAAGCTATCTATAAACAATCAGATACAAACAAAACATGTTCTCACAATCAATAAAAGGGTTTCATTTTTGCACCAGAGGAAATAATAACTCAATAAAAGTAGAATATTCTCAGTGAGATTATTTGATTAGCTGAATGTGAGATATTCATGTTACAGGGCAGTCTTCCAAAAAACAAATTGATGTAGATTCAATGATGAACTTTGTTTAATTGATCAACTTGCATATTCAGACTTGATATCATTCATATCTGTTGATATTCCTCCTGGGTACCTTGAATCATTTTACATTCAGTTCAACATTAGTTGTATTCCTCCCTTGTGAGCGTTCTGCTCGGCTGCCCTGCCAGCAGACAGACACAACCAGCGTGCCAACAGGGGCTGATCTGAGGCCAGAACTGTTGCTCTTTGAAAACACAGGTCTCCTCCGTAGCAGTGCTAGTACTAGGACAATCATTTGCTCCCTGTGACTTATCCTCAGCTACTTTATCTCCATCCTGCCAGTTGATGCTGGAAGGTAGATTTCTGCTCCCAGCATAGCAACTGCTAGTCACTCTAGTCCCCAGTGTGTGGCCACGCCCTGGGGTCTAATTAATACAACACACTGTGCATCCATATGGCTCTGTGTGATTAAACAGATAGAGAGAGGAGGGGAGAGAAAGGGAGAGAAAGGGGTGGGGGTGCAGGCGGGGTCTACTCTTCCATGTTTTCTTCACTGATGGATAAGAATATATTGCTGCATTAGCTGTTTCCCTGTTCCCGCTACAACTGTACTCCGTTCAGGCAGTGAAACAGGAAGCCGCCCTTGGCACAAAGCAGCGTGATTAGACCCTGAAAAATCAATACGTAAAATGTTTGAGTCAATCAAAGAGACAATGAATACCATCTTTTTTTCATGTCATTCGTTATGAAACAACACTTCCTCAAGGCCAGATACAAGTGTTGGAACAAAGCCCTGTTTGCAGACTGCTATTCCCCTAGGGGGATTCTTCCTGAGTATGGATTAGAGACAGGTGAGGGCTGGGGGTAATGGGCAGGGACAGGCCTGGGGCAACAAGCAGCAAGATGAAATGAAGACCAGGAGAGGAAGAAAAAACTGAGGAGAAGAGAATATGTACTTAAATAGTGAACCTGCCATAGTGATGGTGAAGATGCCTCACCTCCCACCTCCATCTCTTTCTTTCTCAAATAAATGTATCCTAATCACTAGAGAATCCCTTACATTGTACTCAGTTTGAGTGGTATCTATACTGTACATGTAGCTGTACAGAGATTTCTGACTCCACCTCAGAACGACATAAACATAATTGTTTTTGTGGTGCTCCAGGAATGGCGAAATATCGTTTAAACAGTCTTCAGCGCTGGCATTTATGAGGCTGTGCTTTAAGTTAAATGCTAATATTGGCATGCCAAAATTATTTCAAGAGCATGTAAGCTTTGTTTACAATACTAAGCATCTTAGTTGGGTGTACATTTGAATCAGCATTCAACACAAAGTGCAGCTGAAGCGTGTGATTAGTTTTGCAGTTACTGTGAATTAGTAAAATATTAGTCTACTTTGACCTGATGATGCTTGAAGAAAATGTATGGGATTGTCAAAGTTATTCCAATTCATCCTCTGGGGCTCATGAATGTCTAAACCAGACTTCATGGAAGTACATCTTATATTAGTTGTGACCTTTTACTCAAATACAGCTTATCACAGAACAATTTTCATTCAAATGTCTTTCTACACATGAATATACTTCGAAACTGTGGCCTTTTGAGCCATTTCTACACACTTTCCTTGAGACTGCAATCCAGCAGGCTTTCTTGAGGGAATATCCCACAGTTTATTGTTTGTATAACCTAATGGTGGAGCAAACACACACAACCTTCTGTCACCTCTGCAGAAATCTCACCTTAATATCTACATCTAATGTTAAAATACTGTATGAGAAGGCAAGGCTGGATACCACAGAGGTAAGTCAGTATGTTTTCCTTTTTGTAAGCACACACCATATTTCCCTCCCTCTCTGGTTTACATTCTCACACCTTTTTCCGTTCATTCGTACCTCCACCATCCTTCGATCCTCCCTCTCCTCGAAGCCACCCCACATCTCCATCCCTTGCTCCCTTTGTCCCACCCTCCCTCTTTTCTTTGTCCTGCTCCACACATCACTGCCTCCGTGCGCACAGGGGATGCGATATCTCTGCCACTCCCCCTCCCCCACACTATACCCTCCTCCCACCTTTTTTTCTTGAGGGCGCGTGGGTGCGTTGTAGATGTTAACCGTGAGTGGTCGCAAGTATGTGCGTGCATGTGTGTTTAAGTGACAAATGAAGAGGAACTTGATGGTTAGATGGGGAGGAGGGGGGGGGTGCTCTGTCAAAGATGATAACTGCATATCTCTGCATGTGAGCCCTACACACCCTGCCATTGAAAAGGCCACCCAATGTATCTCTCAAATACATATAAATGTGCTATAAGCATCTATACAGCCTGCATGGTCGGCTCCTGCAGAACCATTCCCCCGGCACCCATTGCAATCACATCAGCCCTCCTTTTCTCAGAAACAGCCACTCCATTAATGCTTTCAGTGCCACGTCTCCTGTGGCCTCAGCATGTTAATGCCCACATTCTCCATCAGTCACCCTCCACCACATGACACTCCATCTTAAACCGGAGCCACAGGCAACAGCACAGGGAAGAGAGAAGTGGCAGAAATTATAGTCTATTTTTCAAACCACGCAGGCCTTCACACAAACGCACCCAGAAGAACACAGTCACTGCACAGTATTACATAACAGGCTATTATTCAGCTAAGCTATTAAGTTAAGTAGTCTATTTGCCAATTTTACATCAAACATCTTGTTAAATATGGGCTGCATCCTTATTTTGTATACATTCTTTTCAACCCTATTTTTACAAACATAAAGTGAGTTAGTGGAGAGAAAAAAAGAGAGAAAAAAGAGAATGGATAATTGGACTTAAGTTTCCCAAGTGACCAGAACCATGACTCCAAAGGAAAATGTGTCTGGACCAATAAGAAACTGTTTGCTAACACATTTGTGATATCAATATCAAATAAGGGGTCATATGTCAAAATGTTAAGAACCTGAAGTGAGAAGTGAGTCAATATCAATTAATCGTTGTTCACACTTGACGCGCAACACCTGAGGTGGTAAAGACCAGAGCATTTTAATTAAACAGATCCCTAAGTGACTAAAATGACATCTGTTCTGACCACTCGGGAGCAAACACACCATGAGTGGAAACTCTGCAAGTGAAGAGAGGATAGGTGCCTAGTGTATATGTTTTAGCAAAACAACTTGAGTTTGAGTCAGGTTGTTTTAAAGAGAAGACTAAAGAAAACAGATGTTATATGAACAGCAACAGCTAAAACAAATTCAGACCATTAACCACATTTTAAACAATTTGACGCAATGAAAAGGATTATACTTAAAGATGACTTTGAAATGTTTACTCATAAGTAAGTTATTTGACATTGTGGTAATACTATGTAAAGCCTGCCCATAATATATCTAATTGTTTGTTGAAACCACACACACACACACACACACGCACACGCACACGCACACGCACGCACGCACGCACGCACGCACACACACACACGCACACACAGAGGACCGCACTTAAAAAAGAAACAGGAGCTGACAAGATGGTTCTGATTATTTGCGACGTGAGAGGAGGGATGTCACCTGGGAAGTGTGTTACGGCTGGGAAATCTGGAAACAGTAAAAAAAAAAAGAGGGGAAAAAAACATGGAACATCAGAGGTAGGTGGCCGGGTATGAGAGTTTGCTGGTGTGACCTCTGGCCTCCCTCCCTCTTGGCTGCTCCCTTTGAGCTGCTAAAAGGCGTGCGGTGTGAGAAGCCAGAAGACAGCTGCACCCCCCCTCTCCTCCTCTGGGCCCTCTCTGGGAAACTGAGGTCCCCTTTCCCAACTCACTTTAAAAGCTGTGGGGTCAGGAGGAGCCGGGGCCCAGTTGAGGTGGTCCAGCCGGGGATAGAGTTTCACTGCTTTACACGGCCAGTCTGGACTGTTTTGTGTGTGTGTGTGTGTGTGTGTGTGTGTGTGTGTGTGTGTGTGTGTGTGTGTGTGTGTGTGTGTGTGTGTTGGTAAAAAGGGGAAATAAATGGGATGCTGTTGTCTCTGTATTTAAACTACAAATAAAGAAGAAACTTACTGTAATAATCACAATCACCTTCACTCTGCCACATTATCCAGTGCAGAAAACATGTATTTACACATGGATGCCATGTTGCACAGGATGCTACAGTTCCTGAAGTATGTGCAAAAAATATAGTGAATCAGTGATATTACGGAAAGTACAAAATAATTTGTAGTTTTACTTGCTATCATAACTTTACAGAAGCACTGTCCTGAACACAAACTGAGAGTGTGTGTCTTGGGAATTGCACAGATGCTAATGTTTCATAGCTTTGCCAGTGTTTATTGATTACTATAAGAGAACACTCTGCAGGGTAAATGCACTGAGATCTGTGATCTGTGAATTTGCCCGCATCTGCAAAGTGAGATATTCAAGATAGTATACAGTATTTAAGACATATTGTGCAAACCACTGAATTAGACTGCAAGTACAATAGGTCAAAGGACTAAAGGAAACTGGGAAATCAGTGAGTAAACTGGATGGATGATTGATGGTTTGGCCAATAATTTAACCAAGATCAAGAGCAATCTCGATGGGAAGTTCTTTAAGTGCTCAGAAAAATGAAAGTTTCAACATCTGTGTAACATCTGAGGGCCACTGTGTGATATGATCCAACGCTGCAGAACAACTACTCAATGGACCTTGAAGTGAGATTGTTTTGTTTGATAATTGTACCATTAACCTTCATTTCCTCTTCTGAATTAGTTGGGCTTGTTTAAAACTCATCTGACAGTTTTTTTTCCTGCACCGCTGGACTTGTTTATAATTATTATTGCTGTATTCCCAGTTCATCAACGATGGTAAGGTAAGGATAACCAACACTATAAAAACAAACTGGAATTGTCTTTGGATTGAAAGCAGAGACCAGAAAGAGGAGGTTGATCTATGTCTGACTTCCCCTTTGTCTCCAAGTTCAATCACGCATTGGGATTCACAGTGATTAGAGGTCCGGCACCAACCTTTATCGACCGGGAGCTCTGGGCCTCATGCTCAATACTCTTTGTCTGTCCAGCAGGCCATGAGTTAATGTGCTGAACAGTACAGCAGGAAGGTAAAGTAGGGAGACTGCACCAGATTGATCTGCTGCTTCTCAGAGGACCACAGGAAGCAAGCAAACACATCTGTGCTGTACATTACGCTTCTTTATCCACCAAGCTCAAGTCTTAGGCACACACACACACACACACACACACACACACACACACACACACACACACACACACACACACACACACACACACACACACACACACACACACACACAAATAAAGACAATCTCTGGACTTTTTATTTCTAGAGCTAGTTTATTATCACTGTTATTGTTTTTTATTCAGTTTTGCACAATGAACCCTTAAACAATACACACCACTAAACATTTTCTATGTTTTTACACACATACATACATACACACATACAGTACACACTTTGTATGTGGATATGTATACAGAGTTAAACTTCAACACCTTGGTCTAGAGAGTGTAGAAACATACATTTGTGGATACATACAGAAGTGATCCCTGACAATGCTCTGAGAACGCTTTTTAAATCATCTCGTATTGACCTGAATTAAACTGTGGGAGAAACAGTAAGACAGACAGAGGCAGTGACCTCTGCAGACAGACAGACAGATGTGTGATCATAGGCTGGCTTTACAGATCTATGCTCCTTTGTTCCAACTGGTCGATCTGTTAATTGAACGCAGGCAACACAATGGATGAGGCTTGTTTTGTGACATAAACAAGTAGTTTACACAGCTGGTATATGCATATGGTTTTTGGTTTCAGGCTGGCACCACATTTGAACCCTGTAGGAATTTAAAAATAATGATAAACTGCATAGACACAAAAATATTTAGTTGTATCGTTAAAAGAAACTGAAGCTAGAATAAAACGTCTGACAGCGTTTGCCTTCTCTTGCCCTTTGTTGCTGTCACATGTTCTACTGCAGGTGAAGACAACAATTATTTCTGTGAATGCATATACATAAAAGACTGATTGAAAAAAGCCATACATTTTTTTATACATACATAACTAGTTTTGTGTGTGATAAGATTCATGTCCTATATCATCTCAACCAGGACAGCTTATATACTGTTAATATATCAATCTATCCAGAAGAGATGGTGAACATAAATAACAGCCATGCTTTCATTGGTCATGTCCTGGTTGACAATGCCAATAAAGTTAAAAACTGGTGGTATCTGTGCACCAATCAGGATTGATCTAATCTTTAACAATATAAACAATTAAATATAGTTCACCCCAGTTCATCTATTTTATGCATATGAGTACAATTCTGGATACAAACCAGCAACATTGGGCAAGAGCAGGTCAGATATTCTTACGCCTACTAGGTTAAATATGGCAACAAGATATTGGCATCATTTTATCTTTAGACTAAATAAAACTATTTTGCCTGCAGTGCTGCAGGATCAAAGCTTAGACTGAGAATCACAAACGTGAATGTGGTGCTTTTGATTTTACAATGCATGTCTCTGAAAGCTTAAACAAAGATGTTTTTTACTGACAAGCTGTTATTCACCTTCATGTTTGACGCTAACCTCAAAGGGAAGGTTTTGGGGGGTGGGGGGGGGCGGTCTATCACCTGCATGCACAGTAGATCTGACCCAGGAGCTTTGTTCTTATTTCTGTGGCCAAATTAGGGATCACCCAGCGGCTTTAGAGAGTGTTGACAACATCAATACAGAACAGACATTGTCCTTAAGCAAAGAGGGTTTGCAAAGGAAAATCAAAACAGCTTGTCAGTTTAAAAGGTAACAGGACTGACAGGATATCACCCCGAGTCACTCGTGAGGATGACTGGTGGAAACAGGATGAAGATGAGGTGATAATCAGACATCAGCGAGAGCAAGACAGATTTATCAACGGAAAAAAGGTCACTCAACCTATTTTCATCAATACACACCATCAAAACAGATTGACCGACAGTGACCATCAATAGCACCATATTGAGCTCACAACATTATTTGTCTAAATATCACAGTGCTACCATCACAAGTCCAATAATGCTAACCAACACTTTTCATTTCAGCTTAAATAACACTTTAGCTTTTAATTTCTCATGCAGATCTACTTTAGGGTTCTCTCTGCCTACTACCTTTAAACACATTGGATTCAATCTGCTTTCTTGACAGAGGTATATAAAATATAATACTGATCTCAAACATTAAAGTACATTTACATTAAATCAACATTTGACAAGAGTATAAATAACTTCCAAATCTTTAAACCTAGCATTATTTGACATGTACAGTCATCGGGGTCTCAGAGCAGAACGACATAGAGATAAATGCATCGGAAATGTAATCAATTCACAATCATATCGGGTGATCATTTGGTGCCACAATGATCAATACCATATCGGATAAAGGTAATGTATTTCAAGCAGAGGCTTTGGACTTTCAGAGAAACCAAAGAGAAAATATTTCAGGTTACCCAAAACATACTTGCCCCTGGGATCAACCATTAACAGCATTGTATTTTTACATCCATGACAGACATTATACAGAGACAATGTCAGTCTAACCAGTCGAATATGGTCATTCTGATCTGGTTACCTGGGTTCAGTAAATGCATAAGACAGAGAATTGCACAGACATGTATAGTCAACACAGTTAGAGACATACTGTATACTGGCAATGCAAAACAAATCCTGCACATGCCCAGCCCAGGATGCCTTTTTTGTGAGAACCTGAGAAGAAGTATGAATAAAATGCAGCTGCAATTAATATTTTTTTTAATGTTGTTTAATACTTATGTAATACCTTTATATATTTCAGTAAACTATTGTCTCAGTTAACAGTTAAAACATTAGTCTAAAATTTATTTGCTTGAAGCTCAAGATAAATTATTTAATACTTTTTGTCTAAAACCCAAAAATATTCAGTCTACCATCATTTAGTGCTTGAGAAATGTGTTAAATGGTCAATCAATTGTTATGCCGATTTATTTATAGATGTATTGAGTGAATAGTTACAGCATTAGAATGAATATCAACACTAAAGAGAGAACTACAGAAGGTTTTTAGTCATTTAGGTTTTACGCAGCAAGAAGCATTACCACAGAAGACGATCACTTCTAGGGTAATCCAGGCAGACTTTTGGATGATTTATAGGCTTTTACACCAATCTTCGACTGAGATCTAAAGAAAAACTGAAGTGTCCTTGTGAATGTGATTTCCCTGAAGTTGTCACATATTATATATTCGCAGAAGTTGTTACTTTGTGTTTATGTCTAATCCCTACATCCACGTTTTTAATCACACTCTGGGAAACTAAGGTGGCATTTGAACTATTTTCTGATACATTGTCCCTATCTGTTTCTAGCACAGCAGCCAAAAAGAGGACACATGTTTATCCTGCCAACTATTTATTTTATTTATGTAAAATGACCAACAAAAAAGGCATCCCTTAACTGGGCATTAGCAGAATTTAAAGAGGGAAATGAAGTAAAGTCCAGAAGGCCAAGTGCGGCCCGCTAAGGATCAGAGAGTCCCTGAGCATACACTCTCCCTGTCCAAAGTTCAGGATTCCTTAATAGAGAAACAGAGGCTGGCTTACTGACAGGAGCTTAGTTTGGTGATATAGCACTTCCCAAGGCTGCAAAATATACAAGACAAAGGCCCTTTTATCTCAGTGTCAGCGAAGGAATCATGTTCCTTCTGCTGATGGAGTTACAGAAGCCAGTCAGTCTCCGGTAAATCACACAAGTTCTAATATTAAACAGTAAAATGACAACCTGACCTATCAAAGTCTTATCACGTAAACATGATCGTCACTGCACCACATCCGCAGTGAATCAGGTTAAACAGTATGGCACTAAAATCTGTCACATCCACGGGTGAGATGTGGGCAATTTCCTGCAGGATATTAACCCTAAATTACACCGAGGGACAGAGGAAGGAAGGAAGGAAGGAAGGAAGAGAGAAAAGCACACCACTTGTTTCCCCAGTGAAATTACTCTCAACAGTAAATACACTGATTAAGGCTGCAGCAGCCCTGGAGATTAAATATCACGTTGGTAGGTATACAAATATACAAGCAGGAGACATTTAGGCTCAAGCATTTGTTTCTGCTATTTTGACAAGTACCACTATTGTTTTTCCAACACTTGTAACATAATATTAACACCAGAGCGTACAATTAAATACAATAAATGAATGCAGGGAAAACATCTGCAAACAAATAAGCATAGACAAAGAAATTCATAAGGCATAACATTACAGTACCGAAGGTGATCACTACAACAGAAACTGTGTCTAATGCAAGTTTGCAAAAATACACGAGGGTGGCAGGTGATCCTCTGTGGGGACAGAAACAACTCTCAAGGTGAATGTCAATTATTAATTTTCCAATTTCCTAAATTTTCATTGCTCATTATGCTTCATTTACTTAACAGCTTCAATATCGGTAAAACTGTAAAACCACCAAATGCTAGCCTTGCTGCTTCTCAGTAGCCTATAGCAGAGAGTTGTTATTTTTGCAAACGCAACGTGGGGAAAGCTGGCAGACAAATAGCTACCAAGTGAGCTGACCAACCTACACCAAACAACATTTCTTGGATTAAACACCACAAATGTAGATAAAGGTGTAGTTGCCTTTGCAAAGTGCAACTCAATGTTAGCTTTTCACTGAAGTGAGGCAACAGAACAATTTAGGTCAACACTGCAAACATTAAAACAAATGACTAATTTGTCAAATTTGTATACTTCTGTGCTTGTTTTTGCTAAGTGGAAAATGTTGCACCTGTCAGAAATTCCCAATATTTTTACCGTAAATGTAGCATGGTTTAGGTAATAACCAATTCACCTGAGGTTAAGGAGCAAGTACGGAATGAATTAATTTGAGTTGTAAGTGTTGGAGTTGTAAGTGCCACCCGCTCTATGTTTTCCAGTTTACTTATTCAGTGATCAACTTTTTACAGAGAATATATAGTCAAACAGCTTGAAGGCTTGTGATATGAAAAGAAAAAATTAACCAAATTACACATTCACATCCTCATGAAAGTAAGCATAAAATTGAATAATAGTAAGTGCACGAGATAAAAGTCCTGAAAAAGTTCTCCCTCCTTTTGTGTTTGTGTACTGTTTACCCTTTTCCTGTCTGACCAGCATGTGGCGACCATTGCAATATATATATATGTACATTTTTATATACGTATGTGTGTATTCTTCTAATCCTTTGTTCATACTCTGTGTCTTTCCTTCATTAAGACCTAAGAGAAAGGCCAAAAACAGGGTTGAGGTAGGTAACCATGATGCATCAGAGCAAGTCCTGTACAGTATGTGACGACACAGAGAAACAGAGAGCCGGGAAAGGAGCCCTGTGATTGGAGAGTCACCCTCACCCTGCTCTACACTACATCTGTAATCGTCAACATCCAGCGATATTATAAACATGGTATTCCTGAAGCACTTAAACCAGTCAGTGTTGACAGGAGGGAGGAGGCTGAGCAGCAGTTGTGTTTTTTGAGGAAGAAAGTATCAATAGTCAAGCATGACCAGCAACTGTCATGTCTGAAAGGCTACTACTTTGTTTAAAAAAGGAGGCAGATAATGTGACATGAAAATAACATCACTATAATAAGAGCACTGCAGCAAAAAATATCCAGAATGAGGTTAGACATACATTGCATCCCATTCAAATCAAAGGAACAGTTTTGGGAAACACGCTTACTTGTTTGTTTTGATCAGGTAAGAGAAGACCAATACACCTCTCACATCTGTCCGTTAAATATGTTATGATTAGTTTGAGTTACTGCTCACAGTCAATAGATAATCCAGCACATAATCCCCCCTAATAGGTAAATTCATTGAGCTTTATATATACAGATAAAGAAAATGTGTGTATTTCCCAACATCTAAGTATGAAGCTGGAGCTGGGAGGGAATTAAGTTAGCTAAGCATAACGACTTGAATGACGGGAAACAGCCAACCTTGCTGTCTAACCAAATCTGCAAACTAGAACTTCTAAAGCTCACTAATACCTTAGTTATTTCTCATTTATTGTATTTGTGCTCAAACAATAATTTAAATATTTAAATGTGATTTTAGGGGCGAAAATGTGCTGCACTGTACATGCTAAGCTGGTGCTAAGCTAGGCTAATCGTCTAGCAGCCGTAGCTTCTTGGATAAAACATGAGTGGTATCATGCGACTGTCAGCAATAAGCGTATTTACCAGAACAATTTATTTAAGTCAGTATACACCAACAACTGTGATTTGGTAAGATTTGTGCTTAAAATCTTCTTGTTATACAAAAATCATATAGCCTACCTATGAAAACATTCATTCCAAAAAAAAAGAAAATCTGCATACAAACTCACACAAATAGACACAATTCAATCAGCGCCATTTCAACACACATGTATGATGTCTGCATATGACATAATTTTGCCTGTTGTCCAATTGAACATGATGTAATATGACTCGTTGAGCAGTAAAGAACCCTGGAAAGATCATTAGCAATGCAGTGTATCTCTAATGCTCTTCTCATTTATAAAAAAAAAAAAAAAGCTTAAAATGGAACAACATTATTCATACCTAACGTACTGTAATTCATACAACAGTGTTATCAGTCTGTCAACTTGCATGAGGTACTGACATTGTATCTACAAACACCATATTCATCAACAGAGGGAAACCAGGATTTCACAGAGGGGAGAGAAAAGAGGGTTTTTCATTATGCAATAAACAGACAAACAACAACAGCGACAACATTAACATTGTTATCTTGAGGTAGAACATTAACTTCAGCATTTGGAAGTGCTTTATGTTGATACTCGTTTTTTGTTCGTTTTGCTTCAACAAGCAGGAGAAGAGAGACGATCCTTGACATCTGAGGTAGTGCGGCACCTGATCTTGTAATTTTTGAACCAATCAGTTCCTCCGCATGTAACGTAATTGTGAGCACAGGGGAAGGTCATGTCCCGAAAAGCTTCCCGCAACACATTCATTCCGGCTGAGGTAGGTTTTTGTTGAATCGTAAGGTTCACACAGTCAAGTCTAGAGCCTGTATGAAGGCCAAGACCTCATTTAAAATGTTGATATCACTGAAACAATGTCCTGAGACAGAATACATCGAGTCCCTGGACGAAGGCTGAGGTCTTCTGTGAGCGATAAGGTGGAATCATTGGTAGTGTGAGCAGGCAGCAGGAGTCTTTGACATCCACAGAAAAGTAGAGATAAGACCAATAACTTATAACCACTTTGACATATAGGTGATAAAGATATATATGTATATATATATTTATAAAACTTAAAAATTAAATCATCATTGTATAACAAGGACATTCTGGGGCCTCTATTCTGTGTGCTACCCAACACCAGAAAATTAATAAAAGACCAAATTGTAAAAAATAAAGAGTGTTTGACTGGCCTGTCTGGCTAGAAAGAGCCAACCCCCAGAAGAGGGCTCAGGCAGAAAACACTCTGATATACTGTCCTAGATCCTCTAGAAATTCTTAACTTACTAATAAAAAACATCTTTGCACAAAAGGAAAAACTACTTTGAAAGGAAACACTTGTCAACCTGAGTGAGAGAAGAGTCTAAGTGGACACTGTGGACAGTGTCGTGTGAGGGGCCTTTCGTCCTGATCAGCCCTAGTCCTGCCGACCCACTCCGGCTGCAGGACGCTCCTGGAACTGCGTCTCTCGCTCCAGCCCAAACTCGTCCAGCGGTATCGTAGACAGCTGGGTGTCATTCAGCACGTAGGAGTCAGACTGAAACACATGCATTATAAATAGAGTTAGATAGAGAGCACATAGTAGAGAAAGACAGGAAACATGGCAGGTTCCCAGCCACCACGATGCCTGTGGGCTTTTGTTTATCCTCATTATTCCTAACCTCGACTTCGTTTTTGAGTGCTTTCATCACACAATAAGGTTGGTATAAAACACTGTAGCTTTAGCCTACGCCGAATGTTCTTCCTAAGGTTTTGCCTAAATGTAGTAATACAATAAGTAGTGAGTGTTAGAACCTGCAGTTATTCTAAACCAAAGAAACACAATGCTTTAGGTCATATTTCCGTTTTAGGAAAAGATTGAAACATTTCGGAGAGGTAAAAAAAACATATACTGTTGTTTGTTTCTGCTCAAAAGGTGGTACACATTTTAAAGCCTGGATTAAAGCCATTAAACATAATGTTCAGCCTCTCACACATATTGCTAAATAGGATTTTCTGATCAAGATAAATAAGTATATGGAGCGGTTTAACATGCCTTCTTGGAAATAAATCGGGCATGACTGAGAATAAAAGTACAACAGATTTAAAGATTACAAATTCTACACTTTATTACATTTTTTGCAGCTCCAGGCAAGGCTTTCAGAAACACTACATTTAACAAAGTAACTTCTGAGATATTAGAATGTGGCGATAATGCCAAGAACACAAGAGATACAAAGATTATACTTAATCGTGCTTTTAAAACAAGCTTTCAAGTTAAAGTAAAAGTGGATGTTCCTGTGAGGTTGTTAATAATCTCTGAACAGGAAAACCGTGACTGTGCACAGTTAAAGCACGTGCAGCATGTCAAACTTTAACCAGGAAATGAGGCTGTAAGCTGTGCTGGATGTTAACATTGGACATCTTTGGTTATATTATCATGTCACATTTAAAACCGAATGGCTTTCAGTTTATATCATTTCTCGTGACCAGGACTCACCATGCATGCATCTTGTGTGGTGGGCTGAGTGAAAAGTCTCTCAAGCTCGTTGCTGTCGGCCACTTTCTTCCCAGCTGTGCTGCCATTGACCTCCATCTCTCTCCTGGCACCCCCGTTGAGCCCAGAGGCCCTCTGGGAGGAGGAGGAGGACTCCAGCACAGCGCTGTGCCCCGCCTGGGGGGTGGCCTGAACCGCCTTACACATCATTAACCTGGGGATTACATGAACACACACACATGAAACTCAGCTACACACACACATGATAGGCAGACATTAACCTGGAACATCCATTATTGGAGTTGAAGTTATTGAAGTTATTTAAGTTGCTACTATTGTTGGTTTACACATGATGTTTGTACTGACCTGCCGCGGTAGCTGAAGACGAGGAAAAGCACACAGAAGATGATGCAGGTGACTCCGATGTGTATGCCGATTATGATGCCTGTGGTGGATGTTTTGCTCTGTTCATCTTTCACACAGTCACATGGGGCATCCAACACTGAGGAGACACAGCACACCTCACAGTCAAACATTCATTAAAGTTTGTGTAAACAAAGCTAAGTCAGGAAGGAGCAATACAATCGGATGACCTGGGTGTGATGTGGGACAGTGTGTAAATACATAAAGATGTGTCAGACAATTACCGGATTTCTCCAACGCCTCTCGAAGAGAAACAAATCGGATGGTGGCGTTGCCATCTCCGTGTTGGTTGTATGCGAACAGCTTTATCTCATAGACCAGAGAAGGATCTGCACAAAAACAAAAGACGGAAAGAGATGTTCAGATATGTCTTTTAAGCCACGGTAAATCAATAATTAAGTCAACTAAACCTAAAAGATTTATTAAATTGTAACACTTTCACTCATTTTCTTTGTTGAAATTCACAAATAACTTGTTTGTGCTTTGATTCATACTTTAACCTTCAGCACAGCTCCACATAGAGATTATGAGCTGCTTGTTTATGCACCCAGATCACAATTTTCAAATAAGGTTTCTTAATGAAGATAACAATACGATTTAAAGATAGAGATCAGTCGGTTGATAAAGCTAAATCCTAACGAGCTACACATCTCACCCAGCTGAGTGATGTTGTACTGTGTGACGTTGCGAGGGAATAGGATGGGGCCGGTGAACATCGGAGTGTGGGCTCTTCTGTAGTACAGTCTGAAGCCCTGTTGTTGGCCCATCTTGGAGGAAGGTTCCCACGTTGCCTGTATAACACTGCTGTTCGTCACCTTGGTGAAGAGAGAAGGGGACGCTGGCACTGCAACACAACACAGACCCTTAATGAAAATTCTGCAACAATATGATAGTCAAAGTTTATATTTTGTGGTTTGAATAGTGACTACTCGTGTTTAGTAAGATTTACAGTTAAGTGATGACTACTAGCTCAAAATCTTTCATTTTTCCCACTCTCAACAAGCAGTTCAAATCTATATTGCAAACCTCCAAGCATGTTTATTATTGGTGATAGATATGCTGTGTGTTTGTGTTCTTCTTTCTCCAGCTCACCCTCCCCGTGAGTGGTCTCCGTGACACTGTCCGATGGTTTGCTGGCCCCATGGGATGTGTAGGCCTTGACGTAGAAAGAGTAACTGGTGGAGGGCTCCAGGTCTCGGATGATCTGCTGCAGCGTCGCTTTACTGAGGGCCTCCTCATACTCCATCTCCGCAGGGTCTGAAGGAAGAGGATGGGTTGAAAACACATAAATAGGAAAAGAAAGCAGGAGCAGGCGTTAAAGTGGTGGAAATGGGATCAAGAGAGGAAACAATAAATACAATCTGTTTCTGTCATGATTTTATGGTTATTGCCCATTTCACTGGTTTTATCAGAGCAGCTCCGTTAGTTAATAGCTAATCTAGTTTGGCCCTGGGAGCCTGAATGATGATGGTTGGCTGAATTGCAGGGGTGGAGAGAGGAGATTGAGGGGGCAAAAGGGGGAGTTTCAAAGGCTGTGTTAAAGCATTTTATTGCTCTCAATTCAGAGACAACCAACCATAACCACTATCTACATCCAGCCCTCAAACCATTGGGCCATACCATCTTGCAAGGGTAATTACAGCAGATCCTATTGGTTGGCCCCCAGGGCCCTTAATTATCCATCTGATGAAACTATTGAGGAAAACAGCAGCTGGTGCTACGAGACCCTCACCCCACACAAATACACACAAGACACACATACTTGCCCAAAGTTGTAACAAACATACTGCATGTGTGTAAACAGGCATGCACATGTATGTACACACACAGACAGTATCATTCCAATACACTCATAGATCCCAAGGCCAAAATATATGAAGTTTAGTTATTTAATTATCCTCATTATTTCCCAGTATATAGTAGAGGCTAGGAACTCGTACTGTTGCAAAAACACAATTTTGGTAATTTATTAGATTCTATGATTTTACACTGCCACTGTAAGTTGGCATTGGATAGAAGTGTACCCGCACTGGGAGTTTCTTTTATAATTAATTGAGACTGTTTATTGGGCTGTTGGGTTGTTTCTCTCTGGGGTCCTTTTCAGATTTTCTAACAACAAAATGCAACTTGAAACATGAGATCACTTCCTTGTGTGTTCATTTTGACACATTTAATTGATCATAGAAACACCTTACTTAGCGTTAGAGATGAGAGTGACAGTCATTTATTAAAGGGATGCTGGCACCATTTGTAATTTGTGTGTTAGTCCTGCTCGCCAATTGTTTCCCCAGGCCACTCACTGTCAGTGTCAGTAATGTCTATCAACATCACTTCAGTATAATCGTTTCATCAGATCATCATATCTAATGGTGACTTATTTTCATGTAATTTATTGCATATAGCCATTTAGATCTTCATTGCAGCCCTACCTGAAGTCTTGCGGATGTGCAGCACATAACCGATGATGTCCTGCGTGTTTTGCTCCGGCTTTCTCCAGGACACCTGGATTTTGGAGGGGGAGAGGGCCTCGGCCCGCACCTGGGAGGGCACACCGGGCAGTCCGTTGGCCCCGAGCACTGTGAGGCGGGCGCTGGCCTGTGTGGAGCCGGCGCTGTTCTCAGCGATACACTGGTAGATCGCCTCGTCGTCCTGGCTGATACCATAAATCGTCAGAGTGCTGTGAGAGGAGCAGGACAGAAGAGAGGGGACAGGAAGGAATCAAATGGGAAAGAAAAAAGAAAAAGGGGGATGTTTAGTTTCTCTGACATCAATATGAAAGAGAAGATGTTTGAATTTTCAAACCCAAAGAAGTTCATTTTAAAATGATGTTAATAGTTATTTTAAATGAATCTTAATTACATTTTATGATGTTATGTACCAAAGTTGTTACATAACTACAATTGTCAAAATCCCCTTGTGACACTTTTCTTTAAAACTGAATTAATATCTGTTTTTCTGATCAAAAATCGTTTTAATGCGTTTCAACAATGCATAACCAGTGTTTGTCATTTAGAGATTCGAAAGCAACATCTTTGCATACAAATGAGACAGCGGTCTGTACTGTTTGTATGTACAAAGAGAAAAAATAATTACAAAGAACACAAACAATAACAATGATATCTGTTTTTGACTAGTTTTCCTTATTGAGGAAAGTACTTATATCTTCTTCGAGTAGAGCATCACATTTGATTGTATAGTTTTATGTCTTGAGAACTAACGTATGACTTGTCTACAAGAAATAAATTACTCCACTGAATGAATGTACTGTAACTTCACACCTCAGGAAAGGACTGCACAGAGCAAAGAAGATGAATGTGACATTGTGACAGCATGTCAAAAGTATGTATGTGTGTGTGTGTGTGTGTGTGTGTGTGTGTGTGTGTGTGTGTGTGTGTGTGTGTTTGAGTGAGTTACAGAAAGAGCCACACATCACATCACACACTTCAGACAGCAGCAGTGTGCACAGAAGATCCTCACTACTCATGCAGAGGCTAGCGTGCACTTTCAAACTGATTCGTCTTCGACTCGAACTCACAGAGTAGATAAATCTATTTCACTATTTCAAAAAATGTAATCTGCCTATATCAGTGAAACCTTTCATCTGTCCATCCCCACATAATGTACTCACCTCATCACTCATACCTATATACACACATACACATCCTCCCACGCTCAATGCCTTCACTCTATATTCCCTTTCTTCCACCCGACGCTCCTCACGTCGCACATCCACAACTCTGCTCTTTGTCTTTCTACTGTACCACTGCTGCTTCTTCTTCCCTCCCTCCCACCTGGCCTGTCTCCTGTTATAGGAGAAGTATAAGCTGTGTGTGTGTGTGTGTGTGTGTGTGTGTGTGTGTGTGTGTGTGTGTGTGTGTGTGTGTGTGTGTGTGTGTGTGTGTGTGTGTGTGTGTGTGTGTGTGTGCATGTTGGGTAAGTGTTATTAGATGAGAATAAATAATTCCACTCCTCTTATTTGCCCTAAGGCAAAAATAAAACATTTAACATACTATTGAAATGAGACCCTGTGGCGCAAAACAATTCTGCATGCCATTTTCCTATCATGGCCATTCTGTCTGTATTTATCGAGTAAAATGTGCAGGAGAAAATTGAAAACGCGCAAATAATGTATACCTTGGCAATGTTGAAGGGCTTGTATCGTGACTTTATCTATTTTCTCTGCTTTAAAATACCTTGGTTTTGGCATTTTAAGAGATCAGAAGCGCCTTTCAATTGAAAGAAGGAAAACCCTCTGGCTCCTGGCTCTCATGCTGTGCTTTAAGTTGAAACAGTAGGATTGAATGCCGCAGGAGTTCACCACACCCTGCAGCATTCTGCCTAATCCGCCACTTGCAATTTCTAAGAACCTGTTGAACAGATTGTAATCTTTCTTTGACGGACAGGTAGCATAATTGCTGTATTAAATTAAAATGTATTAAGAAATGCCAGGTTGATCCCCGTGAGGGAAAGCATGGCATTTATTGAAAGAACTACATATCAGCCGTGTGCGGTGCATGGGGACTGTGACCGACCACCTTCTGGACCTGTGAAATTGGACATGAAGAAATTGACATTTCAGCTATCGACACACGGCGCTGAAGTCCAACCAGCCTCAGCGTGGTATGTCAGGATGAATTTGTAAGGACGAGGGGGTGCTGTGCCGGGTCAGCAGGCAGGATGGAGAAGAGAATCGTTCCATTTGCTTTTCAAAATTGATGTGCTGGCTGGGATACAATTATTGTACGTCTCTAATCTGGGTCAGAATACGCTGCGAGGTGGAAGAGTTATTATTCTCCCCGCTCTGCCAGGTGGATTCAATCTGGACAATTATCAGGTCAGAGAGGCCCTCTGTGTTTCACCCACTCTGAGCCAATCTCACCTCTGACCCCTGAGGTGGCAGCAGTCGCCAGCCTCAGCTCACTACTCAACCATCACATTTCTGACAGCCTTTCATATCCTCGATGGATGGAGTGTTTGCAGACAGGCAGCCCTGACCAGACGCCGCAAAGAGGCCCCGGAGACACACTGCCCCGATGCCACCGGGCCTGGACGGGCCTCATGGGTGTGTGAGGGGAATGCAGGGAAATTTCACAAGACGTTGCGTATTTCAGAAAGTTCAGTAGCGGCCGGCATGTGTGCTCACTCACATGCAAGAACACACAGACACATGTATACATGAATTGCCAAATATACACAGTCTGATCCTGCTGACGTTTAGCTTATGAAATACCACACCTGATGTCCAAACTTCCTTTCCAAATTCCAAAACGATAAAAGCTTTAGTGGTTTCAACGTTTAGAGTATCCGAAAATAAGTATACAGTATGAGTAAGAGACAGAGAAGTAATTTGGAGATATACTGTATATTTTAACTTTTATAAATTAGATTGTTCACATATCCCTTATAAATGATTTAAGATGTGGGATCAATAGGGTTTTTTGTTGTTTTTAATGTTTTACTAAGATAAGAAATATTCTGTGTTTTGGTTTCACCTTTGCATCATATTTGGGGGTGAACCAATACTTTGTTTTTTTTAGAGACTCTAGAAATAACTTGGCAAAGGAGAATAGCGTCAAACCTGACAGACCTGATGGATGCTCGATGTTTAGAATAATTTGTTTTAGGCTGCATTGCAATTTTGTTGATTAAGATAAAAGAAAAACCTGGGGTACTGTAAGTCAAGGACTACGAGATGCAGTTAATGAAAATAAGTTAGAACTGCAAAGAAAAATACTTCTTATAAGTTAAGTTCTTTGTCTGGACAACGGTTTTCTTCTACAGGTGAAAGAAGAGAATAAGATAAAAACAGTTTCTCTTTCAAACATCCTCAGTAAAGGAGAGGACAATACCACACAAGGTTCAAGGGACTCTTTAAATCTCTCTTATAATGATTTTTTAGAAGAGCTTTTAAATAAATAGTTTTGCCCCGAATTGTACAATACATTAATATTCAACAGTAGAGCAAGGCCACCAAAGATCCCTACAAGGCGTGAGAAAAAAAACGAAGGATGGGAAGTCTGAGTGAGACAGAAGAAGAGGTCTGGGAAGTATATGGCCTGAATTTGGGCTCTTTGCTTGTCTTACATGATCTCCAGAGCCAAGCTGTCCTATCCTGACAGGTTGACACCATCATTTACTCATCAGTTCAAGGTCACTTCACAGATTGATGGATAAGGCCGTGGGCCAGGGGAGTGGCTGACAGAGGGGCCTTGGGCCTGTTGTTTGGCTGTGTTTACTCTCCGTTGTCTCTGAGCAGCACCCCATCAAAAGCCAGCGAGGCCATTGTGGATTCAGCAAGAGGGAGAGGGGGAGAAAACTAAGGGGACAAAGAGAGAACAGGAGGAAGAGGTGGGAAAGGGGGAGGGGAGGAACGATGAGCTGTCTCTGGCCTGAGAGGAGGGAAGGGCCCAGGGATATGACTGATTACAGGCGGGGTTAGAGTTCAAGGCCAATGCCCAGGCCCCAGCTCTCTGTAATGGGGGCAGGAAAGGGGGATGTGGGGCACAGAGAGGGGCCGCAAACAAGAAAGGCAGGTCTGGGTAAAAGAAAGAGAAGAAAAAGTGAAAAAAAGAAAGCCCTTTGAAAGGATTCTGCAACGAAATGTCCAGGTTTGTGTGCAGCCTGTTCCTTCAGATGTTGGCCATTAATTATAAAACACACCACGATGCTCACACACACTTGAAGCATGTTCTTTCCCTTACTATACAACTTAAACTCTCTCCACACCAGTGTCAAAAAGGATCCTATGTATTCTAAATTATTTACAGAAAGAAAGTAAACTGATCAAATGTTTATGGGATCTTTCCTTTAAATCTTCATTCACCACAAGAGAGAACTAAATGTTTGTCAATAGTACAGTATCACTTTAAAAAAACAGATTGGATTTCAACCTAACGATTATTTCACTGTGTGATGTGAGATCACAGCTTGTACGTGTTTGATTATAAGTATTAGCGTTAGTGGCTTTATAGGGAGGCAAGTCCTTATAGTACATCATTAGTAACAGCTCTCATCCAGGCTTCTCATAGCTACAATAAGATGTTTCACAGGAGCCTGGCGAACAAGGCCCAATAATGTTCTGTTTACAGAAGCTGCTTATTAGCTTTTCTCTGACATCATTGCATCTTATGCAGCCTTTCCTGTCGCTGAGTCTTCCTTGTTTGTGTAAAGTGTGTAAAGAGTGTAAAGAGTGCGTGCGGAAGAAGCTAGATAGTGCAACACGTTGGTGAATTTTCATGTTTGATTATGCGTGTGCACAAAACGAATGATGGAATGCACCACAGGGCTATTTGTGCACATACAGGGCTCACTTGCTTTTTGATTAATGTGTGTGCATGCATGTGTGTGAATGAAATGTACAATCGATTCCCCATCCTTCCCTTGTCCGATTCGCTTTTGAAGGTCAGCGTCATGAGAGATGGCTTAGGGAGAAACCTTAGTGTACAGTATGTGTGTGTATGTGCTTTTGTGTGTGTGTGTGCGTGCACGCACGCACACACACACACACACACACACACACACACACACACACACACACACACACACACACACACACACACACACACACACACACACACACACACACTAATTAAAATATTTCTGCTAGGTACACTGCACTCACTATATGCAAGCTTCCCGTATCCGATAGAGTATATATATCTATCTATAGATAAGAACAGAATTGTTGTGCCGCCTAGAGCTGTTGAATACAATTTGCATATCATTACTGCTGTTTTGCCTTGGTTCACGAGGTAAATTGTGCCCTATGCCACATAATTTCCCTCCTTTCAGGACCTCCACTGCACTAAAAACACACCACATAGCTTTTTTGGCTTCAAGTTATTTTTTTTAATTTCATATACAGCTTAACTTGAGCGGATGGTTATAGCTCCCAGGGAGAGCATGTAGGCTCCAATGATAAATAAATAATCTAAAAATATTGACATGATTTAATCATGGGGGTTGGTTGTTCGACCCCTTTCTCCTCTAATGTGTGTACTGCACATGAAATGTTAACCATGGAACGCTATTTCACTCAATTATATTCTGGGAGAGGAAACGTTTATATTTAACAATTCTGGTAACTGTTCCCAGGCCACGCTAGGTGTGAACATTATTTCACTGGTAACATATCACATTTGTAACCCTAACCCATAAATCAGTTACTCTATTCAGATCCAATTTATTGAAAACATGTCATATTCTTTTTTTATTCAAAACAGTAAAAATGACACCTGAAGCCTACTGATTTGCAAATGCGAATCTTTGCTGGGATTTACTTTAATCTATTTATAATAAACAAAGAGTAATTTTGTTTGGGGTTGGAGTTTGGGACATTGTGATGTTCAAGTCAACATTTCCCAAACTCTAATTAATAATAAAATAAATCGGCAATTAATCAATGATTAGAATAATTTTTAGTTGCGAATGAACGCAATCCAGGAAATAGTAACATTATCAAAAACAAAATAATAACCCTATAATTTCAGGGTTAACACTCTGGATAGGACTGATATTCACATTAAACTATTAACAAATTATTACGACAATAGAGATAATGATAACGACTCAGACTGATATGTGTTCTTTCTGTTCTCCTCACAGTTCAGCTACACAATACAAAAAGATGCACATCACGCTGCCCTGCTCTCCAAATGGCTGACTGCTTTTCCTGGTCAGTTAGCTGAGTTTATGAGATAATTAGCTAATGGTAGATCTCAAGCTGAGACCTGCCTCCTTAACCAATCACAGAGCAGAGTCTATGATGTATGACATGCACATTATAGCAGGTCTAAAGCATACACTAATGGTGGCAAGTGGAACACGCTGTGATTCTCTCAACCCGCTCTATCTTTCTCCCTCTCTTCTCATTTGCTCTTCCTGCCGACTCATCATTTCTCATCTGACCACCAGTTCATTTTTTCTCCTCTTTTTTTATATGTCTGAGTCCGGCCTTTAATTTATTTCTTCCCCTCTCTTCTTTCCTCCTTTGTTAGTCCTTCGCTCAATCTCTCTGACTAATATGGACTGGTGGAGGCAAGTGGGAGTGGAGCAGTGTGTGTGAGCGATGGAGGTGTCCGCTCCCTTCGCTCACTGCTGCGGAGTGCAAGTATTGATTTTTTTGGGTGCAACTTCAATATATTCACTTCACATCTCTCTTTTATGAATAATAACAAAATGCACGGATGGTTGGCTGCAAGGGTGAACTGGAGAAATGTAACTTTCCACATCCAGGAATGCATAAATGCAGAATTGACTTTAATGGATGGAGTGTCACAGTTTAAAACCACACACCCAGAAGTAATAGCAACAGGCTGGACACTCAAGTGCTTGAAACCATGTGAAGGAAAACTATTGATTATGACATCTTATCAGCTATCACTCTGTACAACTCACATGCAGCATCTACAACTGCTGAACAGTAGATCCAATGTGTAATTGCTCCTCTATTATCTCTAAGATAGATCTCTGTCCACCTACAGTACTGTAACCCACTAAATGCAGGTTTTACAGTGTGTGGCACTGGGAATGATAACTAGCAGAGCCTGTCTCGGGGTCCTCCTCCTAACGACATTCCTGGGGAGTGCCATGGGAAAGCCTCCAACATCCAGTCAATACGCTGCTCGCATACAAAGGCACAAATAAATTGAGGTTCATGTCTTGGCAAGCGTGTATTCCAGCAGCTGCCGTGATAGAGGCAACAGTTAAGCAGATACATTGAAAATGTGATGATGCCAATGATCAGCTCAAGGCAGCAGTGATTAATACTGACACCCATGTTACTTCTGCGAGCTCGGTCCAAGTTTGTCGTCAAGGTTGAGAGGAGATCGGTGCTGTGTTAATGACAGCTCGTATTATGTGATGGATTATATCATTGCTCTATTTTCAGATTCAAATAATAATAAGATCACTGAACAACTTTCTAATAAGTCCCCCTTTATAAAGAGGTTAATAAGGCTGCAACACAAGTTGATTATTTATTTCCCATCAATACGACATAAAGAGTCTTAATATACATGTAAAGGGTGACTTTTAAAAAATGGTACCAACATATCTTCAAATAGGAATTATCCATTCTGTTTTAAATATACCTACATGTAGAATATAAATATGAAGAATACATTGGTATATCAGATGTTAGCACTACAAACGTCTTAAAAAACATGATGCCATAAACTTTGCTAAGCAAATTTTATTTTAAATAAAAAAATGTCAATAAAAGCCGAAAAAGAGAAGTTTCACCAAATATAATGCAGAGCTCTAGTTTTGTTTGGTTATTGTTTTCTGAACCCAATGGTCCTTCAGATTGTTCTATCTGAAGGAATTCCTATATGATTACATATACGTAAGAATACAGGGAAAATGTTTGTCCTCACCTGTTGTTGTTCCTGAGTTTGACGTGGCCCCCGGGCTCCAGGATCTGCCCGTTCTTCAGCCAGGTGAGCTGGGGCTCCGGCTCGCCCTGTGCCTGGCAGGTGAAGATAGCGGTGGTGCCGACGGGCCGAGCGATGGACTGGGGTGCTTGAACAAACTTTGCCGGAGCTGAAAGAGGAAGGAGAAAGGGAGACAGATTAATCAGTGCCAGAGAAAGAAAGAGGTTGATCTTAGCAGGTTCCAAACGTTATATCAAGTGGTGTCAGAAGAAGAAAACAAAGCAAGAAAAAACAATATGGTTAATAAGAATAGAAAAGGCAAGAGAAAGCGGGAATGAGAGGAGAAATAGGACAGCCCACCCTGTAGGCAGGCAGCTGTCAATTACAATAAAGAAGCACCGTACTGCATTATACTGTAGGTGTATGATATAAATACCGTTACAATATATAACACAGGGTCAATTAGCAGGATTATATGAGACACCAGATCAATGCAGATACATGGAATTAAAAGAGAGCGAGAAGAGCAGAGAAGTGGAAGAAAGAGAGCAAGACAGTGGGAGACAGCTCTACCCTGTGCTTTAAAACAGCAACACATTTTCATGAAAATAATGTGCTACAGTTCATAGTTTCATCATTTCCTCTCTCATCCTATGCTACAGGCTTCCAGCTATGGTCAATTAGTGGTAATAACTTATTCATATGAAAGGATTCTGGTAGCAGAGAAGGTTCTTTCTTTGAATCACAGAGTAATAACGGTTTTATCCGCTGCAGTTTAATTACTGGTTGGGTGTTTTTATTTGAGCTGACAGACAGAGTCTCTCCTCTGCACTCGTTATTGTCCCAGACATTATCAGTGATTTGATAACCTGAATTATTTATTCCCATATTAACTAAGAAAAATGTTATGGTAATTATAATATCCCAGAGTAATCACTCGAGGGTAGAAAGCTTGAACACTAGGACTATCATATTGTATGATAAAAAACAGACCATTTAAATCATCATTACCTGGTAAGAGCAAATTGTAAAATGTCACCTTTAACAATAAAACTATTTTCAATTATGCTAAGTGACTTTTAATGCTAAGAAAAACCCTGCAAGAATCTCAAATGGCAACAGTTGTTCATAAAGAGCAAAGCTTAAGAGATTATTAGTTTCAAGCCCATTCCTCCAGCATTACATCTTAAAAACAAGTCACACATACACAGGTCATCTTTTGAGTTAGTTTCTTTAACAAAAGTAAGTAGTGCAATTTATTAGGGACTATTTTTCGCAGCGGACTAATACCTTTTTGGTGCACATGTGAGCTATAGATGCTGTGTATATGGGATTGAACGAACATGTTACTAAAAATATATTTTGTGCAAAAACAAAGGTCTATGGCAGAATGTCACATATAAGTCTTAGGCAACAATCAATGTATTGTGAGCTTTGTTCTTTTCAAGGCAAAGCTTTACATCAACAGCAACATTTTGTTACTATTATTGTGTTATGTCACGTTTTGTATGTCTTGTTTTGGGTGTTTTGCTGTTCTCCCTGTCATGTTTTCCTCTTGGTATATTGTCTGGTCCTTTTCCCTGTGTTTTTCCTCCTGTCGTTAGTTTCCCTGGTGTGTCTAATTGTCTGATTGTGTTCACCTGTTGCACTTGTGTTTCTCCTCCCCTGCCCGGCTGTATATTATGGGGTCAGAACAGTCTCATAATACACACATGCACACGGAAGGATTCACACTTGTATTTCATGATCCGCAAAAGGATTCACACTTGTGTTTTTCAATGCACCCACAAATGTGTTCCGTTTCATATACATGTAAATAAAAGCAAACACAGAAAAAAGTTTTACTTATGTATTTTTGATCCACACATATTTGTTTTCCGTTTAAATCCCCTGAACCTGCAAACACAAACCGCTTTCTGTGCATGGATCGCTGTGCATTCGTGTGTGGGTTTTTTGAGACTCCCCTGACGCTCACCCGATTCGTACTTGTAATTTCTTTCATCTATAGCCAATCAGATGTCTCCTCCAGTCTAAGCCAATCACATGAGCGCGCACCCACGAGGGTAGGATTTATTGCGTGCATGACGCTTCATATACGCATTTTGCGCAGTCCGTTCAGCTCGCTAAACAGAGGGCGGAGCTTCAGGTGATCATGCAGAGCTGCGTGTCTCCGTCAGACTCAGCAGCTCATCTGATCTCTCTCTCGGGTCCGGTTACACTTCACTCGCGTTTATGCCCATATCGATCAGATCCAGCTCTCCTGATCGGCCTTTATAGAGAGCACCGATCAAACTATTAAGAGTGAATATCGGCCGATAATGACCGGCGGGGCTCCCCCCGTTGACAGTTCACTGTCTAGCACTGGCTTCGTAGTGCACTGATCGATTAGGCTAAGCTAAACTGTAGCTGCTCCCTCCACACTCACAACTTCATAGAGACATAAATAAAGCAGCTGTATTCGCCCTTCAGGAAACACACATTTAAAACGGTTTTGCCTGCCGTTTTTGTGTACACACAAGCATTCATCAATGGTTCGGAAAGTGGCGCTGTACCTTAATAATATAAAGGCTTGTATTTGCGTGCATTTCCAGTTCGGAAAGTGGCAATGTGTACTGAGAGTGGAGGTGTCCTGAGATTAGCGCCTGCAAGCAGGCTCCATGGACCTGTCAGCTCCGGACATCTCAAAATGCGTACATGAAGCGCTACTTCATGAACGCAAGAAATCTACCCTCGTGGGGGCGCGCTCATGTGATTGGCTTAGAATTGAGGAGACATCTGATTGGCTATAGATAGAAAAAATTACAAGTACGAATCGGGTGAGCGTCAGGGGAGTCTCAAAAAACCCACACACGAATGCACAGGTCACACGATCCATGCACAGAAAGAGGTTTGTGTTTGCAGGTTCAGAGGTTTTAAACGGAAAACAAATATGTGTGGATCAAAAATACATTATGTAAAACTTGTTTCTGTATTTGGATTTTATTTACATGTATATGAAACGGAACACATTTGTGTGTGCATTGAAAAACACAAGTGTGGATTCGGAAATACAAGTGTGAATCCTTTTGCGGATCATGAAATGCAAGTGTGAATCCTTCTGTGTGCATGTGTGTATTATGAGACTGTTCTGAGCCCATAGTTTCTCGTCTTGTGATTACCCCTCCCTGTATTTAGTCTTGTCTCTTCCTGTGTTCAGTGTTGGTTCGTCTTTTGTTTGTGACCGAGTTCACCGGTGAGTGTTCTGTTTTGTCCAAGTTATTATTTTATCCTTTAAATAAAGGCAATATCAGTGTAATCTGCATTTGTGTCCTGCTTGCTTCACCCACCGCAACACATTTCCAGCCACTGAAATATCTTTGTTTAATGTCTTTATTTCCCTTCAATTTTAATATGTTTGACTTCTTTCCCCCGGTTCTTTTGTCCTCCTTGTTGTTCCCGTCCATAAAGACAAAATGTTCTCTGACACTTTTTCAATGTAAGCATTTCGATTTTCCCATTAGAAAAGCTAAGGGGCCCTCAGGCACTTGCATGATGGCTGCTGACAGTGTGAGGTTCTTTATACATATTCATCTTGTACTCTTTCCTGTATTCGTTCTCTCTTCCTCTCTCACTCAGCTTGTACGTTCAGGACCGTCTTGAAGGGTGAAGGTCAAAGGGACCTCGATGAAAGTAATAATCTGCACCTGTTGGTTGGATCACGGCATCTTCCATACATCTCACTCTTTTTCTTCCTTTTGGGCTGTGACACTGTGACTCCTCCCCCAGTCTTCGTTTTGCTTGGATTTATTTTTGTTTCTCAAAGGAAAACCTTAAAATGAACATAAATGAGCAGTACTCTCGTCTGCATTCATTTGGTTGGAGTTACTCGCCGCTATGCTTTCTTTCTGAACTGATTTACCAACCAAACCATTTAAAACCTCTCATATTCACAGAGGTGTCAAGTGGACACTAGACTATTTGTACTTCAAAATAATAATTCTTCAACAACCTTTAGTTTCTAAATCTTTGTATTTTCCTATAATGAAATAAGCATCTCCTACACTGATTTTAGGTAACAGTACACCGTTTTTTCCAAAAATCCATAACAAACCCTAAGACATTGACACATACTTAACATCCATGGCTTTGTTCCTGCTGGTTGTGACACTTGTCTCTGACTTGACAGGCAGATAAAATGAAATATTGACCAGGATCAATACTGCCATGGTCTGAAGCAAAGCCTGGTCCATCTGATCAATATGTGAGTTTGAGGCAGATGCTGTATATGCCTGCTTGGTGACAATTAATGCCCCGGGGGGCCACCCACACCTGGGCTAATCCCATTGGTCAAGACATGCATCTCTCTGGCCTATCATCAAACACTTTCCTGGTACAGGTTACGTCACTCGTTTGAAGATGAATGCACAGAGAGAATAATAAAGCAGAAGAAAAGTAGAATAATAAAAACCATCTTCGGAGGCTTAAATGGCAATACCTGTTTTGCATGGTATAACAAATTAACTATAAATATAATTTATACAAATGACAATTTATTGAAAACATATTTTATAGTTTTGTTCCAATATAAAAATATCCTACATTCATATACTGAAGGCTTACTGGACTGGATATACCTGCGTTGGAGTTTTGCTTTGTTGTGAAATTGAGAGTGGCTATACAAAAAGACCTCAGAAAGTTGGCCTTGTTGCATGGTAACAATCTGATTGTAACCCTACTACACACATCCACCTCTTATACAGAGTTTATCAGGTTACTACAGGGCTTTGCAAAGCAAGAGTACAACTATAGGATTGACGTTTGCACTTTATAAAGCAAATGTATATGAGTAAGACTGCTTGTTACATTGTATTGATGATACTGTGTGTATGTTGTTGGACTGAGAGACTAAACTCAAAGGAGTTATAAAGATCAAAACCTGCAATTCAATACGCGCAAATTGCTTTTTTCCATGTGTGTGTCCATAGGGAGGAGAAAAGACTGATAACTACCACACTAAAGAAGCAGGAGAAATACAGTCCTTTAGTTGAATGTGTCAAGTTGTGGCAGAACTTGATTAACACGTAAAAGATTGTGAAGTGAGAATACTTGACACAAAGACACAGTAAATCCTGCCTGCAAACTTTTATATCTTCTAACAATACTTGCTCCACAGACTTGAACAAAACCAGCAAACCATTGACATGTCTTATGTGTTCACCCAATCTCGAAAAAGGTTTTTGTCATAAAAGATGCAATTACATGTGAGTCTAATGTACTAAACTGCTCATGGTTTCTTGTCCGTGTGGAAGGGGCAACAGTGGTAAAAGCTTTTTTAAACAACATTTTAGTGACTTAAAGGTTGGTTTTACAAAAATGACTGCTTCATTTGATGTTGCAGGTTTCTTTCATTATTAATTATATCCACCTTACTGATTTGAATCATGTACATGTCAGGTAAAATGACATTTAAATACACTTTTAAATATCACACATGTACACACCAAAGCATAAAGTGATATATAGCCTTTGCATTTAACCCATCTCACTATTCGAAGCAGCTACTACCTAGCTAAGCAATGTTAGAAATGCTTTGTGTTGAGGATGGGAAGGCGGTGAAGTTATCCCATGGCAGTCCGAGTGCCCACCCACAGAATCCACAAGCTTTACCTAATCACCTGAATCCAGCTGCATTTCTGTGTTTCTCTCCACGACTCCTACACAACCTTTTGAAAAATAGCACTTTCCTATAATCCTGAACTCACCTTGGACCACCAGACGTCCCTGAGCAGTCCTACGAACGCGGGTCCCCGGTTTGTTAGCAGCACATACGTAGACCCCTGAGTGCTGCACACCCACATCTGAGATCATCAGGTTCCCTGTGCCGAGTACCTGGATGCCCTCCACACCGATGGGACGGCCGTCTACCCAGGGAAGAAAGAGAGAGAGACGAATTGAGAAGGATGGGAAAATAATGACTGTATCTAGGGCAGCAGAAGAAAAGGACCAGGTGTGCACATCTACAGTATGTTTTCATGTAACATTGAAGTAAATGTGTCAAAGTGGGCTTGAATTCCCAGCAAGAAAGAATAAAACAACGTTTACAAGTCAGAAAGAGGCAATGGTCATGTTATCAGTCAAGGATGCAGCTATCAAAGCCCAGTGTGTCATCCTTAGAATTGTAAGTTCATTTGACAAAGCAGCGAATACAACAGACTTAAATGTAATAAAGAAAGGAAGCTCACTGAGTTCCAGTGTGCTGTGTGAGCGGCGTTCATGCTTTAATTAGTTGTCTTAAAGGTTGTTGTCAGGGTGACATTCTACAGAGGACATTCATCATCTGTTTGTTCATTTGTTATTGTTAGTGCAGCTTTTTTAGTAGGTGTTCAGGTAATAAAAGCTTTCCCACTTGGGCTGAAACTTTATTTTCTTTATGCCTTTGTCTAACAGTACTTTTGCTTTTAAACAGTTACGCAGGAGATGTTCCAGCTGCCACCAGGGGGGCCAGGAACTCTAACAGCAGCGTCTAATTTCCTATCTCCCTAATCCATAGCTGCCTCCTCCTGCTGTACTTACATGATAAACTCACACTTTCCAGTGCTTCTATCTGCAGTCTCTAACCCAACAATGGCACTAGTCTGCCTCTGATATTAGCTATGGGGCCAAGGGGGCATACTGATCCTATGTATGACTTCCATCTGCAGCCTGTAAGCCTGTATGGTCCAGACTTGACATGTTAAAAGGCCAGTCAGGAAGGCAGGGAGATGGCCACCATTTTGGATAAAAACCATATGGTCACAAAACAGCGCTTTTATATCTTTAATGAAAATGATTAAAGCATGGCCAGTTCTAGTTTATGCTGTTTGATTAAGTCTTCCTTTAAATAACACTCATGTGTTTATTAAAAAACATATAAAACAATATAGATTATGAAGGGATTATGAAGGGATCATAAAGGGATTAACAATAACAAGATCAACAATAAAACAGACAATTTGGACCAATTCAGTGAAAATAATAATGCAATTAAAATCAGTCTCAAGCTAATGGGAAAATATGAGTTGTAGGATGCTCTTTAATCAGATATATTTACTGGCCCTACATTGCAAAGCATCACAGAAAACTCACAGTCCCTCTCACAGCTTTTCAGGTGAAGTGAACAATCCACACAAATCTATGAAACGTAATCCAATGAAGATTTAATCTGGTGGTGATGGATTATGTAGAGAACAATATTAGTCATTAATCATGACAAATTATTGAAATGCAATAAATCACTCTAGCTTCCCTGCCGAGCCGTTTTGCTCTGCGTCTGTCACTGCGATTTGTTTAATTGCTATTATGTCATTTTTTCCATTATCTCGAACTAACTTCTCAGTCCAGAGAGCTTTTGTCTCAACAAAAGCCGTCTTGTTCTTTTCTTGCCTTTTTCTACTATATTTCTTTCTCTCTCTCTTGCCCCCTCAATCGGTTTCTCTCTGTCAGGCACTAATTAACTTAGTGTCAGAAGAGAAAGAGCACAAGCTAGTGGGCTGTGGTGCTGTTGAATGAATAGCAGCAAACAAACAAACTCTGGCATTAAGAGTGAGTGACTGATGTGAAACTATCAGATTCATTATGCACCTTGTCCCAGCTTCCCTGCCGTAATCTAATTCATACAAATCCCATCGTGTTAGCATTTCATTCTAGCGACATTGTGTAAACCAATACCCTCAATCTGATTATGCCCAAATGCTTGGGAAGGGCTGCAATTTACATTTGGAGCAGCAAATCAGATTGCATAATAGGTAAAGAAAATAGATACCTGATTGGAAAAATGGTCACGACAAACCTTGAGTGATAGTAAAGACAAAATGTGGGAGGGGGAAACTAATGGTATATGTTTCGGCACCTCATAGCAATTACTCAGATGCTCGTCGGTGCTTCGAAGGAGGTTCAACTTCATGAGGAGATGAAGCATGCATTTATCAACACAAAGACGAACATAATGTTTAGCCCCAAGGCCTAATGTTGAATCCCATTGCCTCATGTATGTATGCAATGGATGCTCCATTGTATCAAATGTATTCTGTGCGCTCATGTACATTACACAATGCAGTACGGATCAAAGCTGTGCTGCAGAGAACTACAAACACACAAGGACACCAAGCACATACAACCCACACAAAACTCTCAGATTTCCCAAGCACAAACGCACAAACGCACACAGGGCTCAGTGACACATGAATCCTCAGAAACACAAACACACTTGCACAGAATAAAACATTTCAAATCCATATGTGCACCTTGTGGGGTGGTTTCTTTGATCTGATCTGGATTTATTTCCTCACCTAGTCTGCTCCAAGACACGATGGGTCGGGGGTATCCGGTGGCAACACACTCCAAGATGGCGGTTTGGTGAACAGTGAGGGTGAGGTTTTCCGGACCGACCACTATCATAGGCTCTTTGTAAACAGATGACTGAGAGCCTGGAGAAAAACACAGGGGGAGAGGGGGGGATAAGATGGGACCAAGCATGATGGATGGCCTCCTTTAATTGGATTTCTCTAGAGTGCATTAGCTCGATATCTCCTGAATGAGGCAGGAGAACAATAGGTTTGGAAAAATCTAGGGATATGCTGGGTAGATAGCATGCTCATGGTATGTAGATGTGAAATATAAGATTCAAATGCACCGACCTGATACAGTGAGAAGTGCCTCGGTGCTGTGTTTCACTCCTGCACTGTTATGAGCCACACAGCAGAACTTTCCGCTGTCCTCGTCACGCACACCTGTGATCTGCAGAACACCTGTCGGCAAGAGGGTGTACCTACGAGAGAAAACAAGAGGCAGGAGGAGACAAATACGGTGAGACCTGGTAAATGGACGATAACATGCTGCCATCTAAAATCTCTAAGTATCAGGCTGTGATGTGGTCTGCTCCAACCTCTCGTCCTTGGTGTCCACCGGACGGCTGTCTTTCTCCCAGCTGATGAGCGGCTCTGGCAGACCGTGGATCTGGCACTGGAATCTTGCCACGCCGGCCTCCTCAGCGTGAACTGACTCTGGTTGTTCATGGAAGTCTGCCATGGCTGTAGAGAGAGGGAGAGCGGGATATTAATTTGTAAACATCACAACAGCAAGCCTGGCAGCTTACAGGGAAGCACTATTTCTGCAAGAACACACATCTTCACACGTTGCACATTTTTATAGACCAAGAAAATATGGAGTATTTTCTTCACACATTAATGTTGTCCTTTACAATCTTGTCTATATATCTGCAAGGGTAAAGTAAAAGAGCTTCACAAGCTGTGTGAAGTGGCAATGACTAAGTGCATTCACAAGCTCAAGATAAGAGATAATGATTCACAGGATGTGAATACTGACTAGCTGAAAGAGTATACAAGTGTGTAGGAATGCTGTATTTAGGTACACAACATCATCTTTTAACAGCGCTTGACATAAAGTAGAGATGTCCCGATCCGATCACGTGATCGGGGATCGGAGCCGATCACGTGATTTTCAAAAGATCGGAATCGGGAGAAAAAAATCGGGGATCGGGATTTTTTTTTTTTTTTTTTAAATACTTTTTTTTATTTTTTTTATTCAATGTTACAAAACAAAAATGACCATGTTCAAGTCTTAAAGTCATCCTGAGGCCTTAGTTTTGGTTTCAAATTACACAACATCATGTGTGTGTTGCTTCTTTGGGACTTGTTTTCATAGACCTGGTTGCTTATTTCGCTCAAATCTGGCAACAGAGTGGGCAGGGCAGTGTCTAATTGTAGCAGTAAGCTAACGAGTACTGATAAGCTTTATTTTGTTTTGATCCAATGCTGCACAACTGAACTGATCCAATGCTGCTGTGAAAAAAAGAAGCTATATCCATGTTGGATAGAATATCCAATTTAAATAAAAAAAATAACCTTAAGGGACAACTTGAATGCTTTTTTTTCTCTTAATGCATTGCATAAAGATCGGATCGGGACAAATCGGTATCGGTAAATTGTCAAAATCAAATGATCGGAATCGGATCGGGAGCAAAAAAAGGTGATCGGGACATCCCTAACATAAAGTGCATACTTCTAGCTTTACACGTCAAAGTACTAAACAGATAAATGACTATATAGTGTGTTGAAGATGAGAAGGAGAAATAGTGCCAGTTGTAAAGTATTATTTTGAAGCCAGGAGTTAAAAAGGAGGAACAGCTTTCCTTTTTATAGAGAAAAATTATTTTGTTCAGAAAGATACACAGCTTGTGTGACTATGACTACTAGATTGAAGATGGAGGGCTCATAGACTGACACTTATACTGACATCCACGGCCACTACAATAATGCCTTGAACATTCCTTAGATACTAAAGGGGAGCCACTTTAAGCATTTTTCTATGATGGCTACAACCTATTACTATACTGATGTTGCACTCTCCAAAGGACTCTTAACATTTTATAAAACTTTATAAAACGTTTTCTTTCTACACAAATGGAGACACTTTAAGGTTTTTGTTAAATCCGCAAATATTGTTCCCTTGCACTGAGGTTGAGAGTAATCGCATTGTAATTTTTTTTTTAATCCAAGCAAGTGCGACAGAAGACAACTGAAAGAGATTATTTTCTCTATAAAGGCAAATATATACCTTCTTCTTTCAAAAGGAATATCTAATTATTGATGCAACAGTTATTCTGAGCCTTTAAGAAGAAACATGTTCCAGCTATAGGAGCATCTGGTGTACAACTCTATCTGAGTCATCAGGTGCTCAAGGTGATGTCTACATACATGCCGATATAAATGTAAGATACAGGGAGTATGGATTTCCTGCCATATGTTGACATTCAGCATGTAGACCTGGCATGTTTTTAAAGATGCTTACTAACACAAACAAAGACAGCAAACACACACACACACATATTGCTATGTAGCATAACCAGTATCGATATCCCTACAGAGGGCCTCACTCAGCTGCACTTCACATTTCTACTTGCGGCAGAACAAAAGCAACATTGAAGGTGGAGCCAGCAACAAACTCAATTAGAGAGAGGCCCTCTTCTTCCACAGTTCTCCCTCCTTCTTCAACACAATTGTACTCATTTAAACGTCAACCATAATTAACTAGGACACAGGAGGACTTGTCTGAACACTGTCAGCATAACAAGAGGGACGGACCCTTATTATTTCATAACCTCATGCTCTTCCCAACCTGTAGCCGGCGTCAATTCATTACTTGCAGAACGAGTTTATTTCTGACTGACAGCTGCTTGTTGACTGTTTGTCTTTTCACTTATTTATATTTCTGTTCCCACTTGTCTTTATTTTGCACAGCAGACACTTATATACTGGTAATGGATTTCAATCCCTTCCTACTTATCATTCATATTTGGAAAGGGGATAACAAAGAGAAAGCACAATATATGTCTGATTGGAAATAAAACCAAACCACCAAAAAATGTTTTAATGGACCACAGACAGATACTTTAGAAAGAGTGGCAGTACTTTAGACCCATGTGTCTGCAACAGTGGTCTCACACTTTGATTATTCCATTTAGGAGCCTAATAAGAAGTTGGGCATTCTCCAACACGAGTTGACCTTAGATCTCTGATTGGATGTATGGTGCTTTAATATAAACATTTAACCATTATAATTGAGTATCTTTCCAGCAGTGACAGCTTCACTTCCTACGCTACAAGATCTCTTTGAGAGAAGAGATAGCACGTCCACTTGTTCCCACTGGCTCAAGATAAATTACGCCCCAAAAAATCAGACTGTTACTCAGCCTGACAGGGGCTCATATTTTTCCTTTGGCCCCTGTATTACGAGGCCACACTTAAACAGCTGTATATCTTACTGGGGTAATTCAGCTTAAGTGCCTATCTCAGGGGCCCAACTGAATTTTTCCACCTGGGACCCACAACCTTCTAGCCATAAAACATTTTAGGCTAACCTCACTGTGAAGTTTAGACAGCCTAAAAGTCACAGAGAACATTTACCAGATTTTATCACCAAATGAGTATTATAGTACATATGCAGCTTTTGATATGTACTTTAGATAATAATAGTTTTCTTTAACCACAGCGAACTGCAAACTCTAGGCATTTTAATCATTTCACTTAATGTGTAAAACACTGAACATAATTTCAAACAAATTATTGTATATCTCACAAGACAGTCTATTTGCCCGTAAGAATATTTTCATGGGTTCTCACTTCTATTCGTGACTCGCTGACAAAAGCAATCAGAAATACTTTCTGTATCGGCTTGTCGTAACACGGAGCCGGGGGTAGAGACTGGCAGAGTCAGGCATCGAATCAAATCCCTGAAGGCACTGTCGCTGCAGAAAGGTTAGGAGCAGTGAAACAGCTAGGAACCCTTCAAAAAATAATGGTGAGTGACAGATCTGATCAAAGACGCTTGCTGTCTTGGAATTCAGTCTTAAATTGAGATACAAACATGCTGCTGTTTTTACTTCCCATATGTACTGGGAACACTGGGGACATGGAGAAAGAAACACAATTGCACTTGAATGCTTAGGAACAAAGGAGTTAAAAAGGAGGAACAGCGCCTATGGGAGCTTTCTTGTGAATCTCTGCCAAGTAGTCATGGTGTCCGCCGATCTGGCTGTTGTGCGTCCACCGACTAAACCCCCCTAACGGGCCCCACCCTTGGCCTTCATGCATAAAACATGGCTTCTCTAAGAGGCCCACACCCCTGCGCCTATCGACACACTCGTAGATCTGACACAATCTGAGAAATCACAATGGGGTTACATACTCAGATAAACACGTACAGAAGCAGAGAGACTTGTTAACCATCTGCGCAAGATGCAGAGGAAAACAGCCGTTCCTAATCTACATTGTGCATGTGGGTTTTTATTGTTGGAGAGGTTGCAGAGTCAATCTAAAGTCATAAAGCGCAGCTACAGCACAGACATATAAACATATGCAAAGAGCTGCTTCAACAGAAACAAACAACCATATCGATCCCCCTTCTGCTGCAGGAGAAGATAGACACACACGAGGAACTCTCACTCACCCCGACACACTAGCGCTAACGGACAAGCTCCTTTACTGTTTTTCGCTCTTCCTTTGCTAAGTGTTGACAGACACGTGTTTAAAGACTGTCCACTACCAGCGTGATACTGCTGGCGTCAATTGAGAAGGTCTAATTATTGCAATAATGGAGAGAATGGTTGGGGTGCATACTAAAAAGAAATCCATACATACAAGCGCGCAATTGCTCCTTCAACATATGTCTCCGTGACAACCACGAAAAGAATAATGAGTGAGGGAGAAATACGAGTAAAGGTCGCGGACATAAAATGTGAAGCGTGGTGATTTTGACAGATAGCTGAGCAGTAAATAGGGTTGTGTCAAAACTCTGGTCATCTAATAATAGCGATCAAAGGAGAAGCACACCTGCACGTTTGTTTCAATTAAGGACCAAAAGTTCCAGAAGGAAACATCATCAGGCTAAGATGGTGTTTTAGTAACATTTAGGTCAAAATGTCACATCATGAAAAGTCACAAAGCCATATGAAGGATGAAATACAAATCCAAGCGCTGATTATTGGGTTCGAGAGCCAATGAGGAGCTTAAAAGCCAGTCGATGTTGATTAATTTCCCAATCCATCAATTTCACAGTGCTAAATATTTAGGATAGTTGATTTTTTTTTTTTCCAATCCAAGCAACTCAGATTTATCTAATGAAGAAATGTAGATTAAATGGTGATTATGTGAATGACCTCTTGCTGCATTATGTTTTGCCTAATAGCCCAAAAGTAATGATCCATCTTCTTATTGCTCAGTTAAACACACGCACACCAGAGAATAATTAAGAACGTGATTAAAAGCCCAAACTGTGCGGTTTCCTGTGACGACTCCTGCAGCAATGTCCGAATCAACCAATCTGATGAAACACTTCCATTTGTTTCCTGGGGATGATTCATTGATATGACGGAGGTAATGACGCCAAGAGAAGGGCATGCATCCTACGGCACCGTTCAAACCTGCAGCTACGGTGCAAGGCTTCAGTGAGCTCCCATGTTAGAAATGTCATCTCCCTCCCTCACACCTTCGCTTGCCTCCAGCCCCCCGCCCCCTTCCATCCTCACATTTTCAAGCGTTTTCTCGATTCTTCATCGCACACCTCGCCCCACCCCCACGAGCCCTCTCAGGCCTGTGACATCATTAGGCGCATGTTGTTGAAGCAGTGGTGATGACTGCCGTATTCCCCCCACCCCCACTTTGGTAAACCAGTAAAATAGAGATGAGGCCCATAAATAATGGAGTTGGTGTACGGTGCTATTCCAGCATGGAGAGCCCACACTTCAGCAGCCTTTAAATAGGCATCCCTGAAATAGCAGGCCCTGTGCTGGGACCCCAGAGATAGCATTTTAATGCAGATGTGATATTTTATTGGCTCCCTGCCCCAATAGGCCCACCCTCCCCAAAGCCTGGGCACTGCTGTGATCAATCTGCTGGTTCGCGTTGCGTGATGCTTATCACCTACGAAAGGAAGGGCTGCACGTGCGTGGGCTGTCTCTGGCACACATTAATTTGACTCCTTTAAATGCTTTGGCACATCAACACCTTCCTGTCAGTACCTGCATGAGGAAAAGCATCAGTTAAGCTGCATTTCTGCCGTTCACGCTCTACTGGCAGAAGTAAGGATGCACATGAAAAACCAGACCTATTGGACATTGGTCACACTCAAATATACCCTTAATATGTCTTATATGGCAGGACCATGCCAGTATGCTAAGCACTATCTGGCACGTAATTGAGTGTAAACTTTGCAATTACATGTATTAGGCATGGGCGGTCTATTTGTATGCAACTTAACAATTAACTATTCACTTTGGTTTTTGCAATCTTCTATTACAAAAAGCAAAAAGTAAGTTTAAAGGAGCCAGATGAAATGTCAGGTGATCATATTGATTGGACCATGAATGTCTATACCAAAATTCATGGCAACCAAAAGCAATTACGACACTTTACTCAAAATGACAAACTCATGGTGACATTAGAGGAAAGGGGATCAACAAGTGATAAGTCTGTTGGAAAACATTGATGTCTGTTCCAAATGTAATTGTAATCATCCAATAGTCTGGACAAGAGTGATGCACGTCTGACCACAATCCCCAGAGTCACACCACTAGTATGAATAAAAACAAACAATCAACAATTTAATTATCATCTTTATGGTTTTACAAATACTGTATTAATACTGACTGGTGTGCTCATACCAAATGTAAAAAAGAATCAGAAGCGCAGCGTATAATGCAATCAAACACCAACGTGTTGTGCATTTCAAAACATGGATCAGATAAATGTAAACCAAAGAACGCTGTAGCCTGTCCACAGATTTTCTTACCTTTCCTTAACTTGTCTTTGGCTCATATTTGGTTATATATCAACAAACGTCTAAACATGGCAGATTTTCTTTCTTCCCCTCTCACATAACAAAATTGTTTTGACTGGGACTGAATTGCCTTTTCTGCTTGTGTTGCAGGGTTGTTTGCATTAGCTTCCCCGTGGTGTGATTGTCCTTAGTCTGTTGTGTTGATCAATACTGTACAGCCTGTGTCCAATAACTTAAATATAGTAAGATGGATGGCTGCTATTAAGACTCCCTGTCAAAGGTTGAGGGAGCACCGATGCTACAATAGTTACCACTCACAATAATGCTTGACATTTCTTCTCTGTTTAATCATAAAAAGTTAATGAGAGGCAATGATATGCACAGTGACCCGAAAAATAGAGACCCCTGCATATAGGGCGATCTAACATGACACTCCTGTAATTAATACTACCTTTGTGAAGACACACATGAACGTTTAAACAATTACAGCTCAATGATAACCGAGCAAACTCAATCTGCTGATGAGGAAATTCCAAAGCTCTTTCAAACAGAAAATCAATTGTGTGTTTTATATCCCGTTTCATCTGATCATTATTTGTTATTTAAATTATTATCATTATTAATAACATATAGCAGCCTTGTGTTATATAATATTGCTACTGTAAATCCTTTGGTGGCTCAATAGCATTATAGGTTTGTCTATATTCAATACTGTCATGCTTTGTTTTACTGCTTGCCAAGATTGCCGATGCTGAACAAACACTGAAACTGAATATTTAAACAGTGTAAACATTATGAGTGTAAAGTCACTTGCTCTGGGTCAGCGTTAAGTAGAACAGTAATTAAGGTAAGAAGATAAAAGCTTATCTGTCACACAGAGAGAATATGATTGGAAGACACATTGCTCACTGCCTAGTTGCTTTTCCCTCTGCCGCTCCTAACCCCGACACCCCAGGGACAAAGCCTGGGCCCCACTAGTGCCCTGCATGTGCCTCTGTCACACCCCTTACTCCTGCTTCACCTTGAGCCCCCTCCACCCTCCGCCCTCCACCCTCCACCACCCACCCTATTGTCCCTCCGGCCTCTGCTCCTCCCACTCCATCACCCCCAGCCCCTGCACCCCTGCTCTGCCCCTGTAGCCCCAAATCTCCACTCTAAGCCTCCTACACTCACTCCAGCATGCAGGCCCTAATTAAAGAGAGACCCATTAAAGCACAACAGATGCTGGAAATTAAGGGATTATTTAAATGATTCAAGTCGGGACTTGGGTAAGATTAGAGACAAGTGAGAGAGTGAACGAGCTGGGGGAGGACAACAGAGAATAAAGGGTTAAAATAACAGACAAACCACTGCCATGAAAAGAAGCATTTGATTTACACCACACATTTTTTCTGTGAACCTTGTTGTTAATAAAAAAGTGTTAATATGTGTATTGTGCATGCAGGGACTCACAAACAACAAAGGAGGGGTCTGATGCATGAGAACAAAAAGAGCCGGCCTTTTGTAATATTTAAAGTAACTAACTGGGCGTAAACTGTGTACTCATTAAACAACTTCAAACATTCCCACATGATAATGAGAAACAGGGCTCTAAAGGGCATCCTTTCAGTTCTCCAAATACCTCTCTGATCGTGTGTTTTCCACACAGCACATCACACTACCTAGTTTACTCTATAACACACACGTCTCAAACATGGGCCCAGTACGTTCAGTCTCAGTATAATGTGCGTACAATTCTATATGATAATCTGTATTAATATTGTATATTCAATAGAGATACTTTAGGTATACATCTTTCACCGTTGATATGTACACATGTACTGTTTTTGTTTATTTGTTTATAGTTTACTGTTTATATATATATATTTGCTGTTTATGTTTATTTTGTATTTTATTTGTATAAGAAATGAGAGGTAAAGAGTGTCTGAGGACTCACACAGAGCATACTCTCCCATCGGCCTGTAATAAAAATAATTGTATCTCCTCTTAACTTGCTGCCCCTCCCTCCCCTTTAGTTTGTCCCTCTGCCAAATTAGCACCCGACTGAGGAGACTGCATGTGCGATGCCTCCTGAGAGGTGAAGTCCCATTAACCTTTTTCAGACTTTGCTCCTCTAGCTTCAGTCTGCAGTGTTTTTGTCTTGACAGGGTTTAAAAATATGCATAATGACACTGGGCTGGTCTGTACGATTATAACACCTTGACTTATCTCTGATGAGTATTGCTAGTTCACGTGTGGCTCATAGAGGCATGGGAGCTAGCACCATTTGTTTCCTAGGAAGTAAGTAACACACAGCACTTTGTACAGCCTGTTACAGCAGTAGGTATCCATTGAATTCTTGAGTAGAAAACCAATTTTCAGAAGAGTACTAAAATAAAGCCTGAGAGAAGTGAAAGCTGAAAGTATACCCGAGGCTAACCTGTAAGTGGGTCAGGATTTGGGCTCTCCGTAGATTGCTCATGTATTACCTTTCCTCTCTCCTTTAACTTGTTACAGAGCGGAGAGTACATCTTTAAGTCATTTCTTTTTTAATCTTGAGCATTTCAGATGGCATTAGGCTTTCCTTGAGGGACTGTGCTCAAAATCAATTGGTAGTAGAATAATTCAACTTCTTTACTCACACATGTACTCTTTACACACTACTAACACTTAAGCAATTATTAGCGTCAGTAAGGCTGGCCAACAGAAGCCATTTACCACACCTATTACGTGTCAATTTTGACATCAGGCTTTAATAGAAAAACATTTTTGTCGAAGGGTTTCTTGCAGTGAGTAATGGACATTAATGAATATTCTCTCACTTTTCTTTTTCACACTTGATTGTTGCAGAGAAGAGACAATTCCGTCACAGTGACATTCTCTACTTGCCCAGAGGCCATATATCTGATTAATATCGCCAACACCTCAGCATGCAACGGCCTGCTTTAAAATTCAAATTAGATGCCTCTCCCGTCATCTAACCAGTATATATGAGCTCATATCCACATGAATTATGTGCTGTCTTTTATTCAGCCCATTCACTGTACGCCCTCTGCACAAAAGCGAAACCATACAACTGCTTTATCCCTGTCTTGTCTTGTTTCTCTATGGTGTTGGAGAGTTTGAGATATTTTCAAGCGCTAGGAGACATCTGGGGTAAGATAACGTTTATATTCAAATGGAAATGCCATTACATTCTTCTTTGGCTCGTCTCCGCCTCTTGTTTTGTGAAGCCAGAAATAAGCGAGGCCCGCTGACAGCAGTGGCTCTGAATAACAACCTGGACGGACATTTGGCATCACAATTATCCTCAGTCCAACACTCATTACTTCCACCTCATTAGAGGACAACTGTTGGCTAGTCAGGCCAGTCTGAGGAGGCCAGAATGAATCTCTTCCGAAGAGACTTTCCTTTATGCTGCTGTTTCTTGATCATATATCGCTGGTGGAAAGAACACAAGTGTAGGGAAATTTACATAGATGTATATTCCTCGATGTGTAAGTTGGTTCCTCTCTGAGAGCTTAGCCTTCCATGTTAACTATGCATCTGACAGTGATTTTGAGGGGGGCTGGCCTGAACCAGGGGTAGATGGATGACCCCACATCTGGCACTCCCACGGGACATCTGAAAGACGAAGGGCGGGACCGGCCCATGCGCTCCACTGCATCTCACAGCACCCTGCAGACTGGGTTCCCCTAATGGCTGTAAATGTCACCCCTTCTTCCTTCAATGCCACACACACACACACACACACACACACACACACACACACACACACACACACACACACACACACACACACACACACACACACTCACAGTAGCCTTTGGCAGTTGTAAGAGGGAGATCCCCTCAGCTGCGTGGTTCCCATCGGACATTTATGTGTGTCTCAGTGTCCCTGTTGGTTTCCAAAAATGCTATCCTGATCAAATGTACAGTCATTTATTTGTATTTATGTTTTTTGTATATTCTGTTTTGAAATTTGACCGTTTGTTTTGCTATTATGTAGCTGACACTGGAAATGATAAACCTAAAGGCTGTTGCGGTTACTAAAACTACCAAATATGACTTAATGTACAATGACAAGTACACTTTTCCATTAAGTGTTGCCACAACACTTAAGCAAAAGGATCAAGTCAGCACATGTAAATAATGTATTAATATATCCTATTGAATCCATTATAATAACATGTCAAACAGCTTACCAGAAAAGTATGGATGTCTGGTCAATGCTACCTAAGTCATTTGGCCCTTGATAGAATCCTTAAGTACACATTTTTAGACATTATTTTTGAAACCTCTTAACTGTTGATGGCCCACTTACAAATTTCAATGACCCCTCTCCTTAAAATCAGGCGTGGTTAAACCTCTACTTAAGAGACCACAACTTGATTCAGGGTCTGAATAAAAACAGTTATGTTCACTGTCTCCAGCCTTCCTTTTAGTAGTTTTAAGTCAGGGTGTTCATCACTACTGTACATCAACATGATCTGATGTGAAATATTTAGTACCTCTGGGCTCCTTTCTTAGCCCACTGTTTCACCTCGGCATGATTATTGTTACATTTTATTATCAGGCCGTTGGTTAAGCTTCCTTTTATTGGCTCCCTTTTCAGACTTCAAAATGCTTTGAGGGACTTACAAAATTGTAAATATGCATGTCCCTGCAAACTCTCTGATCTCCTTAAACCATATTGCATGCTCTCAGAATACAAGGTTCCCGTCCGTCCCCAGGGTAAAAAGCAGTCAGCTCTTTTACTATCATGCCCTCTTCCTGTTACTCTGTTGAGGCCTTTAAATACAATTTCTCATAATTGTCTATACTGTTACTATTTTACATTGTCTATTCTGAACACATGTGACTGCAGCATATCGGTAAGTCCTGGAAGAGAGATCCGTCCTCTTTTGCTCTTTCTGGGGTTTATTCAATTCATCTGCCTGTTAAAATATTTTGGGGAGTTTTTCTAAATAGGGTGTCTTAGGACAGAGGGTGTTTCTGAATGACAATAAATGATCCTTGTATACCGTATAGATTGTAAAGCTCCATAGGCAAATGTGTCATTTGCGATAGTGTGCTCTATAAAATAAATTGAATTGAATCAACCAATTTAATTAGATTTATCTAATAGCCATGGTCTATTTTTCAAAGCAAAAGCCTGATTCACATAGGGCGCTAATTCCCATATGTGCCATGTATATTTGCATGTCCTCAAATCTTCATTTTGGAAGCGTCTGAGGTGACAATGAATGTAGATAGCAATCTCTCTGTGGGCCGCGCACTACTCTGCTTATCCATGTTGTGCAGACCTATGCTCATTTTACAGCGCCTTCTCTTCTGCCTTTTCTTTTTTATTCTTGCTTTACATTTTCACTGCCACATAATCTTAAGAGAAAAGTAGCATTATGTTGTTGAAAATGAAAACCTTTTCATCAAATACACAAATTAGCTTTACCATAGGGTTAATAAGTAGTATTAATATTCTCACCATCTGCCATATTTAGCTTTCCACAAATAAGTAAAACAAATCTTAAGGGATTCAAACATAATGTAACATACTGTAAAGGAGTCTGTCGTCACAAAGCAGCATGGTGCCTCTCTACACGCATTGTGCTGTTGATATGCATCTCAGTCATTTCTGAGAAATTATCCCTTGTTACTTGGAAACCAGCCCTGGGACACACTGTCACTTTTACACTCAGCTTAAAACATGTAGACACACTTATTCACGCATGATGGCTTATACATGGCAAAGGTGGAGAGACATGCATGCGCTTACTGACATGCACAAAAATGAGTTTCTGTCTCTCCCCCACATGCACGCACACACACAGACACACACACGTCCAATCACTCACACCCCTCCCTGCTCCGTCAGCTCAACTGACAGCAGTAATGAGTTTCTTCTCTGCGTAAGCCAACTGGCACTCACTCAAGGGAATTTTTCAGGCTGAATTGCGGCCATTAATCACAATCCCGGGCAACACAGTGCCATCACGTGTGTGCGGTAAACAGAGATTTGTTCGTGGGGGGCAATGAGACTAAAACATAGTAAAGGAGGAGCTACCCACTGTGAAAAAGTCAGAGAGAGCGGACTGATGACGAAGGAATGAGAAGGACCATGAAAACATAACAAAGTGTTTGGTTTGTTAAATCATCGCCCTTTTGTTGAGTACACGTCTGGGCCTCAGCTCATACTGGGCTAAATGGAGGGTAAAGACAGGAAGAATGAAAAGCCCAGATGCTCTATTCTGTAAATATGAGCTCAATTACTAGGAAGAGAGAGGCTCTGACATCAATCATGATCAACAAGATAGGTGGGACAGCCTTCTGCTAACCACTGCACACATGACAGATTAGACTCACATTCATGAACATGTAAACAGAGCAATAAATCGTGTGTGCTGTAGACTCACATTTTAAATGCAAAGAGAGAGTCAGTGGAATAAAATCTGAATATTTCCAGTGCCGCTACAGTGACAGAAGCCCTTAAAGAAGAGCACAGAGCATTTAAGAAGCAGCAGCCATTAATATATGGAGAATTGCTTTCCCCTCGGATTGTGACGTCAAGATATTGTCACCAGTCTGTCCTCTTGTTGAGACAGCTGGAAATTAAGTCTGCCTGTTATTGTCTTTTCAATCTTTTCCCTCCCTCTTTCCCTCCATTCAGGCTGCCAGCTGACTACGGTCACCAGGGATATTACTGCCCCTTGCTGATCCCAGTCCCCCCCCCCCTTGCATCAAAACTGGCTAATCCCGATGAATTCATGTTAATATGCAGTCAGTAACCCCAAGCTCTTTTTGGACGCACATGTGCGACTGCCACGCCCACAGCATGGGGTCTAGTTCACACCAATTCAGCAGGAAAAATAACCACAGAGCAAGAAGAGCAGAAGAGGAAAGGCAAGTGCAAGCCCTGTCATAACCACTTAGCGTTACGAGACAGCGGGTGAGAAATGAAAGCCCTTTGTCTCTGCTTCTGCCTTCAGTGTGTGTGCAAACAAAGAATGTGCAGATACTGTATTTGTTACGATGGCATATCTGTTCTATCAGATAATGAAATACAATTTTCAGGACTTGTAAACAAAGAGCAGCTCTGGATTTACATAAATTGAGAGAAATTCTTTCTATGAAAAAAGAAATCCCATGGCTAGGGCTTGTGAACAATAGAATAAAATACAGGCTTTGTCTTCTGTACCTACTGCAAACACAATTCTTATTATTTAATCAGAAGGATGATTTAGTGATAAAAATGACTTTAAGTGACAAATTGTGGTTTTAACAGCTCAAAATGTACATTTTGTACATATATATTCTGTGGACTTACAGTCCCCAACATAAAGATATCTAGTTACATGTCATGTAAAGGAAAATAATAATAGCACATCCTCAAAAATTGAACAAGGAAATGTTTTACACAAATCGATAATCAAAGAAGTGTCCCCAATAATTATCTGTAAAACACTTATTTGATTTTAATGTCTTCTCCCAATTACGTCAAACTATTATTTTCCCCAAAAGATATTGTGATATGTTACATAAAAGGTCCTCTGACCGAAAGACAAGACCTGGGATATTTAGAAGAAGTCCCTGACTCACATATTAATGTTTGTGTTCTCTGCTTTTAGATTTCAAAGTAAGATAATGTCCTCAAACACAGAGGTTAACAAATAACTTCGCTGGTGGCTCTCTTGACTATAATGCTATTCCATGCATTGGATGGCAGGAGCACTACCATAAGCTGTCAGACATAAGCACATATCACTGGGCTCCTCTAACCTGCCATCAGCCAGCTAACCCTCTAAAACTGTCTTCCCACTCACAAATAATGCCTATGCTGGCAAATGGAGAGGCTATTAAACCACTAGTATCATGTTTCATCTTTTCACGCTGAGGCAATGAAATGGTCCGGCTTACGACTTACTAACACACGACATGAAACCAATTCTGCAAAGGAAAAAAACTGAGATACATTCATAAATATGATTAAAGACTGCAGTTGGAGAGATGATACAGATTCTTTATGTGATTTTAAAATAAACACATCTCATCCTCTGAGCAGCTACTGAAAGAAACATCTCTTACGATGGATCCCAAAATTGCTACTACATCACTTGAGATGGGAATTTAATTAAATGAGTGCTTCAATGGGGCAGTCGGAGGGGGGGAATTAGCCTTAGTGTCATGTCTATGTGTAGAAGGAATGCTCACTGCACATAAGTTATTGTGTTTAACTTGCAGCAGGTATGTACAGTCACTGACCATACGCCTGAGAAAGATTGTGCACATGTCCACGTCAGTGCATGTATTTGATGTTAAGCGTAGGTAATGTGCATGTTACAGTGAGGAATTACGAGTGTGGGGTCAGGGGAGCAGTTTTCCGGCATGTTCTAACGGCAGAGGCGTGCTTCTTCAAGCTAAGCAAACTCGCCGCTGTTGCTTTGCAACCTGCTACCTATCGAAAGCTGCCCTTGAAACAAAGCTGCCGGGGTCAGGAGGTCACGGCACAGCATCAGAATGGAATGTTCCTTCCTGGTTCAAGGTCCAGCCTCCAGAGCCAGAGGGGCCCAGAGATCATTTGAGACCGCTGACACATGCTCCATCTATTTTACTCCCCACCTCTCTCCGCTTTTATCTTCTCCTGCATGCTTATTCTGCTGTGGCCTATTTGCTGTGCCACTCTAATCACTCAAATTAAAGCCGAAAAGTAATCTACACTTCTACATCATGATTACATTTCCAATCCAATCCAACTTTATTTATATATCACTTTAAAATCTCCAGACCAAAGTGCTGTACAGAGAGATATATAAAAATGTGCTTTCTAATGCATCTAATACAACTCAAATTGAGTGTTTAGGCTGCAGTTGTTTTAATGATGATTATCTTCCTGATTAATCAATTATCTTCTTGCTCTATAAAAAACTGATAACATGTATTCAAAGACTACGATGGCATCTTCAAAAATCTTGTTTTAAAACAGCCTGAAGATAACTAGTTATCTTTGACATGAAACTACTTGATAAGCTGAAATAAGGGATTGTTCAGATGTTCTCTTTCAAAAATAGCAAACATTTAAAATGATCGGAAATATAAGCTTCTTGAGCATCAGATTCCCAAAAGTTACACATGCTAACAAAACTACAGACAGCGCAAACAGGTTGTCAGTAGCAAATTGGTCATCGCGGAAATCCTTCATCCTATGCCAGCAGAAACCGCTTATAATTGGTTCCTGTGGAATTCATTTCATCCCCGGTGAACAACTCCACACACACTGCAGCCTGACAGGATTTAACCACAAACACTTCAGGTGTTCTGTCCCAGTGTGGCAACGATGGAGAAAGAGTGGGAAAGATTATGTTGAACTCTCAGTGTTGTCCCAATGAGCTCATGTCTTAACATAAAACCCCTATTTCAGAATATGATTGCAAGGATGATTGCAAGGCATGCACACACAAATACAAATCCTAAACCCATTCAATCATTTCCTCCCACAATCTCTTAGAGTATCACACTCGCTCTGCCTCATTATTTCTAATACACACACACCAGTTAGAGTCCACTTCAAGTGAGAAATAAGTCTTCCTACACGACATTCGACAAATAATAGCTTTAATACAAAACTTAATAAACAATATAATTGTACAAGGAAACAATTGAAATAATGGCACTCATTTCCTCAAGCCGAGTCCAACATCGACATGAAAGTAACAACAGCAATAGATGTTAAGAACTACATTGTTGTATACAACTGACTTTTATTCACAGCGACTGACTTATAAGACTTGGTGGTTAAAAAGAAAACGCATGACAGGGACAAATAAATGTCCTTTCCGAGTGAGGGAAAATGTGCTTATTATGCTCTCGTTCTTACAGGCTGTCTGCTTTGCTTGTTTGGGAGGGCAGGGTTAGGCTTGTTATGCTGCGGCAGGTTTGGGCCACCTTGTTTCACTGCCAAAGCCAAGGTCAATGCCACTGCCCCGGGGCCAGCAGACAGGGGGATGGGTCCCCACTGGTGAATGAGCAGGAGGCTGAGCGTTGGAGGAGGGGAGGCGTAATGGGTGGAGAATAAAAAAAGGGGTGGGGTATTCTGCACTAGTGCACACAAAAAGGTCACCCTTTCCCAGATAAACCCCCCTCTCGTCGTCCAGCCTCTCATGACCTCTGACCCCTCTATTTCTGAGTCAATGCTGAAACAGAGGGAGAAGAAGGAGGATGGGGGGGTGCAAGGGGAAACACACCCACCCAGAGTCAGCATTGACTAAAGGGGGCCTCATCCACAGCTAGCTGAGTCGGTCAGGAGAACAAACGCTCAGGCCACCGTCACAAAGCAGAGCCACCAGAGGCTGCACATCTCCACAGCCTCTGCCTGTTCCCAGCCACTCCACTGCCCTGCATTTCACAACTAACAATAGGTGCTGCTCTGCTCCGAGAGGTACCCCAACACACACAAACACGGGCTGGAGAGGGGAAAGGTGGCTGAGGCCCAAAGGAGAGCTGCTGCCTGCCCATCACTGACCGGCCTTTGTCTCCGACTCTTCTGCTTATTGGCCAATGCAGAAAGATTTCCTGATCCCTGCTTAAACAAAATGGGAAACTGGACTCTGGGCCCCTATGTGTGTGCGACTGCGTGTGTGTGTGTGTGTGTGTGCGTGCGTGTGCGTGTGTGTGTGTGTGTGTGTGTGTGTGTGTGTGTGTGTGTGTGTGTGTGTGTGTGTGTGTGTGTGTGTGTGTGTGTGTGTGTGTGTGTTTGTGTGAACAACTGAAAGGGCAATAACGTCAAAATATAACCCTTTACTGTTATTTCTTCTTCTCACACCTTCCATCTTTCTCTGTTGTTATGACTGTTTTTCACACATGTTAAACTAAATGTCTGCCAAAGGAGAAGACAGGAAGAGGGAGTTTTGGAGTTTTTTTTATTGGTGGATGGTGCAGACCCTGTAAAGGCTTTTAACTGCCCAATCTGGCCATAAAGGCGCCGTTAAGTGTAGTGAAGCGCGGTGACGGGGCAGTAGCGAGAGCTAGCCAAGCCCCTAGTGAAGCCTGGGATCATAGGAACACCAACATACCCTTTGTTGATGAAAGTGATTACCTGTTGCCTAACCTTTTCCTACACCATATCCTTAATCTGAACAATCCTTAAATACGATCTTTATTATGTGTGGACCAAACTAAAAACGTTTTAATGAGGAGGACTAGAGAACACACTACTGCAATGGGTTAAGGTGACGACAAGACACACATGCAGGTATTAAACCACCGGATTAATTATATACAAGTGCTTGTAACAGTCAAAAAAATCTAACTCTTTAAACGAGTCAATGCACAATTGCTACGTGCAGATGGGAAAGCCAGACTCTGGACCGACCGGTCCAACCTTTAGCCCGGCCTCTGCTCTTTCGGTCACCTTTCACCTCTATTACTGAGGAATTCCTCCCATGAGCCTTAAAAGCAGGCAGAAGGAATTCAAGGTACCCCCTTTTCCTTTGTTGGTTTGAACAAAGCTACGGTGGTCCAGAGACATCCGGAGACCCACACAGACTTCATACATTTGACGAGCACAGATACGGTTAGATCAACACATCACAGACGCTACACAATCTTTAAACAACAATCCCAACATTGAACTTGAAGTCCATCGAACACTTGATCACAGTTGAAGCTGAACTTTGTGTAGCAAACAGGTAAATACAAGATGTGTTTGTTTACTTTAAATTAATCACACTGTCAAAAAAACACATGTTCCACTCATTAGGATTACTACTGTATGTTGACTTGTTAGTATTGGGGGAATCTTTTTTTTTTTAAGTCAACATTGCCTTCTGTTACAATTCGATAAAAAAAGGCATAATCTGAATGGGCATTATCTGGATGATCAGCTACAGTGTACACAGCTGATGAGAGCAGCTGCTGGTCAAGGTTTGCTTTAGCATTCAAAGATCTTTTGAATCAGTTGCTCATTATGTTGTTCTCTCTACCTTCTTTCCTGTTTTCTTTATTTAGTTTTTTTGGGTTTGATATATCTTAGAAATAATTGGTAGTTGGTTTACACCTAAATATCTTTCCTTTCCTTTCCACAATGAAAGTATGTTGAAGGCTGTGATTATATGTGTATCTGTCTGTCTATGTCACATATAGCCTATTGCACCTAGTCCTATAGCCTATTGTGTGCCTATGAGTTATTCTTGTATAAAAAGCACATTGCCACAAATCTCTTTTTCTTTTCTAAAGCGCTATACAAACACTACATCACCCTAAGAAAGACACAAGTAGGATTAAAGCCATGTTCAACATGAAGACAGTGCACCTGGAGGAATGAGCAAAATGCTATTTTGAGCAGTTCAATATTCCCATCTCCCAGCTGTTTCCCCACTCACCACAGTATCTCTTCTCCGGTTTAGTGTACTATTTGCCAAGTGATGTTGTTTACACAGGAGGATATTTTTAGTGTATATGGGTGCCCGCTCAGCTTCACACAGCAGCTCATCCCTCATATTACAAGGCAGCTCTGCACTAACAGAAGATTGTTATAGCTCTCCATGCATGTCTGTGCTCTGCAGGGAGAGTCCTGTCAGCACAGCCAAGATTTAAGCACAATAGCAACAATTGAGCTCATGATTGTGTTGTATCAGCTGTTCATTTCTGACACTTGGACACAGAGGTGATTCAATAAATGTAATACTGCAAAGCAGGTTGCATGTAGGACTGAAAATAAGGATTATTTTCAATATCAATGAATCTGCCTAATTTATTAGATTCATTGATCAATAATTTAGTCTATATACGGAAATAGTAAGAAATGTCCATCCTAGGTTCAAGTTCAAGGTGGGCCTTTAATGAAATATTTGCATACAAACAGTCACTTTAACAATTACTAGATACAAAATAGGGGGTATTTTTATATCGATTAACTAATTGATACAGCTCTAGATGCCTGGCCTTTTTATTTCTATATGCAAAATAAGCAACAACAACAAAAAAAACAACATATAAAAAGTGGTTCAAGATTGGATTCATAATAACTTGGAAAAATGATCAAAACTTTCTGAATTGGTTTGGAAATCAAACCATTCCCCCCCCCTCATGTTTCCCCACACAAGGCATGAAGAGTATGGGGTCTCTTGGTGATTTTGCACTGCTTCAAGTTAAATTATGTGTCATTTGAAAATATAATTGGCAATATGGTTTCAACTGTTTTCTATAAAATAACAACCCAAAGTGGACACACAACATCTTTATATAGGCATGGGAGAATAGACACATATACACACCTGCATCATATTACAACCATGCAGAGCATTGGAAAAGGACCCACTTTGTAACCACTTCTGAAGAGTTGATCACTATTCTAAAACAGGAAATAAAATATCTTATTCATTGCCACCAATTCTAAATCAACTAAAAAAGATCTTGCATAATCAGGCAATTAGATCTGAGTTTGTAGACCGCAGGTGTACAATAATAAATCTGTTTCAAGTGATTCTACACAGCTGAGGCCAGAGCTCTCACCCCATCAGCCTGCCTAATCAGTACAGAAAAAAGATAGAAAAAAAAAGAAGCTTTTTCTTCCTCAATCCTTCTGACACAGTGGCAGACAGATGGAGGGGTGTTGACCACACAGCGGGAGGGAACACTCAGGTTTAACATCAGTCCTCACACCTGCCTGAAGGGAGGAACAGGGCAGGCATAGGCCATGTCCTAATGCACTCCTACTGCCATCTGATGTTCTCAAGACAGGAATATCAATGAGAGGTGCACTACCGGCAAATGGTAAGAACAATGACTAATCTATATATGCTTTTTGGCACAAAATAGCAATACCATATGATTTTTCCTAAACAAATATGATAAATGAAGGTATTGCTGCTACAATGTAATTGAAAGGCAGTAGCATGCATGTGCTAATCTTGATTTTCCCCCAATTCAACAGGTTTAATGTTCAAATGTCAAAATAGACATATATGGCATTTAGTCAGCTAATCTATATGATAGAGAGATTACTTGCTTCGTGGCAAGCGAGCAGAGAAGAGCATGCGGAGGGGGTCGAGGGCGGGGTTTGGCAGACAAAGGGAGCTGCAAGGAGATGTAGGGATAGCGCTACAGCATTCACCCAGGCAGGAGGCCATGGAAGGGGAGGGGACAGTAGGCTTGGAAGGTGATGGAAAGCCACCTTCTACCCTCCAAACACAAACGATGCAAACTTGCAAATACTCCCACATAAACTAACAGGAGCTTCACATAAATCACTCACAAACTGGTGTCTGAGTCTGAGGAGCTGCTAGTTGCAATTCATCCAAGAAGATTTTAAATGTTGCATGCTGCAACTTCTCATCTTCTGCCACAGCTACACGTGTACTTTGTAATGGACTCTGGCCAGTCACCATCACAGCTATTTACATTTACACCCCTGAAAGGACCTAAATTCACAGTGGCATGGGCATAAACTGAGACACTTTTACAGGCATCCTGCGTCTTCTCCTATATTTCATCCTTTAAAGCCCTCTTGGTTCTTCTTTTCTTTTTTATTCAAGTCTCATTCTGAATCTACCATTATTAACCGCAGTTAAATTCACCATGACCATTTCAGAATTAAACAAGGTGGAATTATCATCTAGCAGCCAAAGGCTCTGTCTGAAGAAGTAAATACAATAATTAACACTTATAATACCCATTGTACTTGCATTGATTGCATATTTTACTATTTGTGCTTTTTACCTTCTTCATGTTTGCACTGACTTCACCTTTGTATCTCAGAACACTTCATATTGTGTTTGCAAAGCTTTCCAAATGGTCCCTGAGGTCAATTGCAGTCTCTACAAATTAATGGGAATGGGGAATTTTTTTTCTTTTTTTTTAACAAAGCTTCAACTCTTTACAATTAATTCCAGACAAACAGACAAAAGCAAGTCATTTCAATTGATCCTAAAAGCTATTTTGTAACAGGGGGGCTTTTGTGGTGTGTTGCCTGGTGACGCGGGTGTGCTGTGGGGGAGGGGCGGGAGCCGTGGCCAGGCCCACTGTACCAAGCTTGTCATTCAACCAAATGATGAAAAGCTTCCTGAACGTAAGCTAATGAGGAGGTCCTAGAGAAACTGAGGAAAGAGAGAGAGGACCGGACCATCAAAGAGATAACATTTAGGAGGGAAAAAAAGAGTTTCCCTGACCGGCCGCCGAATTAAAGGGGCAACGGGGAGTCAGTCCTAACAGCCCCCAACCGTGAGCTCACACAAATGGTTGTCAAGCAAATAAAAAGTGAAATTTATGGAGGGAGGTTGTGTGGAGAGTAAGATGGAAGCGTTATCCACTGGGAGGGCTATAAAGAGGCGGCAGTAATCACACCACCCTTTGCATCACAGTGGTACAAGTCAGAGCTCTGTTGTAAGAGGGACTATAACACAGCAAATTACCTCAAAAACACAAAAGAGAGCATCAACATTAACAAACACACAGAAAAAGAAAACAAACACTAGTTAGTGATCTTTGTTAGGAGAGCTTTTACTTGTTTTGGGCCATTTCTCTTCATAAAATAAATGAACACTCTTTATACTAAATTATTTATGTCTCTGGTGGGCACCTATAGTATGAAATAGACCAGTGATTGTCCAAATCCCTTTAGAATATACTTCGCCTCTAACATTAAACTCTTTTAAGACCTTAAATCAAAGACCTAAAACATAAAAGTCTGATAAATTGAGGCTTTAACAACAGGGGAACACTATACTAAACAAAAGGCTGCAGGTAACTGGAGGCAGAGCAGTGGAATGAAGCTGGACGATGAAGGATTATCATTATTCTGAATGTACAGTACAAACATCCTCTATTGAGCTTTCCAAAGACGCCTGAACTGAATGACTGCAGGTAAAAAAGCCGTTATGCCTGCTTATGAACAGCCCCTAGGTGGGGAGTAAACTACCAAAACTAATGGTGCAATGAAAGCCTCGTTAGAGCATTTTCATACACTGCAAAACCAACTGAAAACCAGTTAAAATCCACAGTTATATACTAACATGACTGTTTTAGGGCAATAACTCAAAATACAGAAGGCATTAGTGAGTAATGATTGGTAACATGGGGACAATTTACAGTCAGAAGTTCTTATCTCGCGAGTCCTTTTGAAGGGTCTCGGAGGATTATTTCCAGTGATGGCTTCTTACTGCCTTGATAGGAGTGGGACTCCATTAAGGAGGGACAGACTGTAATCATAGCAGAGCCTCTACTCATTCCGCACCTCGCCTTCAAAGACTGCTCCATGCAACACCAAAGTTCAGAGGTCAGGGGTCAGGATGTGAGGTTCAGTAATCCTTCAGTGCCTTCCCAATCAATACAAGACGAAAGGAAGCGCTGAAAATATCTGCAGGGGGAGTAAAGCCCCGTCAAAACAGAATATTTCTACCCTGAATTAGTTTGAACGTGATCCACCAAGTCCAAGGTGTGATCCAAGTCAGGTTCATTCACCAAGATGAAATCAGTATTCAATCCACAGCTTTTCAGAAGCTGATGAGTGATGGCAGTCTGCTCTACATTTCCACAATCCTTCATTTTTAATGCTCATATACAATATGAATACTTCAGTTAAAAATGCAGGCGTTTTCTTGATATTTCATTCAAAGCTCTGTGAAGCACAATTTGACATTACATTGCAACACTGTAACAAGGCTGATGCTAATTTAACAGATTAATGAGGGATAGTGTTGCATGGTCCACTGCATCACAACTCTTTAATTGATATAGATTATCACTTTTATCAAGGCTTTAACTACACTATTCTCACCGGAGTATTCGTCTATCTTCACATTATTGGAGAAACACATTAATAAGCCAACTTAGAGTATACTTGCTAAATTATTTACAAACACAGAACCATTTCTGAGTGATCACCCAATTCAAATTGCATTTCAAAGCACATGTTGATTTATCTGGAAATCAAACTCTTTCTCACTCAAAATAGTTTATTGAACAATTGCTACCAGATCTTGATTCCATAAATAATACACTGCTGAATACAAATCATCAGATTATTTGTACTGTATGTTTATCTGCATGCTTTTCAGGTGATGAACATGTTATTTACAACTATGTCAAATGAATTGTTTGAAATAAAAGTGAGGGGGTTTATACTGAAGGTTACTTCTGATGCCAAACAAAGTAAATGTGATGAAAAAGCCGCGACAATCTGACCTTTGAGAAGAAAAGCCTTCAACGGAGGCCTTAAAAGGTTGCATGTGTTTGACAGCGACAGCCACTGAGCTGAAGTGACTTTTCCCTTCGTCCAGCGAAAGCATCCCTGCTAACCTCCCTATCCTGCTGAGTGGAAAAGCTGTATTGGCCACAACAGCACAGCAGTGTGCTGTCTACACATGGCTCGGGAATCAACAGGCTACTGTGAGCCTTTGTCCGTCTCTGTTTTACAGTGTATATATAACAGAGCCTTTCAAAAAGTCTTAACTCAATGCAGAGTGCAACAGTACAGTATCTCTAGAAGAGCTGCAGCAACATCTCAGCGTGTCTTCAGAGGAATGTGCACATCAGAGACGCCTTTGATTTTAAGTAAGTTGAGAAATGCACTGTGTGTGTTCGAGAGAGAATAGCGCAGAGTCAGATCGACTGTGATAAGATTAAAACATAGTAAATGAACCATGGCAACAGCGCTGAAAATTTAATTTGAACTAGAGTGGCTTCATATAAGAGATTTGTGGTCAAACTGGGGAAGATTTATCTCGATTCCTCCACCAGTGAGAGGGCAGCTGTGTAGCTTCAAGCTTATTGCACTCCTACAAAGCAGCTTGGAGACTCTCAGCGTGAGGGCTTGTTAATGCTAAACTCACAAGCTTGAATTTCCCATCAGCACTGTAGATGAGCATCAGAAAGATCATTACACAGAATGATAGTAAAATATTCAAATGACTCTTCACTCAGGGAAATTAAGTACATTTGAAGCACAGCGATACCCGATGACTGGGTCTCGACTGAAATATGATCACTCTGCGATATTTCAATTCAAATGTTTACATTCGTAGGGAACACAGATTACAACTTAATTAATCAGCTAATGTTGCAGATTCTGCTTGTCATATCTGCATCAATCATGATTTATTAGTCTGTCACTTGAGACTTTACATAATGACAAAACAAATAGGCCCAGACAGAACATTGAGGTGGTATCTCAATGTGCTACTTTTAAGGTAATACGGTCAGATTTAAAGATAATAAAAGACAGAATGAAAATAACTAATTTGTTGAATCTGTTTAAAAAAATTAAGTTTAAAAACTGTACATTGAGGTTTAAAAGTAAAGTGACTTCTATAAGCGTGACAGTGGAAAGCCTAGGTGGTTTTAGTTATTTTTTAAAAGAGCTGGGATAGCTTTTCCCCTGTTTTCATTCTTAATGCTAAGCTAACCGCGTAATATATATCTTTTGAACTGCTGCTACTCGTTTTTAGCCATGACTGTGTACTTATCCGTCTCTTTTCTTTTTATTCTATTACTAATGTGTGTTTTTGTTATCTATATTTAATAAGTTAGCCTATTATTGAATGCCTTTTTTTCTTACCTGTTATACCACTTTTGCTGTAAAACTGTAAAAATAGCAATTCTGATTCTGATTAAGCAAACCGGCTGCATATTGAACAAACATTAATAACATTGGACAAGATTCATCTCTACTGATGTAATTCTTGGCAACAAAAAAACATATACAAACTAAGATAATAAAACAAAATAACTGTGCACCACTATAAGAAAGAAGAGGAGACTTACTGGCTGCCTGAATACGGGCCTTGCGGCTCACCACCAGCCCAAAATAATTCTCGGCCACACACTCGTAGTCGCCCTCGTCCGACGACCTATCAGATTTGGTCTTCTGGAAGTGAGCGATCAGTAGTGAGCCGTTGATGAAGGTGGTGTGATGCTGATCCTGAGTTAAAAGCAGGCCGTAGTGCCTCCAGTGTATTGTTATTGGGGGGATGCCGTCGACCTGGCAGTGCAGCATGAGGGGCTGCTCCTGTACCGCGATGATGTCCCTGGGCTCCAGTCTGAAGGACAGTTCTGCTTCGCACATCACACCTGAAGAGACACACACACACACACACACACACACAAGTTTACTGTATAGTTGCGCCTGAAGATTCAGTCCTAATCTTGTAAAGTATTTCAACAATACAATTTCAACTCAATGTATTTTTCATCTTATAGTTTTCCTAGGTTGGCCCAGTGGTCATGGTTAAACCCCATGGAAGCTCCAAGAAAAAGCTAATAAGTTGACGATGCCTTAAGATTTAATGATTAACATGTCGACCATGAACCACAACACTGAAGATGCGTTTACCCATCCATTCTTTCCTTTTCCATACCTACTAACCACTGCCCAGGGTCATGAGGTACTGTAACTGGTAGCTGCTAAGTAACACATTTCACATGAACTCTCACAATATAAACAAATAAGAAGAATGTGTCTCATATCATATAATTAATGGCATCACATTCCAATTAATACGGTTTAATCATTTAATAAATACTACCTCAATAATTAGTATAAATTATGTAAAAATTTGCAAATATGAAATCCCAAACTGTACTGTGCAATCACCCTAATAAAGTGCAAACTGTTCACTAAAGTGCTGAGTGACATTTCTGAGCAAAAGGGAAGTTGTTTCATAAAGTGCAAACCCACATGTGCAATATTACAAGGCCCGAAGCCGTCAGTCCATAGTAACAAAGTTACCTTCGTTACACAGCTAATTAATTAGAAGCCTTGACAAATATACCTCCAGGCTACAGTCACAAGGGAATTCATAGGATCGAATGCACCATATGAGCATGTGTATTATTGTACAATACCCACAATGACACACACACACACACACACACACACACACACACACACACACACACACACACACACACACCACACACACACACACACACACACACACACACACACACACACACACACACACACACACACACACACACACACACACACACACACACACACACACACGTATGTCTTATGTGTGCCAGCAAGGACTTTGTCACCGCTATACCTGTTCTTTTTATTTTTGCTACTCAACACAATGTGATATGTTAACAGTACTAAATCTATTTGTGGCTTTGCGTTCCACATCATAATGACATGAAGAGATCAATTTTTTTTTTTTTTCGGTTTCTGAGGGCAAAGAGGGGGGAGTGGGAGAACAATAATAAGGATGTAAACAGCCTGACCTGACTCTGTACTATAAAAGAGGAGCTTAGCGGGGCTCTCTCGGTGTCATGTTTCAGCTGCTGATGGACTAAGCACTACCAGTCTCTGCCCCAGGCCCTGGAATCTGGTGGGAGGGGGCCAGGGGAGGGCAGTGGAGGGGGGGCAAAGCACAAGGGTCAAAAAAGAGAACCTCCGGCTTCATCCCTCAAATTCCAGCCGAGAAATACTTCCCCTTAGGTGCCAACAATGAATTCATTGACACACTTCTCCATGAAGATCACATATGGAGCATAATGCAAAGAAACATTTCCTCTTCCTCTCTTTTACTCTGTATCCTTTTTTTTATGCGACCCCAACTCCTTTTTTTCACTCAACAAGCACTGAACGTAAATGGCCATGGGACCAGAGAGACATCAGTGCTACCACTTGTGAAAAACAAGGGGGTGGTGGTGGAGAAATATTTAACCCTTAGCTGGCAGGCAGTGATCCCCATGCCTAGGCTGTAGCTCTCCAAAAAATGATGCTGGCCACAGAGCTCCATCTCCTTTGGTCCAACAAAGATCACATGTTTCCACACGGGAAAGCAGCCAGCAAAGAAAATAGATTCTGCAGCCACACATCCAGTCAGTCACACTTCATGTTTTGATCAAAACATGGATAGCTCTCAAATAAAGTAAGCATTATATACTGTGCCAAATGCTTCTGGACAAATTTGAGGAGGAAAAAAACATGAACATCAGATCAACTGATAAGGTTGTGATAAACTTAAGAATTTCTTAGGGGACACTTATTTGAGGACTCATCATTTACTTGATTTCATGGACAGACCTGTCACGAAGAATTGTGCAAAAACTCCACTTTACATCTTGTGATTACCAGAGATGTGCTCATACGTTTCTTGAAATCATTCAGTATGAAAAAAGCATGACTGATCAAAGAAATAAATCGTAGTTAGTAGACTAGCAGAGGGTAGCCCTAAGAAATACATTACTCAATGTTTTCACTCTCAGCAACTAACTGGATGATAACAGTCCAGTGTCCAGGTGTAGCAATGGCAGTGATTTGATTAAAAAGCTTTAATGATGTTGTTTATTCCTCCTTGTTAATTCAATTAATCAGTTTCTTCGATTAGCTAGAACAAGGTAGGAGTTGTTGTGCTCCGGCTTTCCTAATAAATAAAGCATGCTGCCTGAGTGACTGGCTAATGCATTGCTGAGCTCCAGGTGGGTAGAAGGTTACAAACAACAACGTGACAAAGGTAAGTGAAAAACGTTTTGAATCATCTGACAGATTGAGAGTCAGAATATATAAGAGGACTCAAGAAACAGGGGATGAAGCGTTTTGTATGGTTTATGTTAAAGTAATCTGTGAATGCTGAGCATCCAGAGGGGGGGCAGAGAGGAGAGCACAGCTGTGGAAACTGGTGGCAAGAACACCGGCTTTCCAGAGGAACACATGTTCACGGACATGAATCCATACATGCGTGGATTTTCATGGTTAGATAAGGGGAGGGACACACACACAAATCCTAATGCAGAGGAAAGAGACACTAGCATGTCGGATTACCGGTTGAGACCAGAGACAAGTGTTGGCTAAGTGTGGCTCATGCACTGGCTTACCATTGACAGATAAGTGTGGCTGGCTGGCACAAAGGTTTACTGTGGCTGCAACAGTAAAGTTAGGGTCTCACACCAGCCACTGACAGAGAGATGTACTTAGCAGACACAGAAACCACTGGTAGAGCTCAGTGAGCTCAACACACACCACAGGCTGCTTACTGTCAGCAATATCATATGATTCCCCTATATGTTTTGGAATTGATTTAGATTCAGTATTAGTTTTGTAATAATGCTACATATTACAACATTATCGTATAGTTATATATTAAGAATACCTAACTAAGCATCCATCTGTTGCAGCTCTCTCATATGTCTAAATATCCAGGTTAATGTGCTATGACTGACTCCATTATGTTAGGTGTGTTTAAGATGGGGAATAATCTTTTGCAAACTAGACAATGATTGTTTGTGAGTTTATCCTCCATTAATTTCACTGAAATGTAGATAAGCTGAGGCACAGAGGTAGCATTTCCACTTTGAAGAAAATGATGTGCGTCACCTATATTCCACATGAGTGGTGAGTATTAAACAGGAATACACTTACAAACCCATAAGCATGACTTAAAAGGTGTCCTTCAGCATGCACAGCAAAAGTCATATATTTGCATTAGGATCAAGTATATGTATATGAATAAAACAATACAGGTCACAAGTATACAATAGTACAGTATCTTGATTTCATTATGAAGCAGTGTCCGCCTAAAAGCAATATTCATTATACTCGCAGAGAAAATACAATGCATGAAGCATTAATACTTGTATTCCTTTGTATAGGCCTATACTTGATACATTATTTATTAATATCAATTTTTTTTTGTTTCATGAACACTCATAAGCTTGTAGTTCCAAGTAGTCAGCCATTCACTTGTTATAATAACAGCAGCTCAGTGACGATCACAGAGAAATGACAGTAATATGGTTACACTGGTGCAGCACCACAATTCTGAGAAATAGTCCATGTGTGCATGATAGAAGATGGAGGGCAGCTGTTGCAAAATCACCTCTCAAGGTACTGTACACTCTTTTTTCTCAGAGAAGTACTCACCTGAACTCTCTTTCTAGAACAGTAATATACTACATTTTTGTAGCTTTGAATGAAATTTGTTTATACAGCAGACAGTAGATAGGGTAAGAACATAAAAAGTTATGAAGTGAAATGAAAGCTCTCAGTATTTTCTCTTTCATGCTATAATTTAACATTGATACGATCATATTGACTGAAGCTTGAAAGACAAAGCTAACGCAGTCACTCCATTCTTTCAAAGCAAACTCATCTCTTTTTGATAAACCATCATTTTCATATCATAAAATCTTTTGAATATCTACTGCCTCAGAGTTGTTCAGGCCATTAGATATAGTGCAGTTTTTCTTCTTATTGCTTCTTATCATCTCTTCTTAAAATCTCATAAAATGTGCCTTTATCTTAACTGGATCCAATCTCAGAGGCGGACTTAAAAAGAGCTTCATTTATTTAATGTGATGGCTAGATTGGAAATACATCCATCACAGAGTCTGTGTTTCTGAAGTTTTTGTTCCCAGACCCAGACTGAACATGTTATGAACCAATGTGTACTAGCCTTTATGATTCCAGTCAGGGCCTTTGAGGGTCTCTGTGTGGTATGCTTTGCAAACACTCAATACTCTCTCCTGCCTTTGAATTGCGGGGCCTCACATAGAGAGAGAAACTGTGCAAAAAAGAAAATTTGAAAAGAAGAAGAGGGACAGTCTTGACATTTAATCTGTACAAATATTCCTCCCAGCAGGCAATAACCACAGTCTTTTAATCTATCCTCAGAGCAATAACCACTGTCATTTCACTCTGCCACGGGGTTGGTGTGCAATCAGCTCTACAGTCAAAAACTCCATCTATTTGCAAGTCCCAAAAAAGAAACTCCATGAACTTTTGAAAGTGTGTCACCTTCCAAATGTAGATGGAAGAGTAGTAGGATTTTTTTTTAATCACTTTTAGGAGATGGAGGTAATTGTCATTGCAATTCAAAAAAAACCTATAAGCAAAATACAAAAGTGCAACACCATATTATCTGGTTTAAATACGTTTAGTAGTATTTAAGCCCTCATCCCTCCCTCGGTGCTGACTTTCAAATATTGAGACCATGTGATTAACAATAACATCGGGTAAGGGGCTCTCCTTCTGCAGCTCTGCCATGGGACGCCTGATAGAGAAGGCAGTCATGAGGACAACTACAGTAGAAAACTAAGCATTTTTCTGCATAATTCACTGATATTTTACTGGAAAATTTGACTTTCTCACTGCTTCAAGTTTCACTTGAACATTATTCTAATCATGGTCCCCAAAAAATATACATGGAAACACAACGGAAACATGTTGACTACATTGCACGTGGCTATACTTATGTTATTGTTATGCTCATTAGCGATGTAGATTTGAATATATTGCCCACATGAAGTAGTCACATGGCGAAACAATACCATCATCTTGCGAAAACGTGTGAAGTTCTGCAGAATGCACACGGAATTTAACTTTTAAAAACATTATCAGCGTGTCACTCAGTAACCTGCAGGTACAAATTCCGCAGTGCACATGGCTCCAGGACCAGTCTCCACATTGGCATTTACAGCCGAAATGCTAACGGACATCGGAAAGGGGCCAAGTTCAGGGTTACTGGTCAGCAGCACACTATCGCTGCCTGCAGCATGGACCAGGCTCCGGAGAGAAGCTCAATAACAGTGGTTAACCTCCGCAAAGCCACTCTGCACCACTAAACTCTCTACTGGTATAATAAGATAATGTAACTTACCAATTAAAGCATTTAGAAGTATTCCCAAAAAGCACGGAGCAAGGCGGCGGCGCCTTGTGGATGCCATTTAAGCACTTAAAGAAAAAATATTCCAGCACTTGCAGAAGACAACGTGAGGTGAATAGACGGGGGTAAAAAAAAAAACCCAGAGATATCCAGCTTCAAGCACTACATGTTCCGACCTACAATGCTATACTGTTTGGTGGCTCGCTGGGGTCGAACACGCTTTCGCCATTTTAGCCATCTATCAGGAATCTGTCAGCATCCCGCTCTCTCTCTCCTCCTCACTCTGCTGTATCCCAAAGACTGCCTCTCTCTCTTTCTATACCCCTCTCTCTCTCACACACACACACACACACACACACACACGCTGAATCTGCTCTCCAAACAAAAGAGCCGACTGCTGACTGTTTCGCTGTAAGCACGAGAAACCTGCAAAAACGGCATTATTTCTGCATGTCAATAAAACAACCACTTCTCTACTAGTAAGCAAAGCAAGCCTACTAGTTATAGTAAATACACAATACTAATAGGCTAATAGAAGGCCAATACATTTATTGGGATATTGGTCATAACCATAATAACTATGAAGTAATATTAGGATAATGGTTATGTTTCTACGATAATCCGGATGAATTAAGAGATTGGCACAAAACATATTTATTCTATCATTGGTAGAATACATATGAACAAAGTCGCCTAATTGATGCAACAAATAACAAAAAAACATCATGCACCTTGTGTCCACATTGAACACGTGGTTACTACTGTAGCAGTGTGTTTCTAAAACGCAGGCAGAATTTCGTGAGCACAACAAAAATAACATTATGAAATTCTGTGACGTCAATTTGTTTTATTTTTAAGGTTGACATGATAAATAAACAAGGAGGACCCAGAGCACTCAGTTACAACAAAGCAGCGGTTGTTTTAGCTGTAGCTACTTCATCTCCCCCTAGTGGGAAGACGAATCTCAACAAAACACAAAAAACTGTTTGGATATTGCAGTCCAGTAAATGAGGTAATGCACGGTAATAATATTCCAACATCCGTGGCCCTCTTTTCTAGTGCACCATTGTTTTATAATGCAAGAGAGAACACACATTGACACTCCCACAAACTAAATAGGCAAACAACATAAATAAAATCATTAATGAGCAGGCTACTGTGATTACATTGCAAAAAAAGTTTTTTAAGGATCAACTAATACGCTCTTGATTGTTTTGATTAAATTATTTAGCGTTAACACCAGAACATACTGGATGCAAATGTGATGTCTTTTAATTTTTTTAGCTGAACTGAAGAATAACAAAATCATTTTGAGATTATCTTAAAATTAAATTATTTAAAAGCAAGGGGTTAGGGGTTAGGGGTTAGGTGTAAGTGCACGTGTCGTGAGAAATAAGTATTTCAGGCAAGGTTAAGCATAAATGTAGTAAAAAAAAAAACCTGCAGGTTGCTCTTTAACACTTAATTACAACAAAGCTCGGGTTGTTCACTTGTACTCGACCTCTCCCTAGTGGACCAAACATGTACTTCATCATCTCTTAAAAAGAAAAAAAGAAAAACATCTACAGTACGCTGTCACCTATGATGCAGTAGCCTTTCCAGTGCAGGCACGTGCACACATAGACATCAAAGTGGGCTTGAGCCCCTGCCCTTTTTCTTCTTCCAGAGAAAGTGCCCTTTCCCCCCCCTTTTTATTTTTTATAAATGAATATATATCTACTGCTGTTTGCGCACAGTTTCCCTTTCCAAAAATATATTGATTGAATACAAAATTAAAATATCAGGTCGGGAGATTAGACTTTGAAGTTCCTATGCTCTCTCTACCCTCCCTCCCTCCCTCCACGCCTCCTGCACAGCTGTGCGGACAGTCATCGTCAGTCACTTCAGACAGACAGGTAGCAGCACCTCCCACTTTACTGTGCCATGTTATGCCGGCCGGCTTTTCTTGGCTTATTTTGAAGGTGAGTGGTGATGAACAAATTACTATACTGCCAGTGCCTCGAGTTTACAGCTAATTAGCTGAAAGACAATAACAAATATAGTTAGGCCAACAATGGTATGGCTACTAGCTAATGGATAAGTTAGCTCAAGGTTTAGCTTTAAGACAATTTATCATGGGGATACAGGTTAATGTA
>NW_011333040.1:20776088-20799617 GCF_000735185.1 Notothenia coriiceps
CCCTCCTGCAGAACCCCCCCCCCCTGCCCTGTAGGTCTCAGCTCATCCATTGTCACTGACAGACAGGCGCCACACTTCACTCCTCAGCTGGTCCTAACAACATGTGGGATTTCCCCGCTCCCTCAGACACTCTTCTGCTTTGTTGTCACCACCTTTATATGTGAGCTTTATCACAGATGTACTTTCTATATCACTGATAGATATTTTTCCATTTACTTTATCAGCAAGGCTTTACTGCCTTTACTGTTCCTCTGAAGAATTCCTTTCTTCACTTAACCACTTGAACACCTCACACATTTCACATGTATTGTTGTTATTTGTAGTAGTGTACAATGTTTACTCTCCACAGGGTTTTAAATACAATTAAAGTAATCGATTTGTAGCTGACTGCTTGAACTCTGAGAGATGAAGAATAACACATCCATCTGTAATCTTCACGTGTGGTGTCCGCAATCTTTGTGTTTGTGCCACTAACATAGGACTATCCAGCCTGTGTATGCTTTTACACTTTAGCTATTGGCAAGGGTCAATAAACGAGTAAACAACTTGTGTTTTAGTTTTATCTTCTATAAGCATGCCTTAAAAAACTCCTGTTGACAGAGTTTGGAGTGAGACAGTCTTTTGGAGTGGCATGCTTGTTGAGAGGTAAGTTGGCACCAGGAATGTACAGGAAGTACAAAATAACATTGCTGGAAATTGCATTTTGATGGTAAGAACAAAGCATATGTTTTCATTTGAACAATACCTGTTTCTTTAAAAACATTGACATTGTATTTCCTTTTCTCAAAATGTGAGCAGTGTACAGCTTCTTTTGCTTTCAGTGAGATTTGTAGTGAGTTTGAGGTCATTGTTTGGCTGTCCAACCTGCAACTTTACTGTTTTTTTCACTCACTGCTCCCATAACGTCTTTTTCAGTAAAGAAACTCTAAAAGCCCACTGTACAGTACCGGCTCAGCACCAAGGTTCAGATGTTCATTTAATTTCTTTCTTGTTCATATTTTACATTTAGGTTTTTTAAAGGCTTATCTAGGGACTTTCATTGCAACTAACTTTGGTAGTAAATACTGCAGTCAGAATGAATTAAAACAAAAACAAAAATACTTATGTCCTGTCAATATTACCAAAGACTGCTTAACAATTTTTTAATCCAACTAAATTCAGACTCCCTAGTCCAGGGAAAGGTTAAAGACATGTTTGTATATACAGTAGCTACTTGTGGTTTTGTCAACATCAATTTAGAAAAAGCTATAATTGTACCTACATGTTGGCATGTGGTTTGCTCATTGTGCTCCTTCTCTCTGTTCTTGTTCCCGTGTTGTAAACACTGTAGGATATTACTGCTGAAAGGACCTCATACTGTCAAGATAAAACCGAAGAGAATGAGGAAAAACAAATCTGCTCTATAAGCTTTAATTGGGTAATGAGGAAAAGCGAGATGAGACATTAAGTGTCCCTGCTGGGTGGAGAATTGCCCATTAGCCGGTGATTTTCTCGAACATGACTATTACTTATAGTAAAGACTTTATGCTGCAGTGACCAGTTAATTACACCCATTACCCAGGAATGGATGGCGAGTTAACACCTGGAGAGACACCCACATACGATTACGTTTTCTCTCACATACATACAGCTACATGTGTTTGCACCTGCAAGAGTTGGTTTCTGTTGCTTCTTATTTCACTAGTCTGCACACAATGATTGTTTCAGCCATTTTTAGAAAGGAATGATTGATTCCATGAACTGCCAGAGTAAAATGTTGAATGTTTAAGGAAATGATGACATTTCTTCCTCTTAAAACATTTCCACTCATAGGTTATGCCAGTTTTGACCTTTAAAGTCATGTGGCCATGGTGCTAACCTTTATAACCATCATGTTTTAATGTGAATCCGGTCTCTGACTGTAACTGAACAGCTGGCTGGCTATGTGGATTCACTCAATGCAACCTTTAGTTTCTCCACAGCTCTGTATTTGAGCTCTGCTGGCAGACATTTCTATTTTTGCTTGACTGATGGATGTGTATGGGCTCTCGTTTGTTATTTAGAAGTGTCACGGTGATTGTGTAGGTGGAAATCTACTGCAGAACAGTGACCTCTTCTGGCCAAAATAATTTGAAATGTTGTTTCAGGGATAACAAAGACACTTTCCTCACAAAAGAAAGTGTCAGTTGTTTATCTCAACGCTTGAAGAAACATGAACAACATTGTTGTTTTACATTGCAAAAAATAAAAGCACCAAGCACCTATCTGTTGCGTAATCAAATAATGTTTTAACGAGTATCGAATGTATTGCTACATGGTTCTACCTCGTACAATACCAAAAACATCATGTGATCCACTTGCTACTTATATTGTGATGGCTCATTTGTTACATTTCAAACTAAAGAAAAAAACCCAATCTGGTCACACCAAAATCAGACTTAATTTACAATCCATTAAATATGTTGTACTTCACATGCAGAACGTTTGTAACTTGTATGTATTCAAAATGCTTACCTTTTTAAAAGGTGTACATCTTTCTCTGTGACCTAAAAAAAATGCCAGAATGGTTTTATCTGTACATTTACTTGCAGTCACAATCACGGTAGCCGACAAATTCCTAAGTAAATATATAAATGTCACATGTTTGACTAATACCTGAACACATACTGTACAGGTGTTTTTTGGTTGGAGATCAAAACAAGGTTGCCACTAGAGAGCAGCAGTGCCATTCGCTCCCTCAATGCAAACCAGAGTTTGAACTCTGGAAAAAATATGAAATGATATCATGTATTTGTTGTAACCTATAAATGTAATCACAGAAGGTGTGCTGCAGATTACAACCTGCATAAAAAGGAAAAAGGAAAGAATACAAAGTAGTAAAACAAATTAAATGCAGGTATACAAAGAGATTACATATGTGATCATGAATTATTCTCATTTGATAATGAATATGTGAAGTGTGTTGGAGCATTTTGGCCTGATGTTGTTTCCAGCCTCAGCGCTTCCTGCCTGCTTTGTATGAATGAATTTAAGGGGAAGCTTCTTTTTTTTGCGTTTGGCTCTACACAGGAAGGTCACGTACTTTTTTTATAAATTATGTGCTGTTAAAATGAAAAGCAAAAAATATAGAATTATTTTCTAATATTACAGCGCGGACATAGATCAATCCTTGATACACACTGACAATTATGTAAACATTGGCGAATTTGTTTAATGATCTTTAAAACATCTAATTCAGAGTGATTTGGGGGGTAAAGAAAAAACATTCATTATTAACATTATCCCAGACTGAATATAAGAAGTGGCCTAATGAATGATGAACAGAAAGAGCACAATTGATAAAAGATGACTGCATGTTTTTGGTTCAGTGTTTTTCTTTTGGTTTGTTGATATACAGTTGGAAAATCGATCATGTGAAAGAGTTGAGAAAACAGGCCAAAGAATGAAGCTACTTCCTCTTATCTTAGAGTTTATAATGTTCCTCTACATGCCAAACTTCAGTACTACAACTGAAAGGTTGTCAAACACAGGCAGATGTTGGGTTGCTTATTCTATAAACATCTATTGCACATCTGTCCATCTTGGGACACTTTTTCCTGCTGCCAGGCTCTGAGGACAGAGGACCTCATATGCTGCAAAAATACTTGAGTTACTAGGTTTGATTGAAGAAAACGTTTTCTCATATTGCTTTTCCTTTCATAAAATCACAGACATGACATGTATCCAATGATAAAACTCCCAAATAGAACGGCTTTTTTTAGAAACTTTTATTTGTCTGAATTTAAAACCACCCACTTTCCATTAGCCAAGATTGTTGGTCAGATTGCAAACATATGTTGATTCAAAGAGGACGTGATGGACTTTAACTCTGCATGATGTTTTCTCATTGGAGGTTAGCACTGTGTTACACTAGGAAGCACTATATGTTGTGTATGTTCATGCAGATCAGCATAACAATATTATAGCCTAAAATCTCCTATAATACCCATTTATCAAAGCAGTGATTAAAAGCAGAAAATTGTGTGACATTTCGTCAGAGAACAATGTCCTCACTTCCACAGATGAAAGCCAAGCGCCAGACTTAATTATAACCAGATCCGAAAACATTTCAAGTTACTTTGGGAAACTGGAGCACCTAAGATTGAGTTCTTGTTCGTGTTATGAGAGTGAATAATAATCCCTGTCCTGTTGGGAATATCAGATTTCTTCTGTGTCTGGTTTGATAAGTAACGAGTGTGATGAGGGGAAGAGGAGATTGCACAACCTTGTTCCCCCTGAGGTCGCTGACAGCGTTTGTTGCGTAGCCTACTGACATCTGATTCTGCTGTGTTCCACCGATGAGATCCGGTTGTGATGTTTTTATAATGCAATACAGTAATGAAAAACTGTCTTCATGTGATCAATAATGTATTATGATATCATATGTCCATCAACTAAAGTCGTTTTTATGTTATATCATTACTTTGAATTACCTTTTAAATTATTGAGCTCTGACATTTATAGGAACTGAAGTTAGACTAATTTCCCTGCAGCAGATTTCGACTTGCGTTTGATTTAGGTCAGATATCTGACAATTGTGCTTCTTTGACAAGGGTTTCTCTTTGTCAAAAAAAAGGTTTCTTTTTCAATCACCTTTAAAAACTGTTTATGTGTCTGATTTGTGATTTAATCTATTTTTCTTAGCAAAAATATGATGCATAACATCTTTTAGCATTGTGATGTTTTTGAAACATGGAAACATGGAATTGTTGAGTGGGTTTGATTGGGATCAATGGTCCAAGTACACTTAAGAGCATTATTTAACTCCAGACAGTCATAACTCTACCTATGTACAAAGCTCTGGCTCAGACCGGCTTCTTCCTGTTAGTCTTGGCTGGATCTCTTTTTTTCCTCTGTTTTACAACCTGCAACAGTTTTCCTCATTATATATCACTGAGTTCCTACAGAGCATAGTTATTCTGCTTTCATGCAATCATGATGATCATTTCTGTGACTCCTGTGCTTATGTTGTTCTCTCCCCACACTATCTCCCTGAATTTCCCCACAGGGATTAATAAAGATCCGTCTCATCTCTTACTGGTCTGTCAGATACTGTCGATCGACAAGGAGCTCAAAACTGTTAATGAAATGTTTGACCATTGCCTGTTCAACAGAGAAACTGGCAGAGAAGTGGCATTAAGTTGTCACGAAAGTAAAATATAAAACATACTTGATGCTAACATGTTACAAGAATTAAATATATCTTGAATTAACACAATCTTTATGATACATTATGTTCCTATGTACACACAGTCTAGCCTAGATTTCAGACGCCTTACTTTCTACCATTTACTGAATGGAAAATACATGTCTGAAATTGAATGTGGTGCCATCCATACATTATATCTCCATGTGTCAGGATAAAGAGTCCACAGCGATGCTACTGCTTTGGGCTAAATGCTACCCTCAGCATGCCTACATGCTCGTGTAATGTTTACTGTCTTTAGCATGATAGGATGCTAACACTTGCTGATAAACATAAACCACAATGTAATGCTAACTGTGCTTAGTGTAGCTGACATTATTAATATCAACAAACAACATAAAGATCAGCTATCATCCAGCTTTGGAGAGAATGTGTTTTTGCCATCATTCGTTTCCTGATCCTCTTCCTGTCCACATCCAGTCAGCAACAGGGGAGTTTTTTGGCACGAGATGAAGCCAAGCAGTCATCCCTTTTTCCGAGTAGAACAGAAAACAGAAAATGTCAGATACTTCGTTTAGTGAACAATAAATCATTCAACTAAATCAATGGTTCAACGAATCAATCAAGTCAGTAAGGTAAGCTGGACAGAGGGACATGGGGATGGATGTAAAGATGCACAGATTGATCCTGCAAAGACTTGTATGTCAGGTTTTTTTTTATTTTTTAAAGCTTTTATACTGTTTTTTTCCTGTCTTTCTGCCTGAATCTCAAACTTTTCTTTCTATGACTGAGTCATCTGATTTGGGAATAGCTCCTTGTGCAACAAATCTTCTCACCTCCTGTTAGGGAACAGCTGAATCAAGCCAGGTTTCAAACGACTCGTGAAAATCAATGATGTCGAGCATTTCTTCCAGCTGTTGAGTTTCCTGTCTTTCATCGTGGGACCGAAAGCAAAAATAACTGATTATCTCTCCGAAAAACGTTCCTTCATGATCTGGATGAAAGTCTGTATCCTGTTTAGTTATTCCACAGCATTGTATCCTTAAAGTCGTGCCAAAGGTATTTCAAGGGGATTTTGTTCTTAACACGACGTACAACTTGTGCACAAACATGACAACAGGAAAATGGACATGTCTGGACGAAAATATATATTTTTTATGGAAAATAAATCCAATGAAAACACTAAACCAAGTTTGTCTGTCAATATGTTCTTACTTCCTTAGCCTGTCTGTTGCTCTCAGCCCATTTGTTCCTACTGAGGACCTAAATCTCCTTAAAAAAGATATAAAATATATAGTTTCTCTAAGTCTGCTTGAATATAACACTCAAACAGGATGAAATAAATGGTGCATTAGTTCACAAATGTCAAGCACATATCTGGGGAAATACAACAGCAGGTCATGTAATAAAAATGAAATAAAGAAAAACAAGTAACGAAATAACACAATTTAGGACTTGAGAAGACCTTTATCTACTCAGCTATTTCAAACCCTATGTCAAATGATCTTTACCTGTCAGCACACCTGCTCATTCCCCAAAATCAGCCCTTCAGTATGTTTACCTGCCCTGTCTCTCCGTTTGTCGGTTTATTGTTTCATTTTTCCTTTCTCCCTACTCACCTTCCGGATGTGCCTCTTTTGAATTGCCTGCCATGTTCCTGACATTGGCCTTGGATCAAGAAAGTCTCTCTTCCTGCACTGTTGTTAAGTCTTATGTCTATAACAGTTGTATTCTCTGTTTTTGACTAGAGAATAGAGAGCTGTGGCTGCGTGGGCTCAGTGTGATTTGTAAGACTTTTACAGATCAGTTTTCAATCTACACATTTTAAAAGGAAACATGATGTGCTAAGATTACATTTGCTAAACTAACTCTTACATTTTTATTAAATTCAGAGTTAAAATAATGTGAAAAAAGAACGTTTTTTAAAGTGAAATTTCTTTTTTTCTCTCTAAAGTCAAATATCCTCCTCCTCCAGACCTTTATAACTGGTTTCTCAAGAGATCTCTCACCCACGGTACAGGAGGAAAATGGACGACCTCATTGAGCACTTATCATCCGTCTTCCAGGTCAGACCCACATGTTTCCAATCTAGCCCCTAATTCTGCATGTCTTCATGCTTTACTGAGCTGGAGCCGGCCAGAAAACAAGAGAAGCTTAAACATTTACATGTGCTCACCATAATGAGTCAGTAGAAAAGCACATGTCTTCCTCTTGTTGCCAGGTTAACATGCAGTATCTTTACCATCATGTAAGTAGAAACAGGTTTGCACTTTGGTCATGTTTGGTGATGATAATGGTATGATAATCTTACATCGTGCAGATGTTCACTATGCTGCTTTTCTCTGTGACTAATAATGCTTTATTTGATTTTCAGAGATACGTATGGATAAGCAGTGTTTTGTTTCTGCACAAGAGACAAATCAGTTGTATGGAAGATAAACTTGCTTTCTCCAACCCTAAACACTAGCACACGTTTGTCATTAGTAGAGTAGAGATCCATGATCATATACTTGTGTTTTATCATGAAGTTACGTCATACAGTTAGCAACACATCTGTACAAATATCTGATTTAATCTTGCATTTGTGCAGGACTATTGGGTAGAAAAAATCTGCCAACAGACCAGGCTACAGTAGGTGTCTCAAGGAGCTAAAGCTGATAATGAGAGTTAATAATGGACTTACACGTATGGACAACAGATACATACACAACCGTAAATGAATGTTAAGGTTGATCTGGAGTAGCTGGATGTGTAGATAGGAACTGTTAGTAATTGTTTTTACATCTGCTGTCAGAGGCTGGTCTAAGAACAAGCTGTATGCATTTACCTATACCCACAACATAAAATGACTTGTAATGCATTAATTAATTAATTAAATGTTAGAACCACATAAATATGAATATAAACAGTAATTCATGTTTTGTAAATGGTCTTGCAAAGGCATCACTGGTAATAATTCAAATTCCTACAGCCTTCAGCTGAACATGTTTAGACTCCACAGTTCAACCATAACATTAATAAAAGAGAGCGTTTAAAGTGTAACATTTTAATAATCAGATGTCAAAGAATCCCAACCTGTTTGTGTTGCAGACTTCCTCTGTGGTTTATCTACTCATACTTTAAATAAGCACCTCTTTCCCAGACACAAAGTGTCCATCTTTAATCTCAAACAACATTTCCTCCATTGAGACACAGACACAACCAATTTTATTTTATAGGCTTTGATTGTGAGTAATGCGGGCCAGTCTAATAATTATGTTTAAATCACAGTAACACTGTTACTTTGACATGTTGGACACTACATGACACAAGTTTGACATTATCCTCAAAACCCAAATTATAAGACATTATTTAAGTATTAAATTATTAGTTGATTAATCAATTATTTGACTAAATAAATTGTCCCACCACTATTTTTGCTGATCTAGTCATTGTACTAACTAATTCAGCAAAAAAGCTCTGATTGTATCTTCTACTTTGTGAATGATTTGCTGTTTTTCTCTGAATTTTAGGCATGCCATACAACATTTTATTAAAATGCCATAGCATGTCATTAAAAGGTTTTTAGCTTAATAGCATAGTTCGACTAAAGTCAAAAAATATTATAGTATAGTGTCATATGCAGTAACATGGTTTTATCTTGCATAATATAACAATCGGGGACAATTCTTTAATAATATATTTTCTTCTACGCACAAACTTCTTTATTCTTATTATTCCACCCGTTATTTTGCTGGTCTTCTTCTCCTATATTCCAAATCGCAGAAACTCTGTTCGAACATCAAAACGTTCAGCTCGGTCGGGAATTGATTGCTATTACTTTTCTCATTCATAACTTTCATAATTTCCGAGATATATCCCATAATTCACCACATTTTTAACCATTGAAGTCAATGTAGAAAATCTTCAGACTCGAGCAACTCGAGCAAACTTCATGCAACTTCAACTGCTAACTGTTCCTTCATACTTTCACTCAGAAACCTCATTCCAACTTTAAAATGTTACACATCTTTCTGACATTATTCTTGTAACACAACTTTTAAATCTGATTCTTACTTTTAGAGATATTAAACATGGTTCAGACCTTGGTACAGAGGCCTTCTTCAGATTTTAACATTAACTAGAGTGTAGGAAATCTTGAAATTTGCCTTCCTTTTTTTTTTTTAAAACTGCCATAATTCCCAAACCCTAGATTCCTGAGACATAATCTTTCATGACAAACGTAGGAAAACATCTCGTTGTCACAATCTTATGGAGGACCCAAATGCAGCACTCGAGAAACCACGGAGTATTGGTAATGTACTTTATTGGTAATAATACCAGCGCAGAGGGATACCAGCACAGCAGTATCAGCCGGATGATGTACAGGCAAACGAACCAGAGGACAGCGGGCAGAAGGTGAGTCAGGGCCGGGAAGAGGGTCAGGGAGCAGGCGAGGCGGTCAACGTAGGTACAGGCAGGGTCAGACAGCAGGCAAGGCAGGATAGTCCAAGGACAGGCAGGGTCAGGGATTAGGCAGAGCAGGCAGGTCGGGGACAGGCAGGGTCGGAACCGGGTAGGCAATCTAGTAACAAACGCGTGAAAGACTAGCATAAGGCAAAGTACGATCTGGCAACGGGTGTGTGTCTGGTGAGGGTTTAAATACTGGCACTAAAGCTAATGGGTGCAGAAGAGAAATAGAGTGAGCAAAAACGTCGGTGTGGTTAACAGGTGAGACAGGTGACTGTGACAGAACCCCCCCCCTTAATGGACGGCTCCTGACGTCCCTAAACGCTAATCTACAGAGGAGGATGGGAGGTAGGGTTAGTACTCATCTGAAAGTTATTTCGCCCTCCTTCTCNCTGTTGGCATGGCGACAGATCATTCGCCATCAAGTTAGTTCAAAAGTTTGCAGTTCAAATGTTCTGCTGCTTTTCCAAGCCTTTTTACTTTCTTTTCTTCTCTCATCACACATTCAAGCCCCCAGTGTTCATGTATCATTTCAATCTAAATTCTTCACTTTCTTCTTACACATTACATTTCAGCATAGCAATTCAGCGTCAGCTTTTCAGCATAAAGCATTCCCACTAGCAATTTCTTCAGGAATTGCTTTCTCCAGTCTTTATTTGCTATCTTAATGGACATTATTTGGGTGGGAGACAGTCCAATTGCCAATCTTTACAAAGAATATATGACAAAGTTAAGATGAAGCTAATGTTCTTTGGGTTTGAAAATAGTAAAAAAAAAAGTGGTTCATACTAGATTTTGAAAGATCACTTCATGTGTCTAACTCTGACTGCTGATGCCTCATATTAACTTTACAGGGACTTCACAATGCATTTTTAAACAGAATGAGGAGTGTAAATTGTGTTATACTAACTACTTTGAATGTACAAATGGCCATGTAAGGATATTTGAAAAATAGACCTGAAACCTATTTCTGTAGAGCTGAGGAGCAGAAATACAAAGGGCAACACCATATTATCAGTTGTCCACGACCAATCATGTTAAACAGAAGACCCTTATAGCTCGGACAGAGACTGAGCTCCATGAAATGTTTTCAGGACGGAGAGGAGACAGAGGTTAGGCCAGGAGCCCTGGGGGGGTTGTGTTGGTCCCTTTAATGATTCTACCAGTGAAAGTATGCAGAGAAACTTCTGCTACTGTCATTAGGGGCCCGGCCTCACACAGAGGGAGAAAAAGCCCACACTGCTTCCTTTAGGTAAGCTCAGGGGCAAATAAAAGGTATGGAGATTCAAGGAAATGTGAAGACATTTGGAAATTTGGAAGTCAAAACATTTTACTTATGCGAAATGGCCACTTTCAGTGTAGAAGAGCTACATCTTAATGGAAAATGTTCCTCCTTGATAACCACGTGATATTTTATCAATGAGGATGTAATCGGTTTGGCTTCACCAGGTGAATCCCAACACCAACACATTGTTGCTAAAGTTAGACTGAAAGCGCTTAATAAAGTTAAACTGAAAGCGCTTAATTAATCAAAAACCCAATGAAAGTTTCAGATGTCGTTCTTTTAACAATCAAAATAAATGTGTTTTTAAGTTAACTGCAGTGGGGGATAAGTATTTAGGAAATGTATTTAGTAAAGGTAGAAATAGCACCATGTAAAATACTCTGTATGTATAGCTAGTTACTGTCCACCATTTGAATTAAAGACTATAAGTTAATCTTAATGTTGATTGAACATTATATTACCATTAAGTCAGCTTTTAAAACCGAAAGAGGTGTCTCAAATGATAAAGTTTATACGAATGTTTGCTTGCATCAGGCATTTGAATATTGCATTATCCCCGGTTGATATATTAGTTGTAAGAATCCTACCAGAAACCCTGAAACTTTTGCATTTTTCTTGGTAAACTGCGCCCATGTGACCTGTTTTGCCTTCAGGCTCCAACAGACGTGAGTTTCTGCTTTATGGCCTCTCTCCTGGGACTGACTCCAGTTAGGTAATTGATGGCGTGTCAGGTCAGGAAGTTGCTTATGTGTTTGTTAAGAGCTCATGTAACAATAGTGTATAGCTGCTAGACTCTATACATACTATCATGAAAAAACTCGGCCGCTGCCTTGTTATTGTGATTGACAGGCACCCTCTACATGTGATAAAACACTCACAGACATTACAGGAATGTGTACTTTGTTGTTAAACTAATTATTCTCTATGTCATTTCTATGTTACAGTATAGTTATCCAACCTGTATGGTTACTAATTTCAATTGCCTACATTTTGCGAATAAGTGCCAAATTGAGAAAAACTGAAATGCCATTGATGAAAAGTATTTTCATCCCTTTACTTAAGTAATTAAGTATTAAAATATTATACAATAATACATTTCAATACAAAATTGCATTGTAAAACGTACAGCAAGCACAAGTACAGTATGGTCAACTAAATTAAAGTATCATAAGTAAAATGCAGCAACATTTCCCATGTCACAGTTATACCAATTTTTAAATGATAAACAAATCCTAATCTGAAAAGATATGAGTTACTTTAGTTGTCAGATAAATGAAGGAGTTTACACTGTATTGTATTTCTATTGCAGTAGTATAGAAAAGCAGCTCAACTGAAAAACGACTTAATGTATAAATGAATGTATTTGCGTTCCCTCACTGCAAAACCATGATGGAGTAGATGAGTGTCAGATGGACTAAAATTAAACAGATGGTGAACTAAACAAACCAATGAAAAATGTATTCATTTGTCACATGAAATGTTTACTGTAGAGTAAGTATTTACTGTGGATGACAGATGCTGCCAAAGGATGAGTGAACACCAGCATGATGACAAACAAACAACTTCTACATGACATAGTGTGGCTAGTTCAAAGCGTCCCAAAAGATGATCTATCTTTTCTGATATAACTCCACGGACTTGGCCCAACGTAATTGACGGACAGAAATACAGTTTGTGAGAAAGTAATCTGTGTCTTCCCATGTTGCCGCGTCCCCAAACTGTGTGTTTGTGTGTGTGTCCAGTCTCTCATTTCTCTCACTTTCCTATCCTCACATCATTACCTCTCTCCTGCTTGTTTAAAGAAAGACATAAAGCCCTTTGAGGAGCTAAAAAATGTCGTAAAGTTGTCCTCACAAACCTGATTGTAAATGTTCAATCTGCTGTCCACTCTGGAAGTGATGAAACATTAAAAGAACCTGGAGCTTATGCAAATTAGGCGAGTGGTAAATCTTAATGTGTGTTAATATAAGCAAGATTGATTTCACAAAGAATTCAAATGAAGTATTATATACATCCGTTTTACTGAGATGGATGTTAACCACTTCTGTGCAATTATGATATCAGGACCAAAGTAAGACCATGTTAATGAGAATGTTTGTACTTGTTGTTCTGATATTGCATGGCTTTCAGACAAGCATGCAATATGAAAACAGCAGTCAAATTGAGTTTTTTCAAAAGTAGTTATTTTCCTGTACTGAAAAAAGTCTGCATTGATCATATACTGTATGTGGCTTCAGTGATTTCCCTCATGCATTGCTTCGGTCCTTTGTCCTTCTTTATACCACAATGACCCCTCTGCTGAGGAAACACAGTCATTGGTGGAAGGTAAACAAAGGTTGTGCTTGTTGAACTGAATATGTTCCCCTCAGAGTAGCACGCTTTCTTCATGTCAAGTACCTTGAACTGCCAGAACAAAGTACTATTTGTAACACTTGCCGCAGACACCAGTCATTTGTCCCCTCACCTTTCCTGGGAACTGAAAGGAGGAGGTGCAGGGCCTGTAATTGACAGGATGAGGTCAGCTAATGAATGTTGTGTGGAGAAAACAACAGATAGTGACGACTTTACAGGATCTTTTACAGACATGGCATTTAGAAACTGCTGCTTCACATCCGCTCCCTGTCTCTCTGATGCCTCTCCCACCACAGCCTTTTTTCTCTAGAATATAGATCCTATAGACAAAACAATGTGAACTCATAATAAAACAATAGAGGGTGTTTTTATTGTAATCAACACGACCCCCAATCCTAAAAAATTCAAGGTGACTGGGCTAAAAAATCTCGCTATGGTGAGATTTTTTACAAAACAAGTCAATGTGAGGTTTTGTAGGGTTGCTGTGTACAGTAGGTAGCATACGTTGGTGTTTCCTCTATGTGATTGCAGACGTTGATAATGGCCTCAGGCAAATCACCCAACAGTGTTATACATGTCATAACAACATGTCGATACAAAGAAAGAAAAAATGAACTATTTGAGCATTTCCCTCAAATCAAATTAGAATTGTTTTTCTATCTGTGTACTTTAAAAAGATAAGTTTTTTAAATGTTTAAATCATTTGAATAAATCACACAACCAGTCCCCTCTCTATCACAGGCGGTCTAAACTAAGTTTGTCATTTATTGCTGTCAACATACCCTATGTTTCCTAAACACGTAACATTACAAAAATAAAAAAATAATCAAGAACCAAATGTATATTTGAATGTTCAAGTCTGATAGTGTTTTATTTAAAATAACTGACCATAACTAAGGCATATTGTAATGCTAGTATAATATACTGGATCTTTTTTTATCAGGCTATATTCTGCATGCACAGTACAGACAGAGAGCAGAGGAGAAGAGCCCCTCTTTACTCAATCAATCACCATTGATCTCAAATATGGCAGTGGGGGTCTATTTATTAACACCGGCAATTGTAATTGAGACCCCCTGACTGTCCTTCTTTCATACATAGTACTATTAAAAAACATTGGGTGTCATGGTTGTACAATGAAGGTGATAAATGATGAGGATAAAAGTGTAATCAAAAGACAATGTGGCTCGATGCCAAGAGGAGGGAGGGCTGCCGGAGCAGGGAGGTATAAAAGAGACAGTGAGGGAGTGAGTCCAACCAGAGTGAGGAACACAGGAGGAGGACAGAGAAATATAAGGAAAGAGTAAAGAAGGACATTTCTATACAGAAAGTGCACTCGACAAGAAGGTAAGGAAGAAACAGTTTATTAAATAAACATGTGTTTATATCAATCTGCAAACCATGTACTTTAAAATCATTTTGAGGATTATCACAATCTGAATTCAATTGATGTTTAAAAATGTTATCAGAAAATAAATAGATGTTTTACATTAAAAGTAAGTTGCAAGCAGATCTAACATTTGAATTTCAAAACCTGTATTTTGTAATATTTGTATTGTAAATTATGTACAATACATTTAAATCAGATGTCTTTTGGTAATCGGCGTGTCAGCCAATAACTTTTATTGCGACTGATGGGGACTGATAATTCTAGCATGTACAATTGTTGCAAGTCATTTTTATTTTAAAGCTGAAAGCGTACAAATGCAAACCGTGTGTGTGTGGGTGTTTGGATTGTTTAGCCAGTGTTTCGTCTGTGGATGCAGAAATATTTGAGTGCTCCAGTGACAAATGGTGATGGCTAACACAGATGTGAAATCTGAGTGGGGGTTTCCGTAGGAACATGTTTTTCCTCTCAGATAGACGACTATGATTGAAATTATTCTTAGAGAAACATTTTTAGTTTCATAGGTGAACTATTGAAGTGTTACTATGTAAAGTAAAACACTTGTTTTTATAACGAATAGTTAATTGACTCGTATCTACAGGTATGTAAGGCATGTGTTGAGTAAATTAAAGTAGAGTGAAATGCAACATTGATTATTAGTTTTTGTTATGTTTGACCATCTTTTTATCTTCATTGTGCCATCAGCGAGGCTCTGTTGCTGGACTCTATTTTCTGTGGAGCTCCTGGTGTGAAACGCGCATTAGGAGAGGTGAAAGTTCAAGGGTTGGACGTAGAGGCAGTGTGTGAAAATGTCGATGAGGCCTCTTCTTCTTCTCATCCTGGGAATCACCACAGCCACTGGTGTCACAGCTCAAGGTGGGTCAATCAACAATACCCAGTTGTTTTTGGCACATAGCTACCAGAAAACACAGAACCCTCCCTACAAACATAGGTTACAGAAATATAAAAAAACAAATGGGAACATTTAAAAATGTACACAGACACTTTGCACTAAAATGTAGGAGTGTGAACAATGAGAGGACCTGGCTGATAAAAACAATAATGTACAGTCAAAGTAAATGTTAATGTGTGTTTAGTGAACGTAAAATCCAAATCCATGTTTCCCCATACTTTATTTTTGTAAGTCTGACCAACTGGTCAGCCTTTCTGTTCATAACAGCTGCATTTGAAGATCAGTTTGCTTTGATATTACAAATACATGGCACTGCACCAACTGCAACAAACTCGAAAAATGTCAGGTTCGTAAAACATCTCTCTGGAACTCAAACAATTTCTACAACTTAAGGTTGGAACTAGGAGAGCTTTGATAGAGAAACATTTTACTTAAGATTTACATGACTTTAGAAATGTGACTAAAGTAAAATGCTAATCACAAAATGTTGAGGTAATGACAACAATAGTGCATTGTCAGATAATAATGTAATGCATGGTACAAAAAACCTTTGAGATACATCCAAGACATTTGTGACGTTTTTGTCTTGGAGGATCATGGAGAAGAGACAACAAAGAGTTGATCCCTTCAGAGCACCATGGTTACTTTTATTTGAAATTAAAACAAATATGTAATTTTTTCTGTTTATTGAGTGACATTCCTAACAGGTTTCTGTACTCTCTCCAGGCAACCATGAGTGGACGACATGGTTCAATGTTGATCACCCCGGAGGCCGTGGAGACTATGAGCAGCTGGAGGCCATTCGTTTCTACTACCGTTCCCGAGTGTGCCAGACCCCCCTTGCAATCGAAGCCAGAACCACTGAATGGGTCCCAGCCCGTGAAACTGGGGAGACAGTGCATGCAGACCCCACTGTGGGCTTCTGGTGCCTCAATGAGGAGCAGGGTCCTGAACGCAACTGCTCCAACTATGCAGTCCGTTTCCTCTGTCCCAAAGGTCAAACATCTTTTTATTCCACAACTTTAGTATTCTTTTAGTCACCAAAAGTTAGTGTCCGCTTTAAAGCAGGACTATACAGTCTACATATTTTTGCCTGAAAAGTCTGATTTATAGATTTGCTGGTGATACACGTTTGACTGTTTGTTGTGCTCTCTTTTCCAACAGATGACAGTGTGAACATTCAGGATACCTGGGGACGGTGGTCAGACTGGAGTGCATGCCCGGCTCTCTGTGGTCAGGTGGGACTCCAACAAAGATCCAGAAACTGCGAATCTAGCTCTGTACCTTGCAGCGGACCTAAATTGGAAGCGAAACCATGCGATGGACCTGAGTGCCCTGAAACAGGTGCGCCAGCCCTGGTTTAGTCAGACAAACCCATCTCTTTCAATTGTCATTTAATTTATCTTTAAATCTAAGAGACACAGCATTCACAGAATGGCTAACCTTGTGTTACTCTTCTCTTTAGATTGCACCCTGCAATGTGGGATGGGGAAGGTGAATGCTGAGTGTGACGCATGCATGTGTGAAGAGCACATCCTGCTGGGATCTGTTCGAGGTGCTGGAGGTCTCACAGCTGAAGGGGCTACCCTCCTTCGCAATGGGAAACTCCTTTCCCTTAGCGACCACAACGGGCATTTTCGCATCCCTGGTATCTGCCCTGATGACAACACCACCATAACTGTCACTCTGCAGGGTCACGCACCCTTCAGCGTTGTTGTGCCTTACAGTGCTGAACGCACCTCTGTCCTAACTATCCAGCTAAAAAGAACAGGTACACAATAAACACTATTCACACTAAAACATTTGATTGCTGTTCACCAAAATGTTAATTTTGAACTGCCTACTACTAATGAGTTGTTAAGCATGCACGGGAGATGATAGTTAATGTTATTTAATCATCAATCTTTCAGAGAAGCTTCATGTTTTGAGCAACCCTGAGAGCAAGGCGAGGAGGCAGGGACAAACGGCCGCCTTCTGCTGCAAAGTGGCGGGAACACCACAACCCGACAAGTACCAATGGTAGGACTTGTTATAATGAAATTATAGTACACATGTTGTTGAGTCACATACTGTAGATGCATCTACTGTCTGAATTATATGGTATACTGAACACTTGAAGCTTCTCTTTGTTTTTGTGTGAACCAACAGGTTTCATAATGAGAGTCTCTTGGAGAAACACTCTGAGAGCACCTTGGTCCTAAGAAACCTGCGTCTTGAGCAGACTGGGGAGTACTACTGCAGAGCCAGTGGTTCCTCTGGGGCTATTAAGACCAAACCAGCTACACTAAAAGTTTTAGGTGTGTTCTTAATAAATTGATGAACACAAATTAAATATGCAGGAATGTAAATAAATATACTGTGAGAAATGAATACAGTAATATAAATTGTTGTTCGTACTGTATTTTAACTCAGAGATTGCAGTATGATCAAACTAAATCATAATTTTGATTTTTACACAGGTTGGGATGAGCACTCATGTAATCCTCTGCCCGAATCCCACCTCATCCGCCTTCCACATGACTGCTACCAAAACAGCACAGACTCTCTCTACTACAATGTGGGCAAGTGCCCCTCAAGTACATGTTCTGGACAGCTTGACAATGGCATCAGGTGCAAAGACAAAGTCACTTACTGCTGTGGTGTCAAAAAGCTGGCGGTGAGGCAGCTAACATGCCAGGGCTACCTACTGCCTACCAAGGTTGTGACTGAATGTGGCTGCCAGAAATGTGTGGACACCAAGGCCATTGTGCATGGTAGGGCCATTGCTGCAGACAATGGTGAGCCAATGAGGTTTGGCCATGTCTTTATGAATGGAGTTCGAATCAGCCGCACAGGATACAAAGGTACCTTCTCCATCCAGGTTCCTCCAGACACAGAGAGGCTAGTCCTGACTTTTGTGGACAACATGCAGAAATTCATCAACACGACAAAGGTACTTCCATTTAACACTAAAGGAGGGGCTGTTTATCATGAGATCAAACTTCTCAGAAAGAAAGCCCCTGTTACTATCGACTCTACAGAAATCAACACTCTGGAGCTTGGGGAGGCGGAGGGCCGGGAGGCAATGGTTCAAATCCAGATTCCTCCCTATTCCTTTTATACAGAAAGGGGAGAAGTCTTTACTGGTAAAGTAAATGCCAGCGTAACGTTCCTAGACCCTAGAGACGTCTCCACAGCTGCTGCAGCTCAAAGTGATCTCAACTTTGTAGGAGATGAAGGAGATACCTTGCCACTGAGAACCTACGGGATGTTCTCTGTTGACTTTAGGGGGGAGGAAAACAATGAGCCCCTGAATGCAGGTGAAGTGAAGGTGTTCCTTGATTCAGCCGAGGTGAAGATGTCCGAGCACCTCAACACCATGAAGCTGTGGTCACTGAACCCTGAAACTGGCCTGTGGGAGGAGGAAGGAAGTCTGCAGGTGGAGAAGAAAAGAAGAGGCAAAAGGGAGGAGAGAACGTTTCTGATTGGCAACATGGAGATCAGAGAGAGACGTCTTTTTAACCTGGATGTCCCGGAGATCCGCAGGTGTTATGTGAAAGTGAGGGCCTTCCGCAGTGAACGCTTCATGCCGAGTGAGCAGGTAGAGGGAGTTGTGGTGAGTCTTATCAACATGGAGCCAACAGCTGGCTTCTCCACTAACCCACGTGCCTGGGGCCGTTTTGATAGTGTAATCACTGGCTCCAATGGGGCATGTCTTCCTGCCTTCTGCGATGAACAAAAAGCTGATGCTTACTCTGCCTATGTCATGGCGAACCTTGGAGGAGAGGAGTTGGAGGCTGTGTCTTCGTCTCCAAAATTCAATCCCAACCTCATTGGAGTTCCCAAGCCTTATCTGGATAAGATGAACTACAGAAGGACTGACCACGAAGACCCCAGAATGAAAAAGACCGCATTCAGCATTAATGTGGCAAAACCAGGTTCCAACGCTGCAGAGGAAAGCAACGGACCAGTGTACTCGTTTGAGAAGTTGAAAGAATGTGAGGAGGCCTCATTCAGTGCGGCACACTTCCGTTTCACAAGAGTAGAAGGAGACCGTTATGATTACAACACAGTGCCCTTCAATGAAGATGACCCAATGAGCTGGACCGAGGACTACCTGAGCTGGTGGCCTAAGCCAATGGAATACAGAGCCTGCTACATCAAAGTGAAAATCAATAGCCCACATGAGATCAATGTGCGGTCCCGCAACACGGGTGGCACCCACCCAAAGACGGTAGGCCAGCTGTATGGACTCCGAGACACTCGCAGCATCCGTGACATGGATCAGGCAAAAATGTCAGCAGTGTGCCTGGAGTTCAAGTGCAGTGGGATGCTGTATGATCAGGAGCGTGTAGATCGTACCCTGATTAAGGTTATTCCACAAGGAAGCTGTAAGAGAGATAACGTCAACACTATTCTTCAGGAGTATCTGGTCAATCACCTGCCCCTAGCTGTCAATAATGACACCAATGAGTTCACAATGCTAGGGCCTCTAGACCCCCTCGGACACAACTATGGAATTTATACGGTGACAGACCAGGACCCCCGCACAGCCAAAGAAATTGCACTTGGACGCTGTTTTGATGGCACCTCTGATGGTACGTCTCGTGTCATGAAGAGCAATGAAGGTGTTGCGATGACGTTCATCTGTGGAGATCGTGAAGTGTCAAGCCCTAGTGTCTTCCAGGCTCTGCAGAATCCTCAAGGTCAGACAATAACAAGCGTTGTGAGAGGAGAGGGCCGACAGAACCGACGCCGGCAGAGGGCCAATGCACCTCGCAGCAGCAGCAGACGTAGCACCAGAAATCCTACAGGACGGCGTGCCAAGACCACGAGCTAAACAACAATAAAAAAAGGTTGCTACTAAGATAGGTAGATAGGGTTAACCTTACTTTTTGATTAATGACATATTGAATATCCTTTCCAATTAACTGAATATGTAACTAAAGAAAGTCTGTCTGGAATCATCTTCATGAGGAATAATTGCATTGTTTTATCTTAAATGTTCACCTGTACTGTGGTAAATATTTACTTGAAACTGTAAATAGAGTATTTATTACACATGCCTTAAACATAGTAATCACAGAGCTGTGTTATTGCATTCATTTCTTTCCTTGATTTTATAAACAAGAACACAACCTATTGTTTTGACCAGTGATTTATTAAATTAGATGCTTATAAAACACTGCAGATGCTGTTTCTTCCACATTGTGTATATCCAATTGTCCATGTAACATTGAAATTGCTTGAAAAAGAAAAATATGCCCCTTCAACAAACTGTAGCCCGTATGAAGACATAAGGGGTGAAGCCCATAAGCCCCCGCTCCTTATCACACTTGATACAAGCCTGCAGAAGCAATGATTAGGAGACCAGTCGTAGCAAGTTAATCCACTAGCCTGATCCATACTTTTCCTGCATTAGTAGAATTCAAATGAGTAAATTACATTGGTCATGCACAAAAAATACCTAAGTACTCTTTTCTTCACACTTAAGGATATTTCAGAGAATGGCTGTGAGGTTTTAAAGTCACATTTATTATACTTGTCTATCCCTTTTACCTTACATTGAAAGTCGTGTGCTCTCTGTAAAATTACAACAACTACTTACATGTTGTCAGTCTCAAAATCATCCACAACTCAACCTTCCAGAGATAAAGATGAATCATTGTTCTGAATTTGGCAAGTTATAGATACTATATACTTTCCTGTAAGAATACCATCCACAGGTAAGCGAGACCTAGAATATATACATTCTGCTTGAGGAATTAGCATAGAACCTTGTGTTTCTATGTCACGTTACTTATAACTGCAATACTGTATCTGATATTTTGACAAGAGCAACATTTAATAAGAAAAATTAGCCCTGCAAAAGTCAGACCACAGCAGTTACAATGTATTCTCTATTGCTGGGTCACCCAACAGATTATGCATGATGTGAGTCGAGGCTGAATGAGACAGAAAAGGCAATTCCATATGTATTAAAGAGTTGGTGAGATTGGATGCTCCCTGGTAAAGTCCCTCTGGTCATAGAAGCAAAATGAAGGGGGCAACACATAGTTCAGATTTTCCAGGATGGCACTGGACAGCACAAGAAGGTACAGCTGCGTTTCTGAGGGTTGGGAGGGGGAAAGGGCAAAGGTGGTGGAGCCAGTGTCACATGAAATCCTCATAGTCTTGGGCGTAGCCACCATCAAACTCTCCATACTCCATGTCATCTCTCAGCTGTGCTTTCAATCCGCCTCCAGCTACAACCCCTTTCTTCTTCTTCTTTCCTTTGTTTTGCTGTAAAGGCAAATAGGTAACTTTAAACAATGTCATTTTAATACGACTAGGCATTTAGGACTTTCTTATAATCTTGAATTCTCTAAATCAACCTTGCAAACACAATTGTGCATGTTACATATCGCCATTAAGTTAACACAAACTGTAGAAACCACAAAAATGTTTAACGACCAACCAGAAGCGGCATAACGCAGTAGATTTCTATATTGACTTAGAATGTGCAAAGTGAACAGCAACCCCTACTGAATATAAACTACACATCAGAAATCACAAGTATGAAGACAATCACCTTTTCTTGTTTCTGTTTTTCACTAAGTAGGGCTGTCAGGGAATTACTGACTTTCTTCAAGTCTTCTATTTCCACTGTTAGAGGGAGACAGAAAAAAGGTTAAGCCTGCAATGATTCTAATGTAAGTTACAGATACAGTAATAAAGAGATATAATCAAATGTGTTCAGAAAAACATTTGTACAAGATGTTGTTCTTACATGAAATACAGAGTTCCCGAAACAAAGAATCCAAGAAACTTGAATAATGCACAGATGTTTCAAACTGGGATATCTTTTCCTTCAGCTTGTTTTCAAACTCTGTAAAGTCTTCTTTGGAAGATGGACACATAGCGTCGAGCCCAGTGACACTACTTGCAGTGCTGCTGACACCTGGAAAAAAAGGGCATACAGAGTCACAGAAGCAAAGCCATACTTGTGTTCATGTATTGGAACTGTATTATTACTGTTTTAACTATATGCTCAAGGGTGTGAATGGAATTCAGCAATTATTATTCTGTTCCTATTGTGACAATTCAAAATGTTGCAAAACACCAGAATATTAGCAAATTCTAATGTAAATGGTTAAAGCAACCAAGGAAGCAATAAAGCATATACTTGAACCATCATAGGCCAAGTTAAACATACAAATATGAACATAAACTACGTACTCTCTTGTATGCAGTAGTGGTGCAATTTCATCATCACAAAAAAAAGGAAGTAGTGTGTATTCTGGAAAGCTTTTAAATGTTTGCAATTTAAGATAAAGAGGAGCATTTCCATTTTTGTCTGAATGGGTGATGTCTTACCAAAAGCATCTTTTGCTAGCTCCAAGTCTGCTTCTTCCTGTAATTTCTTCACTCTTAACTTATCTGCAAGTAATTCTTCAGGAGAGAGCTCTTCTTCCTGTAAGAACAGATACAAAGTCAAAAGGAAAACATTATTAAGAGATGAAGGACGTTTGTGAATTATAAAACTGTTAAAGCCATAAGAGGTTTAAAAAAAACCTCACATTTTCCTCCAACTCTTTCATCTTCTCCTCCTCTTTTTTCCTTAACCGGTTTTCTTTCTCTTTGATCTTCTCACTCAACTTTTTTTTTTCAGAAACCTTTGCCTCTGAAAATGATGGAATAAAACCACATGTGAATTTGCAGTGAAAGCACACAACTATGCCACTTATTAGCATATAATTTAAAAAGGGATTTAAAAAAACGAAGAGGAAATTAAATACATACCCTTTTTCATCGCTGCCCTTTTCTCCTTCTCTTCTTCGTCATCATCCCAGTTATCCTGTGAACAAAAAGGTGGGAACATTTTCATTTAAAGGTGGGGTAGGTCATTTTGGAGAAACCAGCTTGAGTGCGCTAGAATTTGAAAATACACAACCGGAGAAAATCTGCCACGTCCTTACAGAGCCCCTCCTCCAACACACTAGAACGTGCACATGAACAAT
>NW_011333040.1:20799691-20800023 GCF_000735185.1 Notothenia coriiceps
CATACTGTTTCAGACATGAAAAAAAATCAGCTCACATCACTACTATACATTTATCACTATATAAGAGCCCAAGGTGGGGTAGGTCATTTTGGAGAAACCAGCTTGAGTGCGCTAGAATTTGAAAATACACAACCGGAGAAAATCTGCCACGTCCTTACAGAGCCCCTCCTCCAACACACTAGAACGTGCACATGAACAATGAGGGCACGAGATAAGTTTGTGCACAGATGGAAGGCTGACATTAGGGCTGTTCGATTATGGCAAAAATCATAATCACGATTGTTTTGGTCAATAATTGATATCACAATTATTAAATAAGATTATTCATTGAC
>NW_011333040.1:20800093-20865093 GCF_000735185.1 Notothenia coriiceps
CACTCACTCACTCACTCACTCACTCACTCACTCGGGCTGCTCGATTATGGCAAAAATCATAATCACGATTGTCTTGGTCAATAATTGATATCACAATTATTAAATAAGATTATTCATTGACTTTGAAAACAACAGTATCTTTTTGACTGTTGATTACCCTGAACGTATAATTCAACTGAAAAACCAATGCAAAAATTAATTAATTAAATGATAAATTTAAATAAATAATATCAAAATAATAAATACCAATAAACAAGATCAACAAACAAGCTACTAAACATATATAAATATGATAAATAAATATAAATTAGACTAAAATAAATTAGATCAAATATGTTGTANTTTGAACAGTATCTTTTGAACTGTTACCCTGAACGTATAATTCAACTGAAAAACCAATCCAATAAAATAAATAATATATTTAAATAAATAATATCAAAATAATATATAGCAATAAACAAGTTCAACAAATATTTTGGAGCGCACTTCGACAAGCTACTAAACATATATAAATATGATAAATAAATATAAATTAGACTAAAATAAATTAGATCAAATATGTTGTAGTGCACTGTCACAACCTACAGTAGCAAAGCAAACTTATATATTTTTTCGATTATATTGTTTTCGTAATTGTGGCAGGCCAAAATCGTAATTGCGATTAATTGCACAGCCCTAGCTGACATGCAGGTAGGCCATCCAGTTATTTTAGCCGGGCCGGCTAAAATGATTGGTCGTGCTTTTTTGCAGTACTACGGCTTCCACAGATGACGTTTTTTTATGGATTTTTTGTCAAAGCACTTAAGATATTCATTGCTATCGGGATGTTAAGAGCATTCCATGGAGCCGGTTTCTCAAACTTACCTACCCCACCTTTAACCATCCAAGTTACACAGGCAACAACACTAGAATAACGTGATTGTTAAAAAATCTATTGGAACAGTTAAAAAGATTATATTACCCATTTTAACAATGTAAATTAACTTTTCGAATGGCACACAAACAGTACATCACTTAGACACCATCACATATATACACAAATCACAAAAATTGCAGAAAATAGCCATAAACATCCTTAATTTTACAAACAAGCCTCACTAACAAAAGATACCCATGTTCCTAATAATTCAAGTACTGCATAATGAGGCGTTCAGATCGGTTTCCAGCCTAAACCAATGTAACTACACAATATTTACAGTTCACAGGCATTTATGCAAGAAAAGCATGCAAAACTAGGTGAGTCGAGGTTCATTCTTATCAATATAAAACTCAATTTCAGTGAGATCAGATTGTATTTATATGATGTTATTATCAAATAGATGAATCTACTAATAACTCAAGTTTTTGTTTAGAAACATTTAAAGAATTGAGTACTAATATAAAACTGTAGTGGGGACATTGGTAATATTATTATGTGACGTGTTGTTTTGAATGTATCATTATAAAAATACTAGGATATGAAATAATTGTTAATAGTTACAATAACAGTCCTACTTGGCACAGCCCTAAGCAAATTCAGATTGTCCTAGGGACTGATGCAACGTCCAAGTTAAAACATGTAATTAAAGTCTACAAATAAGTCAGTGTTGTAATGCGCTACAATATCCACATAATAATTGTTATCACTTAAATCCACCCTTTACTTATACGTAATAACTCAATTGGTATAATGGAACGGAGGCTATTGTATTTGAGCTTACAGTAAATTCAATAAAACATTAATACAATCCACTTGAAATTACAAAATAATATATTTTGTACAATAACAATTTATGTCAGTCCCTGACTTGACCACAGTTTGAGCTATAGTAGAGTACATTGACTCATCAGTGTCTTTAGCTTGGGAACCATATGTGACAGAAAACTGAACAATTGAAGAGGCCTCTACCAGCACTTTCCCTAGGTAAATTATCAGAGGTTTCTCGACAATCACCATCACGACATACAGCTAATAACTACCTGAAAAGCAGCTATGCATCGAGTCTCATACCATCTGCCTGTTGTCAAGTTCTAGAAAGTTCTAGGCCTCGTCCTTGCCTTGAGTTGAGTCATCAACTAGGGTGATGATAACATCTCATTGTGGCTAAAGTTGGTTAGCTCGCTAACAGCCTTATGTTGGATGAAACTCAGGAATGCGGGAGAAATTATAAGTAAGTAATCATGTAATGCAAAACACTTTGGGCAACGATGACATCACTGTCTATATCATCCACAAAGGGACTCTAAAGCCCTCCATCGTCGAGGTTAGCTAAAGCTCATTTTCATAGCAAACTGATAGCTAGCTGAGTGGCCCGGTAAAATGTTAGCTACGTTATCTGAATTTAGCCCGTATATCCAAGATTAACATTGCTTATTCATATCGTACAAACAAAGGCAAATACAATTAATTAAGAGTCCATTAATCAGTTTTAATCCACAAGCGTTGACTGGTGAACATTCACTGTGATAACGGTGCTTTAAGGCCATTTGGAAGCCGAGTTATCTGATATCTGATGGAGGCACATGAGTTAGCCTCAGTTAGCACAAAGCTAACTCAGGACGTAGGACTGACAGCAGCCTGACATGAAGCATGGCACCGCCGCTAAAACACAACGTTAGCTTCACAACAATCGGTCCAGCTAACAGCAGTAACAACAGTAACGGCGACACTGATTTTAACTGAAAACTCAGCTTTTTTCCTTTACCTTAACGTCGTCTTCATCGTCTTCGCCTTCCCATTTGTCAACCACTGCCGCCTTTTTATTCGGCTCCTCCGGCTCGAAGGTTTCAGCGTCTGTAAAAACCACAACATGATCTTCGTTAGTGCAATCCACATCTAACGGCTTAGTTTGACAATAACGGGTAAAGCGTGGGGTTTGTAAATCAACGACTGTGACAAGCGAATGATGAATAGTTAGCTATCCTTCATAACTTAAGTTGCTCACCCCAGTCCGCCATGTTGGCTGTGTTGGTTGTGTTTGACAGGCTCGCAGTCAGTCTGTGCGGCAGCCCGTTGGTTCACAAACAGCTCCCACCTTCTGGACGTCACTGATCCTGTGACCTGGCTGCTTCCCTGGGCTTCTTCAGGCGACTGGACACTGATATGGTAGGCCGGGTAATCACATTTTAAACAATTACATATAACCCATTTAAGTATTTTCGAATCAATCTCATTCTAGGTTTTTGTTTATTCAGAGTAACTGTATTCCTCCTCCGCAAAGTATAGATAGAGAAAACATTGTTATAATACTATTAAATAAAAAGGCATGCACATAATATTTGAAATACAATTATTAAAATCTACAGAAGTACACATTTAGGTAGATAAGTAGCAACAGTATTTATAGCATAAAATAAATGTATCTTGTAGTCGTAGATGACGTTTGGTATATCTACATTACATGTACATTCATAAATGTGATTTTTTTGGGGGGGAGTGGGAATTCGTTTTTTTATATTTTCATTAAAACAAATTAACTATATTAATAAGCAACATCATTTTGTATAATATTTGTAATCATTTTATATATTTACCAATGTATTAGTTTAATTTAAAGTATTAATGTTTGATCATTTGTATTCCTGCTTGGTTGTTACAGAAAACAGAAAAAACACACAAAAATGCCAAACAATGCTGATAAAGTGTGTTATGGTATTTTTTTTAAATCAACATAATATGAATCAACAATTTCCGATTTAATTCAAATTATTAGATAATAAATACAAAATAATTAGCTAGTAAGTAGGTCAAATTTGTAATCATAATTTTAGTAAAAAAAGTCAGGAACTTGATCAACTATCTCGTAATGTTGATTTTAATACATTGTCCATAATTGTTTTTATTTAACCTGCCATCTTATAATGTTAATTAAAAAAGTAAAAATAAACATACTTGTATATTATTTTACATAATTTATATATTAATTACAAAGTTTAACTACAGATGATAGTGATCATTTATTTGTTTCTGATAAGCTAAGCAGTCATACTCAAATATCACAGCAATGAGGCTGCGTAAATGAAACCAGGGTTACATCCTTAACTGTCGATCTGGGAAGTTAAAATGAGTGGTCTAAACACACTTGCTTGTGTGCATCACTTGTGATAATGATTTCTGTGTAAAGTAATACAACATTTTAACCAGAGCTTTGTACATCTGGACTCTTGCAGGCCAGAGTTGCTGAGTTGCAGAGTGAACAAACTTAAAATGAAAAGGATGGATAATAGAGATATTCCCAGTTTTATTTAGCAAAAGTATGAGATGTTGTGTTGATGTGGATGTGAGATATTACTGAGAATTGTGAGAAGATACATTTCTACCCTTTGTAATTCCACTTTGATGAATGTATTAAGAAATAAAAAGAGTCAATCAGAGGCAGATTGGTTCATAATTTAAGACTGTATTTATCACACCAGAAAGTGTGCACAACAATACAAAACTCACAGCAAAGTAAGACTGACAAGTTCACCGAAACTAGTAGAATGAAGTCTCTTTGAACATACCTGTTATCTCATCATAACACACAATCGATATATAAATATAGCAAACATAACAACTCTTACTCTGAGAAAAATAATATATTATTTCACAAAAATATATAACTTTGTAGGTGTATTTAAATATTTTAAGTGTCTTGGTTGTTTTTCTGGGTAGTGCATCACATTAGAAGATACTTTGAAGTGGAGCATAGAGGTTTATAAAATAAATAAATGAATAAATAATCCAAGTGTAATGAAAAAAATTGTCAATGTTGGTCGATAGATATGCTGTTTATAATGTATATTAATATGTACTGTGTTTTGTTCTAATTAAACCAATTCCTTCAGTGCCGAATGTTGATATGTAAATATAAGTGAAAGATGCACAAAACAAATAACATTGTCATTACACAATATAAATCCTGAAGTGCTGCTTATTTCAACGAGGTATTGCATAGATAATTGAGAATATTGGTTATGTGGGTGAGGAGTTGTTTCCTGATCCAGCAGGGGTGAGTGGGGTCATGTGCCGGGGCAGAGGAGGGTGGGGCAGGTCAGGACGATGAGCAGCATCAGCAGTCCCAGAGAGAGACACAGAGGACTGTGGCCCAGTGCCAGCGCCCCTGACTTCCCTGCAGGAACACAGTGAAACCAATACCATCATAGAGCCATGCAATATAAATGATACGTGTGGGTATTCTGCTTTTGTATGTCGTAACAAAAAACACTGTGAAAGAAATTTCCCCTCCAAAAAGAGCCAATTAGCATTTATGTTGTTCGCTATTACTCTCGTGGTGATATTTGTTTTGATTGTATATTATACTAAACTATTATTAGTCTATCAAACAGTAAGTTGTATGTAATTGTGAGGTAGTTGAATCTCTTATAAATCCCCCAATTGTGTTTTACTTTGTCCCATTTCCACACTTCTTTCTACTCCTAACTAGGATTTTGTATACACACATGATCAATCAAAATTGAGGATATTATATTTAGGAGCTATTTAAATCAACAAAATGTAGATGATGTGAGACAGCTCCAGGATGACCTCAGACAACGAAACAATACAATTAAATATTAGATATTTGGAAATACATTTTCTTTGCTGTTGGACTAAGTTTATTTTGGAAATATTTAAATAAAGTTTGAGTGATGTCTGTCAGTGGAAATCTAATATGATTTACATTCAGTGCAACCATTAGTACATCTCTGTTATACTAACCTCAAAGATACAATATTATGAACATTAGTATATAGCTTTATATATCTTGATTAATAATTCATAATAATATGGAATTGCGACATAACTTCGCTTGGAGCTAAACAAAATAATTCAGCTTTCGAAAAAAATACCCTTCTTTACTGTCATCAGTGAAACAAGAGTTTTCTGGGTTTTAGTGGTTTACCTCTGAAGTCTACAGGCCTGTCCTCCCACGGTGTCAGCACCAGAGCCAGAGCGGTCCTCTGAACGTCGGACAGAGCAGAGAGCTGCTCCTCAGTCACTGCAGACGCCTGCTCATAGGAGAACATGCCGATCTGTCTCTGGTGAAACACCACCTTTTGGAAATGAAAAACAGACAAATAGACACAAAAAAAGAAAACAAGACAATATAGGACCTTTTAGAATATATTCACCATGAAATGTAATTATGCTGTGAATATTGTTTACATTAAATGTCGACTTACAGCAAACTTATCAGGTGGTATCATTGTGACAGCTGCAGGTGTCATTCCTTCTATTTGCTCTTTCACCAAAGCTGACATAGCCATGTCTGGGAGACCAGCTGTAAAAAAAGGTTGCCTGTGTCAAAAATATTGGGATCCAGTAAAAAGAAACTCAATTTACACAATTTAGAATTAACACATTTTTCCTTGTATAATTATATTTAGTACAGCTGTCCACAATGCAACTAGTTACAGAATAACCATGAAACATTTTTGAAATATTGTGGGTAAAATCCTTATAGTGAAGGCATAATACCTGCCAGAACTCCTATCTCAATGAAGATATCAGTTCCCCACGCGCTTATGGGTCCAAAGGCCAGACTGTGAGCGAGCAGCCCAACAAGAGCCAGCAGCTGCTCCTCAGAGCAGGAGAGCCTCAGCTGACCCAGCCAGAGCACCGCCTTACTGCAGCCACCCGGGGGAGACACAGCACGGGAAGTGGAGGAGGGAGGAGAAATTACTACTACTGAATAATGTCAGCTGCTGAGTTATTCTCAAAAATAAGGCATCAAAAAGAGCCTGTTTTATATCTGCTCACCTGAACTCCACAGCGTTGAAAGAATTCATCTCTGTGGTTTTAGCTCCACACACAATGTATCCCATAGCCACCAGTGTGCTGGAGTCAAGCTGGCTCGGACTTTGTTTGGTGGAGTTTAACACAGTGGCAAACAGTGCAGAAAGCTGGGATGAAAAAAACCAGAATCATGACATTAAACACACTAAATCATCACAGTTGTTCAGTCCGGCATAATGCTGTCTAATACAGCAGTCCAACTTTAATGAAGATATTGTTTATCATTTTTTTAGACCTTTCTAAAGGAAACAACTTTCAGGTCTTTTTTTGTATTTCTTTGCCCCCTTGTCATTCATAACAATTGGTGGTGGGCACTTCAACAACATTCAAGTACCAAAATACTGAATGTATTAGTTGTTCATTTACTTATATGACAGATTTATTTTTATATCAAACATGTCTAAAATGAAAGTTTGTGTGGTTTCTCACTAAACTGCTGTACACCTGGAGTTTAATCCTGGTGAATTAATATAAAACATAAAACAAACCCATCCAAATGGGCTCAACTTTGTTGTCCACTATGATTTGACATTGGATTCTTAGTTGTAATAGATTAATGTACATTTTACACACTATGCTCTCAGGAAATAATATTTGTAAGGTAATATAATATAAAAAGAATAAAAAAGGGACACACTGGTATCAACTTTGACCAAATTTGTTCAGAACTTAGTGCAAGCGGTATAGTACATTTGTGTGATTTGTTAACTTTTACACCTGCAGCAGCTACCTGTCTGTTGCTCCAGGCGCTGACAGACCCCAGAGCAGCGATGCTTGTCCGCTCCAACAGTCGGAGCCTGCTCAGCTCCTCCAGTGTCAGCTCTATCGTTATTCCTCCAAGCTGAGAGATCACAGACTGGGAGAAGGATGAAACCGGGCCGTGTATCTGCACACACCCAGTAAAGACAGCACAGACACTAAGTGTGTTAATATCTGGACTGAGGAAGGGAAACAGTCTCATATCAAACAGATCTGAGAGGTTCTTAGACCGACTGAGGAATACTTCAGATCTCACCTGTTTGACTCTCTTGAGCACCTGGCTGCGCTGGTAGGATGCGAGAAACGTGTCCTGACCCATCAGCTCCAGGCAGTTGGAGAAGGCCGATGGGGACATGCTGGTCAGACTATTGGAGGTCCAGACAGAGGGAGATGTTGTATGCAGAATCTCACAAGTAGGAACCATAGGAGTCGCTGGTTAAGACACAGACACAAATATCTGATCAGGAGATGCTGTTGACATACAACACATAACTATATAAAGCATATGAAATGGAAACAAAAGTAAAGAATAGGAACCTTTGTTGTACTTATTGTATGAATTTCCAATAATTTATTCAAACCAAAAAACACTACAATTTTCTTGAACAATAATTGGCTTGCCATACATTCAGGGAATTGTATGACATTCAATGGTGCATCCTCACAATGCTTGTTCTGGTCATTGTGTTAAAACTTTTGTTACTATTAGTGTGTTTTTCAGAATTTGAACAGATTAAAAACAGTTATATGAAATGTAATAAGTCAGCATTAAAGGTGCTTTGAATCTCACTGTTTCAAGTCCTTGAGCTAAGCTCAGACTTTTCAACAGACAGACACCAGAGTGATATCGAATTTCCAGCCTAACACTAGGAAAAAGCCATAATGTCAAACTCTTTTTTCAAAGACAGTCTGTTTGTTAAAAGCTATCCTGTTACTGCCTTGGTTGCAGAAGCTGAAATAGGCATTATTGCCCAAAATGTTAAACTGTTTCTTTGCTGACTGACTATTAGACTGAGATGTTAGGAAACAAAGAGATGCTCACGTGAATCAGGATTTATTTTGAGAAAGCCCAGGAAAAACTGTAGAACAAATTGTTGCTTCTCAAAGAATCTCTTCCTCTCGTTCTCGTTGAAACAGTCCATCCCCACATCCCCACGTTCCCACTGACGCTGGCTCATGAACAGCTTCTCTATCCGGCCCACTGTCATCACCGCCTGGGGGAACACAAACATCAACACTTACGGACAAACAATGAATGTTTAGCTGAAACTGGGAACTTCACAACCTGATCCTGACACTTACGGGAAAAGTGACACCTGAGAGATTTGTTGGCAGCCTTTGTTGGTCTTACACGCCATGGATTAAGTAACAATCACTACGCCTCACTTTAGATTTCTGCACGTTGACTAAATCCGTAACAGGAACTAGTTTTGCAATTTCCTTAATCTCAGGAGCAAACTGTCAGTCAATCTCAGAAGTAATGAAGATGTTATACCAAACAAATAGAAAACCCCGCAGTAAACTCACCAGGGAAATCTCCTGCAGTTTTTTTTCAGGCAGGAAGAATAGAAACCGGTCCACTTGGCTGAGTGTTGTCTGGTTCCAGTTGTTGACCGGGCTGTGAGAAAACAGAAGACCAATTTTTCATAAAACTAGTAGAGCATTTGTCATATAAAACATTCTCCATATAATTCTGATTATTTACATATGTTTCTCCTTAATTGTTAATGTACATAGTTCACTGTATAAGTTAAGGAATCCCAAAAACACTCTTTAGTGGAAAGTCATCATACATTATAAGGAGGCTGATTTCTTAAGATGCATTGGAAAGTTTCTTGACTAATTCAGTTCTCATAATGGCAAAATATCATTATGCATAAAGCCATGTTCACAAAAACAGCCATCCTCTTCTATGCTTCTTATAGCAAATTAAATATTCACTGAAAATTCAAAAGCTGCAGACAAACTGTTAAACTTATGAAGTTAGGTTATGTGTTTAATCTTCCTCTGATTACGCTTCATATTTTTAAAAGTGAATGTATATGGAGTCATCAGAAATGCGCCAAGGATATGTAATGGCATGTTTATGCTACCATGTGGTTCAAAAGTTCACTGTTGAATTAAAGCATAGAGAATCCAATTCCAACAAATATAGTTTCAGTTATAGGTGGTATCGGACGTTACCCGAAGGCAGCAGGTTCTTGCAGGATACGAGCCATGATGTCCATCTTGCTGCTGCTGTAGCAGAGACGTTGGAGGAAATCCAGGTTCTCGATGAAGAAGCTGCGGTCCAGCTGAATCAACACCTCATCCACCACAAACGGAGCCATAATGCCCAGGGAACTAAACTCCTCCTCAGTGAACACCCCTGTGTACATGCCCTGCAGAGAAAGGGTCCCCAAAACGCTGATCACAAAGCAAATATGACACTCTCTTCACATATGAACATCTACCATCTACTTCTTGTTTATTTGCCTTTGTTATATCTTTTTTTCAAAGAAAAGGAATCAGTATACTGACACGGTTTGGCTCTACTGACCATCCTCTGCACCATTTTGTCCACCAGCAGGTATTGTTTTGTTCTGGAGAGCAACAGGAAGTGACGAGGTTCCTGGACAATTATTTTCCTCAGAGTCTCCATCATATCTGTGGGAAACTTCTTAATGGTGCTAACCCTGTCAAATAAAAATTACAAAAATTAGTTTTATTTTATAGTAAAAAGATTGAACATCTAATATTTATCCAAATGGAGCGAGTGGCCTTTTACCTTTAATGTTATTGTAGTAAACGTTACTCTATGTGTTCATATTTAATAGCTCATGATATGTGCACAAGGTTTTTCCATATATCTCCTGCAACATAGGTTTTTGACATATAATTCTTAATGATGAGATGAACTTTTCCTCAATAATGTTTTAAAGTATCTGATAATTATGCTAGCACATTAAAAGTACAGTGATCATTGTCAATTTTTGACTTACGGCATGGAAAGGGCAATCTCAACCCCGAGATCTTTGAGCAGCTCAGAGAAGAACTCAAACTGGTACAGCTCCTCGATCACACACTTTTTCTGTCCAGAAGATGAAGGACAGAGGAGAAAGAACATCATGTCTCTTGTATTTATAGTAAACTATTTATTTTAATTACATCATATTTATTATAGATAGGTAGATAGAGTGGCATCAATCTAACAGGTAAGTTTACCAGGGAGGTGTGAAGAAGACCAGGCTGCTGTCTGAGGGAGGTTAGGATTTTTCTCACTGAAGAGGGTGAGGAATCAGCTCGAAAACGTTCCTGTAAGACCTTACAGCTCACACCCTGGCCCACTGTTCCCAGGCTCCTGATTACATAGAGGTTAGTGTCAATATCTTTCATGTATTTGTTACATACACTGTACTGCAAAAACCATCAAAGTTAAAAGACAGAGAGAATTTGCTGCCAATAGTATCTATATAATTTGGACATAGACTAGAAGTTGGCGCAGAGAAAATAGTATGTACACATTTATCACAGAACTTTACTTACAGAAAATCTTGTTTGATTACGTTTGGTCTAGTATCAAGCACTTCTTTAAAAATTGCTTTAGCCTGGGGAGAAAATGGAGAAAACGTTATTTTGCAACAGGTTTTTTTCTGGGCTGCTTCTTCCCCAGTTTAAAGGATCATGGATATCTGATATGAAGACAGTTTTTGTCTGAGTTGTTTGTATTCACAGGGACGTCCATTCATGTCAGTGAAGATGTGTTTGAGTCTGCCTCTCCGCTCAATTATTAAGCAGTTAATGAAGATACTGTCATATACACCTAATCATGTCACACAGAGGAAGCATGTTTAATCAGAGGAAGCAGGAAGAGATCACAATGTTAAAGTCACAGCCTCGGGTTATATGTCAAGCAAGCTTTTTGGAACTGACAAAACTCTCGATAGCCTATTCCAACATGATTCCAACGTGGGGCAAAACATCTCATTGAATTACTTTCTAATAATTATATCTACACTTTCTAAAAATGGTTTGCACAAATGTTACATAACTTCTCATAATTTACATTATTCAAAAATCTGAAAAGCAGAGGTCAGTTAAGAAAACGTTTAGAAATATATTGGGATATTCTGAAACCATTCATTTTATTGCTTAAAACTAACTGACTTTGTTTCTGTTGAGGCTTCTCTGATATTTGTCCAAACAAAACAACTTGACAAATGAAAATAACTGGAACCTAAGATTGAACCTCTCTGCATGCCCTTCTGTGATGATAACTCATGAGATGGGAGCGAATGTATTAGGAGATACAGAGCAAACAGGTTGAATACAATCTACAACACTAGATTGGCTGTGTGATACCTGCTGTGTGTTCCAGGGTTTGGAGGATGCGGTGGTGAGGTTGTTCACAAGCAGACGAGTCCTTGGCATGACGCTGAGCAGGGGCGTGCAATAGAGCAACGGCTCCACATCATTCTGCCAACCCACTACTTCTGGGAAGCCCTGGTGACAACAGAGGTGAGAAAACACAAGGACAAGTGTTTCAGCCGTCCAATAATACAGATAAATACCCACACAACTCCAAAAGACTTAAAGAAATATGAAATCTACCCATAGAGAGAAAAGGTGAGATTTTTCCATACAGTTCTTCAAGTCAAGGATCTAAGTGTGTGTGTGTGTGTGTGTGTGTGTGTGTGTGTGTGTGTGTGTGCGTGCGTGCGTGCGTGCGTGCGTGCGTGCGTGCGTGCGTGCGTGCGTGCGTGCAATGTACCCATAGTTTTGTGGAGATAGCATTAGCCTGTGGCGGGCTTAGGCCTGGTGTGTGTTGGGCCATATCTGGGAGGGAAGTCAGCAGCTTGTCCGAGGTAAGAGTCAAGAAGGTCTCTGTCTTTATTCCCACAATGAGCGAGCCGAGCTTCTGCAGCTGGCCGGGATCGGTGAGCTGGGCGGAGGGGAGGCAGGTGTTAGGCTCAGGGTGCAGAAATACAGAGAGTATCTCTATACTAAACTCACATTGTGATGGGTTTATAAAATAACTCACACTTGTCATTGAAGACAACTTCTCCACAATTATGGAAGCCTGAAAAACATACAGAATGACAGCAAATGAATACAAATAAAATACTTTAGCACCTTAGTATGTCGGATGATTTGTATGTAATAACTTGAGCTCTGAACACAGTCCTTCCCATTCATTCCCTATTAACTAGAATAATGGAACTTTATGTTTGCTTCATGATGTATCTGTAGGTTCGAAGAGGTTTATCCTCAGAGGACACCTTATGACGTGCAAAAGCAGCTGAGAGGCGGAGGTCAAAGTAAAAGGCTCCAGTTCAGTTGATAGCTGAGGTTGAAGTTAAGCCTAGGTCTTTGTCTCATGAGCTTCAGGGGTCAGTTTGCTGCAGACCGACTGCCTGTCAGCTGTTCCTCAAACCTACAAGCCCCACCAGCTGCCAGGAAACCCAACCAAGTACAACAAATAGGGGCTGACGCAGTGAAAGAAACTCGCTAAACCCCTGATATTCCTTTTACACAAAAGAAAACTGTGTATGTTAAATGGCAATAGAAATTGAGCGATAGAAGATGATTGCTGCATCTTCCTCTTTACATTACAGGTTGAGTATGCTCCCCTACCTGAGCAGGGCTGAATGGAACAGAGCTGAGGGCGGGGAGGGCAGAGAGCAGCTGTGAGGGAGTGACGCCCTGCAGGAAGGTCACACCCAGCGAGGGCAGGAGGTGGCTGAGCTCTGCCAGGTGGTCAGGACTGAGCAGGGAGGGGATCTTTAGTTCTGCACTGTTCAGTAACACACTGGAAACCTGAAAGTTAGGTTTAGAACAAGCACACAGACAGAGTCAGATATGATATGAATACTCCTTTGAATGAAAACACACATATTAAAATATAAAAAAAGAAAACACAAAGTAACTTCTCTGTTCCTACCAGATGGCTGGGCAGACCTATACTGTCACGTGTGCAGTTCATCACTATGTCCCGGATGACACTGAAGGCCTCAGTTTCTTTGTATACAAGGAGGTCCTCAGGGTCTGCCATGCATGACAGATTACCAAGCCTAAAAGAGAAACAACGTTTTATTGACAACACACCTGGGAGCAGTTGTGAATATTCCCTTTTAAAAAGTATATAAATATACACATCTTGTATACAAATTGTTCATTCATAGTTGCCCAAAGCAAATCTGACAATAGTATATCTGTAAGATAAAAGCTAGAGACAGAGCCGTATTACTGGTACACTAGTTTACATATATGCATAAGTTGTTTCTGCGTTGGTTTCTAGATTTATATATCTTTTTTATATTTTAAATTACACTTCAATTCAAAACACTACAATTTCTGTAGTGAAATTCCACTATAGATTGTGCAAAACAGGAAACTTTCTCTTTTCTTTTATGCAGTAATTTGGTCACTTAATCAAAAATAAATGACTACTTTAAATAGTTTACATATATAAAGTCATATAAGATTTTGTTATAATTGACCATACTAACAGAAAGTCACGACTCAAATGTATGAATACACGTTAAGTGTAAATTACATTAAGGATATTATTATTATAAGTTGTATTGATGTAACTTTATCTAACTATGGAAGCAACATACTTGACGGATTATTACTTTACACTTATACTAACAAGTGTCAAATGAACCTGAACAAATTAATCAAACTACATGTAAATGTGTTTTGCCAGGTTACACCAGGTGATCTATGTCTAAGAACAGTTGACATGGACAGAAAGGTTGAAGGTGCCTTCCTTCAGTCATTCCTTACCTGATAAAATCCTGAGCCGTCAGATTCCTGTAGGTGCCGATGACTTTGTGAGCTATGAACTCCTGCTTTAGAGAAGTGAGGGGGTTTCTCTGCAACACATCCAGCCCGTCCAACAGCTGCAGAGAAACACGATGACAGAACTCTGTGTCTGAACATATGACATTTTAAACTTTTTGAAATGTGAGGAAATATTATTAGAGAAAAAATTATTTAGATGTCTTCAAACCTATACAGAACAGAACCATGATTCATTCAAAAGAATCATTTCACATTTTCCAAAAATGAACTTTTTTGCTCTGTTGGGTGTAAAATACAAAGCATTAAGTAAATGATGCAGCTATTCCACTTCGAACAACGTATAGAACCAATATTTAGTAATGTTCTAAACATCTTAATGTGGAAATGTGATATTTGTATATCATTAAAACCTTTGAAATTCATGGTTGAGTGCTGAAAGGTCAGTAACCCCTTTTTCTTTGGGTCATTGGTAATTCAAGTGTTCCTATCTTTACTTATTGAACACTAGCTGGGAGCATATGACACGCATTGACAGAGAAAGAAGAGTCTGTCTTTGCTTTCCTGTGAGCAGTTTGTGACTGCTCTGCTCTGCCCGAGGATAAAGCAGCTGACGGAGTGCCAGCTGCTCGGGTTTCTCAGCCAGGTGTCAGGGCTCAGAGGCTGTTACCTGAGCAGAGGAGAGGTGTTGGAAGTTGTGGAAGGGCAGGTAGGCAATCAGGTTTCCGGTGTCCTTGATCAGTGACTGATGACTTCTGATAATGTAAGAGACAGGCATAACTTTGCTGTACCACGAGCCAAAGGCCTGCCGCTGGTCCAGAGTCATGGTCTTCAAGTCTCTGTTAATGGTCTCCCTCCTAGAAAAAAAAAATATTAATACGATTTTTATTTTGTTTTAAAGGAACTGTTTTATTGAATATCGCATTGCATTTAAGCAATGTAAACAAAGTGAGAGGTTGGGTAACACATATTCAACTCAAATGGGCACAAATATTGAAGAAAACATTTTGGTGAATTCACTTCAATTGGTTTTTGATACGAGTTAGTTGAGATGGTTGATAAATACACTTTTTGTTAAATTCAGCGAATATCTAATCATGGTTGTTTGTGTAATCAGCAAGAGGTTCATGCTTGTGTACAATACAGAGGGAAGGAGGAATATATTTGTTTTTGAATTTGGATGGACAAATCTCAAGAAAGTATAGTCAGAGGAAATAAACTGGGCGATATTTAAAAAAACTCTACAGAGGTGCAAACAGATACCATGACTCTGTCTAAAGGAAGAAAAGGTCTCTGATTTGCAATAGCACGTAATATCTTGTTTGTGTACTGGATTTTATGGTGCGAATTGTATGACGGGCTGTTTTCTTCTTAATTTACCAGGCTTAATGCTAAGCTATAATTGACTTGCCTCTGGCAGCTACATAATTACCATACATATTGTCATAGTGGTTTCATCAATGGACACTTGTTAGGTCCTTCTATGAAGAAAATAAACAATAAGTGCATGTTTGACTATCTTTAATTGTACTGTCTAGAGACAAAACTTGAGATTAATTTGGTCTTGAGTATACAACTACATTTCTTTTTGTTCTGTCTTTTAATGTCTTATCTCTTTGGAGATTGAAATCTAGCCAGTGAAACCAGTTTCCTTTACTTTCTATGTATTATGCATGGTCCTGGCACCTCAAGGTGCAATGACACGTCTCTTTTTTCGCAGAAGCCTGACACTAGTGCTGTGTTGAGAGGGAAGCATAATGTGTGTAGGTGAGATTGCAGGATTGTGCGACATTGGTAATAAATCATGGTGTTCATTGCATACTCTTGGCAGATGATAAACTCAGTTCTGATTCCCATCAAACATAAACAGCACCACAAATTAACTTCTAAGAAGCCAAGGAAACAATCATCATTCACATACCAGAGACAAAGAGAACAAAACTGCTTAGAATAAGTAAAACAATATTGAGATGATTACAAATTAGTATTTGTTCATTCTAAATGATTAGTTGACACTATGACTTACACATTGATGTTGTTCTGCAGTGAGGGCAAAGCTTGGATGTCAGCTGGGCTCGCTGCAGCAAGCAGGGCGGCCAGATCCGGGAACAGACTGCCGTCTTTAACCAGGTGGGTCTGGAACAGCACTGAGACCATGGTGGACAGGTACCTTTTTGGCAACTAGCAAATAAAAGTAAATACCAGTTCTGTGTCAGCTGGAATGTGCAACTGTATACTGTGTAATAACTAAGAATTAAGAAGAAGAAATAATGTAAGGAACAGAAAATGTTCTAGTAGGTTTCACATTGTTGTGTAATGGTGTTTTTACCAGCAGTGTATCCTTGTTTCTGTTGTAGTACCGGAGGATCAGTCTGACGGTAGTGATGTGAGCTGAACTGAGCACTGAGCTCAGGCTGCTCAGAGGGATACTGAAATACTCCTGGATACATAAAACGTGAATAATTAGGAATATAAACACATGTGCATGCATACAATAAGGATCTACAGCCGTGCTGGCAGCTGTGCAAGGCCGGACTTGGGCACAGTTGTACTTTGAGCTAAAAGCAAATGTCAGCATACTTACATGCACACAACAAGGATGCTAACTACTTATGCTGAGTAAGTATAATATTTACCCTGTTGACCATTTTTACGTTACCACGTAAGCAATCAATTTTAGGCGAAGGATGGGAATGTAACTAGTTTTGCAGGTACTTGAACATTAACCAAAGTTTGAGGCAGATTGAAGTTTTGAAATAATAATAATAATGCCAGAGGAAAAGACAGAGAGCCATATTAGTGAATAGGATACATCATTTGAGGAACATGGATTTCTGCAAATAATTTGAGCTGAAACATTGGGTAAATGTTCAGGGTTCAGGATTTCACAGGGCAAGTTAATACTTTGACCTTCTGGTAGCTCTAGAGGAATAATCAGGGGATCAGCAAAGTCATTAGGATTCATCCTCTTGGGATCATGCATGTCTGGACAGAATTTAATTGAAATCCATCCAATAAGTGTTAAGATATTTAAGTCAGATCAAAGCTCCTGACAGAATGACTCTGCCATCCCTAGCCCTGCAGCTAGCATATCTCAAAACTCACATTAACATTTAAGTTTGGTATAATTCACCTTAATGACGAGCAATTCATTACTGCTCACGTCCCTTGCGGTCTGCATCAGGCTGGTTAAGACTGTCTACAAAATAGAAACAAAAACACTATTAACAGGGGGGTTAATGTCACCACATAATCTGGTAGGCTGTTTTAACTCATTATTTGTCAAATCAAAGGTGTCAATCTGTAGAGATTACACCCAGAGGAAGAGATTCATTATGTCTGTATGGATGACAGGAGGACTAACTGTACGCCAGCCTGTACACTGGAGGTCATACAGTGACACGAATGGTAACTGATATGTTTGAGGATTACATAAACCATAAAGTCAATGACATTGTTCTACTGAGTAGCTGATTGACTCTTTATGAATAACATGTGAGGGAGAAACTCAATGCTCTGACTAACCAACAGAATACATTTCTAAGAAAGCACAATCAAACTACATACCCCAAAGCACTGCAGCAACACCCTCTTTTTGTCGAAGTTTGTCTCCCTCTCCAGATAGTGACCTACAGACGTTAACACACTCAGTCGTATGTTCTTGTTGACGTACAGCGAGGTGTTCTGGACTTCCTCAAGTGCCAACAGTATCACCACTGCAGTGCTGACCGCCTGCTCCAGCACTGTGGCCACAGGTGGAGTCATCAGCCCCTCCACCCTGTACCTCAGACTCTCCACCCAGCAGCGCAGCATCATCTGCAGGGCCATTTTCTGGCTGGCCCCCGGCTGGCAGGCGGAGGTGAAGTCAGCAGAGCAGCTCCAGTTGAACTGACTCACCAGGCTTTTGGCCAGGCAAAAAGTAGGCGGTGCGGTGGTGCTGCTGTTATTCTTAGGAGTGGTGTAGTTGGTGTAGGTGATACACATTCTGCCCACCCATACACTAGATGGCTCCCGGGACAGCAAAAAGAGAAGACCAGCATTAGGGCAGATGGAGGAGACAAAGCTGGTCTGGTCCTGCTCCCAGCAGAGAGTCAGGAGCGCTGCGTCTGGAAGGGACGTGCTCCAGCTGGCGTACAGGCACTGCTCTGCAGGCTTGAACCCAGGCAGGACTGTTCCTGGAGCTATCCCTGTTACTGAATGGTTGGCACAGTGCTGTATTAACCAGGTGTTGTCCTGGTTGGCCAACAGGTTCTGGAGTATCGTGGCGTTGGTGCAGACTTTGGACGTGAAGTTAAGTTTGTCGATCTCAGCGCAGAGAGCTAGCACAGTCATGTCCACGATGATGGGACGGGTCCACTCAGAGTACCTGCACATCTAAAGGAAAGATTAGGGTGGATGCAAGATCAGAATACCAAGTCTGCACCACTGAGTTGATTTAAATTAACCTTTACACTTCACATGTGTCACATTATTTCACATAGTTTCACCTTTTGCAGATGAAAAACATACATTTTGTTTGCATATTAAAGCCTCTTCTACTTTTCAGGACAGTGTGCTGGCAATATGAAATGGGACTTACTAACATTTTCTTTATTTTGTGCATGAAAGTTGATTAGACTATGGATATACAAATAGACTCAGGTCTCATAGGTAAGATACACACCTGTGGACACACTGTAATTTCCTCCATTTCCTTTATGTCTGTGCAGGATGATGTAAGCCATTGGTTTTGAAAGTTTTTTAACAGCTTTTTCAACACAGACGCCTTGCAGCAGACATTCTCTCGAAAAGCAAGCTGGTCATGCTGCCAACAGAGGCCGACTACTGAATCATCCACCTCCCGCTCTCCCCAGGTCTGGTATTCGCACCAGCCAACGATGTCGAAGATCTCATTCGGCTCGGTGGGTAGAACGGCGAGAGATGAGTTGCAGTGAGCTTCAAGCCAGGCATTCTCTTTATTGCGCAGGAGGCTGTTCAGAAACGTTTTGTTAGAGCAAACCTCTCTGGTGAAAGCAATGTTATCTTGGAGGATGCACTGCGACAAAACGTCAATGGTGATCTGCATCACATCATGCCACTCTGAGTAACGACAAGAATCTAATATCAATGGACCCATCTCTGGGAATTGTGATGCAGGGGGCAGGCTTGTGCAGTTAGGCATGAACGGTCCATTGTCAGGGTTGGAGAATAGAAACATGAAGAATCCAGTGTGCTCACAGATGATTTGGGTCAGCCTGAACCGGTCCAAGCTAAAGCAGAACTCCAGTAAGGGCGGGTCCACCAAGACTGAGGACTGCTCGATCCAACTCTCATAGACGCAGAACTGACTCACCAAGTACCCAGGCTCTGCAGAGGAGTTGGCACAGTATCCATACAGCCAGAAGTTCATCTTGTCTAAGAGCAGCTTCCTCATCAACAAAGCATTGTTACACACCTGCTTCACAAACACCTCACGTTCGTTATCGCTGCACAGGGACACCAGGACAGCGTCCACCATCCCAGTATCCAACCAGTTGTCAAAGTTGCAGGCGAGCAATTTGAGGTTGGAGGCATCTCTGACTACTCGATGAGGTGCAGATGGAGAAGGAAGGGCAGTCTCAGAGGGAGGGGTGGCGGCAGGGGGAGGCTGGGCGTCCCCAAAGCTGCAGTCCGATGACCGGCTGAGAAGTGGAGATGCCAGTGTTTGAATAACATAACATGTGTTGCTCCACACCTGCTCTATCTGGGTAGGGCTGAGGGAGCTTAGCGCCTGACAAAATGTGAGCACAGATGTGGATCCTGCTCTGGACCCCGTGAGGATGTTGGCACACAGCGTGTCGTTGAGCCTGGCCAGGTTGTGGCGATCACATTTTAACAGGATTTCCTGGTTGTTATTGATGTTGTCGTTTGTCTCTGAGGCGCTGCGTTGGAAGGAGACGCTGGGAGGGTTCTGGCACTCTGATCCTGGATATGTGCACAGAGACTGCTCTGGAGCCAGAAAGATTTCCATGAGGATGTCAATGATGGAGGTACCGAAGGACCAGGTCACATTGTTGCTTATTCCCCTAAAAAAGAAAACTGAAACTTAAGAATTTATACTGATTCTTTCCAAACAAGATTTTCTAAATTGAATACAGGTAGCTACTTTGGCTTATATGTGTAACCCACTCAAATAATGCAGTGAGTTTTAGACCCTGTAATAAACAGCAGCTCCCACTTGGGGCAGTGCTGGGGCAGCAGAGTCTGCATATGAGGGAGGAGAGGAAGAGCAGGCCAGGTGTGGTTGTTAATGAGGCTCAATGAGTGGCAGCTGAGTGTGGGCCCTGTGTGTGTGTAAGACTGTGGGCAGTGTAAGAATTGTTTGAGAATGTGCTTTTTTGATGCTGCGGGGAACCAGGAACTAGCAGAACCGACGAACGTTTTTGGAGCTGCAGTTTTTGTCTTTTCCTCACCAGAGAAAGGATTATAAAGGATTCCTCTCACCAGAAGGAGGACTGATAGTCATTGGATTGCTAGAGGGAAGCTGCAGACTACCCGGGTTCGATTATTGTTGTTTTGTCCATGATAGCAGATTGGGTATCACTGGGGTGGATGAGGGGTTTGTGAAAGTGTTGTATGAATGATTAATAAAATGCCAGCTATATTAATTTGATATTGTTTTTTCTATTTATATTATCTTCTACTCCTCATTGAAAGCAGCCTAGTACATAGAAGTGTTACATATGTATTATACTTCTCTGTGAAATCAAGGGAGATGTAATGGACTCCACCACCATAAAGAATAGTTTTGTTTTCCTTATTTATTATAAAGGGACTACAAACGCATTTCATTGTGTTGTAAATAAACCATGATGAGTATAACAGAATTGGAGACTCAATGATTGATGTTTCTTGCGAAAATTAGCCCTGTGAATTGCAATCTTATATTATGCCTTGCATTTTCTAGTCTTTTAATTTTTGTATCAAACAAAAAGTACATTTTCTAACATGTTTGGTTATTGTTTGCCTTAGAAAGAGCTCAAATGTTGAATCACTCACAGTAGAACTTCACCATCAAAAAGGTAGTGTGTGTGTAGCCTACTACTCGTGCATGAGATGGGAGTGGCAGAATATTTTTGTTATAGAAAAACATAACAAATAGGTTTTTGGCCAATGTGCTGAATAGTGCTACTAGTGGTAAAAGCTTTTAATAATGAAAGGTTCTGACTTTTTGACTTACCACAAAATAAGCTGCTTGAGATCTCCTGCAGAACAATGGGAAAACAAGTTGGTTAACATTAAGAAGTTAAAATAAAGTGTTTTTCATACTGCAACACTTTAAATGTTTTACCTTGCTCACAGACCTCTGTTCCGTCTAATGATGGTATTCTTATTCCAAACTGTAAAGCTATTTTAATATAGTCCATTGGTATTTGCAGTAACGCTGCCATGGACTTTGAGAAATACGTCACAGCTGCATCCACGAGGCCACTCACAGAACTTATCAAATTCCCAGAGAGAGGGACACTTGACAGTATATTTATGAATGTTTGCTGGAAACCGTTTAATGCTGCTGTTGTTGTTTCCCCCATCCTGATGTAGGCCCCCATGAAGCTGTTTGACTCTCCGTCGCTGCTCAGAGGAGAGCATGTCTGGGATCTGAGGGACGACACAAACGTCAGCAAGGGCTTCCCCAACTCCAGAGTCACGGTCTTTGTTAGTTCTGCCTGGAGGCCACAATCCGTTTTCCCCGACAGTAGACACACTAACATATTGGGAAGATCATCCATGAACTTTTCTCCCAGCAGGGGTTGAAATATAGAAAATAAGTTACTCAGAGCTCCATAATATGCATTAAGGTCAAAACCCTCTCCCATTAAAGAGACCCCGAGGCGGCGGGCGTTTGCATTTTCACTGGACAAAGAGTGAATTTGATTAATAACTTTCCGGATGTCTTCCTCTAATTTGGTGTCTTCATCAGGTGTCTGGTCGGACTGTCTTTGTATTAATTTGGGTTGTGAAAACACCTGCTGGACATCACATATGATCCCTGTAGATTTTAAGAAGCAAAGAAAAGACAAAAAAAATTGTTTGAGCCGATACGCTTTTGTATTGTGAAAATGTGCGACATCAAGAATCAATGATTGAAAACTCAGATACACCAATTTATCTAATTTACTTTCTGTTAAAAGGCTCAGAAAAAAGAAAAAAAAACATTCTTGACTTGAGCAAAAATAAAAACATTTACCAGACATTTACTATGTACATTGTGAGGGTGTAAGAATTTTCAGTCTTACACAAGAACATATTCTCATTTGTGTTAATAAAGCTATATTAACAATTCATACTAATAATTTAAACTTTTTCATTATTAATATCACCTAATTTTGCCCTCAGATGAAACATTTTCTATTGTCTTTTTTTTTTTTACAGAAAAAAACCAGTAATCTTTCTGAAATGTAATGTACTTACCAAACAGGATGCCCAGCATGCATGCAGCTGGTGTCGACCACATTGTAATAGTTCTCATGCAAAAAGTGCAAGCAGGCGTCCAGTCCAGATTATAAATGGTAAAAACAACAACTTTGCTTTATCCTGTAGAGATCTTCAAGTGAGGAAGAACCAGATTGAGAAAAGGCTTCATGTTGGTAAACTATACAGAGTCGTCGCTCATCCTTCGAACTTCATCTTTTCCCAGCAGGCCACTGTGCTCTCTGGAGCTCCTCACCTCTGCTTCTACCTGCAACTCTACCCCTGCTCTGAAACGGCGTAATTAAGGACACCGGTAAAGGGAAAAAGGTAGGTGCGAAATGAGGGCTGTGAAATGCAGAAGGGATTTCAGCAAGAAGCCTGGCCATCGGTGCTGAATTATTAATGGAGTGTGTTGATTAAGTCGTGCATCTGAAACCCGAGCCCTGTCAGAGGAGCGAGAAGACGCCGGGCTGACAGCTGGAGGATTTTAAAGACATTACATCTGCTGCAAAATACCACTGCGGACTACAGCTCCCAATGATGGTGGTCCTTCAGACGGTCAAAGAGCATTTGGTCTAGGTCACTCAAACAAAAATATTTTTGAACAACAACCCTGTTAAAAAGTATACATAATCGTACCAAATCAACTGAACTACAAGGTAGTCACTTATTTTTAAATGGGCTCCTACATAATGATGTATTTTAAAGGTTTCCTATATTGCCATAGTCTTCAAATGGAAAACTCATTCAAGTTTTAATAAATCACATTTAAACATTACATTAAAATCCCTTAAATCTACAATTTAGAGATTAAACAAGATCATCTAAATCACAGAGTCCAATTAAAATACACCAACAATCTAATATCAAATAGTTAAATAATTGAAAGAAAGTTAATGGAAGAAGTTAAGATAAAAGGCTAATCTGGAAAAGGGTATAATTATAAACTATTTCTATGTGGACTAGTTATTTGGCCATTATGAAGTGAATATAAACAAGGCACTATGAAGCCTCTGAAACGCAAAGTGAACAATTAGCGACATTAAAATAAAAAATAACTAAACTTTTGTGGGCCTTTTAATGCTACTACAATTCATATAGTGGTGCCATCTCTGTTGGCAAAAAATGAGGAAATCCATCTCTTAATAAGCATAGTTGCTGCAACAGGACCCCACACTTAAACCATTGTGAATTAATGAATTGTCCCCTATATTCAGACAGTTAAGAGAAATAAAAACAAAGAGCATGCAAGAGGTTTTTAACTTTAAAACTTTCTTTCAAATTCAATGTAACTGTATATACACTTTACAATAGCATAAAGCCTGACGGCGTACAAAGATGTCTTAAAACATTTTAAATACATCTTCAGCACAAATAGCAATTGTTGCACGTAAAATGGCTTAACAGGTATTGGAAGAAAAAAAAAATCATTAACACAATTGCTCTTTTCTGCAGAAAAAGTGCCATGATTAAAATTTAATTTAGGACTTTCCCACAAAGCAAGCGGTTTTCTCTACATGCTAAGTTTAACAGTTCAGTGACATTGCGCTAAACTAAACATACAGATATTTGTAAGAAAAAAAGAAAACACTCCATCTGATGTAAAGTTAAATCTTCATTAATACATTTAAAAAGTAGATAGGACATGCCTTTTGAAATAAAAAATACAAAAGATTTTCCTTACTTTAAGGATGTTTTTTAAACATGAAGCTGCATGTATTGTACAACACTCAGTGTACAATAAACTGGTAATGCACGTTCAAATGAGCCGAGTGAGAAGTATCAAACGGCCCCCTCCCCCCCATCCTGCACACACAGGGTCTCACGGAGGGGACGACATCGCACTCTCTACGCGAGGCTTGCATTCTGAAAGATAGCAGTCAGGATAGTGAGAGCTGAGGAGGGGGGGGGGGCTAACTTTAGGGGACTTCAAGACATGTTTTCCTCTTCCTGCGTATTGTTCTCGCCTCCTCTGCAACGTGTGAACGGCAGAGCCATGCTGCCATCCCTTGTTCTAGTTGATGAGGGGTGAAGAAAACAAGGATTTCGGAAATACACTTAAGACTTCACCCCATGTACAATTTACATTCATAGTCCGGAGATGTTTACTCACGCAAACACCATTGTGCCCTGTAACAAATGTTACTTCAGTACAAACTAATTCTGATTTCTGGAGAAGGAAAAGCAAAAAAGGTGGAGGAAGGCGAATAATGGACAGATGGAAACCATCTGTGAGCAGAAGCTGCTCTCAGTGAGGGCTCAGTACGATCCCCCGGTAAATGTTCTCTGGGGGGTGTGGTGGGGAGCGGGGATAATCACAGTACACAACAAATACAGCACACTGAAAATAACAGGGGAGGGGGGGTCGAGTGTCTGCAGAACTTTGAGGTCTGATTGTCTCTTTACTATCTGGGGGGGGGGGGTATAATGGAGGAATCGTATGGCACTGTACAGTTAACCAATCCAAACACTCACATCTGCTTTAACGTAAAAAAGGTTCAACAATGCATGCCAATTTGTCACAGAAATTCAAGTTAACTCGAGTGTTTGGGCAATGTCCGTCATGTTGGGCTTTCCATCGTTACCTCCGAGTAAGGATGCCAACAAAACATCTGCATGTCAGAATACCGTTTGTCTCAATATTAAATAAATAAAGTTGAGAAACAGAGTGTCTGAGTGTCCAGGCTGATGTCAGGCAGAAACACATTCATATACCGTAGTTACCATTCTTAAACACAATGCTTTAAACTGCACTAACCAGAAAACTATAAAAAGGGAACTTAAAAAGTACAAAGTAAAAAAATGAAACATCTGGAGGAACAGCCAAGGAAGCTGTTGAACAGTATGTTGCTGGTACAGCGTCCGGCCTTAGATATGAACAGACTTTCTGACACATAGAGATGTGCTACATTAGTCATAATGCTTCTGCAAACACATTACAACTAAAAGAAACCGAGCTCTGATTTTAGCCAGAAAACTTGATTAGGAGAAAAATACAATACTGGTTATAGACAAATCAAATACTATTATCAAAGAAAGGTTAACGCTGATCATTTTGAAAATGAATGCCCTCAAACCTTTACAATATGTCAGATTTACAGGTAAGTAGATTCTTAATCCTAACATTTAATTAAAGAGCCTTGTTGTGACCACAGTGGAGCCAACACATTGATTTAAGCCTCTATTTGTTAAAAGAGAACAAACTATACTTAAAAGTCCATTTAGTTAGACTATGCAGTGGACTGTCATTAATATGCACCCATGTTCTCCTAATAGAAAAAAAGGCTTACAATTAAAAACGTACACAACCCCTTTTAAAACATCATATCTTACAAACAGAAGTAAAACACTTTGAAACGCTATCTTTTTTTTTTTTTAAAACAATGAAACACCAGTTTTACCAGAAAAAACTGCAACCAACAATAGAAACTTGACTCAGCTACGGAGGAATGCATATGATTTTAAAGGCTACAGATCGTAGGTTTGTCAAACACCAAGTCAGTGTGTGTGGCCCGGAGTAAACATACACACATGCGCAGATTGATTTTCAGGCCAGTCATTCCTGCTGAAAATGAGTGTGGTTATTTGTCAGCGTCAACAGCGTGAGCACCAGTGGGTTGGTTTGGGTTCAAGGACTCGGGCCGGGGGGAGTTCCTCTTTACCAAGTGGCTTTTTTAAATCCACTAAACCAGCACCAAGACCTCAGAGTTTAGTGGAGGAGAGATCAGCTCCACAGCTGCAGTCAGTCAAAAGAGGAAATAGCCTCGGCTTGTTCATAGCATGTGTAATTTCATCTATACTTTTAGAAAATGTCCCCCGGACCTTTAAAAAGGTTCCTCTTTTCTCAAGTTTAAAAAAAAAGCAACAGTGGATTTAAAAACGGAAAAAATGCAAAAAAAAATCTTAACAGTTATGGCAATGTTGTAGTTTGTAATCCAAAGAAGGCATTTGTACACGCACGTTGTTTTCAGTCTTTTTTTGGTGTCCCGTTGTGAGAGACTGGTCGGATCAGTCTGGGGGCAACAAGTCGTGAAGCCGGAACCTCTCTCGGACGTGCGGACGCACATCTTCGTTCTGAAGGATCACAGGGGAGAGGACCGTGAAAGGAGAAGAATAAAGAACAACTTAGATTCACTGACATGGTCAAATATGACTGATGTAGATAGCGATCAGTAGGACATCTTACCATCTCCACCAACTTCTCCAGGAAGGGCACCAGCTTCAGCAGCTCGTTGTCGTTCTTATCCATGAACCAGCTCTCTATGGGAATCCCATTGGACAGCTGACAGGATCAAGAGAAAGACATTTCCATTAGATTAAAGATCTATCGATTAGTGGTCAACTATTGAAATAATCAACAATTGACTGGTTCAAATCTTTTTCTAAAAGAAGAAAAACTCAATGTTCTCTGCTACCGGCTTCTTAAATGTGAATAGTTTCTCATTTCTTTATTCCTCCACGACAGTCAACAGTAAATCTTTTTGTTTTTAGTCAGATGAGATGTGGAGATGGTTATCTGTTAGTTACACAAAATATCTCTTTCAGTCGCAATGATAAGTCATCAACGTCCTGTTGGCTTTGTGGTAATTAGAGCAGAACAGGCCAATCTCTGCAACAAATAACACATCCTGGGTTTTAGAAAGAGGGGAAGTAAAGGCAGCTCGGCAAATCTCAACCAGGTGGGGATGTGTGAGATAAAAATCTAATCATTCATCTCCACCGAAGCACAGACTTTAACTAATAGAATCTATAAAAGGGGAGGCGTGTGGCGCAGTGGATTAGTGCGTTGGGATCAGGGGGAGCACAGGTTCGAATCCCACTGCAGTCAGCATGTCGTTGTGTCCCTGGGACACTTCACCCCAAATTGCTCCTGTTGGGATTGCCCACAGTATTGAGTATGTAAGTTGCTTTGGATAAAAGCGTCTAACATGTAATAAAAGGTTTGTTGTGACCAGCTGTTTTTGTGTAGAAGCTTAATGCTGTTATTTGAATACTGATCAGACCAGAGTTATTTATAATCATGAAAAAGCTTAATGCTGGCTGAAACCTACATTATAAATTTCATTACAAAAATTAAAGTTAAATTCTAGTTTTAATGCAGTCCTCATCATCTATCATTTTTCCTTTGTTTGACTTTGGTGACAATGGCAGATACTTGTCAGTAACCAGAGAACCTCTAGTGTTTTATTTGTTCAAGTGCTCACCTGATATGCAAAGGCTTGTGGTGAATTGTCGATGATGATGGTCTTTGACAGATCTCTGCCCAGGATGTTGAGGTCCTTGATGTAGTTTCCCTGGACACAAACACAATGCTCCCGAAACAACCGGTGTCTACGGTTACAGTAGAGGGAAGAGAGAAAGATCAATCAGTGACAAGGTCAAAGCTATCAATAATTCAGAAAACCACAACACTGACACCTCAACGGCAGCACATGCCAACCCCGGCTCATTCAGCCTGCATCAAGCTTTCAGTTAGGTGTGCAGTTATATAAAAACACACCGTACCTCACGAGCTGCTTTTTAGGATCCAAGATGTTGAGCAGTTTGTCTGCATAGACCTTTTTAGAGGCTGTGAAAAGGATGATCTAGGAAAGGAAGAAAATACATTATAAAAAAGCTCACATATTTTTAAATCTGATGAGTTTATAGGATTAATGACTCAGTTGGAGTCGTCGGGTTATAGTTACCTCATAGATTTGAGACATGCGTTCCAGAAACTCTCTAAAGAACGGCCTCAGGCGCACATACACCTGCACACAGGAAATAACAAGTAAGCAAAGGTGTATGATAAACACAGACACAGTTTATTGCAAGTCAAAATCTGTTAATAGGAATGTTCATTTTGGTTTGTCTATTGAATTTGACAGTTATCGAAGTGTATGACAAGTTTTTCTATTTTTGCAAGTTTTTTTAAATGACATTTTATCCCCCTCTAGTGGCATCCTAAAGATAAACAGAGCGAGTGAACTTGCCTGGTAAATGACATCTTGAAAGAGGACAGGGAAGGTAAGTGCTGCATCCTCCAGCTCATTTAAACTGCAGTGAACCAACGTCTCATCCTAACGGACACAACAGAGAGAATACAAGGAAACTTTACTCAATCTTATGACATGTGTAAAAAGGTCAACAGAGTTTTAATAAACTTGAAAAACAAACGTGTTTTTGTATAACTGACCAGGTCTAGGACCAGAGAGAATTCAGGCGTGCTGCGCGTCTTCAGAGGTAAGGCGGGCTTACGAGTGAGCTGCTCCTCGGTCAGTGGAGGCACGTGCTTGATGAAGAAATACCTACAAATCAAAACATCACACAGACTTCATTAGTTACTGTGATCATTCATATTAATAGCAAACTATAACATGTGGAAACACTTTGTGAGATCAAACATTGGGAGTTCTGCTGCTGATTTTTTGGTGTTGCTGTGGGTGAAAGCGTCAGCTTGGAGGTCTGGATACATTGGACTTAAATCATAGTCTGGACTTTGTCAAATCAAACAGCTCACCTTTTCCCCTTTCAGGGGGGATATGCAGGAATCCTGAAGTCAAGTTTAATACCTTTTTTAAGACTCTTTCCATACGTTTCAAGACCTCATGGCCACTTGGAGTTCTAACCGGTTACATTGGCGACACACTTTACCTCACATTGACTATATACAGTATTGATTGTCCTTCCTCCTTATCTTCCAAACATTTGGACGCAAACTTGCATTTCCCCATAACGATGTTGTTTAACAACCGGCGTAAACGGAGCTTTGCGCTATCAAGCAGTGAGCGTGCGATATCCTGTTCAGATGACGTCAAATCCAACGGGATGCCATAATATAACATAATAATATATATATAATATACTTACTTGTTTGCCTGTCCTTGTTTGTCTACCCTCCCTCATACTGTAAAGCGTTTTGAGTTGTGAAAAGCGCTATATAAATAAAATGCATTATTATTATAAATAAACTACACAGAATCACACTACACACCTACGCAGTGATTACATTCAGGCCGACTGTAGAACACAACCTCTTTGGACAATTTATATACTTATTGAAAACAAGCTACAAAATGTAAAACCTTGGAAAATGCCGTTTAATACTTTTTAATAGCCTTCATTTTCGCTAAATTGATTCACCACCTTTAAAAAAAAATTTTAAGACCCCGCGGACACCCTGCCTTTGCTCATCCCTCTTGCTTGATGAAAAATCCCACTACCCCTTACTTTCCAAATATTGTTATTCTGTTTTCTTGTGAATTCTGTTCAATAGAGTCTGACCACACGACGAAACGTTTAAGACTGCAGTTGTTTACTTACGGGTCAAACACTTCCCAGTCTTCCTCATAGGTTGCCTCTTGAGGGACAGCGGCAGGAGGAGCGTCCACATATGTCATTTCTGGACTGGAGCCCGGAGCTGGAACCACAACACAAACCAAACGTTAAAAGAGCACGATGAGAAACAGGAAAACAATAACGCAAGATACTATAACGTCAACATGAATTCAAACTCTATTTCAGAAACATTGGTTCTTAGCTGCCATATCTACCTGTGAGGGGTGGAAGGTCGGCGTCAGCACAGAGCTCTCCCTCCCCCTCTGTGGGAGTTAACTCTGGGATGTGCTGAGGTCGCATAGGTGGAAGCTGTGATACACTGGAGTAGTAGTTGGTGGGGGCGCACAGCTCCTCTGTGGATGTGGCTGTGCTGGTGGGCATCTCCACTGCCTGCTCTATGTCCAGCTGCTTGACAATCTCCTCTGCCTCCAATGCCTGGTCTGGAGAGTCTGAGCCAGAGGAGGCTGAGACACAAAAACACAATACTGAGTACCATCCTGACATAACTGATAATTGTGATATTATATCAATATTGTGATACGAGACAAGAGATGGTCTTAGATGTTTGATATCATAACATTGGATACATGTCTTTCCCTTGTTTAAAGGCAGTATTACAGTAAAGAGATATCATTTTCTAAATGTACCAGACTGTTCTATTATTTACCTTTACCCACTTAGTCAATATCCCCATCACAAATAATCATTCATCCATAAAATATAACCTTTAAATATCTTGTGAAAGCAACAATAGTCAACCCTATAATTTTGAAGCAATAACAATAGAGATTTTTAATTTATTTTTTAATCAGAAATACTGTGATATTGTCTATATAATTTGTATCTGTATAAGTCCCTTTTGTGAGGGCAAAAAAAACAATAAAAAGTTAGTCACACAAAAAAAAGATATATATACTATGATATGACATTCTTACATATCTCCCTAACTGACACTGAATACATGCTCCTGGCTGTAACATAAGCATGAAAACATTTGAGTACAGATACACTTTAGGTTTGCGCATAATGCCTGCCATGAATCGAACAGGCTACCTTAGGGTCCGCTTACCATTTTTAGCTGGTGAGAAGAAGTTGAAAACAGGAGAGAAGATGGTCCCAAGAAGGGTGCTTCTGGGGGGGCTGGTGACTGGCAACTCAACGGCCGTCGTCTCCTCCAGACTGCCGTTGGGCTTCTCCTTACTCCTGTCATGATTGGTTGCCTCTGCAGAGGAGGAATTAAAATATGAGAGCGTTAACAGAGACAAGTGAAACATAAACACGAGGAAATGATCATTTTCTCTGATTGAGTGCCACTCACGTCCATTGAGGGAGCCTCTCCTGGCGATAGTCCTGCGGGGGGTGTTGGAGTCAGGGGTTGTGGAGGAGATCAGGTTATTGTCCACATCGCAGTGGAGGCGTGTCTTCTTGGCTGGGCTCTCCTGCTGCACCTTGAGAAGACAAAAGCTCACATTGTTAGATAGTTGTAATTAAATAAATAACAGGCATGGCTGTCTCCGGTGAAACAGACAGTGAGGGATATGTGCTGAAATCTGGTCCCCAATCGGGTGTCAAAACTCTGACAAAATCTCAAAATCAAACTGATGCTATTAACTATGGCTACCATCAACCAATCAAAAGTTCCCCCAAAAAACAGTTTGCATTTTCAAACAGTGAGTGTTGCTTCTTTTACATTACATATCTCTTCTTAGACGCTTTTATCCAAAGCGACTTACATACTCAATACTGTGGGCAATCCCCACAGGAGCAATTTGGGGTGAAGTGTCTCAGGGACACAACGACATGCTGACTGCAGTGGGGTTTGAACCTGTGACCCCCTGATCAGAACACCAACACACAAACCACTGCACCACACGCCACGCTTCTTCCTGTTTATAATTATAAATATCTGGCATGGTGTGACATACAATGAACCTGCATTTATACTATTATTAACTATAGAGACCATTAGATAAATAGTAAAACATTTGTTTTATTCAGCTTGTTTATTATTTAACAATGAATAGAGACAATAAAGCATCAACAGCCATATGCTACACATCTTAAATTATGACCTAATAAGTAAATGCAGGGAGGACCATGAAATAAAAATATCATGTAAAAACTCCCAAAAGTCCCATTCTCTTTCCAGAGGAAAAGTCTGTTTTTGGTAGAGTAGACTTTTCCACTTGTTCCTGCCTCCTGTTCCTGCACACTGACTGCGAGCAAGAAGCTAAAATTAGAACCGAGTCCGGGTTCTCAGACAAGCTGCTGCATTCCTCCAGACATTTATCTAGAAACATGACACTATGTACCAAGAAACACGGTATTTAACTCAGCCACCAGGAGAACATGGTGCTAAAAACAGTTTTAAAACAGAGTCCCAAAAAAGGCAGCACTTTTAAACCAAACACAGCAACAAATATCCCCCAATGCTCCCAGAAAAAACCCCACACTCATATTTGCATTCAAGTCAATTTAAAAGCAGGGTCATTTGATGTTATCAGCGAGGTGGTTACCTTAACAGCATTTCCTCTGATGAACTTCTTGATGGTGGAGAAAATGCCCCTCCCTCCACTGGTAGGAGGGGGAGGATCCTCTTCTACCTCTGAATGCTTCCGCTTGGTACGAGACGGGCGGCTCTCCAGACTGGGGTTCGACTGCTGAGACGCCTTACGCATTCTCAGCCTCATTGTTTGAGCAGTCACATGTAAGGCTGTTTAAAAAAAAAAGAAAAAGAAAGTCAGAAACGGGGGAAAGAAAAAAGGAAACCACAATTACGTTGCAGTCAAGGAAACACAGTTTCTTGGTCTCAACTCTTTGAGCTTCTAGAATTAATATTTCTGTGGGGTGTATCTATCAGTAGTGGTGGAATACTGCTGGATTTTCCTGCTAACATCTGGATGCACTCAAGATCCCATTTCACTTACATCACAGTGGATCACTGCAGCCACAGCTGGCTTTACTTCCATCCGTACAGTAAAAAAAAATACATTGCCCAAGAACACACTACTACCCACACTTAAAATGAAATAGCTACATGGAAGACCTATGTTGAAGTCGAGAAACCAAAATACAGTCAATAGTGGAAGAATTGTGAACATGGACAACGTTGTTTTAAGATTAAATCTATCTAAAAAAAAAAAGGGAATACACTCCTTACTCACTAAAGCTGAGGGATTTATATCGGTCAACGGTGTCTTCAAGTGCATGCCGATGGAAAACTAAAAACAATTCACAGTGAACATGAATTGTCTGTCAGTCAAGCATGGCAGCCTCTTAAGGTTATGTAACAGCAGCTGGCTGAAAATGTGTCTGGACATATCAACAACGTGTCAGCTTCCCTAAACACACAATAGCACTCTCTCAATACATACTGTAAATCTCAAATACTGTAAATGTCCGTTACTACATCTGCTTTACATTTACAAAGGGGTGTATCCATGAACACACCATAATTGTGTGTACTGTGTGCATGCACACATACACATTAACTGCATCAGTAAAGCAGTGATGGTTGAACAATCTAAAAAAAAAAAAAGTTCTTGTTTTAAAAGAGATGCACTGAAAATGCAAACAGTGCATGGTTGATTCAAAACAAACCATTTCATCACCATATTTATTCATTGTGTTTTTATTACATTAAATGATTACACCAGTTATCCTTAATCAGTATTTGTTTAAACTCCTCTTGATCACATCAGCTTTTGTAATTGTTTCATCAAAAGTTCAAATTGTAATTAATCAGACCCTTGTGTCAACAGATTTCTCTGGATGAGTCAATACTGACAAATAGGTATCTGGTAATCTGATCAAATTAAAACAAATAACATCTACACATGTTTACAGAGGTTGATACAGGAAACACTAGAACATTGTGTATTATGCACTGAATGTTACTCTTAGTCTTTTCTCTCCCCTTTCCTGTTCGTACAAATTGCTAATATCAGTATGTACTTAAGTTTTACCTGTATTTGCAAAATAAAAATAACAGGCTTGCTATTTTCAGCCTACTATATGATTACATTTCGCCACGGCTTGCATGCACCAACAACAAGGCTGCTTAAAATCCACCTCTGTAGGATGTCACCCCCCAACGAAGCTCCATGTACACAGCTAGGACGGTACGAGTAAGTGAGCGGGAAATAGGAACATGCCACCGTCACTGTATGAACGAGCTAGCGAGGAGAAACAAACGGGGCCTCTTGTTGGACAACCCGTTACAGAAATTACTGAAAGTGGCTAAACAATTCAGACCAACTTTAACTGGGAAAACAATATTAAAAACACATGTCATTGGTCCAGTTGCCTCATTCATGCACACAACTCAGCGTTTGCAGCAAAGCCTTACGACTATTAAGATTTGCAGCTAATTGAGCAGCTAGCTCGATTAAGCTACACTACCTAAACTAAAGAGTCAGGAGTCATACATGTTCACAATAGACCTTTGTAAACAAACTGTTTAATTTACCATCGCCAGATTGCACAAGTGACATCTACAGGTAATGTGAGATGTTAAAACAGCTCGGCACCATGTAGCGGTTCAACAAGGCGAGCCCAAATAGGCTAACTTACCGTTAGCAAGCCAGTGCGGCATCTTAAATTGTTACAAATAATATTAATACTATAACGAAAGTAAGATACATTAGTCGGCTCGCTTGTGTTTGGTTCGCTGCTGGGGTTGACTCGACTGTCTACTGGAGATATTTACAGGGTCAAGCTTAGATTTATTTGGGAACTCGTCAGACATCATTAATCAAAACAGCTAACTGACATTGTAACCAAATTATCTTCTGAATACCGTCGACGTAATCTTGAGCCAATGCTGCAGTCGTGGGGCGTTATTCATAAATTGTGGTACACAAACATGCCTAACTCAACACCCATTGGAAGACTTTACAAAAATAGGACAAGACAGTGTTGGCTAACTGACGTTAGCACAGCTCAGTTGTGGAATGCCATTGGAGTGCGTTAGCCTCCACGAAGCTAACCAACCCTGACGCTCCGTATTACCTTACTTTCCGTTTGTTTTAACGGATTAAAAGAGTAATGGTTCATATTCTCACATCGTTATTCTTTGATGAATACCATTAATTTAAAAGAAGGAGTCCAAACTGAGATTTTGAGTCCGCCAGGAATATATCAGTTCCGATGTAGGCCGTGTTTTAGCTTAGCTGTGGTTAGCTTAGCACCGCTAGCTTAGCGTTAGCCCTACATAGGCTTTTTGAAAAACTGCTTCGGGCTAACAGATGTACATAGGCAGCGAGGGAAACTATTTATCCTGTTGTTTGCCAACATTACACAAACCACAAGCCAAAAAGACAAATGATCGAAGAAGGCTTAACGTTACCGACTTACTTTAAGTGATCCGCAGTGTCTGGCGATGAGAATTCAACACCGATTAACCATCACAACAGAAGCCGTGTTGTTTTCGTGCTCTCATCCGACCTTTTCTGTACATCTACTTAAGTACCGTCTCCGAAACGACAAATCGTTGTGTTACCAGGCGCCATTTCCCGCCTCTGCTCAGTCTCTCCAAGGCAGATACCCGTATGGGACACAGACACACCCCCTTACCTCTGAAAAACACCAGCCAGTCTGCAGCGAACACTACCACTCGCCTTTTCTTCTCACAGCTTTGATTTCACTGCCCGTATGCATGCTAGTAAATGAATAATGTCAACAATCGATCGGATATTTATGGGTTCTTGCTGAACATATCAACATGTGTTTTTATCAATGAAAAAGGAAAGCGCATTACAGTTATGAACTAAATATTCATGTGCTAAACATCCACCTTTGCGATTAGAAAACAGCTGACCCAAATTACATTTAAAGCCGTATCACCTGAGTAATCCAATCACTACCGATGACAAACTAATTTCTACATCTCAATTGACTAAAGCAATATCACAAGGGAAAATGACACGAAGCATCAACTTTAATAAAATAAAATTACATTCAATGTGCCTTTCCATGAGAAATCACTTTTTTCTGGCTGCACAAACTGTTTTCATGTTCACAAATTTCCCTAAAGGTGAGTAATTAGGTTTTCCTCAGTACAAATGGTAACAGTTGAACTACATTATGTACAAGAGACCTCATGAATGGAAGCATGTGTACAGTATGTCAGTACTATATGTGCTTGTTTAATCTTTGCACACTGGAGGATACTAACAAAGCTCTAAGTATTGCTTAAGCATCAGTATTTTGCTCAGTTTGATTATTATTAAAAAAAACTTTCATATGCATGCAATGGCATCATAAAAAAAACAGAACAAGGATCACTTTCAAGTGTCTGTCACAAAGAAACGTAATTGATTTAATAGGCCTTAAGCAAAGTCCTTGGCATTTGCAATGCATTCCCACTCTACGAAGAAAAACAAGATTTTCCATGTAAAAGTCCCAAAATTATGTTAGAAAGGCAGAATGTCGTATTAGTCTCTTTGATAAACATCTCAGGTGAAGAGTTTGTTTTTTATCAAGCAACATCAACCTGAAAGAAACAGCAAAAACAAACCTTAGAAGTTCAGCAGTGGGCTCTTCCAGATCACTTTGTATGAACTATGGCAGTTATCAAATCACAAACTCAACAGTCAGTGGACAGTATATGATCCCTTCTGCCATAACTTAGAACCATTAGCAAATCACCATCTCCGGACAGTGCCATGATTTTTTTTCTTCGTATTATAGTATGTTATTTAGAATTAATTCATTAGTTGCAATGTCTTTTTATGATAGTCTGTGACATAGAAGATGCATCCTATAAATTCTTAAACATATTGATGTTCAAACCGTTTCCTGAAGAACGTGTAGAAGACTGTCTGAATATTTGTAATGAGTTTCAGCTGAATGATTTCCCATTCAAAGAATGTCAATGGCTTGATGTCTTTTCCCATAATCCACAGCCCGGTCTCCTTGCATGTCTCTATCTTCATCATCTAGGAAAAAAGAAAGCAACACAAGCATTAGAGATGAAATAAACAATACACTTAACGAAGTGCTGAAACCATACTCCATTGTAAAATAAGATGCATAAAGCTAAGTGGATTATCTTAACAATGTCTTCCCTTTCAGTCCAATCACATCAATAGAACACAAACTAATACAGTCAACATCCATAAAATAAATGGTCACATACAATGCACTTGGGTCACAAGTGTCAAGATTTATGTTTTCGTTGTTTAGATGTACTTTATAAAGTGGGTTTGAATTGAAACTCCCATAGAGGAATTGCAACCCATGATTCAGCTGATTTTGTCAGACATTTATCTAAAATAAATATAAATCAGATATAACAAGTAACAAGAATCATAGCCATTAAAGATCAAAATAGTATCCAAATGCAATCTAATTAAATAATACAAATGTAATCTAAAAAAGGCAATCAGAATGTTATGGTAGGAAACAATAACAACAACAAAATAAAGCATGGACATGCATTTCAATGTTTCAAGGAGAACAACACAGAAACATTCACAAACACAGTGAGCTATATTTATCTACTGCTCTAGATGTGGGTCAGATGTGTGGTGGGCACAGACAGGTGGTATAGCTAAAAAGAAGCACAGGCAGGAGAGAAAAATACTAGATGGACATTGAATTGATCTCACAGAACCACAAGTTTCCCTCTACATGGTGCTCAGATTGTACTGGGCTTACACAATAAACAATGTCTGCATACATGGCAGTTTTCTTTTTTACATCGTAATTCTTAAATATCTGGAGTTTATGACTGATTCATGGACCAAACTCAGGGTACTGTGAGCTACTCTAACTGTAGGGACAAATGCATGGGGCGGCAGCAGGAGAGGGGTGGAGGGAGGTAGCAAGGGAGGAATGGTGGACACACATCTGGACAGGCAGTCCGGTCCCCCGGCCTGGCTCACCTTGAACGTCTTCCTCCCCACCATCACCATCCTCTTCCTCATTGTAGGCCAGCTCGGCCTGCTTGTCGGCCTCATACTCACCAACGTTCCCATCATCCCCATTGTAGTCCGCTAGCTTAGAGCCGTGTTGCGGATCTACTGGGGACTCGTTCTCATCAAAGAACCGGCCTGCAGGAGGCAGAGAAGGGCCTCATCAGGAAGGGAGGGAAGCGGCGGCAGTTGTAGGAAGACAGCGAGGAATGGATGAAATATTGCATAATGAATGCATGAAGGAATAAGTGATCGCATGACGAGGATGACAAAGATGAGGAGGTGCATGGACACAAGGTGAAAGATTGTAATTAGAAGACAAGTGTTCCTGAAGAGTGAAGCAGAGTAAATCATGGACTAGAAAGCAGAGTGAGTGGAAACAAATGGGTTTCCCTTTGTAATGAGGGACTGTGTAAAGTCTAGAGAGCACCAAGCACTGATTGAGTTACTGATTGAACCATCTTTACGATGCAATCAATCACATACAATAGCCCTGCTGTAAATCCAATAATGTTTATTTTTGTTGGTACTGTGAGGAAGTGTGGATTCAACTCAAGGTAGCAAGGCACAGTAAGTGTGATTTTTTTATTGAACTGCATTTATAGTGTGCAGATAGAAAAAATATCGATTTGATGCAGCTTCAGATACAGCAGCTGGTTTAAAATGGCCATTTAAACTCTAATGGTTGGAACATGATAATAGTTCTTATAACTTCCAAAACTTGATTCAAATGCTGTATAAATTGCCAAAAGTAGAAAAAGTGATCATTAAATATGGACAAACAAAGAGTGTTTTGCCTTCTGATCTATAATGACACAGACATCAGAGGCAGTTTGTGTTCCTCTCTGATTTCAGATGGCAACTCTGATCACGACAGGACTGGCAGGGACTCGAGATTCTCTGAGCCAGGCACTGTTCGAGCTGCGCCCGTCTAGTGAGCACCAGACACTGCCAAAAAACGAGACATCTGGTGGGTGCCGCTGTTCATTTGTCATAATAGGATGCAAGTATAATGAAATCAGAGGCGGAAGATTAGAAGAAAAATAAAATGAACGCGTGAACTGAATGCAGTCAGTGAGCAGCAGTACAGCAGAGGTACAGAAGGTGAGGTGTAAGGGAGGTGAAAGCATAGAGCATATGAAAACCGAGGAAGAGGAGGAGGAGGGAGAGAAGGCAGCAGAGCAGAGCAGAAGCCAGGCAGCAGGAAAGGATCATCTCGGAGCCAGGTGTTTGTGATTTGTCTCCTCTCCTCTGCCACTGAGCCCTCTCTCCTCCCTGACAGAGCTCCTAGCCTTTCTCAGACATGACATGACTTACAACTGACTTTCATGAAAATCTGTTATGTAGAAGTGGGGGTGGAACCAGTTAGTGATGGGCATAATTCACACAGACAGCATGACTCAAAGTTGTATTTCACCCTCTGCGTTGGCACACATCACAGAGAGCAGGGAGGCAGCAGCTAAGCACAAAGGCATAGCTAACAGAAATGTACAGTTCCTTGTGTATTGCATTTCTCCCATACCTTTAAAATAAATTAAAACTTCTCTCCAACCCCGAATTCCCTTGCAAATGATTTATCTTTTTGAAAGTGTGGAGGAGGAACTCACTTTGGCGGTGGCGCACCGGCTCTGCTGGAACCTGGCCTTTGGCGTGGTGAGGCTGGAGGGGGTTGGGCACCTGTACTGGGTTAGGAGGCAGAGGGATCCCCTTCAAGTGTTCGCTGTCACCTTTGACATTATCAGGAGCTGACAATAGGAAACACGGTTAGGATTTGCTGTTGTAAACCACCTCCTTATATGCTTTAACTAAATCTGAGCTACAGCACAGCTAGTTTCCCCCAATAGAGGGCAAACTATTGCCTTTTTAATAACCTGTCATTCATAAAACACAATGTAGCAAAACTACTCTATTTGTGTTCTTTAATATGGCAACTGAATTTTAAACAAAAGACTGGGAAGAATCTATAAAAATGTACAAAGATAAAACCCGGATCTCGGTATTGGCAGGTACTCATATTGAATGACTCAGATCGGGGTCATGGGTAAAAAATGACATCTGTAATTTAAACCAATGATATAGATGTGACGCATTCTGTACCATGTACTTGTCTTTGCTGTTCTCCTAGTTCGTCTGCCTTGATGACGGCCTTGTTGTCCTCTTCAAACACTATAGGTTTGTCTGCCTGTTTGATGACACTGGGAATTTCAATCACTGCTCGAGCCTCCACTCGGTCCTGCTGCAGCCCGGGCTGATCCAGAGACAGGCCCTGGCCCCCGGGGCCATCAGCTGCCCCGACTCCAGGTCCCGCACCAGCTCCCACCACCATATCAGGGGCCTCATCGTGCTTCTGAGTGATGGCTGGCTTCTTCAAGGCTGTGGATCAATTGGGAGACAAAGTGTGAATCAAATATACTGAAGATACCACACTTAGTGTCATACAATGGAGTGGACCCAGTTTTTGTTTCAATTTGACATTTTTCTTACCTGTACATTACTTTTTAATTTGCAATGTAATTTGCTGATTCTTTCACATATTTATTTGGAATAGCTTACCTGACGAATTCAGGATTAGAAAATTCACTGCCCTTAATTTACTTTGAATGTTTTAAATTTTTGGAATTATGTTTGTGTTAAGTTATGTTATGTTATATTAATGCGCACAATTCTCCTTTATTTTACCTTTATATGGTTTATTATTAGAATAACTAAAAACATAAACAATAATCTTAATTTATATTTGACTGCCTTAAAAAAATGTCCCCTTAAAAGAATGCTTACCAAATTGCACATCGTCGATCTTTCCCACCTCACTGTCTTCAATACCAGGCATACCAGCATCACTGCCAGGCTTACTCATCTCTTCTAGAGCACAGGGAATGGAACTTCAGTTATTCCTCATTAAATAGTTGCATAAAAAAAGGGTTGCCAACCACAGGAAACAAACAGAGTGTGGGTATGATATCAACAAAATCTTTGAAAGAATTATAAGCAATTGGTATCAAATACTACATTTATCTTGTAAGTGCAAAGGAATAAAAGGAAAATCAATAAACACAGTTTAAGCTTTGGTTGACACATCACTTCCATTGTACCTATTAAAACTGGACTGTCATGCCGGTGAGTGGCCACTGTATGGCGCTCTCCAGCCATCTCCTCCCCGGGTGCTCCATCTGTGTGTCTTCCTGCCCCTGCACCCTTTTGGCCGTCCATTACACTCTGAATAATTAAATAAGGGAGCTTTAGATTTTTGTACAGTTAGATAATATAAATGCTTCAGTGCTGAAGAGCAGAGGGCCACAGCCTTCCACCATTAACTACAGTCATTCCAAAATGTCCCTTTCTTGATTGCTGATGTTTTATAAATACTAACCTGTCTAAGCTTGGATGTTTGTTCTTCCAGGGTCTTTTTTGTTTCTTCATTCTCTTCTTTCAGTTGTGCAATCTGACGCCCACACTGTAAACTAGCAAACAAATATTCATCGTTAGTTTTACACACATACTTTCACCAAACTATGAAAGTGATGTGTGCAAATAGCAGGGAAACACGTTTTTTCAAATGTGAGCAGAAATATATTTTCGAAATACATTTTTACATCCTTATGACACCCAATGTATAGTGTAGATCTGCCTCACAGAAACACAAGTACAGTAAATAGTCAATTAAGATAACCAATTTATTATTATTATCAGCAAACTACATTGAATATTTCAACCAAAAACCAGCGACTTGTCATAAAAGTGGATAATAATAATAATAATAATAATAATAATAAGCACAAATTCAAGTGCTGTAGATATGTCAAAGGTTTTTTTACAAGTGAAAAACTGTGATTGTCAAAGTGAAAAAACACCCAAGGCAATCATTAAGGATGACAGGAAGTTGTAAAGATTTAACATACCTCTCATACTCCAGTTTCCTTTCCAAGGTAGTGCTATTTTTCTTCACTTCTCTGAGCTGCTCCTCCTGTTTAATGAACTCCTGCTTCAGCTCATTTAGCTGCTCTGTTTGAAGTCACACAAATACATTATTTTAGAGTGTTAAATAAAATATGTTTTCTGAAGACACAGATTTGGCATTGGATAGTGCCCTCTGCTGGTCAGATAGAGCTACATTCTTACCTTTCTGCCTTTGTATTTCTGTCATTTGGGCTGTGACATCACTCTGCACCTTAATCTGTCAGAAGAGAGGAAATGTGTTCAGAAGTCTAATCACCTAAAGGAGGGCTTCATAAACACTATTGCACCCTAAACTGGTAGAACAAAAGCTTAAAAGGAGGTACCTGCTAAGCCATAGACGACTAAATGGTTCAACAGGTTCTATAATGATTAGACTATGCAGTAAGTAACGCAGGAGAAAACAAAGAGGAACAGGTTTGTCTTGTTCATCTGTGTAACAAGACCTCACAGCACAAACAGATGGCACCACTGTGACAAGCAGTTACTGCTACAAGGCAATGTGCTTTTGTTTATCAAAACCAGGATGGGGTATTAGACTGTAATTAAAATCCCGGGCGCCAATGTCATGTTAAGAAATACTTAGTAGAAAGCAGCACAGACATTGGTTGCACAAACTGGTTTGTGACCCTTTTTACTTGCTTCACTTACACTGAGAGAACAGGAACTAGAAACCCTGGTTCACTGTAATAAAAGCCAATACACTTGTCTCACAAAGGCACCTTAAAAAGGAGTAGCTTTACTCTTCAAGTTCTCATTGTACTTGTATAATGATAATAAATGCTTCTAATCTAATCTAATACACGGCAGTGTATAAAGGCAAACAGTACAAGGGTCAAGGAGGAACACTTGGACCTAAAGTCAAACACGAACTCAATCTTTGAGTATCAAACTATACCGGTAGGTTTGAAAAAGTTTTAGTTTGCCTTTGAAAAACTCAAAACCTGTGGTGATCTTGAATAATGGCCCCACTTTTAAAGTATCAAAAGTCCACCAAATATTGCAGAATTTGTGATCTTAAAATAATTATTGTTCTGTCAAAAATACAGATTAACTTTGATGAGCATAAAGAGAGGAATCACCACAGAAAAGCAGTACATTCAGTCATATTAAGTTATAATGCAGAAACAGAAGGCAATAAGGAAAGAGCTGCCAGCAAATACAGCATGAAGGTCAAGAGATGTTAAGACTAAAGCTTTCGTCTGGCACTTCCTAAAAAGTCCTCAACAGCTTCCTGTACAGATAGACAACATGACCAGAATCTTTACAGACTGTATACACTAAAGGGTGGGCATTATTCATTCCTGTATTTCCTGCATTAATCCCATGGGCACGAGGCTGTATTTGCTGTACTGTGTAGAGGCCATTCAAGACTCAACTGTCCCTGTTTTCTCTGCATTGCAGGCCTCTCACTGTATGCAATGAGGATGTGTTGAAACAGGGTTAGACTGTTGACAAAAGAAAGGAGTGGAACAACTGCAACTCAAACCCTACCCTTATCTTGATTACAGGAACATGGAACCGGATACTAAAGTTACTAACAAGAACCGAGGGAGCATAGGCTCCTCTTTATTCCACACGTCACCATCTTTACTCGCCTCGACAACAGCACTGTCTGACTACATTTCTGTTAATCTCTTACACAAACAGTGCAACAGTGTCAAAACATTTAGCTGCCAAGAGGGGTTTGGTGTCACAAATGATGAATACACATTGGGAAAAGAAACATTCAGGGTCAGTAAAAGATGTCAGTTTGAAGATGATTATACAGTGCCACATAACAAGAAGGATAACTGTTACAGGGCCGTTGTTTTGCGACGATTTGTTTTGGCAACAGAACATGGGAGTAGTTTCACAAACATTGTGTGACGGTTGGCAGGAGAAACCATTCAGAATCAAAACTTTCCCCATCAGACTGACAAATTATTCTTTTTGATTTATTCATCCAAAAATACATTAATACTAATGGCCAAGTTCACTATAAAAAACACAGGCTGGTTTTATTTTGCTGTGCATGTACAACCATTATGTATGCTTGTGTCCCATTATAAGCAGCATCACTCAGAAAGTAATTAACTCCACTCTAAAAGACAGGAGGAATCTGATTATATGTGCTCAAGGACAGCTTGTCAGCAAAACAACTAATTGCTGCCTTCCTCAAACCACATACTCCGGCAGAGAACCTTGCAAATACACAAGCATTTATTGAGTTTACACATCACTCTTTATCAATGGGTTGCCATACACTTGTCTATTAGGATCCAACCTTTTTCACAATGAGTTTCTTCTCAAAATGTCTAAATTCTCCTGCTTTATGTCTACTGGATGAGGTATGACTATGACTCTACGCCACAAACAGGATTACCATAGGTTAAACAAATGTATGCTTGTCATGAGAAATAAGCATGTCAGACTTAATGAAAATTACAGGACCCCCCCCTACCCCTCCATCTGTGCTCTAATTGTCTCCCAGGGCAACTGGACACACACTGATGTTCAGAGGGTGCCGGGACACAAAACAGTGAATTGCTGGCTGGTCCACTAAACGGGGCAAAAGGTGGGAATAGCCTTGTGGAGCAAACAAGTGTGCGAAACGTAGATACTATACAAATGGCTGAGAGGCAGTGAAACAACACCATTACACCTTTTCTTCAAATCTAAATGGGATAGATTTCCAAACACTTGAGAGAGATATGAGTTGTTGGTTTCTAAGGAAGGAGACATTTATGTAATATCTGAAACTTGGTACCATAGACTAATAGAGACACATTATTGCTTTCTTTAAAATGACTCCATCGCCATGCCTCTTTAGAGTAATTAAAATGATCGTCATCCATCATCAAATACAGACGTTTTCATTTACATGCTGCATCTGATAGAGATGGAAGATCACAGAAATATAGTTTACCCCTTAATAAGATTTAGGTTATTGTAATGTTGTGATGTGGATTGAAATATAAACGTTTCCTTATTGCCTAACAGTTATGTGTTCTTTATTTACTGACTAGCTTAGTGTAATGAACAATAGCGCTGCTGTGTTTTTGCAACCCTATTAATGTTTAATCTAAGAAAGTATTACTTCACCCCTAAATTAAATATTGCAAAACAGCAGTAGCAGTGGTATAATGTAGCCAAGTACAATTACAGTTTGGCCATGACCTTAGTTTATTTAAGTATTGTATGTTGTATACCATGTTATACTTCTACTCCAATACTTAATTATAGGATACAAGTACTTCTTCCACCACTGTTTCGACCAGTTATGCCCAAAATATAGACATACATTGATGTATGTCTATACTTGAGAATGATTAGTCAGAAGGCTTATGCCAGTCAGTGAGAGCTTTGGTTACTTGTTTCCACGTGAAGCACAACGTGCATCCTCTGATCATTTCTTATGCTGCTAGATTCTATTGAATATGGATTAAATGAATCCGGGGTTGGGATCAGACAATGCTACTATACCTTTTCATCAGTGCACTTTTTAATGAGAGTCTCCCGGGCCTGCAGCTTGCCCTCCAGGACGCTGTAGTCCACCTCCTTCTGGTCGATCTGCTTCCTGTGCGTCTCCACCTGCACCATCAGCTCCGAGTTGCGCTTCTCCAGCCGGCTCCGCGCCGCGTCCGTGCGCTTCACCTGCGTCTGCACCTCCAGCAGCTCGTCCAGCAAGTGGCCGTGCTTGTTGGACACTGTCCAGTAGTTGAAAGACAGTATGGCGATGATCACCATCAAGAAGATGAGGATGAAGGACGGGAGGCGGCCTCCCCGTCGGTTTGCACCAAACCCAACCATTTCAAAAACAAAGTGTAACGATACTTCAGCCAGCAGACTCAGTGAGAGTAGTCTGTAAAACACATCCGTCTACGTGACATGCCGTGCTTATGCGGCAACCGCTCGGAAAAGCAAACACTATACAGACACAGAGTCATGAAGGATCAATACTTTTCACATATCTACTGTTTTTTTACTCTCCTTCCTCCTTCTGCAAACACGCATCTTCTCTGTTAAGGGTCCAATGTCAGTGGGGAAGATGAAATACGCCCGCAGGGACGTGGCCTAGCTCAGCTGGCTCCGTTCAACACAGCAGACGACACTAGACGTGGACACTCGGCACCGTGGCAGTGAGGAGAGCAAACACTAATCAAACAGCTAGCTGGGTTAGCTGAAGCTCATCATTTTACGCTGCCCACTTGTAAACTGTAGGATGCATACGCAGAGGGTTGGAGTTCCTTTAATCACAGAATCGCCGTCAAATAGGACCGGTGATGATTGTCGGTACCGATATGACGTTAACGTTAGCTCCTATTGACGTTAACGCTGCTAACCGCTTTACACTAGCTAGCAACAACGGTTGATGCGAAAAAAACATTAATTAGCGCCTGTCTCACACAAAAGTGTCGTCTCTTCTTGCGGATGACGGGCGTAATCCTCAATATATATTTAGCCAAACCCTGACAATCACTAAGGACACAGGCTTTGTATCAGACTCTCCACCTTTCGCTGCCTACCAAACATGATTTATGCGCTGTGTGAAGCTAGCTGCCATCCACCTGCGCAATTTCCGGTTTATGCTACTAAATACATTTCAAAATAAATGTCCATGTCACTGTAGCAGCACAAAGGACAAGTGGCCAAATTGGTCTGTTGATAGTAAAGCTTTTGTCTTTGACATATGATCCAGTTTTTACACCGCAGCCTTAATGTGTACACTTTATTTTAAAACAAACTATTAACTTGAACCTGTGTTGTCTAAACAAAGGACTTTTCTGACAGAAAGGGCTTCTAAATTCTTTAGTTTAGTAGAGGTGGCTAAAGACCGGATGCACATGGCTGTCTGAAAGAACACCTTACAGTTATAATGACATTAGGGTCCAGATTTGTGATTAGCAAGTATTGCGTTTCAGTCTAGAAAACAAAATGTTTTTTTTTTTATCATTGTCTGCTTAAAATAAATGGGCCATTGCACATACTATACCAGTTGATATTGGCTGAAAAAACTAAGCGTGTAAACAATTCCCTCCTGTTAACAAATAAGTAATAACTAAATGTGGTTTCTCTTTGAGTGGCATTAAAAAGCATTATGCATTGATTACCTGGAATATTCAGGTGTGCCAATGCTATGTGATTTTAAACCGGACTATCTAGATTTTCTCCACGCCTCCTTGAAATGTTGCCAAACTTAATATTGTATCGTCACTTGGTCTATTTGCAATGAGAATTGCTACTGTATTGGTTGCATTGCAAATATAGGTATTTCTGCAATCACTACAGAACAAAACACCTATTTGCTTCACCACATTGATATTTGTGGAAATGATAATTGTTTGGTTCTTTGTTTGTATTACTTTAGTCAGTTCTGGTAGATGAAATCAGATGTTCAATAATTCTGACAAATACAGTCTGACAAACAGAATCCAACAGATAAAAAAGGTTAATTGAAATAAGAACAAAAACCACAAGATACAAACTCATATTTTATTGTAACACTGATAAGAACACAATGAGGTAAGTTAAATAATCCACAATCTGTGATGTTTTTTTAACCAGCTGCACCACACATATTTACCACCCTATCAGTAACAGTTCCACAAAGCCTGCAAATAAATGGCTAGAAATGCCCAGTCCATTCAGTTCACAGTTTATTACAAACATATTTATTTCTGTTTCTTATGAGGACAAGAGGAATACTGAAAACACAATCTCCCTTTTCTTTGAGTCACAGATACAAACTTTCCAGCTGTGTGTTTGCTTTTGAAACTCTTTTTGAGATGAAACTCTGTAGAAAAGATCCCCTGAGGGAGAAACATTCTTTTGTTTTTCTGATGAGAAAGAAGCCACTACAGATACTGGCCGGCTCAGTCTGAGTTTGCTACCGTTTCTGCTGATGACTTGGCACGGTCTCACAGGGCACTAGGAGATACAGTATGAGACCATTTCAGTTTGCCTGCGAACACACAAGAAAATAAATGATCTTTCACTTCAGGAAGAGTTGTTCATTACTCTACAGATGTCGGTTGCACAGCAAAGCGTGGCTGCAACACCAGCATTCGGAAATGCCCTCAGAGTTTTGATCGTCCTTGTTCGGAGAGTGGTCAGAGAATAGTTTCTTTGCACTCAAGGCTTTGTTCAGAGCAGTCCAGTGGATTGGTGGAGGCGCTGGTTGTTTGTGGGAGATGTTTAGGACGGCGCATCGAAGGGGACGAACTCAAAGCACCACAGCTCTGCAGGTGAAGATCCTCGTGACCACGCTTCCTGGGACTGCCATTGATGCGCTGGGCCATCACCTGTGCAACAACACATAGTCAAGAAATAAAGATAGTAACACATTGTCATTTGTCTATTTTCTAACAGTTACAGTTTAGATGTGGGCAATAATCCATCTAACATGTTCATTTTTGTGGCATGTAATCAAGCAATACCATCTGAAAGGGCTGCTAATCTGTTAGTTATACTGCTAACAAATAAAAAACTATTAACAGGCCCACAAGCTGCTGTCATGCTGTCTAAATCAGTTACCTGATCTATGACGTTGGCACTATAAATGGCCTCCTCCATGTGTTTTTCATCCGACTTGATGACACACTTGATGTTGTTGACAACCTGCTGGACTTCAGGAGGTAGACTGCAGCTTGAGTGCTCCAGGAATTTGGCCACCAGTACTTTGGTGTCTTTGTACATCTTAAAGTCAGCCAGGGAGTGTGGACGATCGTGGGAGGAGTGTGTGTGAATGCCGCGGGGTTTAAGGGGGAAGTCAACTTTCTTGCCCTCCTTTTGCTGCTTCCTCACGCTTGTGTGACTGGGTTTAGCTCCAACTACGCCTGTTGTAACGTCCGTTGGCTCTGTTGATAAAACAGGAAGGAAAAAAAACATGAAATCAATTAAAAGCAAGGTCAATGCCAGTGGATTAAGTGCTTTGGGTGAAGTGAAATCACAGTTGTCTAATTCATTGACGTGACACATTTTCATTATCAGCTGAATTATAATTGGTTCAGGATCTTATTCGGTTTTCAGCCGTGCAATAATGCATTTTTTAGATAATCCAATAATAGGGTTTAAGTAGTTTAATTAAGAAATAACTAATACTTCAGCTTATCTAAAAAAAAAAACTAAAGATCCCCAAAGTTGGTTTCCAAATGAGGATAACTTACATGCGTTTTAATAAAGTTTGTTAAATTAGATCTTCACACAGCCAGATATTGCCAAATATTTTATAAAAAAGGGTGTGAATGCTGTTTAGTAGCAGGTGTCCCACCATCACACAAAGCCACAGTTTTTTTCTATGATGGTACCTTGCTCTGGTGGTGTGTGAGTTAAATCTTCAGCTTCAGGGTTATTTGCAGAGATGCAAACAGTGTTTTCACCTGTAGAGGGAGACAAAACACTTAGTGTGGACACATCAAAGCAGGCATGCTGTTGGTGGTTACAGATTCCACTATTGCTTGTTAACAATGAGAGGCTGCCACATGTGGGGCTGCCACTAATGACTAATTCAATAATCAATAAACATGCCAATTTGTTTCCTGCTTGATTAATACATTGTTTAGTCTATAAAATGTCAAGCTTTCAGATTCCAAGATAATGACTCTTCAAGTTTCAAAAACTCAGTGATTGTTAGTTTAAAGTGATGCAATATGCAGCAAATGCTCACATTGGAGAATTTGAAACCGAATGATGTTTTCCTAAAAAATGACTCATACATGATAGATTACATGACTAATCACTTAAGCTCTTAAGAGCCGATTATTCTTATTATATTGAAGTGGAGTATTTAATCAGCAGTATAATTGTACAATTCTTGCCAAACTCACTTCCTGTTGTAGAGGAGCAGGAGATGGGGTCACTTGTGGAGCGGACTATGCGTGCCAGTTTTCGGTACCGCCTGGCTGCTCGGAGCCCCCGGGGCCTGTCTGAGGGTGAGGAGCCACTTTGGGCTGAGGTAGAGGGGGGCTGGGATGTGGAGGATGACCAAACACTGAAACACAGCCTGTGGCTGCGTGGCCTGCTGGGAGGGGAGGGGGAAAGAGAAGGAGCCATAGGACTGATGGCTGAAGTTCCCCCAGAGGAGGCCACAGAGATTGGGGAGCAAGGCTGCGGCGGCTGTGGGAGAGTGACGGGGAGTGTGAGCTTCCGGCTCATCATTCGGGCCTTAATGAGGGAGTGTGTTGACGCTTTCGGTGGCTCCTCTGGTAAATATTTGGCTGATGCAAGCTCGTCGCATATGTGCATTGCAGACCGGAGTTCCTCACAAGGATGTGTGTTTTCCTCCTGGTCTAGATTGCTATAGTTTTCCGATGACCAGTCTGGGGAGCGCTCCAGAGAATGGGTGTGTGATGACTCACTGTATCCTGTATCACTGGGCCGAGCGTCATTGTTAGACAGCCCACGATGGTCACGTGTACAAAGTTCCAGGCTGGTGCAGCTTCCCTCCATAGGGGCAGTGTGGATCATGCCATAGGGAGAGGAGTCAGAGCCCTGGACCTCCAGGGAGCACAAGTCCTCTGAGGAGCAAGTCTGGTCCGGATCCGCCACCTCGGACACCATCAGTGATGCACTGTCCACCGAGGCTGAGGATGAGGGGAAAGTTATTATCAGCATAGCTACCAATAAACAGAGACACTTGAAGATCCTCTACAAAATTAAACCGTCTTTACCCTGAGTGCTGAATCCTGCAGTGGTGTTTCTCTCACACAGACTGGATTCAGTGGCCTGCTGCTCTATGCTAATGGTGAGCTGTGAAGAGGAAGTTATTAATAGACATGGACCATATCACAGCAAAGTTTGCATCAGAATTAATTTGAACAGATAATGGAAATGCAGGATATTTTGTATGAACAGTATTCAATAAAAGCAGCTGTGTGTAGAGCCTTCACAACCAGAGTTGGTCTGTAGAGGGCCCTATAGGTCCACAACAGACTAACAGAAAAAGACTTTGTAGGAAAGTAATGTCTCATGCAGAGTTAAATAAGGAGCTTTAATTGGATTTGCTAATGTGCTTTTAAAGGTACAGTGTAATACGTTTACACAACTGCATAAGGGGCCTCATATCATCAGCTAAATGTGCCTATCAAACACTGCCAACTCCCACTAGTTACCGATCAAGAAACCTTTTTATGTGAAGATCACTGTCAAATAAGCAAACCATGAATTTAACATGTATAAGGGATTGAAAGCTTGCGGCGTTAAATGTTGTTGATAATATAATGGAAGATTTTTCCTGCATGTTAGAAAAGTTATTTTTACTTTTACAATGACATGCTGAGACGCAATAGCCTGTAAAATGCTATGATCAGTGTAACGCGACAGACAAAAGAGACTGCATCAGTAAATCTGAAACAGAAGATAAATATTCAGAATAAATTGGCTGATTTTGTGCGATAATAACTAGACTGTTCAAAATGCGGATGCAAGATGAACAACGCAGTAATGCTATTATGACACAAGTAAATAAAACACCAAGCATTTAGCGATGAACATCTCATCAACATCTAAATGGTTTGAATTTTTACCAAACTACTTTATTCTTATGCAATTCACTCATGATTATCTACTTATAAAACTATTCTAATGAAAAGTGTGACTCATTCTCCCTAGATACGCTCTCCTGACCTTTCCTCTAGCACCATTTTAATGTTGACCTTTAAGGTTATGAGTGAAGTGCAATAACTTGAATGCAAAACTAATCACATTAATACCAGCCTCAGCTTTGAAATATGTTCACCACTAATTGACAAAAGTTATAATGCTAACACGGTGAACTAAGATGGTAAACTCTAAGCCCGCCAAACATCAGCATTTTAGCATCCTCATGTGAGCTCTTATTATTATTGTGCCAAAGAAGTAAGCTGAGCTATGGATTGGCCTGCTCTGTTTGGAAACAAAGACATATTTTCATGCGCCTCATTATCCATACAGAACGTATTTAAGACAGTGTTGTTTGTTGATGTTCTCACCTGGCTGGCAGGGGTCTGCCCCACCACAGACTCATATGGAGGAGGCAGGTCTGTTGGGTACAGGGTCCCTGGGCTGTTGATGGGCACCCCATAAATGGCACTGAAGGGAGAATGGGGGAAATCCAAATGCAGGCCTCTGTGAAGGACACAACATCAGAGTTTCAATCAAACAAAATCAGAAAAAATCAGTTAAAATACAAAAATATATCAACAAACAGGGTGAAAAGAGTGACGAGAGTCACACAATCCAGAGTGTTTCAGAAAGTAATACAATTATTAGGGGAGAAAGGATGTATCCTCTTGTTGCCAACACTCCAATATAGCTGATATACTCAATATGGGTATAGTATTATTTAATGTGCACCACCAATGTCCCCAGTGATGCCAATTAAGAATAGGCAGCCATGCGTGCAGTCATATCTTTTAATTACAACCCCATTCTGCTCTAAAGTGGCAGAGCATGAAATAAAACCTGCAAGTTTCCACCAATCATGCGAGGCATGATGATGTCATGACACTTCCCCGGCCCGGGGCAGGGACACCATAAATGCTTCTTCTGCCTTGTTTATATTTATGGCATAATTGACAAGCAGATGTGGCTTCTTGCCAAATGGCTACAACATCAGCCTTCTCTATGGCATAAAATTAAGGTAGTAATGAAGGAGGGGGAAGACCAATCTTTCACAACAGCTGAGATTCAGGGATGTCTCAGCTGCTTAGTGTAAGGAAATGCTCTGAGCTGACCATGGATGTTAACACCAGAAGTGATGATACAGACACATGCCACTGCTGCTTAATATGATGGGTTTGGATGCAAATGTTGCCCAGGGCACGTATATATTCTCCAGAATCAAGGAGGGTCTACATGAAGTAGAAATGTCAGTTTTTAACCTGACAAATAGCTTACAGTTACTGTCCTAAACCAGACAGATATAATCTTGTCTTTATAGTAAACGTAACATCTTGTTACCAAAGGTCTCTCAAGTTTCGGACTTTTTCTTCTAATATTATTTGCAATTATTGCTGCATCTCCTTCAACACTTTTACAACACATAAAGACCCTCAGTATCTGATTCATTCAGATGTCTGTGGAGGGGCAGGTAGGAAAGTACAATAACAGACTCAAAACAATATGTATCATAGTCAAATATATCAATATCAAAAATACCGATGTAGTGCATTTTCGGAAAATTGTAAGCTTTAAGATTGTAAGCCTGACAATCAGTAACCACTCATTCCTATTGCTGATATAGTTTCAATACATGTTGCAGAACTCAAATATTTCTCCATAGCAACACAATTGTGCAATTGTAAATGAATATCTTAAAATCTTTTTAATAAAACTTAAATCCGATAAACACTGCCCACTGTTTTATATTATATAGCCTTTATTCCCATTTGATTTGCTGCCCTCTCGGATGTGCTTTATGTCGCCTTTTGCACAAAATGTATTTAATCCCACTGAAATCAGTAACATATACTTACAGCAGTTAACCTGTAGTATTTCTTTTGTAGCAAATATACTGACTTTCTGGATTGCCCGGCACTATTTTATAGGAAGTCATTTATATAAACCATGGTTGACAATATAGCCAGCATATCTTTTTGTTAGCAAATTAAAATGTTATTGGTGTTGCCTGAAAGCATCCACAAATCCCAGAAGATACATTGGCTCCAGAGTTTGGGGAGCACTGAGCACTTAGTGTTAGCACTGGGAGAAGATGTGATGCTGATATTGTTATTCTGCCTCTCACCTCTGTCCATCCATGGAGGGGGTGCAGGTGTACTCTGGCGGGTAGTATGGTGGTGGAGGAATGGGAGCAATGAACTCATCAAAGTCCAGTGTTTGGTGGAGGATGGTTCCATGGGGTGTCATACAGTCAGCATTAAGGGCCCGCGCTCTGTGCGGCATAAACTGGAAGACAGCATAAAAGGACCAATGTCAGGCATTTATTACACAAGGCACTGAGATCTTAGTTGTGCATTCATTATTTTAGACCAGAACTGTTCCAGGGAGGCATGACTGTGCAAAGGTGTTTTTTGTCTCTACTGTTCTCTGTGCTTGTCGGTCACTTAACAAGCTTCACTGCAGTAACTGCTGGTCAAGTGCCTTGCTCAGAGACACCTCAACAGCAATCTGGAAGCGCTGCTCATTTACTTTCCTCAGTCAGATGTTTTTTCAACTAACAGCCAGCCAGCGTTGCTAATCTCCAGGCTGCCACTGCTGCTATTGACTCGGTTACATTTACTGAGCTAAATAAATGTTAACACCTCTTGTGTTTAATGGGGAAATAAGGCCTCTCTTGGAAACTCTGTGAGATTGTTTGAGATAGGACAATATGTTTGTCCTTTGTCTTTTAGTTTTTTACTGTTTCTAAAGCTTATTTTAATCTTCTGCTCTTTTTTATGATCCTGTTTATGTGATCCTGTCTTTTTGAATTGCCTTGTGTTTCTTTTACATCTGTTCCCTTATTTCCCAATGTCTTATGTGAAGCATTTTGATTTGTGCTGATATTAAAAGCTGCTACTCAAATCAATTTGCCTTGACTTTTCTCTCTGTGAATCATTAGTTAGATGACACTATTTCCAGCAACTTCATATTTTAGAAGTTCTCTTTGTGGTTTGCATGTGTGCATTCACGTGTTTCTATAACATACTGTAATTTGATACCTTCAGACATGTAAAGTCTGCAAGACATGCAGCTAAAAACGAGCATAAACATCAAAAACTGCCCCCAATTAATTGAACATACAGGTCATTAATTAATTATTATTAATTCACACCAAAACAAATTAGATCTCCACAGGTCTAGACTGGTTTCTCTGGGAACAACGTGACACCTCTTTCATCATTTCAAATTGTGCCACTGATGCAGATACCAATTGGGAATTAAGTCCTTATGTCAATGTGGGAAGATGTCTCAGTACCATTGTAATTGCTAGTCATTTAAAAAAGCTTCAGATACATTTATTTTTCAATATTTCTCTTCTTAAATAGTCACAGTTTTAAAAGAAATAATCTTATTTCTATGTTCCTGTCTGTGGGATCAAAAAATGTATTCTGCAGTTATCCCTGTTATCACTGCATTAACTGATTGTGTTTGCAAGCATAAGGATCTTTGTTGAACTGGGACTGGCATGGAGATGAAAATAATGTAATGTACTTTATATTCTGAGTTAAACTTCATTTATTGGACTAGCTATTACAGAGCTGAGATCCCTGCTTATTTCCTGCTACATTAACCTTTTGTCAAGCACCACTTTTAATATCCAGACTAATTTCAGGATACACTTAATTCACAGCAGAGATCATAAAATGTGTATAAGGCTCTTGCATCAAGGATTTCTGCAAAGCTTTTTCATACGCGGTATCGAGTTGGCAGTGTTGCTTTACCTTTCCAGTTGCTGATGGGTTTAGAGAGGCATTCAAATAACTATTGTTGTGAGAAACAAAAGGGAGATTGGCTATGCTTATTTCCCTCATGATTGAAGGCATTTAGCTTTTGGTCATAATTGAATTGTTCCACCTAAAATAAGAAACAATGGTCATATTGAGGAGAGTGTACCTTAGAGGAGAAACCCAGTGGGATGTTTTTGGAAAACTGAGAGAAGTCCTTCAGCAATCGACCTTCACTGCACGTGTTTACATTAACTTGCCAAGCAGTACATTTCAACCACAAACATAATCCTCCGCTATCTTAAAACCGATAGCGGCATGGTGGTCATCAAAAACAAAATAAAAGGTAGCTAATGTTGTTGTCTGCATTTCCATAACACTCACCATCTGCAGCACATCAGTGGAGACCATCTGCATACAGCACATGGCAGTGGCTAGAGCACACACAATGGTGGAGATGACGTTCAGGGCACACACACTGAACAGCAGCTCCTAAAGGAGAGAGGGGGGGAGAGGAGGAGACTGTTAGAGGAACAAAGGAGAGGAGGAGTGTGACAAATAAGAGGAATGACAAAAGGTGCAGGGGAGAAGGTGGGGAGGGGAAGATAAGAATGTCATAGGAACCAAAAATAGGTTAATGTGGAACAAAAGAAGAAGACACAGATAAGACTGAAGGTGACAGAAACAGTGTTTAAATCACCAGTAGGTAACCCAGTTTAGAAAAGCATAGCAGGGTGGCACTGCAGTATGAAAACACTTTTACAAACATCTGTTTTAGACACAACACAGAACCAATAAGAGTAATCTGCATTGTTAACATTTCTTGAATAACATTTAAAAAGGTTAAATACTGATACAAATAATGATTGTTTTTTGCTTACATGAAGAGCTTGCAAACAAATTCAACAAGAGGGAAAAGAACCTCATAACGTCCAAGGTTAAGCATGAGTGTGCACCAAAGACCGCATTATACTGTGAAGGTGTACACATTCACACTCTGACAATGCAGAGAACAGCAAGGGGACAAACCAGTATTGAATCTGTCAGCAAAAATAAAAGTGCATGCTGCTGAAATACTAGCTAAGCACACTGAATCAGAGAAAATACTCAAGACTGCAGTCCCATTAGCCTGCGCTTTGTGCTATTCTTCTAAAAAGGTACCGATGATCTTAAAATAACTCAAATTTTAAACCATTTAGAGTTTTGTACATTCACTTGAATTAACCTTTTATAACTCTACTGTATGGATTATTTCCTGAAAAAGAAACAGTAATAGCACATGCATGGTAATTGGCTCTGGGAATAGCAACTGTCTAGCTCATTGGTCATGTTGAGAGGAGAGCGGATGATAGCAGCTCAGATCTGCAGTCCTCTTGGCTGTTTCGATACAATCCCAACCTAACGTTTTTAATAGGTTTCTTAATATAGTTGACATCTGTCACAGTAAAACTACTTACACAATTACTGTGGTAATGATTTATCGGGTGGAGTATTATTAACAAATATTTTCAAATAAGGCTGTCAAAAGATGAGAGAGAGGAGAAAATAAGGCAGAGAAAGGGAATAATGTGTGGACGAAACTATGACTTTGTGTGCTTTAATTTCAATATCGTACAAAAAATGTGTGTTATAAAATTATCTTGCTCATAATAGTAACCGCAATCTTACTGTGCACAAAAATCCAATAATATGAGCCTTCCCATGACAAATAAAAACAGTCAACATTAAACACAGCTGCCACAAAATGTACTGTATATAATCATATAATTCCTGAAAGATAAGGACAGGAGGGACTTTGAGCACTGGAATGAAAGCCTCACTTCGCTCTATGAATCTGTGTGGACACCTGCTCATGAGTGAAGCTCCCCAGTCACTCACCACACAAAGTGTTTTCCAGCCTGCGCACAGATTATTCATCAGATTCAGGAGGCACATAATTACCAGCGACATTACAAAACCCCCACTTGTGTTAGGCTGCTGATAATCTGCAGCGAGGACAGCTGTCTCCTCCTTTGTCTGGGTGCAGGTAGCTTGACTCTTTTAAAGGGGTTCAGGAAAGATGTTTGTAGCAGGCAGCGACTTTTTGCCAAACCATCTCCCTTTACTCTCTTTTATTCCCTTTGAAGTTTGTGATATAAAACGGATCAGCTGGAAGTCTTTTCAAACATGTTTGATATCCAGTAACTAGTTGCCAAAGATCACGTTTGTGTGAGCTGGAAGTTTAATCAGAGATGATGCCAGTTGGAAGCAGTGAAACTGAAGTTGTGCAGTGCCAACCATAAAATACATCTAATGCATGTTTGCCTTGGAAGATAACTCTTTTGGAGCATGTTTTGTGATGGAGGAAAGTCTGGATGTCTGAGCGCAATCTGTCTGACATTTGAAACATGGAAAATCACAACCAGGTTGTAACTGCTTTTAGCTTCATCAGATTTCCCCCCAGAAATGAATAGAGTATTTTGTCATAGTTAAAACGTTTAAGAGGTATGAGTGATGTAAACTGTCTAAAGGGGTGCACCATCAAAGGTTAATGTCAATGTTTTTCCATAATGTATTCAATTGATTCAAAATAACATTCACTCTAAATTAATTCTCAAAAAGTATATCATGTTGTTTGATATGAACGGAAGAAAAGATTCATCCTCTTAACATAATAAATATTGCATTTAGTATTGTATTTTAAAATCATGTATGTAGAATATAATATTCTCATCCTTGTAATTTGTATTGACCAGATTAAAATATTTGTTAGAAATCGGATGAAATGTAATAAGTTACATCACTAATACTCAACTTTTCTATGGATGCGTGAATTTCACATCTACACACATACTGTAACTGTGAGGCTGCTTCCTCTATGACAGGCTCACAGTAGCAAAGGGCAGCACCCTGATCACTGCAGCCAACATGGAGGCTCTGTTGCCAGTCTCTGCTTTCTTTAGCATCCCCAAGTATCTCTTTACAGCATCTGGCAGAAAACCAGGCACTTCCCTCAGGAAGCCCTACAGCAGTCTCGGGGAAGACAGTTCAGACTGTTGGCAAAGCCCTTCAGATTTGTTCTAACCTCTAATGACAGCAAGTAGCAGATGTTGTAGCTCTGGAATGCCACTTCTCATAAAGTACAGAATACACAAACTCCATTTTCAAGCTTTTCTAATATCTAGAGTCTTACAGGTGGAGAACACCACTCCTCCAGTGAGCTCAATAGAAACCCTGATGTTTGCTCTGGATTTAGGCCTGATGTTATTGAATGCTAACACTTCCTCGAAAGTGAAGATGCATTCTTTTCGACTCAGTGTTCAAAGCCTAATCAGTCTCACAGGGCCCTGAAACACAATCCAATTAGTGCCAACAAAAACAGATTAATATACAGTACCTTATGTTTCCTATTGTCTTATGTTAAGAGCTTTGTAGATGCTGCATAGAAAACAGCTGATACAGCTGTCTCCTGCTACGTCCCGTGTCCCGTCTGAACCTGCATACTGTATGAGAAAATACTAACTCTATCCTGGAACACCAGCGACAAAATGGGACCAAATCCAGGATTTTGTCATCCAGAAAGGTAGTCTTTTAAAAAAAAAAACTTTCAGAGAGACTGACAAAAGATAAATGTGACTCTGACATAGGTCTCAACTTTTGCTCAGATTACAATGGAATATGTCTGAGAATATATCCTTCCATTATCTGTTAAGAGACGCTGTAAGACTGTGGTCTTTGGAAAACTCTGCAGAAGAAGAGAACAAATCATCAGAAACCTAAATGAATTGGGGAAATCAATGATTTTCAGGGCAGATAAAACAGTGATATAATGTTCTGTTACAGTGTCAGCAAAATAAATCGCTGATTTGGGTAAAGTAGAGCAAACCGTGCCAACCCCATCAAAAACTAAAAGAGTCAGCAAATAGCAAGGCACTTGGCAAGTAGAGAATTATTACAGTAAATGTAGTTTTCCCAATTCCAACTGCAAGCACATAGTGAGACAAGCAATATTTATGACAGCTTTATCTGAGCTAATTTTTGTTATGTTAATGCATCTGTCGGGCAGATGTGAGCCGGTGCATTTCTGTGATTTCCCCTGTGACCACAATGTACATAATGACATAATAAATCCTGCCAGGCAAAGAAATGTAATAACACCTTTAAAGAAATTGTTTAACATCCCTGCTCAGCAGATATTTAACCTCTAAAATACTTTGCCTGAAGCCAAACAGGATAGTGGGTTACACAGCAAGGTTACACATCAGCCCCTCTACAGGAAATCACAAATTATCTCAGTACACCCTCTCACTGATGATTTACAGCTCCAGGCAGTGTATGGAAAACCAAAAAACCCAAATGAAATGTGTCTGCAAAGAATGAATGGCACATACTATCAGCAGAGTCGATTGTGCTGGGTGCAAAAACATACCTTTTAAACATAAAAGAGCCTCTGCTAGGAAATAAGAAACGTTTATTAGCCTACCCACTGTGATAAATCAGTACTCCTAATGCTAGGTAATTAAGTGACAGAGAAGATTACTATATGGCAGCTGCATCATGAGTTCATTAGGATCTGCGACAGCCTAACAGCCGTCTGAAATGGCCGAAGTCTCCGGAGACTCGGACATGACAGTTTCCTCTAACACATAACTCAACACATCTGACTACTTTGGCACTTAATAAAGGTTTACGGCACCAATTCCCATACCATGTTTTAATAAGTCATGATCAAAATGACAAATGTGCCTGATCTTTCCTCTTTTCATAAGCATGCTTCATCCTACCAAGTCTTTTATTTGGTTATCAATGTTTTATAATCAATCAGGGTCATAAAATGAATGGATATGATTGTCGTTATCCAATAAAGGCACAGTAGCACATACAGTATATCATTCCTACAGACACTCTGAGTCAGGATAATCTACTGAGATCGTGCACTCGCAAACTACAGCCAGCCCAGGCTGCATACACAACGCATACTAAGAAGCTTGCCTCTCGGGAAAAGACAAATGCTGCTGCCATTATCCACATCCACCCCAATTTATATGAGACCCGACACCTTCAGTCTTTTGTTTTTTCATCATTCGGCTCTTCCATCAAGTGATATGTTCACTGCGAGGGAGGAAACTTAGACTTGATGATTTGAGCAATTTGAGGCAACATTTTTTGAAACAACTTTCTGAACACTACTATTGTTCAATCTATTTTTTGTTTTACGTGTGTGATTTTCCTTCATGCATATTTATGTAAAGCTGAGGCTAATGGAAGTGGCAAGTGTGTGCACGTTTTTAAACAAAACGACTTGACCTTACGACATTTGAAATGCATCCTTAGGGGGATATAAACATCTGAATCAATTGCTGGATCAAAGTGATGGACTCACTGACGTACATTTCCATCCCTAGAGCTGTGCCGGTAGCTTGGCTAAAAATAGAGAGAAATCAAGCAGCTTGAAGTTAGGCCCAAATGCATTTGTTTCCACACATCTTAACCTTCATCTCTGGTTTACAAATAGCAAATAAGTAAATGAAAAAATACATGAAATTCAATTTTTTTAAATCGGATTTAGTCAATCTGGTTTGCTGTTTAAATAAAAGTGATTTCCTGAAGATGTCCATGTCTGCGGTCACTCAAGTAGATTTCAAATAGTAACTCACAATGGTAACATCACTGTGTGGTTAAAGCCGGCCATGACGTCAGCATAAAAACAAGGCTGCATTCAACATTTCATACAGTGATAATGTATCAAATGTGAAAAACAAGAGAAAACATCTCCACCGTTTTCTACTGTGCATATGGCACACTGTGTTGTCACCATAGCTACCAGTACAGTTGCATCAGTTAACGCTTCTGAAAACTGGATTTTAATTATTCCAACTAACCTGCGGTCTGAACACAGCACAACTCATATATAATGTTTTGTTTTACACATTCAAACACGTTCATCCCTCAACATCAGTACCATAGAGGGCGTGCTGGCTCCTCCTCACCTTGAGGCGCAGGCGGATGGTGTTGCAGTCCCTCAGTGGGTTCAGTTTCAGCGTCTCTCCCAGGTTGTTGCAGCTCGAACTCTGATGCTGTAGCTCGCAGCACACACACACTCCATCGCTGTCAAACTTGAGCTGGGGGGGAGGAGGAGGGAACACACATCCACACTCAAGCATGCACGCCACATACACAAAAACAAACAGAGACACACACAGACGCACACAAACGCACACACAGAGAGAGATGCACCAATCAGACCTGAGCTCGGTCCTGTGGTGGTTTGTTGTTAAATGTATGTTTCACTTTTGACATGAACTATATGTTTGAGAGGCTCAACACATACAGAATATAATAATACAGAGTCATTGAGCTGCACATGGTTGATCAGAGGTATTCAGCAAAGGAAGAGAGGCTGTGATATATGAGTAGCAACGTGGGGAGGGATAGAGGTAGAGCATACCTCTGCTATGTGTCCCAGATTGAGAGAAAGCAGGACATGAACCCAACGAGTATGGGTTAATTACATTGGGGAGAGGATATGAGGAACGTTAGCATTTCCATCCCGACTGGGGGAGGGTCTCAGGAGAGCCACATGAAGCAGGGAAGTTGTCTCCTTGGCAGGTCCTACTTTCATATAGAGAAAATCTGCTTCTAATGTGTAAGTGTTCGGGTTAGTGGGTTGGGTGCAGGATGAATCACAAGAGGATTCCGTCATGAAAAAGATAGGAGACCCTGGCGCTATAAATTCAGCTTTAAAAAATCTGCTTTGCATCTCATTATGAAACTGTGAAGACTGAGTGTTCTGTGTCCAACTTCTTCACATCACCAGCTGCAAGGAGGAAAAGCTTAATACACTTATGTAATACTTAAGTGTGATCTCCTGTTTTCCATTTGTTTGAGCCACTGTTGAAAAATGCCAGGGTCTAGAAAGCATGCATATGCTGGTTACTGCTTGTGGAAAATATTTGTATGTATATTATTATATATATTATTATTATGTATCATTCTACATTGTTTTTGTGTGAGTTGCCCTGTGTGGGATGTGTTGAACAAGAAAGCGTTCGGCTTGTGTAGCTCAGAATAATCAATTTGAAAAGATCCACAGCGATGTGTCTTTCCAGAAATCATGACCCAGTTACTCAAGATAACTCAGGGTACTATTGAGTCAATACCATATCAACTCACAAAAGGAAGCATGCATTTACTCATGGAGGAGATGCTTGTGTTTGTGATATTGGAAGATGTAAACATCAATGGTGTGTTCCTCGGCTTATGTATAGTTACTTAACTCAGGTGAGCGTCGGTCACAAGGTAGATTTAGAGCAATTGTTTTTGAGAGAATGCAGAAAAGTCAAAGGCCGATACCTCCAACACCCGGAGACTCACACCAAAACAATTTAGATTGAAAAGCATTTGAACTGGGAGGTAAAATATAGTCTTTGGATTTTGGTGCAAATAGTCCCTTTAAGCTCAAGTAAAAAGGCCAATTCTTGTCAGTTTGTGAAAACAGTTGTATAATGTATTTTGTGGCTCTGGAGGAGCTCTATCAAATCTGAGAAAAAACAACCCTTCAGATGTCATCAGGGGTTATCTTGACTTGGCTCAGAGTCTAAAAATCTGTGAGAGAAAGCCTGAGTTTCAAATTGGGGTCTTGGAGTTTGAAATACAGGGTTATTTACACGTTTTTTTTTACCTTCTGGAACTGAAACATATAGTTATTTTCTCCTCCACTCAACTATTATAAAGCTGGCGGTCACAATGGAGGCATATCGTTTAAATGTTAGGATGACAGCACACAATGCAGCAGGCACTCTCCTCAAACGCATTCATGTGAGTTAGAGTCTCCAAACTTTATGGGAGTGCATACTAAATCGCTGAAGTGCACTTTCAAAGTCGTTTATCTGTATTTTAGAAATGTTACTTTCCGACAAAGATGAATGTGATAATCAGCAGCCATTAGTCACTAACTAATAGTTCAGTTCACTTGTGATGCTGACTCAGTTCTGCAGCCTGCTCTGAGCAGAAGTGCCGCCTGTCAGCCTGACATGAGCCGACACTCATGAATTTAAATGTGGAGTCACATGCAGAAAACAATGAACACATGTCTATTACTGTCGATGCCGTGTTAGCAATATGATATTATTCTTAAAGTAAGTTGTGTCAGGCCATTACGAAACCCTAACATTTGGCATCTCAATGATATCCTACATGTTTTAGAAAGTAGAATAAGTAATGTAAATTAAAACAGTTGCTTGTATGTTTTGGGATGTATTTCAAGACGTTATTAACATACACCAGTTGTGTTTAATTTGAATGGATATATAGGAATGTGCTAGTTTTTCAGGTTTATGAGAATCATGTTATTAGGCAATGTGAACTTTAGTAATATGCCTTCATTTCATTCAGGTCAATTATCCACTGTAGAAAAGCAAACTGGAGACACTGGTAGTACTGGAAGGATTAAGTTAACCTTTCCATTTATGAACGATTCTGTCTTTGTCTGATATCATTCAGGGTAGGGTTGCGATTTTGTATGCTTATTTCATCAGTCAGGTTCTTACATTTGATTAAAATGCATATATGCCAGTGCATCCGTTCTCTCCTATAGAAAATATGTTTAAGCCTCAACATTTGACAGCTAGATTAAAATACTTGTTTCGGCATCTTTTTGTCCACACTTTGCGAGGGCCCTGCGGAGTGTACAGTTTAAGGTCCAGTTGGTCTCACCAGCTGACAGTCCTCCAGAGAGTTGACCAGCTGAGCGTTCTGGCAGGAGAGGATGGAGCCCGCCAGGTTGAGCATCACACACACAGCAGACAGCAGCATGAAGAATGTGATCTGTGGCAGAGAGAGAAATGGAGAAAAAGACAAGATGATGTCAAAAGGTTGCTGCTTAATAACATTTATTCCACACTTACATCTTTGAGATTGTGTTTGGAATTCAATGTAGTACAACGGCACAGTCGATTAAGCCAATCACATTGATTTCAAAATATCAGCAGATGAAATTAGCACTGATGTCCAGAGAATCAATAACCTGTTTCTCCTCAAACCAGAAATCATAACCTAAAACAAGCATTTCACCAAATGACATAACTAACAATGTATTGTCAGATGGAAATTCTCAAGCCCACAGTGAGATTTCATCATTCCTCGACCTTTGAAGTGTTGTGTTGTAGATAATGCCTTTCAGTCAGTACACAAACAAATACACACAAACTAACACCATCTCAGAAGAGCTAATATTCCTCTGTGCTCCAAGCTGACAGTTTATATTTAATATTATTTTCCTCTGATAAATTCCTTTTTTCATTCCTCTACTAAAAGCACTGTGGATAGCAATCCTCTGAGCATAATGACAGCTACCATTTCTCTGACTTAAAATTACAGGTCAAGCGGGACAGAAAGAGTTTTTAAATTGACAACAGTCAACCAACCTCTCTGCCCTGGACATTGAAAAGCAGCACCGGTGTTTTCTGAACCGACTCTTCCTTTTATGGAAATAATTATGACTGAGTCTTACAAGCTCATAATTGATGAATTTAATAAAAAATCTCCATAATAGCCTATTTTCAAAGCTTGCTTTTACAAAAACCCTCCAAGAGCGTTGGTGGAGGACATAAAGGGCACTAGCAGGAGGAGTTTGATGCTCATAAAGGTTATTGTGTACACAAAGACACAGATGGAGAGGAGGAGAGAGGGAGCAGAGGGCGGAGAAGAAGAAACTGGAGGCGGCATGAAATAAACAGATGGAGCGATAAGTTTAAGTGC